>NC_135715.1:143993936-144705876 GCF_964656455.1 Halichoerus grypus | reverse complement strand
AGCTTCCCTTCCCAATACTTTCCAACAGGAGAAAGTACCTACCTCATTACTATTGTCTAATCCCCAATGTGCAAATCCATACTATTTGGTCCCCCTGGAAAGCCCTTCCCACACCCCTTACCTACATCCTGTACATCTTTCAAGAGTCAGCTCAGATGTCTCCTCCTTCATGGCTTTTTCTCAGAATGCAGTGACTTTTCCTTCTCAGAACATATTGTGTTAACAGTCTGCCCAACTCCTGGGGCAGTTTAGAATGGTAAAACAGAAAACACTCAACTACACACCAAAGCACCCCAGTCTAAGCACAACTCTACTCTTAATCCACCTTTGGACCCCCATTACAAGTCACTTTACTTCTCCAAACTTTGGGTTCTCACCTAAAAAAAAAAAGAAAACAAAGAAGGAAGGACTAAAAGAGATCTCAGCTTTAAAGATGCAATGACTGATCTGCCTTATAATGCTCTAATGTTAGTGTGAACTCAACCTTTACAATAAACCTTGTCTCCAGAAGCTGACTTTTTCTTTAGAGAGAAAGAAATTTTCCTACATCTTGGTGCCACAATGCCTTAAATCACACTTTGCATTCTACAGGCCCTTGAGAAATATTTTGCTGATTGCTGAGTAAGAAACCTGTTGAAGGTACTATGCTTTCTGAATTGAAAGAGTCCAAACTAAAATTCAGGGCCTTTGATGCCCAGCTCTGAGTTTGATCCTCTAAGTTTGCTAAGCCATCAAGGAACAATTCTTTTTAGAGATTTTTACAAAAGCAATTATAAATAACTAAAATCAAGATTAGAATTAAGACTTGGGGGGGGGGCGCCTGGGTGGCTCAGTCTGTTAAGTGGTCAACTCTTGATTTTGGCTCAGGTCATGATCTCAGAGTCATGAGACTGAACCCCACATCAGGATCCGTGCTCAGCAAGGAGTCTGCTTGGGATTCTCTCTCTCCCTCTCCCTGCCCCTCCCCCTGCTCACATGCTCACACCCGCTCTCTCTCTCTCAAATAAATAAATAAGTCTTAAAAAAAAAAAAAAGAATTAAGACTTAGACCCTAGGACCCCATTGTAGGAAGACTAAATTTTAACCTTATTTTCTGCCACTTAATAACCATATAAATTAACTTCTGATGTGGTTTTCCTACCTGAAAAATAGGGACTGAAAACTACCTATCAAGCTTATTAAGAAAAAGCAATCTGTAAATGATAAAATATTGGAAAATGCAAGGTTATTATTATTGTCTAATAAATCCAAAATAATAAACCCAGCCCTTCTGCTAGCAAAGGATATTTGGTTGTGCTCATTCATCACTGATGAAATCACTTAAAGACTCATATTTCTAAACAAAGGAAATTTGCTTTAAGGAAGGGAGAATAGGTACAAGCTTCCAAATGGAGAAGCTTTTCTATAAAAACGGGATAAAAAGATCATACTTTAAACCAGGAAAATTTGGACTTTCACACTCTTCTCAGATACAGATGCTAACATTTTTGTGCTTTTTAATTTTTGCCAAGGCAACCAAATCATTGATTTTGGAAAAACAACTGTATAACATGGTTAAAAAAATCAATTTGTTCTAAGCGACTATTTATTTTATCCCCTCAAAGGAATTACATGCATGGGTTATTTCATGACATGTAAGAAAACATCTTTCATTTTTATGATGTATATGGCACCACTTGTGACTTTGGTGCTCATGTCTTAAAGACTATAACTTGCTCATAAAAATAAATCAGATGTTTCTGCAGAGCCATGTAATGCTGCTGCCGTCTGCTTACCCCCAGTACCTAATGAGGCATGAGACAGGTTCTGAGAACAATCAAGTTGTTTACTTTCCTCTGGCCAATAAAGAACAACAGAAAAGTATTAGAGTCTATATTCATCTACATCATAGAAGAAATGGACATGGAGAAAACAAAAGGTCTTCAATATTAAAATGCCTGAGAGTGGTTTCTATAACAAGACAAAAGTAAGTGATGATGACCAAGAAGGAATTAGGGCAATCTATCAACAGCATCAGGACAAAGAGCAGAACAGGTGCCAATGGTGGCTAAAGATGCTGTCCTCAGCTCTCTGGGACCCGCTAAGTCATCAAGATGGACCCTTTTTGTGAACGTAGAATGCAGGACAGTCCTAAGAAAGAAAAGAATGGACTCTTAACAGAGGGCACCAAAAAAGAGCGAAATCCTGTTATGCAAATAACTCTGGCTTTGGAAATGTCTTCTTAAAAATTAAAACACCTCCGGGTGCCTGGCTGGTTCAATCGGTAGAGCATGTGACTCTTGCTCTCAGGGGTTGTAAATTCAAGCCCCATGTTGGGTGTAGAGATTACTTAAAAATAAAATCTTAAAAAAAAAAAAATTAAAACACCTAAAGCTTGGTTTTACAAGGAAAATGTTAACTCTGGAAGGAGTAACATTTTTATTGCATAGTAATTAAAAATACAATGATAATTTTAGAGTACTTAAGAGGAACGTGAGACTGCTCTGGTAAAACTTCCACGTAGTTTTATTGAAAAACATCACTGATGAGCAGCCTCCCTGATAAAGCAGACCCCACCCCTTCCAGGTCTTCAGCAGCAGCAGGGACAGAAGAGCAATTGAGGAGGGGCTGCCGCCATGGCTGACAGCCCAAACCAACTCACAAAAGCGCTCACTGATCATCTCACAAATTCTGGATCCTGTTTTGCAGCAAAGGAGAAAAGTCAGGTAGGTGAGGCCACATAGTTTCACAAACATTTGATTTACTCACAAACATTTGATTTATTATAGTTGTCGCCCTGCTAGAAGAAACAAGCTTACACAGTGTCTGAGTTTCTCTCAAATACACAGATGCAATATATCCTTTTACCTCTCAAGTGCTTTTTTATACACCTCCCACCACCACTTCAGTCTTTTTCTTAAGAGAGAGAGAGAGTTCACAAAATCTCTCGTAGGACCACTCCTAGTTACTTTCACTCCTCTGGTGAATTTTGACTTACTAAAATATTAATGTGATTAAGTGTCATAGACACTGCAGAACATTTGTCCAAAACGTCTGCACCAATTTAACTCCCACCAGTAATATGAGAGTTACAGTTGCTTCGTGTCCTCATTAAAAGCACTCTTCATAATTCTAGCCATTCTGCTATCTGTGTAGTGGTATCTTATTGTTCTGTCTCATCTCACTGGTGACCGACAATGTTCAGCACCTGTCTATAGGCTTACTGGCCTTTTGTATATCCATTTTTGTGAAATGCCCATTCAAGCCCTTGCCTACTTTTTATTGAACTGCTTGCCCTTTTTTTTTTTAATTGCTTGTTTTTACTTATAGATTTCTAGGAGTTATTTCCATATTCTAGATACAAGTCTTATGTTGATACATGCATTACAAGTATCTTCTCTCAGTCTAAGACTTGCCTTTTTATTCTCTTAATAGTGTCTTTCAGTAACCAGAAGTTCCTGATATTGGTGAAATCAGATTTATCAACTATTCCCTTTATGAATTATGTTTTTTATATCCTGTTTAAGAAGTGTTTGCCTACCTCTAGGTCATGAATATATTCTTCTATATTTTCTTCTAGAAGCTTTACTTTTTTTCTTTTTAGATTTAGTTCGATCATCCAATTCGAACCATAATTTGTGTACAATGTGAGCTAGGGAACAAGGTTCATATTTTTCCCCATAGATATCCAATTGATTTAGCATCATTTATTGAAAAGACTTTCTTTTTCCCAATGAATTTCAATGATTTGCTCACCATAAATTAGGAAAGCATATGTATGTGTTTCTGTTTCTTGGACTCTCTTTTTTTCCATTGGTGCTCTTTGGAAAAAGTCCAAAATAGGTAGAGAATAAGAAGCAGAATCTGTTTGGTAATATCAACTAAGAATAAATCTATCATATAACCTAGCTGTTCCACTTTCTTCTTATTATACACCCAGGAGAAATGAGTACATATGTCCCCCAAAAAGATATGCACAAAGATGTTCATCACATCTTTATTTATAATGGTCAAAAACCAGAACAAATCTAAATATCTATCAATAGCAGAATGGGCAAATAAATCGTGCTATATTCATACAATGAATAGCAATTTACAAAGCTGCACAGCAGAAGCATATTACTGTGTAGCAATAAAAAAGAACAAACTTGCTATGGACAGCAATATGGAAAACCTTACAGACATATAACGAATAAAACAAGCCAGACACAAGAGTACATACATGATTTCTTTAGATAGAAGTTCAAAAACAGGCAAAAGTAACCTATGGTAATAAAGTCAAAATAGTGATTACCTCTAGGGCAAGCAAGAGGGTAGTGACAGGAAAGGAGCACGAGGGAGCTTTTTAAGGATCTGGAAATATTCCGTCTTGATTTGATGGTTACATGGGACTACAGATGGAGAAAAATTCATCAAGATGTAAATTCAAAATCTGAGCATTTTACTGTATGTTACTGCCTTAGTTTCTATCACTGACCTAACAATCACAAATTTAAAATGTTAAAACAATACAAATGTATTATCTCACAGTTCCATAGGTAAGAAGTCCAAATTGGCTCAACTGGTTTCTCTGTTCCAGGTTTCACAGGACCAAAATCAAAACGTTGGCAAGCTAGGCTTTTAGGAAGGTCTAGGAAGAATCCTCTTCCAAGTTCATGCAGGTTGTTGGGCAGAACCCAGTTCCTTAATATTTTCAGATGGTATTTTCCGACTGAAGTCCCCATTTCTCTGCTGGCTGTCAGCGAGGGGCTATCCTTAGCTCTTGAGGTTTCCTTCCATCTTTGCATAGGGACCCTTGCATCTCTGAGCCAAAGACAATATATCAGACCTTTCTCATGCGTGGAATCTCTCTGACTTCACCTATAGCATCCCCTCTGTTTTCCTCTTCAGCCACCTCTCTCTGACTGACTCTTCTACCTTCTTTTTTGCTTTAAAGGACTCATGTGATTACACTGGGTTTACCTGGGTAATCCAATATAATCTCCTTATTTTAAGATCCATAACCTTAATTACATCTGCAAAATCCTTTATGACATGTAATGTAACATATTAAATAGGATCTAGGGATTAAAGTGTGGATATCTTTGGAGAGAAGGGCATTATTTGAACAACCAGTTCAAATAACCAGTTCAGTTATCTCCAATAATGTTTTAATATAGTAGCATGAAAAGAGAGGTCACTTACTAAAGAAACTGCACCTATGCAGATCATCTTTACCCTAGACTTCTATCCCATTTGGTCTTATTCCAATTATGTCCTTGACCCACTTCATGTTTGTGGCCTCAAGACAGTCAAATATTTCATACATAACCTACTCCTCCTTATTCCATCTGTATCATCAAATATATTACTGACCAAGGCATATGCTTCTAAATCCACTGAGTTATTACATGCCATTGCTAACATGGCATAAAGAAATATCTGACATATAAAACTACATTTGTTTTATCTACCAACCCCTTCAACCAAATACATTTTTTTCTTTTTCTTTTTTTTCCTTTTTTTAGTAAACTCTACCTCCAACATGGGGCTCAAACTCACAACCAGGAGATCGAGAGTCACATGCTATACTGACTGAATCAGACAGGCGCCCCCAAATACATTTTATATGCTTCGTCATTGACTCAATTCATTACATTTCCCTCTAGTCAATTCTCTTGGTCAGATGGCACATCTTTACACACTAAGAACAATATTTCATTATTGCCTAGGCACTATGTCAGATATAGATTACATCACTATGCTTTCAAAGAGCAAATATGTTTAAGAAGTTACTTGCAATATTGGTTTACTCACTCCAGTTTAGTTCAAAATTCATCCTTACAACTATTATTTTTACTTGAAGATTTATGGAGGAAAAAAAAATCACCCAAACTACTTGGTAATTTATGCAGATGTGTGATGCTGTCAAAATGTGATGTACTTTCAACTTCCAAAGCACGTATGTTCTTGTGCTGCTTTCCACATAATCCAGCATCAAATAAAGACGTCAGTAATTTTGACTTGATTGCACTATAATTATTCAAATATCCTTAATTTTATGCTCTGGCCTAATTTCCATATTCGTTGTTATCATTAAAAATGATTATTATAGATAATGTACCTAAAGTACTTCCATTAATTGGAAAATGCAATTCTTGAACAATGATAGTCATAACAAAAACAACTCAACATAAAGGCCACGATGGCAACGTAGCTGTACTTATTATCAACATAAATCATGACTGAGTGCCATAATCTCAGCCCTTAGTGGTCCCCTTCCAACTTGGCATGATCACTCCGCAGTGGATAGAACCACAAATTGACCAGTGACCATGTCAGTACACCAAGTCATCCTTCCTGACACCTCACAAGTAAGGCAAACCCTCAGGTGGAGATCAATGTCTTAAAAACACCCACTTCCGCTGAAGCGGAGATTTGCTTATTGCAGCTACTCAGCAGGGCTCTGCACCTCTTATCAATCAAGGAGTAGCTGCAACATCTCCTGCCCTCTGCAGGAAACAGAATCTCCAGCTGAGACTTATCAGCACGAATTCTAGCAGTTCCGCCAGATAAGAAAAGAATTCGGGGTCAAGGAGAAAAGGAAACGGTGAGAAAAGGAAGACAAGAGAGGAGACCAGAGTACAGATAAGGAATTAGAGACTACGTTTATCATAGGCCCCTTTGCAGCACATCACAGGAAGTTTTCAGCAGGAAGCTTCAACGGGGATTGGAGAATCTTTGCATATTAGGCATAAAAAAACGCTTCAGAAATATAGTGTACCTTAGGGGAAAAGAAACTTTAAATAGGAGGTGGTATAAAAATTCTTTAAATGCTAAACATTTTATTAACTTTGATTTTCACTAAGAGCTCATTTATTTCTCGGAACAGAACAGCAGCCAAAACATGAACCAAGAATCTGTTGTTATAAAATTGGAATATATCTAGTTAAAGATTATCAAATTACTTTTGTTTAATTCTAACTTAAATTTGGGGGTAATTAAACAGTTGGATTAAATCATTAGCAAACTTCTGAAAGCCTAGAGAATATTGTGACAGTACCCAAACTCTAAGAAAGCAGAAACTTAATAATGCCTGTCTTTCAAAGTGAAAAAAAAAAAAATGCCAGCAAAAATGATTATATGGTCCTACTAGAAGTTTAGAATTGTCAGTCCACCAGTTTATTAAACTTAATTTTTTTATTGTCTCATTCTTCTTCTATGAAAAAGGTAGGTAGATCTTTTTTCTAAAAAAATAAACATTTTACATTACTTAAAAAAGAAAAAGTTAAGTTATATAAAAACCTATCGAGAAGGCCATATGGTAAGGTAAAACAAGAAATTGTGCCAAAGCTCTGATCCCCAGCTCTGCCAGTGATTAAAGTAAAGATAGCACTACTACCAGCTCAGGATAAATGACAATAATATGCTATAAACTTTGAGCTCTGTAGAAGAAAGCAATTTCAGATCCAGCCACGAAGAATAAAATATTATTTTTTAAAAGGGAGATGTATGTGAATTACAGGAGAAGAATTAAAAAATAATCTTAACTCGAATTGGTCAAACGTAATATGCAATTCTACTTGTCAGTGAAATCTGAGTCATACTACTGTATTGTACCCAGTGGTCATAACACACTCTTCTACAACCCACAATAACCCCCAGGTATTGAATATAGTCGACACAGTGACTTCACAACCCATATATCACATAGGGAAAAAAATGTCCTATAGCTGTGAGACAATCCACAAAGATGTCAGAAAAATCTTAGAGAACCTATCCACCCCGTCAGGGAGGTAGGATTTACAGTTAGGAACACCTGCTCCCCTCTCCCTATCACTACTAAAATGAAAAAGCAAATAAAAGACAGAGTGACAGAAAGGTAGAAGGAAAAAAAGAACAAAAAAGCTTCCAAGGTTATAATAAAGGGAGTTTTCTTCACTTGGTTAATAAAAAAGAATACCTTGCCAGGTTTCTACTGCTCATTTTATCATTTAATTTCACACAAAGCAGACCTTAACTTTGCATAAATTCCATAACTTCTAGCTGCAAAAAATAGGACCCCCTGCCAAACATCAGCCCAGAAAAGTTAGATTTGCCTGAGTGTCAGCATGAACAACACAGCTGAAGGTTAATATTTAATCTGGCCTCTTCTCTGATCCCTAAAATCATGTGGATAAGGTGAAGTTACTTTTAAATTGTTGAAAGCATGATTTCATTCACCATGAAACAGAAGTTATGTTGGAAGAAGGGGAAATGAGGAAGCCATGAAAAAATTTGTTGAAGGCTGAATAAATTTTTTGTACTAGCAACATATTAAAAGGCCAACTGACTTGCGAGCATAAAGAATCTACTTCGGAGATTTTACTTCCTGGGTGTTTATGCTGAGCTACCCAGAAACAACCAAAGGAAGAGGGAAGGCCAGATAAAAGACAAGAAGTCAAGGAGATGCCATGCCAGCTAATTTCAACCTCAAATGTTTGATTCGCTGTAAGAAAGTGTCTGATAGGTTTGTCGTCCTTGTAAATATTTATGTATACTAATCCATTTCTTCACAGAATCTGTTCCCTCAATTCTGCAACTTTTCCTGGGTCTCCTTACCAGGAGAGGTTTCCTCACTTCTTTTCTGGAGGGTTTCAATGCCTGACTGTCACTCTTATATTTAGTCACAAAACTACACCGTAGTTAAATCTGTTTACAACAATTCTCTGCATCGGAACGACTAGCCCCTTTAACTGAATATTATGCCCCCGTTTCTGCACAAAACATGCTCAACACAAACTAGAGCATCGAGAGAGGTGGGGTCCAGATCGTGACGTCATCGACATGGCGGCACGGGTCGCTCTGACTTCGGTCCCCCTCAGGAGAAGACCAGTTAGCACCAATCCACAGATAAGGCACCACTGTGAAAATCCTAGAACCCAGGGGCGAGGCTGAAGCAAGGCCCTGGACCACAGTGACAGAGAAGGCGCGCTGGAACGGAAAGAGGCGCGGCTCCGCTCTGCCGGCCTCGCCCCTCGCCCGCGCCCAACTGAGACAGCTTTCCTAGGTCTGCGGTTGCTCCAGCGAGAGAGGAAAGCCCAAGGCGGACATCCAGCTTCCCCAGTGTCGTGGGGCATTTCCCAGGAGTTCCAGTTGGGTGTCACCTCACAGGAATCACTGGGGAAATCTGTGGAGCTGGGCCACCGAGTATCAGCCCACAAATGGAGGAGCGGGAGGATGAGACCTACCGCATCCGGCGTTCAGATCTGGGCGGACTGCATTGCTCCTCCCGGCGGCGACCAAGCGGAGATCCCAGCGAGTGGCTCAGGCCATCTGCAGGGCCGTGGCGGTGGACCAGTCTGGCCAGGGTGCTTGGTGGGCAGTTCGGCCTAGTTCAGGTCACCAGCCACTGAGCTGTGCCTGCACGGAGCCCGTTCTACTCCCTGCCTGGGCAAGCCACCAAATTTGAAGCTCCACCTACCTCTGCCTATAGCCTCCAGGCCGAGCGAGAAAACCCAGGCGACCGTGTAGCGCGTCCTACAGCCGTGCTTGCAGCTAGTTACACCGAGAGCGCCCAGGCAGCGGATCTGTCCATCCGCAGAGCCAAGACGATGGACCTGTCTGGCCAAGGAGTTGGTGGACAGTTCAGCTGATTCAGGTCACCAGCCAGTGAGCATTACTAGAGGTAGAGCCCGTTTTATGACCCCCGAGAGGCAGGAAACCAAATTTGCAGCCCCACCTAACTGCTAAGAATAGGGTTCAGTCCCCCGAGACGAGACAAGGAAGCCTAACCAGAGCATCCCTGGCTGCATGGGAGCTTAGTCTATGGCCCCACCCAGCAGCAGAGCCCAGCCTAAGCCTGGCTCAATTGCTGAATGCAACCTACAGCCTCTCCCAGGCAGGAAGCATGGCCAGTGACCATGTCCAATCATGAAGCATATCCTCAGTCCCACCTGAGGAAGGAACCAGAAGACCCTACCTGACTTCAGTTCCTAGCCACACCCAAGTGCATAATCAGGCTGGAAGGCCCTCCTAGCCAAAGAGCCTGGCCAATGACCTTGCCCAACAAGGCAGCACAGTCAGCAGTCTACCTCATGTGAAACCCAACCTGGAGCCCTCTCCAGCTTCAGAGCACAATATTCATCCCCACCTGATCCCAGAGCAGAGCCTGACAACTAGAACAACCTGGCAGCAGGCCACAGCACACCTGAACACGGAGTCCATCCAGTGGCACCATCTAGTCAAGGATCACAACCTGAGACCCCTGAGTAAGAAGGATTGCAGAGCCAAGCCCTATAGCCTTGCCCAGTTGAGGAATCCCACCAGTGGAACCACCCCACCAAGGAACAAAGCCGGCAGCTCTGCCCAACTAGAGGTGATAGCAGAGCCCATCTAGTGGCCCAAACTGACCACAGAGCATAGCCAGCAGCCTAATTGGATAAATTAGGGAGTCCATGCAGCAACCCCACCTGAAGGCTGAGATCAGCCAGGGGTACCTCCTGACCTCAGAGTATGGGCAGTAGCCTTGCCCAAATAGAGAACCAGATGGGAAACCCCAGCTGCCCAAGGACACTACTAGCTGACCCATCCAGAACCCCAAGCTGGGAGGACTGGTGAAAGACCATCCCTGCCAAAGCAAATCTATAAAGTCTGGAAGAGGAGACCATTTACTCAAATGCACAGATACATACCAATGCAAGCATTTGACAAAATTCAACATCCATTTATGATTAAAAAAAAAAAAACTCTCAACAAATTCAGTATAAAAGGAATGTACCCCAGGGCACCTGGGTGGCACACTCAGTTAAGCATCCAACTCTCCGTTTTGGCTCAGGTCATGATCTCAGGGTGGTGAGATGGAGCCCCATGTGGGGCTCCACACTCTGGCCACAGTCTGCTAGAGACTCTCTCTCCTTCAGCCCCTTACCCTGCTTGTGTGTGTGCAGGTGTGCTCTCTCTCCCTCTCTCAAACTCAGCATACAAAAATCAGTGTGTTCCTATATACTAAGAGCAAATTATCCCCCCCAAAAAGATAATAATAATAATGAAAACAATCCCATTTACAATAGGGATCTGCAATAAAAAACAAGATACTTAAAAATAAATTTAACCAAGGAGGTGAAATATCTGTCCACTGAAAACTATAAGACTGATGAAAGAAATAGACACAAATAAATGATATGATATTCTGTTTTCATGAATTGAAAGAATTAGTATTGTTAAAATCCATACTACCAAAAGTGATATACACATTCAATGAAATCTTGATCAAAACTCCAATGGTAAAAAATAAATAAATAAATGAAAAATTTTTTTTAAATCTTGAAAAAAGGGGCGCCTGGGTGGCTCAGACGGTTAAGCGTCTGCCTTCGGCTCAGGTTGTGATCCCGGGGTCCTGGGATCGAGCCCCACATCGGGCTCCCTGCTGAGCGGGGAGCCTGCTTCTCCCTCTCCCTCTGACTGCTGCTCCCCCTGCTTGTACTCTCTCTCTCTGTCAAATAAATAATTAAATAAATAATCTTAAAAAAAAAAAAAACTCCAATGGCATTTTTCATTAAAATATAAAAAAAATCCTGAAATTCATATGGAACCAAAAAATTCCAAATAGCCTAAGCTTTCCTGAGAAAGAAGAACAAAGCCAGAAGCATCACACTTCCTGATTTCAAACTATATTACAAAGCTATAGTAATCAAAACAGTTTAATACTGGCATAAAAACAGACACATAGATCAATGGAACAGAATCAAAAGCCTAGAAATAAACCCATGTGTATATGGTCAACTCATATTTGACAAGGGAACCAAGAATGCTCGATGGAGAAAAGATAGTCTCTTCAGTAAATGGTACTGGGAAAACTCAATATTCATATGCAAAAGAATGAAATGTAATTCACCATTCACAAAAATTAACTCAAAATGGATTAAATGTAGAACGTGAAACCATAAAACTGCTAGAAGAAAACATAGGGGAAGAGGTCCTTAACATTGGTCTTGGCATCAATTTTATGGCTAGGACACCCAAAGCATAAGCAACAAAAGCAAAAATAAACAAATGGTACTACATCAAACTAAAAAGCTTCTGCATAGCAGAAGAAATGATCAACAAAAAGGCAACCTACAGAATGGGAGAAAATATTTGCAAACCACATATCTGATAAGGGGTTAATATCAAAAATGTATCATATACTCATACAACTCAATAGCAAAGAAACAAATAATCCAATTTAAAAATGAGCAAAGCACTTGAATGGACATTTTTCCAAAAAAGGTATTCAAATGGCCAACAGGTACATGAAAAGGTGCTCAGCATCACTGATCATTAAAGAAATGCAAATCAAAACCACAATAGATACCACCTCACAACAATAGAATGGCTATCATCAAAAAGAAAAGAGATAAGTGCTGGCAAGGATGTGGAGAAAAGGGACCCCTTATACACTGCTGGTGAGAATGTAAATTGGTAGAGCCACTGTGGAAAACAATATGGAGGTTCCTCTAAAAATTCAAAATAGAACTACTATATGACCTAACAATTCCACTTCTGGGCATATATCAAAAACAGGATCTCCAAGAGATATCAATCTGATAGAAACAGAAAAAAGATTGGTGGTTATGGGAGGGGGAAAAGTTAGGGGGAGAATAGAGGACATGGGTGAAGGTGGTCAAAGGGTACAAAATTCCAGTTATAAAATGATTGAGTTCTGGGATGTAATACATAGCATGGTGACTATAGCTAACGATCCTGTGTTGTATATTTGAGAGCTGCTAAGAGAGTAGATTTTAAAGTACATACAAAATTTGTAACTATGTGAGGTAAGGATGTTAACTAACCTTATTGTGGTAATCATTTTGCAAAATATACAAAATAAATCATTACACTGTATGCCATAAAATTATACCACATTATATATCAATTATGTCCCAACCTGGGAAGAAAAAAAGATGCTTCTTCCATCCAATTTTACAATACAAAATGATGAGCCATGCATGAAAAAGTATTCACTTTTAATTTATTCACTAGAGAATAAAGTAGTTTTGGGAAACCTAATCAAATGAACCCCCAAGACAGGAAAGGAGACAGGTCAAAACACGCAATTAATAATTCTTTAAGAGTAGATTCCATTTCCAATGTGATCTAACATCTGCTCCAATATCCACTCTAAAGGTGTTGGGCTAAATACATTTTTAAACCATTTTTTTTCTAATTTCCTTTAAAGCATTTAGATGTGAGGATCAAACTGAGGAAAAAATACACTCAATTACTGTTCTGATGTTGGTGCTTTGTAGTCTCTCAGCCTTATGAAATCCCATAATATTTTACTACCTCAGCGGGTTTACAAGTGTCACCTCAGATTTACATTTTCTAGAATATTTTCTGCCTCTTCTTCTGAATTGTTATGAAATCTTTGCTGTTAGCCTGTTAATTTTAAGGTTAATCAGAGATCACATCTTTCTGAGGGTCTGGCAAAATGCACACGTGTCACCAGGGCAACTAGCCCACAGATTGTTGCATGTACACACAGCTTCTTGAGGCTATGGGGGGAGTAAAGAATTCAACCATTCAGCTTCCACAGTTCTAAGCTCAGTTGAGTCTAGTTTGATCTATAGAGTACTAAATAGAGAAACATTGAAAGGAAAATTCTAATAAATTGAAGCTACAATTACAGTAGTCTAATTACACAGTTAAATTTAAAAATATTAATCAGGGCCTTGCAGTAATGGCTGTATAATGTCTGCACTTCCTCATTTATAAATGCATGTGCATGTGTCCTTTGAGGATAGAGACCATGTTGAATCAATTTTGATCTCCAAATCCCTTCCAAAACCAGGCACACAATAAGTACTCAACAAGTACGCAAAGGGAGCCTTCTAAGTAAGGTTCATCTCTAGCAGGCTGTACAGGGACTGAGAAGTTACAAGATGGTAACAAATCACAGACTGGATGCAGATCACCCAACTCACAGTAAACTCCCAGGGGCCATTTCTAGGGAATGACTACCCAGTCACCTATTTCCTACTTTTGGGCAACATAGTCTTCCCACCCTGAATCATGCAATCTGAATAAGAACTAACTTCATCTCACAGTATTTGGTTGAAGCCTAAATCTGTGACAGAACTCAAAGTCCATCCCAAGGACTTTTCAAATGGAAATGAAGGTAGAAAACTTTTGGGCTTTCACCTCTTTGCAGTGGAAGAGAATGAAATCACCAACTATAGAGAAACAGACATAAGTTGAGAGAAAATTAGTGCTATAGCTTCTGGTTCTGGCCATCAGTAATAGTCCTGTCCTTCCAATTTCATGAACCAACAAGTTCACCTCTTGGCCCGCTTAATCAATTTAGGTTTCTATCACCTGTCCTCAAAAGAGCCCTGACTCGGGGCGGGGGGTGGGGGGGTGGGAGGGGGTGAGCTGGGTCCACCTCCGCCGCCGCCAGGGAATGATCTGGGCAGCAGCGGGCGGCCCCAGCCAGCAGCCGCAAGCCACTTCTGCGGGTACCGGGAGGAGCTAAGGTTGCCAGTCTCGAGTCGTCCCCCTCTCCGCCCCCCAGGAAGGGCGAGAGGGAGCCGCGGCTGATGTCAGAAATACACTTTCGGGAAATGGCCTCTAAATCTTGGCTGGATTTTTTAACCTTCCTTTGTGATCAGCAGTTGGATTTGTTTTATGTTCTCAGCTATTTAGTATTTTGTTGGGATAACAGAGTGATACCCAGCCTAATATTCTTCATAATGATCCTCATGCTAGGCACTCAGATGATAATGGACAAAATCATCTAGAAGGACAGATGAACTTCAATGCAGATTCTAGCCAACATAAAGATGAGAACACAGACATCGCTGAAAACCTCTATCGAAAGGTTAAAAGTCTTTGCTGGGTTATGACAGGGCCTCAAAATCTAGAGAAAAAGGCCAAACACGTCAAAGCTACATGGGCCCAGCATTGTAATAAAGTGTTGTTTATGAGTTCAGAAGAAAATAAAGACTTCCCTGCTGTGGGATTAAAAACCAGAGAAGGCAGAGACCAACTATACTGGAAAACAATTAAAGCTTTTCAGTATGTTCATGATCATTATTTAGAAGATGCTGATTGGTTTATGAAAGCAGATGATGATACATAGGTTATACTGGATAATTTGAGATGGCTACTCTCAAAATACAACCCTGAAGAACCCATTTACTTTGGGAGAAGATTTAAGCCCTATGTAAAGCAGGGCTACATGAGTGGAGGAGCAGGATATGTACTGAGCAAAGAAGCCTTGAAGAGATTTGTTGATGCATTTAAAACAGACAAATGTACACATAGTTCCTCCATCGAAGACTTAGCATTGGGCAAATGCATGGAAATTATAAATATAGAAGTGGGAGATCCCAGAGGTACCGTTGGAAAAGAAACTTTTCATCCCTTTGTACCAGAACACCACTTAATCAAGAGTTATCTACCTAGAACATTTTGGTATTGGAATTATAACTATTATCCTCCTGTAGAGGGTCCTGGTTGCTGTTCTGATCTTGCTGTTTCTTTTCACTATGTTGATCCTACAACTATATATGAGTTAGAATACCTCATTTATCATCTTCGTCCATATGGTTATTTATACAGATATCAACCTGCCTTACCAGAAAATATACTAAAAGAAATAAGTCGAGCATACAAAAATGAAGACCCAAAAGTAAAATGAGAACTCTTGAAAGAAAAACATAAATGAAGAGGTAAAATGTCTAGCATTGCACTGAAGAATGTCTACATTTCTGATACAGAACACTGGAATCCCAGTGAGGAATTCTTTCTAAGTGAACATTCCATATTAGAAATCTTTCATATGAATGACTGTAAACTGAAGCTTTAAGTGAGCTGTGAAGTCTGTTAAAATGTGTTTTGATACAGTAATATATATATGTGTGTGTGAAAAACTTGTGCTTTTAAAATGTGGCCAGGCAGAGGGACTAGAAATGAGATTTTTGTTTTCTATTCTTGACCACATGTATTATTTTCAGTGAGAAACTAGAACATTTAAATTTTCTAAAACTACACTGCACATATTAATAACACAGATGATGCTAAATAGATCTGCCTTAAAGAAAATTTTAGAAGGAAACAGTGTTGCTTAATGTTATTTATAAACTCAAGACATGAGCAGTATGATATAAATGAACCAAACCCCCCCCACCACCACACACACTCATACATGCAGGTTTTGTCTAATGAAAATTTCCTGTGACTGTAATTGGCAGTATTTCTTCCAGACAAGGTAAAATAAGAATGGCACTTATCTTAAAGTGCATTAATAAAACCGCATTTTGAAATTAAAAAAAAAAAAAAAAAGAGCCCTGACTCACACAATGAGTGATCCCTCCTAACTGAGAAGACCTGGAAATGCTCAGGCTGGAAGAGGGGGTGAGGTGAGGGAGGGGATTGTGTTTGGAAAGATCACCTGTGTTGCTTGATTGGTATATGTTCTTTTTTTTAGTAATACCTTAGTGGAAGCCAGAGAATGTCGATATCCCACCCCCTCCCAAAAGCACATGGATAATTTTCTCATCAGAAGTATCATTTCTATGGAGCACCTGGGTGGCTCAGTCAGTTAAGCATCCGATTCTTGATTTCGGCTCAGGTCATGATCTCTCAGTCATGAGATTGAGCCCAACATCAGGCTCCATGCTCAGTGGGGAGTCTGCTCTCCCTCTGCCCCTCCCCACCCCCCCCGAAAAATAAACAAATAAATAAATAAATAAATAAATAAATAAATCTTTACCAAAAAAAAAGGTATCAGCTTTTAACAAATGAGGCATCTGGGTCAGCTGAGAAAATTATCCTCTATCACTTTCCCAAGAAAAATAAGATACCATAGAGTAGACTAGAATCCCTGTAGACTACATTGGCCCAGTTATCCTTCTAAGGCCTCAATAATTAGTTCTCACAAAGACAGTTACTCATCACCAGGGCCTACCTGAGTGAGATCATGGTTCTACTCTACCTTCAAAAAACAACACTGCCCAATCAGCCTTCACAGCGTGATTCCTCCCTAACCCTCTCCAGCCTGGGTCTGTCACATTCCGTCACTCTTTCCCCAAAGTTAATATATTAACTCTCTATCTGTCAGCACCTCCATTTTGCCCTGCCCCTCCTCAGGTAACTATGCTATTTTCCAGCTAACTTTGATAATGACAATTGTGCAGCACTGATGTACAATAAACAACCCGTCATGTTTAGAAAAAAAAGAGGTTCAAAGGCAAGATTTTCTGTGCATCACCAGGATACAAAATGCCAAAACTGATTCAGGAACAATCTTTAGATGCTGAATATGAAAAGGGGTTAGTCTAACACTTTAATGGTGATACTAAAAAACAAAGTAGGTATTGTTACTATTGGCAGCCAATCAAATGTGTGGGGAAGTGGGATATCAAAATATCATTGCCTCATAATCTTTTGCAGAAATGAGGACTGTGGTGTACATCCAAAATTCCTTCCCATTCTTTGTAATATATACAGTTTTAATTTTTTCATTTTCTTTTCTTCTTTTTTTTCTTACTCTTTTATCTAAGGTATATTGTTGTGTTTTACTTAATAATTTAGTCCATGTTATAGAAAATCAAGACAGTACCATGATGAAACTAAAGGAGAAATGCTATAAGCTAAAGGCACTGGATATGAAATTGGATGTAAAGACCAATGAGATTTTATGTTGCCTTGCTTTTAGAGAGAACGTACATCAGGTTTTATTTGTTCAAGAGTTTGTAGCATTAAGTTAGGTTGGAGCATTTGGTCATTGCTCTTGTTGATCTTGTTTGAAAATTTAGAAAACAGAAAAGAGGGTATATTGATGTTGCACAGCCAGGGGGAAACTTGTGGACATTTTTCATGCTTTGGATTCACTAGTACTTTCTAAAGCTCTTCTTATGTTTGGAGAGTTTGCCATATTCTGAGTCCATGCCAGAAACTCATTTCCCCAGTTGTCCCTGCAGTCAGAGTCCAGGCATACAATCTGTCTATGACACTCAGAATCACTACTGCAAATCTTCAGTTCAGATGCAATGTGCAGAAACAGGCATCTCATACGATCTGTTCCAGTAAGGTGAGAGCAGCTCTACCCAGCTGCAGAAATAATACTGACAGAGGTTCAGTGATATACTTTACAGTACCTATCACTGGTGGCAGCCACGAGATCTCTAAGAGAACAGCCCTGTAGTATGATATGAACATTGTTTTCAACTATGTAGCATCCAAGTCTGATTCTCTGTCTCTCCAAGATATTCTGTGAACTACCTAATATCTTTAATAAATTATTTTTTCTGCTTAAATTAGCTATGTGTCCTTACCTAGGATCCCAAGAATACAGAGCCTAAGGCAAAAGCTGATATACTACTAATGTATTATTTGTGCTCTTATGAAGTCAGCACAATTGCAACTTTTCAGCTTATTAAAAAAAAAAGAGACTAAAAAAAATGTTAGCAATGGGTTTTTTTTTATTTGTGTTGTGGAGCTGTGGTAAATTTTTTTTCCTAGTTTCTTCTTGATACTCTTCAAGTTATTCTTCATTTCTTTGGTATTAAACATGAATTTCTTTCATAATCTTAATGATAAATATTTCCAAATGTTAAAATGAAAGGAAAGCAAGTCCCTGAGATCTGTAATAAGGGAAGAGCAGAATATAACCAATCTCAGATGACAACTCATTCTGGGGATTAACAGTAGAAAAGCTACGAGCAATTTGCCAGCAATTGAATGAGTGAATGAGTAAGAAAATGGACAAATGAATGGATGATATGGATGAATGGACGCATGCATGATGGAGGAGTATTCCAATAACGACTTTTTTTTCAAAGACTTAATTATCAGAGTGTTTCCAAGACAGGAATTCCCTTTCCATTGAGTCTCCTTTCTCATTCCTCTCCAAGTGAGGTAACTGGACTCCCCATTACCTGCAGCCAATAGAAGGGTCATTCCCACCAACCTTTATCTCCACCCATATATTAAAACCACACATACACACCCATAACCCAAGTAGTAGCTCTCCAACCCGCAGGTGCTGCACAATAACCCCCAGGAGTGAAATTCCCTTTAACGGGTCAGTATTTCATTAACTTGCATAGCCCTGAACTTGATATTGGGTCATTACCTTCTCCTTACACACCACTGTTGCTGAGCCAGCACTGAGATAAGCATTTTTCCCATACTTCTTTGTGTCCATAACAACCACATAAATACATTTTTATAAAGGAAAGTTTGATTAAAATATCATAATACTAAAATTTTTAATATTTGAATTTAAATATTAAAAGATTTGTAAATTTTATCTTGAAGAGGTTTTACTTCACAAAAGTATCAAACCATACAGGTAATGAATACTATAGTTCCTGGTCCTTAATACACAGGGCACAAATAAGATGCTGAAGAATAAAATAAATTTCTTTCAGTTCAGAGCACTCTTTTTTATTTTTTTCCAAGGGAAACAGATTTATATTGTGTCTCATAAGCCAAGAAATTTAGGGTGAGGTGGGTTCAATAAAACTTCATTTAAAATCAGATTTACACATGGAAACTCTCTTACTTTCATTGGTGGATTAACATTGGTGTAATATCAGGCAAGAGAGTTCACTGGGCTATAATTTTAAGACCCTTCAATACCTTTGGCAGATATCAAATAATAGCCTATTTAAAGACAATTCTACTTACTTGAATTAAGGGAAGAACTAGAAAATAACATAACTGCAACCTCTAGAAAAAGACTTTTAAAATGCTCTCCTTTACTAGGACAAAAAACTCAAAAAAAAGAAATACAAAGCTAATTCTATAAAATGTGACCTGAATCAACATAAAACTCTTCTAAGTAGAAAAGTTAGAAAGAAAGGGGGAGAGGGAAGGAGAAAGAAGGGAGGAAGGAAAGAAGGAAAGGGGAAAGGGAGGGAGGGAGGAAGGAAGGAAATCCTGAAGTAATATGACCTAGGGAGCTCCTCAAATACAATAAAGAACAGTTACTCAATAAACAGGTATTTATTAAAGCACCTCAGTTTATATAGAAGTATTTGTATTACGTATTAAATAAAAGCTACAGACTCTGCCTTTAAGAATTTTACAATCCAATAGAAGGGATAAACCCTAGGGCCTATAGTTCAATAAAAGCATGAGTGCACGTGTGTGTGTGTGTGTGTGTGCATAAGTGTGTGAAAAGTAAAGCTTCCCACCCCATTCTTCACAAATCCACCCCTAAAAAGGGAATGACCTAAGAAAGGATGTTTTTATGACCTTCATGAGTTGTCCACCTTAAAGCTGGTCCTCTTAGTCTTACACGCGCTGTGACAACAGCTGTGCCATGAACCACCGCTCACTTTCCTGATGCCTGGAAATTCCTGAACACGGCGTTCTTGGAAGCTGCATGGGCCCTCACCCTGACTGAATGGAGGTAGACCATACTTCCAGCCAAGCCCATTCATTTATTCTCCACAAATTCATTATACACAATCATATAAATAAGTCAGAATTTACTGGAGTTTGGCTAATTGACATTAAAACCATTTATAGTGAAAACTAAATACGACTTCTTCCACACTACAAGGGAAAGGTAGCAAAATGTCACATTCATCAGTCCCCGGTTCTCCATCTTGCTCCCTTGTTGTGTGGTCTGTGCTACTGTCTAAGAGAGTAGCACAACCCTCTCTACTTTCAGGAAACTTCCACCTAACACCCACCGGAAGTGATCTGTTCCGTGATTCATTCTTCTCTCTCAAGATGTTCATTCTTTTCAGTGAATCCATTAAATATTCCTGGTGCTCCAACAGAACAATTTGTGGTGATCTTTGACTATCCAAGTCCCCCCCAAATAGCCCAGGGTCAAAACGGGCACTCCAGGTTTGGTTTTCTACGCAGTTCCTTTCCGATGCAAGTTACACATAGGTACACATACACACACACACATATACACACACACACATACACCTCATATAAACACATACTTCAAAGGGAAATAATAATTTTAAAGACAATAATTCTATAAAGAGGAAGAAAAGGAGTTTTCTTCATTTAAAAGCTGTCCTTCACAATGGAGTTACTAATTTACATTATTATACAAAATCATATTTATTCCTTTCACTCCTCTCTACTTTCCTTTAAAATATTTCTATTGGATTGCCAGGGACCTTATTACTAAAAGTGATAATTTCTAAATATCTGTCTTCCCTTAGTCCAGAATACCTAAAGCAATACCTTGATATTAGTTATAAAAAAGAACTCTCACAAGAATCCCGTATATTCTCCAGGACAGTATATCTGGGGCTACAAACCAGAGAAAATTCTAAGTTTATATAAACTTTTATACACACACACACACACACACACATACACGCACAAACCACTGTGAGAAGAATTTCAAATAAATGAAATGAGTCAAAGATTTTGTTGGAGGTTTTAAAAGAAAGTTGAATTATTTGTGGCACAGACATTTCAAGGAAGTCAATTAAGCCTGGCTTGAAATTTAAAGAGGAAGAGATGCAACATCTTGGGCAAGAAGAAGAAATGTTTCACTTCTGTGGATGATTGTATAGGTAAAGGTGAAAATTTCAAAAAACTGATAATGCCAGATACACAGGATGAAGCTATGGAACTTTGTTTTTCTACTTATAAATATATTAGCAAATAGTATATGAAACAAGTAAAAAATAACTTTAAAGATAACAGTGTTGGGGCATCTGGGTGGTTCAGTCGTTTAAGCATCTGCTTTGGGTTGTTGTTTTTGTTGTTGTTGTTGTTTTTCAGGGACTCCTTTTATCTGTATGTCAGATCTTCTTTCTCCATTTTCAATATCTGTGACTTTCTCTCTTTTTTTATTCCTGTCAGATTTTTAAAATTTTCTTCCTTTATACCCCCTTTCTCTTAAGGTACTGTTTATTTGCTTTTGTGTTGCCTCTAGTTTAGTCTTCATTGCTGAAAAGATTTTTAAAAAGAGTTTTTATTTCTAATTCTTATATAAGTTCTATTACCACATCACCTCGTTTCTGAGTTTTTCAAATTCTGACTTTCATGTGTTATTTCCTTTTCTTGATATCATGTTTTGAAATAGGTGGTCACTGTTTTAATTTATTCTGTGGGCGTATCATTCTGATGTGCTTTGGTTTTTACAGAAATGTTTTTCTTATTCTTATTTTCTTCTAATAACTTTGTACGAAATTTGACAAACTTGATACTTTTTGGTCACTCATTTTATGTGAAATTAGTTTTCCTGAACCTTTAGAAAGATTAAAGTTTCAGGATAGCTTTTCTACCTTCCCAGAGGCCCTTCTTCTGATGTTTCTTTATGATGCTCAGAAACATGGTGGCTTGCTTTTCGCAGTTCCTGGCACTGTTCTTTCCTCCACTTTTTTCTAGATCTCTCTTCTGTCTCAATTGTCTCTATCCTGCTTGACTTGTTTTGATTCTATTCCAAGAAGTTTCTCCTCAGAGTGAGGCCCTATTGTGGCAGAGAATCCTTGCAGGTCAGTTTCAAGAGTGAATCTAAGGGCTAGACAGTTCCAGATCCTTCCAGACTTGCCATGGCTCCCCTCCACTCACCCAGTACTGGTTTGGACAAAACCCCTCTCAGCTTTAACTGCTGCTTTCAGATTGGTCTGCTGCACTTTGTAGTGAATTCCTGTGGGGTTTTGGTTCTACTCTTCACTGCTACATGTTCTATTGCTTCCTTCTGCTCTCTCCCACATGGATATAGACACTGTGCAGGTTGTGAGTCACGTGATTTGTTCTCACCATCTTTTGTGTTTGTGGGGATAGCTTGTCATCAAGTTTTGTGGTAAATATTGTCAATAGGTTATTAATGTGGCTATCTAGATCCTCTATTTTTATCTGGGGTTATGGAGATATTCACAGCAATGCCTTCACTTGCTGCCATATTCCTAGGATCACTTAAACTATTTTAACGGGGTATGTGCCATTTGCAGCCAAAGAGGTATTGACTCGTACAGTCCTCAATAATTTATCTCATTAAAAGCTACCTTAAGTACACGAACATCAAGTCATTAAATTAAAAGAAAACAGCATAATGATAATTTTAAGTGAGTATAGTTAAGTAGCGTCCTAGTTGATTGATTCTAAATGATTGGCTAAAAGTGTTTAACATAAGCTTTTTGTTACCTAAATTCCTTTTATGGTCTTTAGTCTTTTAGTGGGTGATCCTAACTGTTTTAAAGAAAATGTCTAGCAGCAGATTTGCAAGTTTCTTTAACATAAGACTTATGCCCTAGTCCTATTAATCAATAGATTTGGGAACACAAATTCAAACTATGTTTAATTAATTCCCTTATATAATTGTTTGCAGAACCTTTTTCATCTATTGACTAAACAAAAGGAAATAAACAGAAACCTTACTCTAATGCTATCCCCAGAGTCAATGCTGCAGACAAAATAACTTTATAAAAAAAAGTATTCAGTAAATGAACCCCCTCAGACAGGGTTCAAAATTGAACAGCTTTACATTTAGCTATATAGTACATGACGAGTTTTTTGTACAAAGTATGAACTGATTTTGAAAATTATTAACCATGTTAATGAGGAAATGCATATCCCTCTGGTTCTGTTTTATTAAATTATCAGTTATGGCAGGGCATCTGGGTGACTTGGTTAGGTGTCCGACTCTTGGTTTCGGCTTAGGTCATAATTTCAGGGTCCAGAGATCAAGCCCCGCATCGGGGTCCCCACTCAGCAGGGAATCTGCTTGAAGATTCTGTCCCTCTGCCCCTCTCCCCACTCATGCACACACTGTCTCTCAAATAAATAAATAAATCTTTTTTTAAAATTATCAGTTACGGCTACTTGAAATAAGAAATTCAATTATCCTAAGGTCAAGGGCTCCTGCCTAATTGATCTCTTCTCAATGGGCCAAAAATGGCTACCACTACTATTTGTAAAGAAAAACTGCTTGTACAGTGAAAACTTATAAGCCTCCATCATCTCAAAATCAGAAACATCTGAATAATATTGCTAGGTAAGATTGAGAGCAAAGCCCTTGCAGTTGACTCATAAGTGAAAAAAGGTTCATACTTGCAGTAATTCAGCTGCAATGTTCATGAGATTATTCATGCATCAAACAAAGGAGTAGTATATAGAATAGAGAGCTTCTCATAGGTTTTAGTTAAAAGGAATTACATAGGGATATAGGGAATGAAAAGCTACTGCTCTGTCTCTATCACAACAGAATACTCCAAAGACCCTTCAATCTGTTCATGTCCCATTCCATCAACTCTTGTACCCTTCCGCGTTTCTGTGCAGTGTTAAGTCACTATAGCTTCTTGTTGACTTTGCCCTTTTTGCTCAAGGCAAAGCTCACCTTTTTTAAGATCTCTCTTGAAACTACTGCCATAGATCACTGCCTACTGGGCCATCAAATCAAGATGTCTCGTGAAAAACAAATGTTCACAGCTCTTCATTCAGATTCCATGTTCAATGTGCCATAGATGAGGCAACTTTTATTTGCAGGTCTGCCCATTTAGTTAAAGTCAAGGGATGATGATGGAGAGAAAGGATGGGAACAATAGGAACTTCAGGTCTGCCCATTTAGTTAAGGTCAAGGGATGATGATGGAGAGAAAGGATTGGAACAATAGGAACTTCATAAAATGAGTGGCTTTTTTCTAATATTTGGTTATAAAAAATAAAAATATAAATCCTAACTCTTTTTTTAAAAGTACGGAAGGAAATGGGGCTTAATAGCAAGAAATGATGTAACACTTGAGTTGTTTTCTCCCATTTTATTGTATTGGGTGATGTCAAAAACCTGATGGAAAGCTTTAAAAAAATAGTCCTCTGATGTTATTAAATTAAAACCAGTTTCTGCCCATGCATTTAGAACTATGCCAAGCACATAGTAAGGGCTCAATTCTCTAGCCACTGACAATCTTATCTTGAGGTATTTCTTTCCTTTCCTCCCTCCCATCTCAAGAGAAGAAGCACTCCAATGGATTTTGCATTCCATCTACTCTCACCAACTCGGGGTCTTGGGTCTTCTCCCTTTTTTCTCCACTGCCTGTTTTCTCTCTATATAAATCTAACCAGTTCTCTTCCAGGCCCTGTTCCTTATTTCCCTTCTATCCACCTCCCTCCTTCTTATCTTCCTTTCAAGACCAAGCCGACTCTAGCTTCTCACTATCTCTTCACTCCCAGCCCACCAAAATTAATGGCTGGGCAGAGAAAGAGGAGCCAGCAGTGCTGGGATGTGATGCTGAAGTTGGATCAGTCCCCTGCTGGATGGCAACAAGGACTCCATCTCTGGGTTAAATGAGTACTGAAGGCTCCTGGCATGCCACAGCATGGCAATTACCAAGGATTGCACCTGTAGTGACTTGGAATGGGTTACATGTCAAAGGAATACAATGGCCTCTGTGATATCTTTGGCATTTGTGAGATATGGAGGAAATACTAATTATAGGGCCTGGGGGATTTATTTGGTTATTGTTGAGCGGTACTGATGCATTGAAGAGAGAAAATAACAGGCTCAGTTCAGCCAATTAGCCACTAAGGCAAAAATGTGAAAGTCAGAAGGCTCCCAGGGCAGTGTTTGTGGAGGTCCTTCTCTATAGGCACAGGACAGACCATGCTGAAGACCCAGCCTGGAACCCAGTTGTAAGAGTAGGGAGTGTCAGATAAGCCTGAATTCGCAGCCCTGGCAATTCTTCTACATGATCAAGGAAAGAATGGGATCCTTCCAAGGGGTCTAAAAGTAGGGATATCCAGGTGGGTACACTTAAGAACATTACTCTTAGACTCCCCAGAACCCACTGGGCTTGTAGAGGTAGCCCCCCCCCTTGTCACATGGTGATAGATCCTAGCACACTGCCTGAAGACTATGTTGAGGACTCAACTGAGGCAGATGTTTCACAAGACAGTACATGTCCTCCTCAAGATGTGGCCCATTTCTCCTTCCTAATCAAGACCAGTAATAGAGTCAAAGCTTAGCACAACCCTGCTAAAGGAAGAAAGAGATTATTCCCTGAAAGAGCTGCAGGACATAGCTACTATGTACCAGGATTATCCAGGAAAGCATCCTGGGAGTGCATCTTGAACGTGCTTCTGGAGGACTCAACCTAACACAGAGATAAACATACATGTAGATGATTCCAAATCAAGTGTGGGCATAATGAATAAGAAGTATATTGGGAGAATAATTGAACTTAGAAATGGAATGACTCAAACATATTCTTGATTCCCACTCTCTATTCTGATCTGTAACAAAACAATCCCACAAACAGGAAATACTTAATGTATGTTTGTTGAAAGGATTAAAGACCAAAAAATAATACACTGCATATAATTTTATAATTATAAAATATTTCTAAAATCTATCACAATGGAAATGCCTACTTTTTAATTAATATTTTTATGTTTAATTACATTAAAAAATCTAATACATACTAATTAATGAAAACTTAGAAGGACAGTATGTCAGGCTCTTCTGACTATAAGCTCGGTTGGCAGAAACTCACTCAGACTACCTCAAGGAAAATGGATTTGTTGTAAAGAAACACATGGAAGTGGAGGAAACAGGAACCACACAGAAATCCCTCACAGAGTTGGACGGAGCCTCACAGAGGATGGAATGCATCTCACATACTGAAACGCTCCAACACATTCCCAGGCCTAAACTACCCCTTCAGCAGCAAGAGGCAATAGAACCATGTGTATTTTGACTCAGCCCTCTTTCTCCCTGCCTCTGCTATTCTCCCGACTGACCAACTTCCTCTACACTTCTAGTATCTGCTCTTCATAACTCAGTCTCCTACCTCAAGTCTCTCTTTTTGCTTCTGTCCCCACAGCCAAATGTTAACTCTGTATATTTCTCACATTCAAACACTCAGTAAGGTGGAATTTTATTGGTCAGCCTTATCTCTATTTGAGCAGAGTTTTTCATACTAGGCACCTTATCCACGATTGACTAGTTCTTGCGACAAAGGACCACCTCTTGTCTGATTAGCCATGGAGAAAAGAAGAGTTGCTTGATTGGTGGTTGGTGGATAGTTAGTTCACTGATGAGAGTATTAACTAGAGTAAGCCTAGATACCATAACAAATATCCCCAGAACATGAGTGGCTAAACACAATAGAGCATGGTTTCACCTTAAGTAACAGCTGTGGTTTTTGTTTGTTTTTGTAAGCTGGCTTTCCTCTCTGAGGTAATGCAAAGACATAGTATCCTTGTATCTGGGCGTGACCATCATCTAGGCATAAGGACTTAAGGTTCTCTGAATATAACTGGAGAAGGTGAATTAAAAAGTGAAGGAACCCATCCCAACTTAAAAGTGATATATATCACTTCCACTTATGTGAGTTGGAACTAGCTACGTGGCCACAGCAGGATGCAAAAGGGTCTAAGAGATATAATATGTCCCTGGGAAGCTGAAAACCAGCAATAAGCCCAGGCGATGAAAGGGAAAATGAATTTTTAGTGAACAACTGGTCATCTCTGCCTATTTTTTTTTATTTGTGTGGTTGTTTGTTCATTAGTCTGTTTTTAAGCAAAATAGAAGAAAGCAAGGGAGCTCCCAGAGCAGGGTTTAAGTAAATTGAAGAAGATAGTTTCTCTCTGGACATAATAAGTATCATGAAAACTCCACTGAAATGAACTGTCAGGGCAAAGCAAAAGAGCTTGGTGTAATTAGGAAAATATTGGACTAAAACTAGTGGGAGTTTTTGCATGAAATGCTGGTTTTGTTTTCAACTAGTTATATGTTTGGGAAGTGATGGGGGGTTACCTACCAGAATCATGTGGGAAAGTAGTTTATTTATTCTCCCAATATACTTCTTATTCATTATGTCCAGACTCAGGTGCTTACTCACCCCAACTCCCTACTCCTATTACTATTATAACATGGCTGCCATACCAGAAGACAGGACAGTATAATTTGAAAGAGCTTCCCAGGTGGCTTAAATAAACCCACTACTACCCCACCATGCCCATATTAGAGTCACTAGACTAGGTAATATTTCAGATGCTTCCATTCCTTTTTATCTTAGGAACTTCAGAAATAATAAAATTGTATATGTATTAAAAATTCTTCAGAAGATCATTGTGAAATTATATATAGAACTTCTATAAATCAATTTAAAAAGAAACAAACCAAAGTGGGCAAAATTTATAACCAGAGAAAATATCAATGATTAGTAAAATATATGAGAAGATAATGAACATCACACATAACTAGAAATTAAAACAATATTGAGATTCAACTATTTACGCATCACACCAAAATTTAAAAGTTTGACAATAAATCATGTTGGGATAAGGAAAGTGATGTAGTACAGTCTATTAAAATAATAAATGTGTGTAGCCAATGACTCAGTCATTTCCACTTCTCAGTACACAACAGCAACACGTGTGTAAAAGAACACACACACATACACGTGCACACACATATCTGTATTACAACATAATTTATAATAGCAAGAAGTTTAGAAATTGTCTAAATATTTATTATAACAATATAGTTAGATCTTTAAAATACATTATTGAGGAAAGAAAATATTAATCACTGTAAAACTTATGTAAATATTACTAATATCACAAAATAATACTTCATATTTCTCATATACCCTATGTATGTATGTATGTAAATGTATCAGTAAAATCTGTACGTTCTGTGGGGAGTAGAAATGAAGCACAAGGATGGGAAGTGGTTAAAAAGAATTTTATCCTTCCCTGTAAAGCTTTACTTTTTACAAAAGGACAACGTGGGTGCCTGGGTGGCTCAGTTGGTTAAGCGTCTGCCTTCAGCTCAGGTCATGATGCCGGGGTCCTGAAATCAAGTCCCACATGAGGTTCCCCACACAGTGGGGATTTCTGCTTCTCCTTCTACCCCACCCCCCTGCTCATGATCTTTCTTTTTCCCTCTCTCTCTTTCAAATAAATAAATAAAATCTTTAAAAAATTTAAAAATTAGAAAGGACAATGTATTTGTGCAATTATAGATGTAATTTAATTAATTTTAAATTAAAGAGCTAAAAATAAATTATTTGGAGATTTCTTCCCTGCACATACAAACTTCTCAGGATATTATGTCACACCCACAGACCCTGCTGAAAACATTCATTTGCTATTCAGCACATACTTAGAGTATCTGCTATATACTAGGCCTTGTTCAGTGTAGGCAGCAAGGATACTGCCATGAACATCTGCACCATGTTCTTCTCCACATCCTTTCTCTTTCTGCTCACTCATTATTTCTATACTCCCTTACCCCTCTAACTTCGACTTGCATGTAGTTTTGGCTTACCACAGAACCAACTCTTTGGTCAGCACTAACCAAAAGCACTCACACTTTGCAGGCGGAGTCATGTAGTGGTTAGAACTGTATGTGCTATGGTGAGACTGCTGAACCACAGACCTGTACCTCTGAAACAAATAATACATTATATGTTTAAAAAAAAAAAAAAAAGAAGATAGCAGGAAGGGAAGAATGAAGGGGGGAAAATCGGAGGGGGAGATGAACCATGAGAGACTATGGACTCTGAGAAACAAACTGAGGGTTCTAGAGGGGAGGGGGGTGGGGGGATGTGTTAGCCCGGTGATGGGTATTAAAGAGGGCACGTTCTGCATGGAGCACTGAGTGTTACATGCAAACAATGAATCATGGAACACTACATCAAAAACTAATGATGTAATGTATGGTGATTAACATAACATAATAAAAAAAAAAGTGTAGGTTCTGGAGTCAGATTATCTGGGTTAAAACACCAGCTTTACTACATCCTTTATCCACTTGTGCAAGTGCTTTTACTTTTCAGTACCTCAATTGCTTCATCTGTAAAATGGGGATGACACTGATCCACATCATGTAGTTGTGAGGATGAGTGACTTAGAACACACACAAAAAGCTTAAGTCAATAGCCAATATACGCTAAGCTCTTGGCAAGTATTACATATTATTACCAGTATTTCAAGAGCCGTCACAAACTAACTGGTGTCTTAAGTCAAATTTTTGAGACAGAATCCAATCAGCTCAGTTCAGTCAAGGGTTTTGTCATGTCTGATCACAGGATTATCCCTTACCATGTCCTCAAGGCCTTACATGATCTGGCTTTGGCTGACCTCACCCGACCTCTTCAAGTTCACCTCGGACCACTTCTTAAAAGTAATTGATATAAGAAATGGAGAAAGAAAATAGCACTCTGACACTTGCTATAAGACCTGGCTGTTGTTTCTGCATTTTATATCCATGAGATTCTTCTCTTTTTATATACCCTTTTTTTCCCCTCGAACCATTTGACTAGGTTCCTCTTCCTTGCAACCAAAGAACCTAGAATGGAACATTTCCTTCAAAGTAAGTGGGTCAAACCCAAAATATCCTCATGTTCACTACTAATGCACAAGTGTTATACAGATGACCTATTATGCAGTCATGATGCTAAAGAGAAGTGAAGAGCAAAAGGCCAAGGTTCTTTTTCACGGTTCAAGAAGGAAGAAGATGCTCTGGGGGATAGCGGCAGACTGTTGTTCAGATGCAAACTCTGAGCACCTTTTGTGGGAGAATGTGTTTTATTACCTTTTCAAATTCTATTCTCTATCCATTAAATTGAGCCCTGAAGGGACTTCGATTTTGCAATATTTTGTTAGTTACAATGTTAACCTGAAAGTCAAAACTGTACTTTGTTTTTCAGTATTCTATAATTCTAATTTCTCAGAAAATGTAAACTGTGCTTCCTTACAGTCTGATAAAGTGAAATTTTTGTCTGTTCTCTACAATGACAGGAATGATTTGACCATCCTCTACCTGTTCAGACATACACATAACCTCCTCCACAGCAGCTTTGCCCGTATTGAAGAAATAAAAATACTTCTCCCTGGAGTCAGCGATTGGCAGCTTCTCTGCCTCAAGGACATTGTCTATGTCTTTTTTAACTCAATCAGCTCAGCACCACACCAGTGCCCTGCACAGACAGATGCTTCCTAAATGCTTTTGAATCGACTGAGATAGCCAGAAAATGCAATGTCTCTCCTCCCCACTTCGCCTGCTGCCTAACGCGGGGCAAATCAGTAGAAACATGTTGGAAGAGGGAAAGATCAAGGCAGAACTTCGAAGCAGGGCCTGGCATTTAAAATAATAATGAAATTTTCTGAGGACTCTTACTAAAATCTACACATTTTCAGATAATCCCACTATGAAATAGTACAGGTGATAAGTTGCCACAATCGCGTTTTCCCCAGGTTGTCAGAAACACTATGTCCGTCTCAGTGTGGTAGCCAGAAATCACGAAGAAGGCAGAGAGATTAATAACTGCACATTTTTAAGGATTTAATGAAACATTTATAGACTATTTCATGCTTGTATAAAAATTATTACCCTTTGGTTGGTAAGTGTGACCTCCAGGGGACAATATCATTCTATTACATCCCCGAATTCTATAAAGTTATTAGTTATCTCCTACAGGAAATCAACCTCTATTGACAAGCTATAAGATGGATAGTCTAATACCTGCAATGATTCCATAAATTTCAACTTGAAAGCTCTGTTGGAGTCTGTTACCCAGATCAGAATTTTCAAGTTTGTTTTTACAGGACTGTCAAAATTACAGCTAAGTATTGTTGAATTCCATGGGCACATCAAACCAGCCTCACTCTCATCTTGCAGGAATGTGTGATTATGAGAAGCAGAAGGAAGCTGATGAAAAAGGAGTGGTGTACTTCTTGCCCCAACTAAAGCTCCCCTCCCCTCTTGTGTCTTCCTTTTACAAATGTCTACATACCTAATAAAATACAAGTCTGGATTAAAACCCTAACAAATAAATGCTGTTATTCTAAAATGAAACAAATTATGTTTAATATGTTGTTTCCAAATATATGAACAGTTTTGAAACATACGGTTAAATTTGTACATACAGTTAAATTTGCATATATGCGTGTGTATATATACACACATATATATTTATGAAGGAGTCTTTAACTAAGCCTTTTTGTACCAGATGAATATAAATAAAGTAAATTGCTCCATCTGCTGGCTGTATCGGGAAACAGACTCAAATGCTAAGCTCCAAGGAAAGTAGCTAAGATTTCAGAGCTAACTCCAAGTGTCAGAAAAAACCTACATCCAGGACACATGAAAAATGTTAGCGCACCCCCATTCAAAGCCTTGAGGACCCACTAAAAAGCACTTGATATTGTAGAACTAATGGAGTTCGATTACATCTCGTCTTACCAAGCGTTTCTCTGCCTTGCTACTGGCATATTGAGATAAAACAGTAAAACTCCCACCAGTGTCTACTCCAGATCCCATAACAAATACTGAACTTTAACACTGGAAAACCCACAGGTCGTTCACACAAACAGACTTGCTGGTCTCACAGCATCCTCAGCTCATACTTTGGTAAAAGAAGTTCACGAGTCAACAAATTTATAAATCCTTTCAGCACTCTGATGCTGAATAACACAAAATGATATTGAAGACACTTTGATATGAAAGAAGGGTCTCCGGATTGGAGACTTACTTGTTTAGTTCTCTACCTATGATCTGGGCTTAATCATTATTTTTTCCAAAGCTTTAATTTAGCACTCAAAAAAAAAAAAAATCCATACCTACAGCTTTCAGCAATATCAATCATTTTATTAATTTAAAATGTAAGAGGTTATCCCATGTCCTCCTTGTTGATTAGTCCTCTGTCCAAGGATGGTGTTATACATTTTCTCTCACTGTTAAACTAAGCAAGTGAGGAATTCTGCTATCTTGAGATTCTTGAAAACTAGCCAGGATTAATTTCACTCTACTAATGTTTCTAACTTGTTCGATAGCTGTTATATTTGAAACATTTTATCCTTGTTCTCTTTCCTACATCAAATCACCGTCTTGGAAAATTCAATTACAAATTCATGTGAATGATTTGAACTTGGGTTTTGTTGTTTATGATGCCACTGGAACTCATCAATTATACTATATTCGATATAGACAGTGTGTTACTCTTCACCCAGTCATAGCATCTTGGGAAGCTTGGGCTTAGTGTAGGATTGTGGTTTGTCTATAAAATCTTCTTTCCTAGCGTATTTTCACGTTGTGAACATGAATCATTTTTCTATTCTAGCAGAAAGTACTAAAGTAACTTGTTTCTTGTTGCAAAGAAGAAAATCAACTTACCTTTCAAAGGAGTCCAAGTTTTGTACTGAATGTAAACTATCCTGCAATTTTCCAACTGCAGGTAACTGACAATGGAGTACAAATATTCTTTTTTTTTTTTTTAAAGATTTTATTTATTTGAGAGAGAGAATGAGAGAGAGAGAGCACATGAGAGGGGGGAGGGTCAGAGGGAGAAGCAGACTCCCCGTTGACAGGGAGCCCGATGCGGGACTCGATCCTGGGACTCCAGGATCATGACCTGAGCCGAAGGCAGTCGCTTAACCAACTGAGCCACCCAGGCACCCGGAGTACAAATATTCTTGCCAATGACTCTTTTCAAGGTGATTTAATCTCCCCCCCCCCAAAAAAAAACAAGTGATATTTAACGATTACTTTGGGAGAAAGGTCATTTTTTTCGCTTAGCATTTCCCTCAACTCTGACATATTCTTACTCTTTTGTGTTTATTATTTGAAATCTCCCCCATTATTTCACCAGCTTGTTGAACACACGATTTAACCCAGCAATTTAATAAATGTTACTAAATTTCTGCCTTCCAGGAGCTTATAATCTACTAGAGAAGAAAAATGCGAAAACAGTGATTACAACACAATGAGGTAAGAATAATAGTGAAGACATCCTGAGTGCAAAGGCCTTTTAGTGTCTGGGAAAGACATCAGAAAGCAGGTGACTTGAGAGGAGCCAGCCCTTGAAGGATGGACAAGAATTCACCCCCTGGCAAAGCAGAGATGAAGACAGGGCTTCAGACAAAGAGAAAGCAGGTGAAAAACTCAAGATGTGAAAGAATATGGAAAGTTTCTTTTTCAAAATTTTCAGTCCCTGTGACATTTTAGATGAAAAGTTCTACTTGGAAAATTGATTTTCTAATAATGTTCAATGTAAAACAAGCTTCCTGATCAACTAAATAAAGTTTAAACCTTTGTGAATGAAATACGTTTTAGTAAACATGTCTTCAAGTACAATATTTTTATGACTCAAAAATACATATACATATTTAATTGCATTTTACAAACACTTGCAGTTTTCTATACATGGTCAGTCTAGGAGGTCTCTGAAAGAAAAATCAGGTGCCACGGACTAAAACTTAGTGTGCTAAAAAACAACACCAAAAAGAGTAGTATGGGCAAGTTCTTGTGGAGGAGGCTGGAGAGAAAAAAAAAAAAAAGCTTTGCTTTGTACCCAAAGTAATCGGTAGGCAGGTTGGATAGCAGGGCTATAACCCTGTTGATGACTTTATTTCCTAAAAGAAAATAGGTAATTAGGTGTTCCTTTTGCTTTTATTGGGATAGACACGAATGGGAATTTCTGCATGTATTTTCATAGGAAGTTTCACCTGATTCTCAGCTTGTGGCACCCTGTGCTATTGCAATTGCGATTTAATGATGAGGAAATAAATAGAAACATGGGCTAAACACTCCTGGAAATAAATGCATGAACTTTGGTGCCACTGAGTGATTGGAAGGTTTGACAAGTTAGGGCACAAGGGCCCCCACGTTCACACAGCATGACGTATGTTGGCAGTGTTCCATGACCATGAAACCTGCATCTCATTTCCACCAATTCTCCCTGTGAGTGCAGGATGAAGGGTAGAAGTATATGTTTCTCAAATACATATGCATTTTACTGTTTATTAGGAAGTTTTCAAACACATATGGAAAAAAGAGATTATTAGCAACAGGGACAAGTTTGTTTCATCTCTAACCCCATTCACTACCCCCCTACTCCAGATCATTTTTGAAGCAAATCCTATACATCAGATCATTTTCTCTATAAACATTTTAGTATATATATATCTCTAAAATATAGCTGTTTTTAAAATAAACTGCAATATTATCAAAATATTATTTCAATGTATTAGAGATTAACTTTTACATGATTCGCATACCTATGCTTTATCTAATCAACACATAATTCTCAGAAACATATATCTTGGGGTTTTTTCATGAATTAAAAAGAACTCATTAGCTAAACAGACCTTCAGTGACAAAGTATTTGTAGAGTATATAGAGTATTCACAGGGAAAGAACGTAGTAAATTATGTGTGTGTGCGTGTATGTATTTTTATGTGTGGATATAGTCATTGTATATATAGTCATTACCTCTCTACTTAGAATATATTCTGAATAACAAATAACAAGGGTTTTTTTCCAAGAGACCTTAGGATACGTTGGCAGTTTTGTGTATTACCCATGGAGCAGAAGCCAGAACCTCACGCCCACAGAGGGCCAGGAGAATTGGTAGGACCTTAGATGAAAGTTGCTCCAGGGTGCTTCTGGGGAGATTGGATACTAGAGGCCAAGAATTTCAGCCCCAGCAAAAATTCCCACTCTCGGGTAGGCACCAAATGTATACAGCCACTCTCTGTAAGGAACCGAATGGGATTGAACTGAAGAGCAGACTGTTCCTCAGAAGCCTTGAACTACATTCATTCAAGTACTGTGGACGAAATTCCCATCTGCTGCATGTGTTTACATATTCATTTGATTCAAGCTGGAATGGGTGTATATGGCTGAAGGAAACTCCCTCCTCCCTCTACTATACGCTGCAAATTCATACAGCATACTAAAGCACTTTGAGAAACACTGAGCTAAGATATAAATTCTCCCTCTCAAGAATTGTAAATACATATGGGTGATAAACGTATACATCAGATCATACGTGTAATGAATTAAATTGTACTTTGTAATTTTAACTCAATATTAAATTGACTATTTTGAAAAGCGTAGTATTCTCACCTTGTAAATTAATATTTTGGAGCATATGGAACTGGCTGAGCGTTAAAATAATAGTCCTCTCAGCCCTGTTTTATGGATACTAGAGAGCTGTGATGGAAAGCTTATCAGTCTATGAATTGCTTTTTATATAAATACAGCTTTTACCCCCAGATCATTCAGTAGGTCTATAGATGAAACCACCGTAATTGTTTGTTAAATTGTCCTGTAGATTCAGAATCTTGGCAAACAGGAAAAGAAAGCACATGACACCATTAAAAATAGCCATTTATATGAAGTAGCTTTTGAAACAACTGCTAGAGACCAGTAGGAGCCATAAATTGCAGAAGTGAGTTAAATGAACCTTGATGTGATGAGAGTCAGTGATTTGCCAGAAGGAGTCTAGCAAGAAGAGAGGGAGTAGAGCTCTGTGTGCTGTTAATCTCCCAACCAGTTATCTTTGTCTCGCTGGAAAGCAGGTGCCATGGTATCTTGTATCAAGATATCATGTGGTTCTTTCTCTGTCTTTCTCTAGGATGAGCTATAAAGATAAAAATGAAAATACCAAAAGTGAAATTTTGAAAATGTAACCAACAAGGCATAAATGGTGGAATAAATGTTAGATGAAGAACCAAGAGATCCGAGCTCAGGCCTGACACTGGCTTTTCCCCTATCACAGTAAATTTTCCCTGGTGGAAGAATTTCAGGCAGCTGTCGGTGACTATTTGGAACCTTGCTCTTTGGCCTGCCCTCCTTGCTCCATTGAGTGTCCTGCTGGGTCTTTCCATCTGTTTTTCCTATCAGCAGGGCTATACCAGATTAGCTGGTTTTATATGTATCTGAATCTCCTTCTTGCAAAGAACCAGGTGAGCCCATTAAGGGTGCCATCTGTTTGGGTCTTCATTTATTCATTCATCAATATTTACTCAATTGAGCATCTACTATGTGCCAGGAACTCTGTTAGGTGCTGGGAATGCAGTAGTAAACAAGACAGACACAGTCTCTGCTTTAATGTGGATTACGGTTTAACAAGGGAGGCAATTTAATTGTGATATCTCCTGCAAAGTAAACTGCAGAATTTAACAGGGGAGCCAATTATAATTAGAATAAGTGCTACAAAGGAAAACAATATAAAGAAAAGTATAGACCAGTGCTTTTGAAACTAAAGTTGCAACTCATTAGAGGAGCATGAAATCAAGTTAGTGAGACAAGAGCAGCGTGCCTTTATGGAATGGAATGAATCGGGATAGAAAGAAAGAGAAAAGGGAAGACTAGAGTGTATCAGGTGTAATAAGAGGAAGTATCGCTTCAAGAATTAATACATATGTGTGCGTGTGCGCGCAAGCCTGGGTACTGCTTGTAGGTGAGCAAGGTTCCCAGGGTCGCTCAGATGGCCCCGGATGGATGTCCACCACTGTTGCTGCCCATTTGCACACAGTCTGCTTCTGATTAAGGTGAATCACAGTGAGATTCCAAGCTCCAGTAAAGACTGTCCCAAACTCTGAGGGGGAAAAAAAGGAATTAACATATAGATGAATGCTGGGATAGAATGAAAAAATTATTTCTTCCCCTGGATCATGGTGGAAAAAGTTTTAAGGCCATTGATTTAAACCCACCATGGAGACTGTAACAGACATGCTTATCACTGCCTGCTCCAACCACAGCCACTTCGTTAGAGCCCACCACACCCTAGGCTGCGTGACCTTACTCCACAATTCTTGAACATGTCTGGTTAATCAGGAAGGGGACCCTGAGCTAAGTCCAGTCAGTGTATTACTAATAATCCATCAGATTTACCTGTAAGGATTTTGAAATTGAGGCACTGGAAATCTGAGCCCATAGGATATAGACATTAGAGCTAAAAGATCAGGTAAAGTCAATGTGAGGTGGCCAGATAGGTCCATGTGCAAGATGAGTAAGCTCAGGAAACTGCCCCAGAGATAGAAGAATGGAGAAAACCCCCACAGAGAAAGAGACAGAACAAGGAAGCATAGTTCCTGACCTAAGGTTTAGAATCTCGACTTGACTTATTTACTCTTCTCAGATGCCATAAGGTCTTAATATTCTTCAGTGAACACTATTTCCCTTTTCACATGAGCTATTTGAACAGTTTAATTTTCTTACAACTGAGAGTCTTTTCTGGGAAAAATTGGTATAAAGTTCATGTTTACTTCTGATTCTTTATTGGTGATAATTTATCCACCGAAAAAATGAGCAGAATATCATTTGTTTAAAAAGACCAGGGAAAGAAAACTAGTCCTTTAGTCAAAGAGGCTTTGCAAACAAGTCCTCAATCATTTTCTGTCTAATATCTAGATTGAGAATTTTCAGGCTTTTACACTGTATTCTTCCAAAATAAGTGATTTTCTACATTGGCTCACAGTATTCTCAGCAGTACAGTGACCCATTTTTAGATGCAGAACAGAGAAACTGGCTCCCTTCCAGGTCACTCCTATGTTAATGATACAGCCACAATAATCTGAATGAACTAAACTGAGATAGTCAGTGTTTGCTTACAACAGAGACTGTCTGTTGCTTTTACTGTGAATGGCACAATAGCTCAAAAATGAAGAGGCCACTGATAGAAGACGCCCTTGTGTTCATTCACTTTGAGCTTTGTTTGCTGCTTGAACTTGATTACAACTGACATCCACTGAGGAATATAAAAACATCCATTCTCCCTTTAGTCATTCAGGCACATAATGAATTTCAACAAAACACAGAGGAATCCAAGAATCTGCATCACCCAGAGAGTGCCCTTGAAATGAAGCCATACCTTTTATTAGAACAAAATGTTATCCACATTAAGAGGAAAGTTATAAATTTGTACTCTGCAGTTGAGGCTTTACTCAGACATCCTATTTTTCCTGTTCTTATGAAATGTAAATTCAAAGACATCAAACTTGTTGAGTAAAACACAGAAAATATTTTCTCTTAAGGGTAGGGGATGGGATGGAATGGCTGTGAATTAGTCCCAAATTAGAAAAGACAAATTTTTCAAGTTGATTTCTAAAAATGACATCAACCAAAAAAAAAAATTAAAAAATCAAAGAATGCAAGAGCATAAAATAAAGAATAGAAAACTATAAGAAAGAACAATAACTCTAGACAAAGAGTTGTGTTCTGATGGACTAGATAGTTGCATTACAGAGTCTGGGGTGGCCTGATGCTAATACAACCAAGGTTGGATGTCTCTGCCTCAGGTAAGCTGTTCCCTCCATGTCCTCAGACTGAATCCAACCCATAATAGCCAGCTTTCAAACACATGTAGGACGGTAAAAAAGAAAAACCCAATGCCATCATCAAATAATAACTAATGACTAAAAAGGGACACCTGGGTGGCTCAGTCAGTTAAGCATCCAATTCTTGCTTTTGACTCAGGTCATGATCTCATGTGTCTTGAGATCGAGCCAGGAGTTGGGCTCCACACTTAGCAGGGAGTCGGCTTGAGATTCTCTCCCTCTGCTCCTCCCCCCACTCCCAGGCATGTTCTCTCTCCCTCTCTTTCTCTAAAATAAATAAATCCTTAAAAAAAAAATTAAACTTAGCCCCCATCAACACCCAAAAGCAACATCTTAGTGTGAAAATCAGCTAATTATTGTTAGAGCAAAATAAAGCTTTATAATCTTATTTGTCATTTACTAAGTCCCAAGAGGAGTCTGGGAAATATACAACATTCTCTATTATTTTGACATCCTTATATTTTTTCTAATTAGTTTATTCTAAAGAAACAATGGGGAAAGTGAGTGCCGTATTGCCCTGGTATGGGACCAACAACTCAGCTAGATAATGTGCTTCTATATAGCCTCAAGAGGAGAGGTATTCTTAGCCTGGAGTCTCTCCCAACCAATCACATTTTTTCCTCACTCCCAGATTCGTCCTAGGCCTGGTCTGAATTCTATACTACATAGAGAAGTAAAGGTCTCTGGATTCCTAAGTGATTAGCATGAACTCAGTACCCAGTATTAATCATGTCTGACCCTAAGTAGGAGCATACTAAAGGTCATTTAACTAAGTTGGGGAGGGTTCACAAAACTCAGGCTGAGGCTTTCCTTTCTAGTTGTAGATCTTTTATTTTATTTTTAAAGATTTTATTTATTTATTTGACAGAGAGAGAGGGGGGAGAGAGAGAGCACAAGCAGGGGGAGTGGGAGAGGGAAGAGCAGGCTCCCCACTGAGCAGGGAGCCTGATGCGGGACTCGATCCCAGGACCCCAGGATCATGACCTGAGCTGAAGGCAGACGCTTCACTGACTGAGCCACCCAGGCGCCCCTTTCTAGTCATAGATCTTTTAAGTAGGGACTTCAAGTCCAACAAAAACATGAGAAATATCCAATGTCAACCAGATATCATTTTAATATTTGTGAGCAGCTAAAAATAGAAAAACTAAAGATTCTAAGCTTTTATCAAATTTAAATATCTTTAAATTTATTTCAAAGAGATATTTTATACCTTAGAATCTCATTAAGTTCAAAAGCAAGTTAGAAGGGAAAGACATGCTCATATCTTAGAAGACAAAGACATGTAAAATCAATCAAATCATTATCCTAATTAGAGCTTGTAGACTTCTCTGAACACTTCAAAGAATTAAGCAATCTGTGAAACTCAAATCCAGGGTCATGGGCTGTATGATCATCCTGCTTGAGTCACTGAGTCTTTGGTTTAGCAACTACATATGTGGCTCAGTGTGTCCCACGAAGATCTCCCACAGAATCTGAACAAATGTCTAATCATAGGTAACCTCAGTTAACTGGGATGGTCACCATCTGACTTAGGGAGTTCATGTTTTTCAACTCCAAGGACTTAGAACCAAGGATGGAAATGTTTAAGAAAATCAAAACCATGATATTAATATTTTGTGTTAGAAAGGAGTCTGTCCATATTTGGTATTTTCTATACTTTTAGTGTTTAAAAGAATTAGGCCTATTAGAGTGCCAGTCTTATGATTCCAATTTAAAATATATAATTTAGGTTTAGGCTTATGATTTTAAGTTGATGTATTATTAAGATTATACAAAGCATTGAGAATCTAGGTTCACCATATTTCTAAGTTTAACTTACTAGAGTTATAAAAAACAGTGTTTGGGAAGTATTATTAAGTCAAAGGAAAGGTATACAGAAAATAAAGTATATCAAATATATAAAGGCACTTTATAATATTTGAATATGTTTAAATTAGACCAAATATTATTAAAAAATCTTTAAATGTGATTAACATTTTCTCAACGTATAAACCAATTGATAGGATGTGTATGCTAAACTTAAAAGCCTAACAAGCAACTAGGTATTATGAATTTTTTAAACCCAAAGCAAACTTGTGACTAATGTTCTATGCACACAACAATTACACTGAATAACACCAAAAGTTTCACATCAGCCCTTTGGATTTAGGAGTGTGGAAATTGGAAGATTTCCCCCCAGGGAATTAAAATCTTTAGGATTAATTATAACCCTGATTGCTATTTGTACCAGAATTTAAGAATGAACCTTCCATAGCACCAAATGGGCAGGGTGCATTCTTGTTTAATGTCTCTAGATAGAAATGTTCCAGATAGAAATTATGGGGGAAAAAAGAAATTATGGGATTTCAATCTAATATCTACAGATCAGGGGAAATGGAGCAAACTGAAATCACACAGATCATAGCAACTTCTGGGAACTCTAAGTAGCTCAAGTATGGCTGACCATAGAATACAAAGAAGGACAACTTTAACCTCATAAAATATTTAAACACAGAAATCAGACATCCAGGAACATAGAATTTTTTTAGAACTATATGTAACCTTAGAGAGATTATCTATTTCATTTTATCAACAGCAAAGCTGTCCATCTCAAACTAAAAGCTTAGGATTTTTTTAAAAATATTTATTTATTTATTTTAGAGAGAGAAAGTGCACATGGGGTGCATGAAGAGGCAGAGAATCTTTCAAGCAGACTCCTCACTGAGCACAGAGCTCAATGCAAGGCTTGATCCCATGACCCATGAGATCATGCCTGAGCGTAAACCAAGAATCAGACATTTAACTGACTAAGCCACCCAGGTGCCCCTCTAATAGCTTGTTAAATGCAGAGCACAAATTAGAACTCTGTATTGTGTGGCTAAATATCTTAAACTACTAGAATCATCACAGCTTTCCCACAGAATACTTGGCAATTCTTGATGAAAAGGCAAATGCAATTACAGTATCATAATTAACAGATAAAAACAAGGGAACAGCAAACGGTGCTTGAAAAGATGTTGACAATAACTGGTTGAGTCCTCAGAGGAGACTGAAAATGAATCCTTCAGATCTGCTGAACGGTAATATGAGAGTAACCTGGAATGCAAAGAATATTTCCAATCTGGAATAATCCACATACAGATACTAAGTACCTCCTCCTACATAAAGGAAGAAAGAAAGTAGGAAAAGCACTCACACCCTTTGCTTGGTCCAGGAAATCTGGTAGAGTTGTGTTTCTAAACATTTAACGTTCAGGTTCAACCTTCACAATTTTTGCCATATCCTCATCACTCTTGTGTCTTACTATTTACTTAACATTTTTCTTTAAGTCAAATTTAGCTTTGTCCTATATATATTTTTACAGTGTAGATACAGATATAGATACTAGATATACATTATGCTATATGTACACTATGAATACTATATATAGGAAAATACCAGGCAAGTAAGGCAACGGTGCTTTTGATCAGGAGTTGCCAAATGCACAAAAGTTTTCTCTAGCTTGCAGCGAGAAAGACTTTCTGCATTTGTCCTTCCTCTAAAAGGACCATTTACACTAAAAATGCAGTTCAGCAAATATGAGCACTTATTCCATGTCAAGTCCAATCCTGTGCCCTGGTGGTACCAGAGGCCCATCCTTGCCCTCCAGGAAGCTAGAATGTAATGGCAAATGAATTGATTCTTTGGGGGAAAAATTACCCACCCTATCTTAATAAATATTCCTGTTATGACCAAATCTTAACATGCACTTTCTCCTGAGACTGATTAGAGTATCATTAAGGACAAAGCTGATTCCTGACAAAGCAGACTGAGGAGCCCAGAATTAAATTTTCCCAAAAAGGAGCCAGGCAGGAACAATCCTGTTTGATATATTAAGATCTAAAATAGGTACTGAAATAATGTGTACAATGGGAGTGTAATTATACAAATATATGTATATTTATGCATAAAATAAAGATTAGAAGGAAGTACACCAAGATATCAAAATATTAACAGTAATTATCTCTGCATGTTGGAATTACATGTGAGTTTTATTTCCATACTTAACAATTTTTGTGTTATACAAGTTTTATTCAATGAGATTATATTTTTTTGGATATCAGAAATAAAATTTCTTTTTACCTTAATCTTTGATTCCCATTTACCTAAGACTTTTTTATTAGAGAGGTTTTTTTGTGTTATGTGTGCGTTGTTTAATAAAGGCTGCCTCTCTTTAAAAGAAAAAGGAACAGGCTCTTAAGAAGTTTAACCACTTGTTCTCTGTAACTGCCTTACCCTTTTCTGCTCCATATCTTTGCACTTCCTTCTGACTTGAAGGTATGTTCCTTTATCTCCACATATGAAATTGGTATCTATAAGGTCTTCCATGAAGCTCAAAATTACAAGCAATTTCTTCTTCTGACATTCCATAGTATCTTATTTGTAACTTATTTATGACAATCACTTTCTAACATTTTGAACATGAAAAACAGAATCAGAGAATCTTAGAACTCAAAACGATCATAAAGAACCTCATTCAACTTACTTTGCAAATGGGGAAACTGAGGCCCAATTAAATTATGTGATATACTTCAATTTGCACAGTGAGTTAGATGCAACATCAAGACCAGATGCCAGGCTCCATCCAGGATCCCAGGTCCCTGTCCTTCCTATTTACACAGACCTATGCCTACCTGGAGTGAGTGGTTAAATATTTTTGCTAAGTTGAATGGCAAACTTTGTCAACTAAGAGTCTTAACTTATGATTATGTCTGGCATAGCATAAGGTAGCCATGCATTGACTGGGTTTCTCTTTTTCTTTCTTCTTGCTCCAGTATGCCCTCTGTTTTGGCCCATAAAGAGGAGAAAGATAATCCATAAAGATGATGACAAAAATTTGGGTATCGCATTTGGGCACTCCATCTTGAGCAACAAAAAAGACTATTTTTATAAATCTGATGTTTTCAGCACTGACTTTCTCTACACTCTCCTAGTCAGATACTTAAATCTCCCCTCTACCGACCCTTTCCCAATTATTTTATTTGTTAGTATAATGAAAAATCTCACTTTATGAGCAGCTGAACAATGCTGATTTTCAAATCCAGCAGGCAATTCAATTATTTCGTAGGAAAGGGGCTTTATAGTACATTAGGGACCTACTTAAAGGGATTCTTCAACTTTCATTCAACCTATACTTCCCTACATTATACGCTGATCCCTCCAAAACACCTTCCACACATAGAATCCAGACATATAACAGATACGCACGCCTTTCAAGTTAGCTAATAGCAGTGCAGCTTTTTAAACAACAGTTCTGTTTATTTATTATTAGGCAATCATTTAAAGATTTTATTACATTTCCTGTCACACAGTATAGGAAATAAAATGCACACCCAGCTCTACTATAATTAATGCAATTGAGGGGGAAAATGGCCACCTCTAGGTATACTGAAAACAACACAGTCAGATACTCATTGAATTTAGAAAGAACCCTGTGTTTATAATTGTGAAGGAAATCAAACAATATGTTCAAAAGGCTAAAAATATATTATCAAATATTTTCTTAAAGGCAATATTTTTTAACATTGTTTCAATTATCTGGGAAAGGAAACCTCCTTATAACATGTAAGTCGTTCTCAGATACCAGACAGGTTCCAGCAAATCATCTATTAATTCTCTTTGACTTTTTGTTCTTGAATAAAGGAACTTACTTCTGCACCAGCTCCCTGGGCTTTCTACCCTTTCTAAAATATTGGTTCTTCCCTCCTTTTGTTCAGAAGCCAAATGATTAGCTTCAGGCTCATGACTGATTTCCCATTGTTCCATTCACTCTAACCTCTCCTCATTGCGCCAACAATCTGGACCCCAGAGGGATTTGTCACAGTTCTCCAATTCTCTTTCTCCCTTGGCAGCAATTTTTTATTTGATTTTTCTTTTCCTTTACTTTTATAAAAAGAAAAATTCTCACTTTAACACTTCCTTTTAAATCATCCTTTGGTTATGAGAGGAGGAAAGGGCCTTAACTTCTTGGAACTCACACAACGTTGACAGGGAACTCTGGTACTCATCTCTTTGTGCTACAACCCAGAGATGGAAATGATACTCTTAAAAATGGTATTGCCTTCCAATCTATATTTGAATCTATTCATCATCATGATAAATTCAGCTTGATTCTGTCATAGAAGCTATTTTTTAAAAATCACCGACAAAGTAAAAACAATCAACAGTTACTAAAAAAAAAAAAAATCTCCGGAAAGGAATGCGAAAATGATACTTTGTTCTCAAATAGAATGATATGACTTTCAGATAACAAAGTACATGCAGCAATAGAAAGAATATAACTATTGAAATCATTCCAGGGTGAAGGGGAGTAGGAGATGCAGGTTTCCAGTTATGGAATGAATAAGTCATGGGAATAAAATGCACAGCATAGGGAATATAGTCGATGGTATTATAATAGCATTGTGTGGTGACAGATGGCAGCTACACTTGTGGTGAGCATGGCATAACATATGAAGAAGTTGAATCACTATGCTGTACACTTGAAACTAATGTAATGCTGTATGTCAACTATACTCAAATAAAAAAAATTTTTTAAAGAAATTATTCTGAATGGGGAAATCTGTTGCCATCATTACTAGTACTAGCATCAATGACCCAGGCAGTATACACTGGAAATCGTATTTAATCTTCACAAAACTCTGTTAGGCATATAATTCTTATCCTCCTTTTTTCTATGTTAGGAAACAGGCTCAGAGAGGTTGCTTAATGCCCGATGTCACATAGCACAGCCGAAATAAAAACTCATGCATAACTGGGAAGGCCTGAATGCAAGAAGAAAGTCAGACAAATGAATTCTGAATTGGACTCTGTATCATTCGAAATCTTTAAGATTTAACCAAAAACAACAGACCAAAAAAAAAAAAAAAGATCTCACTTCACTTAGTTGAAAATCTCTTCTGGCATAGTTTTTGAGCATATAGTTTGTAGGATAATACAGTAAGTGAAAACATTAACCCATAAAACCCATTTTTGTAAACTGTAAATACGATCATCCACAGGAACTATTCCAGAGGATAAAACAACAAATTAAAAGTTTTATAAAAGTCACCTGATAGACAGTTATCAAAACTACTGAGAATTTTATTTTTATACTTAAAATTTTAGGAAATATCTTTTTTACCATAATTTAATCTATGTAAAACAATCTTAAAACAAAAAACAAAAAACAAAAACAACCTTTGTTCCATTTATCTCATTCACATTTGTTATAAGTACCATTTGAAAGATCTTAAATTATTTATGCATAATAAAAGTATCAAGAGTGGACTAAACTTAACAGTTTACAGAAATTTGAAAGCTGCCCATTAGTTTCCTAGAATTCTAAATTCTGATTTTTTTTAATTGCATTGGCAGTAAGACGCAAGGGATATGAGAGAATCCTTTTGGAAGCAATCCCAATGACTACAGGATATCTTTCATCTACAGTTCATGTCTTATTTAACATCAGAGAACATAAAGTGGGGGGGTTGGTATTCAAATTATTACAAATCAGCTTTGAATTATAACATAGGCGAGTTCTTGTTGATTTTACCATGAATTTTTTTAAGATCCTTCTAGCACTGTTTCCACTTATAAATAAGATCCTCCAACTTCAATAAGGGCTGCATCCCTAGAAATTGAAGAATTAAGTTCTTTGTTTAGAAATAAAAGAAAATTATTTTTCTACAGTCTTCTCCTTTCCCCTTAAGATTTCTAAGTCAACACAGTAGTGAGAGAGAGTGTCTCTCTCTCTCTCTTTTTAAGATTTTATTTATTTATTTGAGAGACAGAGCAAGAGAGAGAGCACAAGCAGGAGGAGTGGCAGAGGGAGAGGGAGAAGCAGATTCCCCCGCTGAGCAAGGAGCCTGATGGAGGGCTTGATCCCAGGACCCCAGGACCACGACCCCAGGACCCTGGGATCATGATCCGAGCCGAAGGCAGATGTTTAACTGACTGAGCCACCCAGGCGCCCTCTCTCTTTTTTCTTATTTATATACCTATAATAGCATTAGCTCATTTTTAATAATAATAATTTAAAATAAATCTGTGTCTTAAACCTCTTGATTTGGGGAGGATAAAGACAACTAAATTTTGAGAGAGAGAGAATTTAGAAGGGACAGAGCCTCTTTTCCTTGCCAAAACATGATATCCTGTTACACAATTAAATGAGGAGTCTTCAAAAAGCTTAACTGACATCCTGGGCACCTCTGAGCAAAACAGCATAACATTTTGATAAGGAAAGTTGTAAACAGATGAGATACATATGGATTATGTTTCCATTGAAATGCTCAGGGTTTCAAAAATTAACAGATAATGTGCTTTGAGCTTTCATCCAATTCTCCATTCTTGTGAAATTCAACGACCCTGAACATAGATCTCTCCCTTACCTAGGATTATGAACCAGTCTGGAAACACAAGTCACATAGTGCAGCATATCGGTGACTAGGGCACATAAAAAATATCTGATGCACCAGATCCACCCTGTATATTCAGATGTGTAATTCAAGCCCAAGAGACACATCAGAAAGTAAAGGGTAATAGAGAAAAAAGCAAAAGAAGCAAATGAAACAAACATGGCACAAGAGCATTGTAAGGGTTTTATTGTACTGCAAGTCCACAGTGCTCGATTTTGCAAAATCCCTGAACATTGAGACAAGATAGATTAAATATGATTAGCCTAAGAAACAATACTAAAATAGGGCATTTTTTCCTTATGTTCAATGGCCACAAACAACACATTTAATCAACTCAAGGGGTTATAGTTGTAGAACGAAAAAAACATTTGAACATATTCTATTGGACAGTGTCTTGCAGAACCCAGTCTCAGAACTTTTATTCTTTTTTTAAAGATTTTATTTATTTATTTGAGAGAGAGTGAGAGCGAGAGAGATCACAGAGGGAGAGGGAGAGGGAGAAGCAGACTCCCCGCTGAACAGGGAGCCCTACGTGGGGCTTGATCCCAGGACCCTGAGATCATGACCTGAGCCAAAGGCAGACGCTTAACTGACTGAGCCAGCCAGGTGCCCCAGAACTTTTATTATTTTTAATATATAATATAAATTTTTGATAATATAATCAATATTCTTAATATAAGTGAATACTTAGGAGAGGACTTTTACATACCAGTAACCTGAAAATAAGCCAGTAGCAGAGGGAGCTATACACAAAAGCACTTCAGGAAGGAGAATGAAAGGACATTGCAGTTTGCTCTAATGGCATAATTATGCTGTGGGCATAGTTGCCTGGAGCTTAAAAATACTATAGGACTTAGTACTGGACAAATAAACTAATATTTTCAGAGAGTCTGCTATGAGCCAGGCACTACATCTAAATTACATACCTGATCTCTTTGTATCCTAAAAGCTCTATGATATAGAGAGTATCATCATGATCATCACCTTTAAAGTGTCAATGAAGATCTCCAAGATTCCAGGAGAGCAGGCCAGGTCACACCTAACTCTCAAGACTGTCTTGAGGATTAAGAAACAACATATATAATATTTGTATATAACCCACAAATAGAAAATACAAATATAATAGTTTAAAGTTTTATAGTTAACTTCTAGTTCAATGTGCCCTATAAAGCACACATCTTCCTCTTCTCCCTCCCAAATTCCCTTTGAAATTACAAATGTAAACCAACAAAAGAGGAAAACAAAACCCAGCGCACTATGGAGTCAAGAAATGATGCTTTCTACGGATTTGGTAGTCTGAAATTTTCACAAATTTCTGGAAGATGGAAAGAGAAAGGACTTATATTTATAAACCCAGTCTTACAAAACCAAACAGTTCAGCTTACATACGTGAGGAGGCTATAAAAGGGGATGCTCGCTTTCTCTGGAAACAGATACACATTCAGGAGGGCTGTAGCATTCATCTCCAGCTGGAACTGCAAGAACTTTCCACTAAAAACAGTGTAAGATTTGTTTGGGAAGGATTATTAGGTAGAGTGTTTGGGCTGGGGACATAAGGCAGAGCAAGCCTGCAAGAATCCCAAAATAACTTACTGTACCCAAAGAGTAAAATGAAGATGACAGTTCCTCCCAGGAGTAAAACTCAGTGAAGATCACTGTTATAGGCTGAATTGTGTCCTTCCCAAATCCATATGTTGAAATCCTAAACCCTAGTACCTCCGAATGTGACCATATTTGGAGATCGGGTCTTTAAAGATGTAATTAGGTTAAGATTACGGGTGGGCCCTAATCCAGTAGGACTGGTATCCTTAAGAGGAGATAAGACATAGACATAGAGGGAAAAACCATGTGAAGGAAAAGAAGGCCAACTACAAGCCAAGGAGAGAGGCATCAGAAGAAACCAACCCTGCCGACACCTTGATCTCAGACTTCTAGTCTCCAGGACAGTGAAAAAATAGATTTCTTGTTGTTTAAGTCAGCCAGTCTGTGGTACTTTGTTACGGTAGCTGCAACAGACTAATATAATCACTACCAGATTAGCCCCAGTGAAATCTCCACTGCTTTGAAAATTGTGAGGGTTCCAAGCTAGCCACCAATGGAGCCGAAAGTCTGTAGTCAGTCTTGTATCCCATTCAAGATAGACCTTTTGCAAAGGAGAGTCCATACCAGGTATTTATATGAATCAATATATTCCTTGTTTCAAAAATATGATTGCTCAACCAAAACTCAACAGATATCTAATGGAAACTGAGTAAAATGGAGACACTTACCCTGGATGGATAAAAAATAATACAAGGCAGAAATGCAATCTAAAAAAAAAAATTCTAATTAGTATCCTCAGAGTGTTAGGTCAAGCTAATATGGAAATGAAGAGCCAGTTTCAGAATGGAGAACTATCTCATTTGAAATTTCCTCCTCATACCCAGTACACCAGCACTGCCAGCCACCTGGTTCTTTAGGCTCTAGACAGCTAGGGACAACAATTAGTAATGAAAGAGGAAAAGGCAATGACAGAAAGAACAGGGTGGTCAGGATTTCCTTGGCTACATCCCCGCAAAGTTTCAAAATACCTGGGAGGAAAATTTGATTAGTACCAGAACTATGATATAGTCTAACAAGAGATAATAGCTGTATATATGTAGATGAGTCGCAAACTTTAAATATCACTATAAATCTGATATGCAGAGAAAATGCAATTTATCTCATCTGTAATGACTCTGGTCTAAGTTTCTACCTGTTGGTAAGCAAAAATATGCACATGGATAATAATGTTAGATGATAGATAGATAGATATTAGGATAAATGTCCAATCTTGTAAAAGTTTAGTCTCATTCAATACATTAAAACAGTTCTTTGACGGCCAATTCATATGACTATATCAAAGTGCTCTGACAAAGCAGTATGTGACTGGCATTCTTTGGCCCAGATCCCCTTTACTGGTTTTGTGTTCATTCAGCTTTGGTGGGCTACAGGCCCCAGATCCTCCGCCTCATCTTCCATCAGGCTCCTGGCCCATGGGTCCACCCCACCACAGAGGATCTTTTGGCAAGCTGGCTAGAATTCCAGAGCTCACACCACATGAGAAACCTTAACTTCAAATCCCTACACAATCTTATCCCATTTTGTTTTCAAGTTTACATTTATGTGGCTGTGCCCCAAGTTTAATATGGGAGAAGCCAAGAGACAGCCTTTTTATAGAACCCTAACAAAGAGGAGGGGGAGTGGTACAGTTGGAGGAGCCCTTCTGCCCTTGACGTTACCCCACATACCCACAGTCCCTCCTCCCAAGGACCTCCATGTCTGGCCACCAACATCAACATCTTTGGGCTTTTCTTCCCAGGGTCTGAAAGAGCAGGCTCTGCCCACTTCCTCTTCCTACCCAGACGTCTTATACACTGTCTGGAGCAGCCCAGCAAGCCTAGATCTTGATAAGTTAAAAAGAAAGATAAAGGAATTTACAGAATCCTTTCTGAAGATAATAGCTTAGTTTTTAAATCTGCAAAATCTTATTTTTGAACATGAACAGTTAAATATTATCTCTTGCATTAATTCATACTCTTCCTAAACCAAACCCAGGCCTATGGATGCTCAAAGCCAAGCAAGATCATCTGCTCAAAAAAGAAAGAAAAAACCCGGGATTTTAAAAAATGAGCCATTTTTTTTATAAATGTGTTTTAAAAACTTCAGTCATATTTCATAGCAGAGATTCATTCACTGTGGTTAGGTTTTCCCTGCATCTAAAGATGGAGATAAATACCACTGGAACTCTTGTCCATGGCCTTTGGGGTTTCCAGTGCCCTCCCTAAGAGTTCTGTGAAGTCTGAGAGGCTTAGTTTTCTTCAAGGTGCCTCTGAATCATTTCCTGCATCTGAATTCTTGTTCTCCTCTCTGCTTTCTATGATGTCTGTTCAAAACTGTCCACCAAACAACGGGCACAGCCTGTCTCTTTGATTTCTTCCACCTGCTCTCAACACATATAAGTCAGCTGTCAGTGACTGACTTTCAACGGACATTTGAAACAGTGAAGGGGAGAACATAGCAACAAATCTCCTGGCAGAAGATTTAAAATTTAGTATTAGAGTATTGGACATTTGCTTTTGTTAAAAAAAAAAAAAAATGAAGGTATTGACTTTTTACAACTCAGATTCCAATTTTCCACTTTTTTGCTCAACCATTTCATTTTCTGTACAAACTACAGCACAACAGAGAGAATTTGCTTCCATTTATTACAGAAACAATGCACCTCTGTTCAGCATTTACATCCAAATTCAACAAGTAATGAACAGATAAGTAAAATGTGATATATCCATACAATAGAATATTATTTGGCAATAAAAAGGAATAAACTGGTAATTTATGCTACATGATGACCCTTTGTCAGGCAAGAGAGAATGTCCATGTCGTGTGAATGGAGGTCTCAGTGCTTGGATTCCCCACGATAAGATTTACGTGGGGAGCCACACTCCGAATAAAGATAGCCAGAAGGAAAGTAGCAAGCACAGAGCAGTTTATTAAAGCGAAAGTTCACACTCAAAGTGGGAGAAGTAGAAACGGTACCTAGGTTATTTTGGAATTGGATATAATTAGGTCTCTCGGGAGAAGCTGTGACATACAGTGGGGTGGTCTCTAATGGAGTCTGAGTCCAGTCTTTTGGGAAACTCCTCCCACAGGTTGGGAGGGAGAACAATCATGGCAGCCTTTCTCAATGGTGGGGGGGGGGGAGCTGTGCCTGCAATGCAAATGCATTATAATGAATCTGGGTGTTACCCTGGGGCAGAGCTGGAAAAGGAGGGTGCTTGCCCTGCACCTGTGGCTCTTGGCCTGTCAGCTCCAAGGTCTTAGAAGCCACGAGGTCAGGATGTTGTGTCCCTGGGCTTTTAATGTGTAGCTGATTTATCACGGTCCTTGCCTCCAGCTCCTGTCTCTATCATTCCCCTTCAAAGACTTGGGACTCTGCCTCAGGATGTTCCTTCCACTGCTCACTTCTAGCTTCTACCTAACACCTTGAAAACTTTATGTTAACTTAAAGAAGCCAGGTCCAGAAGACAACATGTTGTCTGGTTCTGTTATAAGGAATCCCCACAATAGGCACATCTAGAGTGACAGGAAGTAGATTAGTGATCGTCTAGGGCTGGGAAACTGGGAGGAGATGCGGAATGACTGCTAAATCGGTACAGAGTTTCTCCATGGGGTAATGATAATGTTCTAAAACTGTGCACAACTCTGTGAATATAATAAAAACGGTTGAACGGTTGAAATGTAAATTTTAAATGGGTAAAATTTATGGCATGTGAATTACATCTGAATAAAGGTGTTATAAAAAAAGTAAAAAAGTACTATATTTCCCAACTGACAATTGCAGTCAATATTCTGTGGCCAAAGCAGGTAGGCTACACCCCTTTCAGAGAGATGTCTTACCAGGTTTTTCCCTCTCTGGGAGCGTGATATACTATAATAGCTCCACACTGATTGATATTCGTGATTTGGCAACATCATCGACCTCCACTTGGCATAGTGATCACACAGTTCAGTGCCACCTACTTATCTCCTGCTGAGACTCCTATTGTTCTGTTTATCTTATTACAAAATAAATCTGTTTCATTTTAAAATGCTGTGTTTTGGCTCCTGTGGCCCAGCAGTGTGCCCTTGGGAACTTGGCTCTTCATGTTTATTTCTGATATCATTTTAATGGACTTTGGCACACATAGGCAAACTACAGGTAGGCCATTTTCTAGAAGATTCTCTTTTCAGAATTGATGTAGAGATATTAAAACCTCAGATAAGAATTTTTTAAGATTAGATTTTCTCTTTAAGCTCTTCAGAACTGTAAGATAAATGAGTACCAAAAAATCTGGTAAAGCCAAAATACCTCACCAGAGCATTAATGTCAGTTATTGAAGTAATATTTTGAACTCATCAATTTTTTTCCTTAGTCACGAAAAGTATGTAATAAATACATTTTCAAATTTAAATTCAAATTCAAAAGGCTTATTTGGGGGCTCATATGGACGCACAAGGACAAGGAAGAGGCCCAGTTCTTTGTCCCAGATCAAGGTTGCCAGAAAAATAGAAATCTGAGCACAGGAAAGAAAGGGTAATTCTGGGTTGTAGAAAGGGACAATTGCATCTGAAGTAAAGGGTCTGCAAAGGACCCCAAAAGATGATTAGGTCCCTTTGGCAGAGCCTAGAGTCTTCTCTAAGATAATAAGTTGTGGGAGGTAAGATGTGGTGGGACAGAGCTTTGTAGTAGCTGCTACAAACAGCCCATAAACAAGAAAAGGATTGTGAAGGATATTGGCATTCTGATTTTTTTAATCTTTATTTTTCTTAAGGACTTAAAATGCAGTAGATTCTATGTCCATGCATATTTCCTGAATTGTTAAATAAGAATTGAAATGCAACTCCAAAATCTTCAAACCTGCAAAAGTATTTGATCTCAAAAGTCATGTTCATACCATATACAATAACTTTTACCTATTCCTGTGACTTTCCTATCAGCTGGAGTTAAGGGAGAAAAGACTAAAGCGTCTGACGCAGGCACAATTTATTACAAGTTCCAAATGAACACTTCATGAACTCATAATGAGAAAGCATAGTTGGGAGGAATCACAGAAGAGTGCCAGGTTCAGTGTGTCCATAGGTGATTGTAGATGCTCAATAAGCATTTGTTGATTGAATAAAGGTGACTCAATATGTGCCAAAACTGAGTCCTTACAACAACCACTCCTAAACCTCACCATAAAATATAGTTTTTGGAATCACTGACAAAATACTGCTGAATTCTAAGTGTGTTGAGACACTACTACAAAAGTCATATTAATCCCTACAATCCTTCACACCAAAGGCCGCAACTGAAAATCAGACACACTGTAATTATGTTGATCCTAACTTTCAATAAACCCCAAAGCCCTGGAAATGAGCCACTTCAATCATTTACTCCATATACTTACTCTGAAGCTTCCAGAGTGAATGGGTAACCAGTAATGATAATTCCATGAATGCTTTATGATATTCCACGAAAGATAAAATTTGGAACTCTTTTTACAGATGTCAAAGAACATTTGTGTCCTTCCCATTTTCTAGATAGAAATGTTCATTGTGTCAGTAATTATGCATGAAACCCCAGAATACCTTATTGAGGAAAAAGAGTTTTAGGTACATTAAAAGAAAAAGAATTACTGAATTAACAGGAGATGAAAATTGCCTGAAGAAATAGGTAAAGTCTTAATCCTATCAGCTATTAATGCATAATTAATTATTCTCACACAATATTCATTTGTGATATTGTTCCATATTTGAGGTAAATATAAGGAATTTTTATGGAAATCAGTTTTCATTGTGACATCATAAATAAAACCTATTACTTTTCTAAAAGCTAATTAATAAGAGGCATTTGAGCCATCACATATTCTAATAAATAATCATGGATTTTACAAGCTTAATGAATGGGGAACCAGACAGTGAGAAACAAGATGGGCAAGCCTTTAAGCTGAGCAGGAAATAGAAATGGGTAATTGTGAAGTGATTATTTCAAAATCAAGTTAGTACTTAAAATAAGAGTAATTCTAACCAAATAAAATACAGTGGATTAATTTTTGTAATCACAGAAAAATAGATCAAGTTCAAAGTTTATAATAATGAAAGAAAGACAACTAAAACTCTTAAAGATGCCAATTTTTAAACTCTAGACAATACAATTGACCTACAAGAGCTATTTGAACAGTTTTTGAAACTTAAAAAAAAATCCATCTAATTTTATTAGCTGCTGCTGCCAAGGAAAGCATCATGTTAAAATAAAAATGTCACACAATGTGTCCTTCAGCATAAAATCACCAAAGTGTTCTATGTTATTAACACAAGCACCTTTATTATTCACAGAGAACTTCATTTCAATGCCTTTGAGTTAAAGGGGTTTAACTTAGTGAACAGTGTCCTCCATTTATTGCATACTTTCTCTAAAGCCCTGGACATTTCCAGCTGACAAATACAGACACAGTTTTCATTTTCAGAAACAACATTAGTTTGCTGCATCACTGGGTGAAATCCAAGCATTTAGTCAGGCTTGTTTCCCTTGCTGCCTGGCTTAGCACATGTAATGAGAATTATGTCTTTCATTTCTATGCCAACTTGAATACATTAGATGCAAGAATAACAGAGTCAGCACTATATCAAGATAGACATGCCTGCAGAAAATAATCTAATGCGTCCTTACTCAGGTGGCATTCAACTTCTAAGCACTGTAACTAATGAACCACAAAAAACTAATGATAGACTACAGTTTTGTATTAGTCTCATAAAATTTCATAATTTAAACTATTCAAGCCACTTGTTCTTTTAAGCAGAATTACCTTAAGAGACTGTCCAATAATCTACTTGAGTATGTTTCACCATTTTGAAAGTAAGCACACAAGGAACATGAAGATATGATCAGATTTTATTTGAGAGGTTAAAAAGGCTAAGTACCACACCAAACAGAATACTATTTTCTCAAGAACAGTTAGGATCATGAAAAGTAAATCCGAGTAATTGTACTTATTTTTTTACTTAGTTTTATATGTAAATTTTGGACTTTTTTCCCGTAAAGTGCTAAGTGCTAGGTTGTGCTAAGTTATACTATTTCGCATGTATTTTCTAATTGAAGACTTACCCTTATGAATGAAATAGGTACTTCATTATCTTCATTTTAATGATGAAAAAATGAGGCTTGGAAGAATTAAGTAACACCCAGATGAGCTAAAATCCAAACTTAGGTGTGCTGATTGATTTAATCACTGGGCTGTGTGACCTCCCTACGAAGTTTTGTCCTTAGTAAACGGTAACTAACTGGGGCGCTGGGTGGCTCAGTCAGTTAAGCATCTGACTCTTGATTTTGGCTCAGGTCATGATCTCAGGGACCTGGGATGGAGCCCCCACGTCAGGCTCCATGCTCAGATTCTTTCTCCCTCTCCCCTCCCCACCCCCGTTGCGCTTTTTTTCCTCTCTCTCTCAAATAAATAAATAAATAAATAAATAAATAAATAAATAAATAAAATCTTGAAAAAAAAATGGTGACTACCCATTTTATCATTTTATTTCATTTGTTATTTTTCATTGTATTTAATTTTAGGTCCTTATACTCTCCTTAGGTTTAGTTAACTGTCAAAAGTCCAAGTTCCTTATAAAAGTTTATATCGATAAATAGGAATTTAGCCATTTACCATACTCCTGAGCTAAAGCAACTCTTGCCATTTTGATTAACATTCATTCAGTGAATTTTTGTTGACTACTATGGTAGATGCTATTAGCTAGCTATCCCAAAGACCATTCCCAAGACCCTCTTCCCCTTTGCTTACCTCTGCTAAAGCATTTGGACATTTTGAATATTCACCTTCCAGACTCCTTTTCAGCTAGGAGTGGCTATATGACACAATTCTATTCAATGACATGTAAGCAAAAGTCAGCTGGGAGTTTGTGGAAGTATCTCTGCTGCCTGATAAAAGTAACAAAGGTTCCTAGTGTCACCTCTTTCCTTCTCTTTCTGCTGAGATTATAAACATAATGCCTGGAACTGAGGCAGCCATCTTGTATCTGACAGTCAAAAAACATAAGGACCAAGGAACAAACACCAAACGTGGCCGTGCAGATATAGAGAAAAAGTCTTAAGACTCCACTCCAACCCTGTGACACTCAGCTCTTAGGGGTCTTGTAAAGTGTAGATAAATGTACTTATAGTTAAAGGCTCTCTTGGCTGCATTTTCTGTAACTCAGAACTAAAAAACAATTCTAACTCATGTATGTACTAGCCAGGTTCCAGGCACTTTCCTAAGTCCTGTGAATACAGCGAACATTCTCATGGAACTCATATTGTCATGAAAAAGACATTCAACAGATAAGCAAGTAAAGAATTTTGAGCACTGTAAAGAACAAGAAAGCAGGGCAAGGGGTTAGAGTGTGACAGGATATGCCCACAGAAAGATTCTCTAAGGAGGTGACATTTGACCTAAATAAAATGTGGGACAAAACCATGCTTTGGAGAAAAATCATTTTAAACTAAAGAAACAGTACGCACAAAAGCCATGAGACAATAAAATGCCTGACGTATTTGAGGATCCACACATGGCCAGTATGACTGAAGCCCAGTGAATTTGGAAGAGCAGACATTGCCACAAAAGTAAGCAATGCAGTTAATATCCATGAACTTTCATCTTAAAGCCTTGTATTTACCTGGAAGCATTTAATTTCTTAAAAAAGCCATTCACTTGACTTTTGGTAATTCACTGCCATGCCTAAAAATTTTTTGTAGAACATTATCCTATCTCAAATATCATTTATCCATGACATCGTTGGAACAATTTCAAAGGCCCATCCATTCACCTATTTTTAAGGACATTGGTAATCCCAAAGAACAGTGGAGTTTCTTCAAAGTCTGTCTTCAGACATCCAAGGGATGAATAACAGCACTTACTGGAACCATAAAATCAGGTCTCTGAACAGAGGTCTGGCATATTCTTCACACTTCTTTCTCTAAGATGCTACCAACACTAACCTACAGCATTTTTTTTAAGTAAGTTAGCACCTAAGAATGGAAAAAATTAAACAATTTCCTCACAACGTGTTCAGAAATTTTGACATCCACATTTAATGATGAACTCTAGGATTCCTTCAAGTCACCATCTGTTAGCAGAGTTGTTTTAGAACCAGTCATGCAAAGATGCTGGATATTTCCCTCTAAGAGGAGACAGCTGGTAGGCAAAAGAAAAAAATGATAGATGCTAATCTAACCAATTAATCTGGTTTCCATATCCCTTTGTATAAGTGTTATGGCAATAAGCTAAGGATGATTGCTTTTCACCTTGTGGGGAAAAGTGATGGATTTACAAAAAGTTAGAACAATTCTAAGAATGGAATCAGAGGAAAACACTACACCAAGTGGCAAGACTAGGTTCTCTTTTAATGTGTATTTGAAATTCTAGTATTAATGTGTAGTTGAATTCATGATAAGTCAAGTCTCCAAAACTCCATTGTAAAACTAAATATTGAATCTGAAGATAAACAGAGAGATACATTCATAGAAATAAGATATATCAGATATTTCATTGGATTGAAATATTTATGAAAATTCTACTCGATATACAAGAAAGTGTTTTTTTTTTTTTTTAAGATTTTATTTATTTATTTGACAGAAAGAGACACAGCGAGAGAGGGAACACAAGCAGGGGGGTGGGAGAGGGAGAAGCAGGCTTCCCGCTGAGCAGGGAGCCCGATGCAGGGCTCGATCCCAGGACGCCGGGATCATGACCTGAGCCGAAGGCAGATGCTTAATGACTGAGCCACCCAGGCGCCCCTTTACTGGTTTATTTTAACATAATTTCATCTGTGGTATTCCAGCATTTCATTTTTACTTTTCCTGTTTGAAACTAATTGTGCTTCTTAAAAACAAAACTTTGTGTTTTTCATCAATTCTGCTAAATTCTCAGTCATCATACCTTCAAATATTTTCTCTAACTCATCTCTTTTGCTCTCCTTCTGGGTATGCAATTAAATGTATGTTGAACATTATCTTCAGTGTCTGTCATTTTCACCTTTTTATTTTCCATTTTCTTGTTTTTCTGGGATTTGATTTACTCAAATCTGTCTTCCGATTTGCTAATTTTCTTTCCAGCTAATCTATTGCTTAACTTACTCTCCAAATTTTAAATCTAGCGACTGCATTTTCTCATCTCTAAAAATCCTGCTTTTAAATTTTACCTCTTCCTTCAAATATATCTTATTATTTACCAATGGCTTCCATTTTCTTATCTTTTGGATTATTATAAACATATTTGCTTTATAATTTCCTACTGATTATTGCACTATTATCTCGAGTTCTTAGATAAATCTTGTTTGTTGAGTCAGTCTGACTCCCTCATTTTCTTGTGTGCACGTGTGTGTGTGTACCTGTGTGTTCACGCATTTAGTAAATATATATTGGGCACCTATGTGCCAGGCAGTTCTACCTGCTGGCCAGTAGAAGTGAAAAAGAGATAATAATAGTGAACAATAGATAATAATCCCTGCCCTATATACCTTTCTTTCTAATCTTATTCTTAAGCAAGACTCTCCCTCCTTATCCCAACCCCAAGAAAATATGGTGCACTATGGGTCATTGAAATATTTCTCCTGAGCAGTTTTATTTTCCTTCAGTCAGGTGCCCCAAATGTCACAGCTTTGGATACATTTTGTATGTTAATTTCTCATTTTAGAATTTCTTAAACCATCAGGATACTATAACTTAACTCCAAATCCATTTGAAGGATAGACGAAAGTTTAAATGTCTCACAGGAACTTTTCTCCCACCCAAAAAAAGAGATAATTTTCCTTTTTATCTCTTTTAGCCTCCACCCTAATAGGTGGATGTTTTCAGTCCTTTCTCTTATAGTCAGGGCTCTATGCATGGGTCCAGGCTCCAAATCTCCATCTCAAGAGCCCAAGGCTTACTCTCACATCTTTGTGTAGATGATCAAATCCAAGCCTTTAGTTGCTATCTGGTCCAATACCTCTTCCAAGCAGTCACAGTTTCCTGTTTGTACCTATCCAATGCTCATGTTCCTATTTGCTTGAGCACCTGAGGATTTCCCTTATACTCTTTTTTTTCTTAAGGTTTTATTTATTTGTCAGAGAGAGAGAGAGCACGAGAGAGAGCGAGCACAAGCAGGGGGAACAGCAGGCAGAGGCAGAAACAGGCTTCCTACTGAGCAAGGCCTGATGTGGGACTCGATCCCAGGACCCTGGGATCATGACCTGAGATGAAGGCAGACCCTTAACTGACTGAGCCACCCAGGCATCCTTCCTTATACTCTTTTAAGTTCATCCATGCATATTATAAAAAAATATTTTGTGATATTTTTTCAAGCATTTCTAGGTATTTGTAGCAGGAAAATTTCTACCAACTTTCTGGAAGCAGAAATAGCAATATTAACATTTAATGAGTTGCTAAGCTGTTCTGGCTGTCATAAAGTTGTTACGTCTTCATATGAAATTAAGAACAATCCTTTCACTTTTAACTCTGTATACATGTTGAATTGTTTTACTGGTTATAAAGCCAAATTTTCATCTTATAATGGTAATTCACAAGTGAAAGAATTTCACAGAGAAAGAGTTTAGTTTCTAAGGTATTTGATGAGACTTGATTTTTATGTGAAAAAATACAGAGTAGAGTAGAAAATTTATAGATTTAGTCATTATAGACCAAAAAGAAAGGGTCATATGTGGACTTAACAACAAAATGATGCCAAGTGAAGCCAAACAGAACCATGGAGTTATTATATGAATAAAATTAAACGAAAGATTAAGGAGGACATTTGTTGTGATGTGCACCGGGTATTGTATGGAAGTGATGAATCACTATATTATACACCTGAAACTTATATTACACTGTGTGTCAACTGGAATTGATACCGTATGTCTAACTGGAATTTAAATAAAAACTTAAAAAAAAAAAAAAGAGAGAAGGAAAAAAAAAACTAAAGATATGTTTTTGAAACCTAAACCTAAAAATGTATTTATGGTACTATGATAAAGGGTATTCACAATTTAATTTTAATACTCACTAATGTCCTTCACATCACTATGTAAAATAAATTCAATAAATAAAATGCCATGGGGCACCTGGGTGGCTCAGTCCTTAAGCATCTGCCTTCGGCTCAGGTCATGATCCCAGGGTCCTGGGATCGAACCCTGCATAGGGCTCCCTGCTCCACAGGGAAGCCTGCTTCTCCCTCTCCTACTTCCCCTGCTTGTGTTCCCTCTCTTGCTGTGTCTCTCTCTGTCAAATAAATAAATAAAATCTTAAAAAATAAATAAATAAATAAATAAATAAAATGCCTGTTAAAGTAGATAACATATGTTTGTATAAATCAATAAATCAATGTTTATCGAAGGCTTATTTTGTACAAGGCAATGTGATACAATCATTGATTAAAATCATTTTTTATAAAATTGATGTCCTACATTTGAGACCAAAAAAATGCTGTTCAACAATCTATGACCAGGAAGCCATTGTATATCTTATTAGTCATTACCTTTAACTTTCTTCCTCAGTCAAATAAGTAACTGAGTGAGATTTTTCTCTTTGTCTTTCGCTCCTTAAATGCTATGTTAGAGAGTACAAATAAACGACCACAACAAAATGACCACTACTCCTGACTAATAAAACTTTCTTCCTGTGCATATAAGAACAGCAACATATGGAGAAGCAAAGCACATTTCATATTCACCCACAATAAAAGTTCATCAAAGTTATGTAGCCCCCCCAAATCCAGCTCAGTTAACAAAATTTACAGAGACATATTTGCTTATATTAGAAGCACTAAACAGGATTTTTTAAATGCAATATTAAAAATATGGCCGAGGGGCACCAGGCTGGCTCAGTCGGTAGAGTGCATGACTTGATCTTGGGGTTGTAAATTTTTTTTTTTTTTAAAGATTTTATTTATTTATTTGAGAGAGAGAATGAGAGACAGAGAGCATGAGAGGGGGGAGGGTCAGAGGGAGAAGCAGACTCCCCGCTGAGCAGGGAGCCCGATGCGGGACTCGATCCCGGGACTCCAGGATCATGACCTGAGCCGAAGGCAGTCGCTTAACCAACTGAGCCACCCAGGCGCCCGGGGTTGTAAATTTGAGACCCACTTTGGGTGTAGAGATTACTTAAAAAAATAAAATCTTTAAAAAAAATAAAATATGGCCTAAAAACTTTCGAAAGGAAAACTACGTACATTAATATATATCATTGTAGCTATACTTATATATAGTTATATATATATACAAATACAGTCATATGTAGTTTTATGGTATCTAAGTTGTCCCGGTGTCATTTTTAGAAATAAGATGTTAAGAAACAAGTGAGTTAAGAAATAGCAAAGGATTCTTCAGAAGCACTTTGGTCCTTTATCAAAGACTTCTTGAGAAAGAAAATAGCTTCCAGACAAAACTCGTTCCTGATTAAACCCATAGAAAAGAAGGACTTATGGTGAATCATTTAAAATGTGGGGAATAATAGGAGAATCTCAGCCAGCTGAATTGTTTCATAAATGCTAGGGGATTGGAGTGAGAACAATGTAAAGTTAGCAAAGGTGGGGGATATTGCTAACTTGTTTCTCTTGTCTGAGGCCGTGAGAAGTAGCAGACAGAAAAACGGAATGGCAAATTGGACAGCTTTATGGGAAAAGAATTCAACTCAGATAAATGTTAGGCAGAAACAATAACAAAATTGTCAAGACTTCTCATTTACAGTGATGACTTCTCAAACTGCGGGGTCTTCTAGTCATTATGTGTCCCAATCAAAGTGTTGTTTTTCAAGTACATGGGTCCCTCGCTTAATGGTTTTCATTAGTGCCTGAAAACCCTGCGGTTAAGTAAAGAGCTTTTAAATGAAAAAAAAAAAAAAGTGCTTCCATTAAGTTTAATAAGAAAATTGTGATGTGTTTGATCTCAACACAAAAAACTCAAATCATTTTCACAGCTGGAAAAATGTATCAGTTGAATGAAAACATGTTTATATTAGTAATAAACAGCAATTTGAAAGTAAACAAATACAGCTTGTGCATAAAATCCACTGTTATTGTACTTGTCTTTTTACCTTATTTCTGAAACAATTTTCTTCACCCATCTTTCAGATTTGGGGGCTCATGACCATTTTGCACTTAAAAATACAATCATATCCCAGAAAAATACCTTTTGGGCAAAATATAGACTAAGTATGGGAGGACCTAACAGACTGAAGATTCACAGAAGATACTAAATCTTCATCTCTCCCTTTAGAGTACGTGCACAAGGAAGTTTAGAACACATTACCTAAAGTACGGGGCGTTGGCACGTCGACTATTTTAAACTGAAGAAATGTGAGAAACAGCAGGTGCAGGGAGTACTCTCTGACCTTAATTTTTCCTGTGAAGCAGGTCATGTAACCCTCATGTGAGAGGTACCCTCCCTATTTCCCAGAGGAAAGGGTCATCCTTATTTCCAAAGATGGAAGGATATGGAGAGGAATCCAAACAGGATTTGTGAGTTTCCCCCAGTTTACTAGTCTTAGCCCATACCCTTTGTTCTATCATATTTTTCCATAGTTTTCCACTCTTCATCAAGCCTAATATAAAAACACTCAGATTCAACCATTTCTTCCGGACTTCATTTCCTTATGAAGATTCCTGTGTCACATAAAACTCATATTAAATAAACTGCTATGCCTTTCTCTTGTTAATTTGTCTTTTGTCAATCTAATTTATAGGATCCCTGCCAGAGAACCTGGGGCGGAAGAGAGAAAAGATATTTTTCCTTCCCTTATACACACAAAGAAAATGGTTTGGATTCATTTGTACATGGCAGGCAATTCAAATGTGTTCCATATGAAAACCTCTGAATAGAAATTGTTATGTCAAGTAAACTGTCAAATATGTCTTTGCCTGAAATCATAATGTTAAGCTGTCATTTTTATAGTGTATTTATTTAGTGTATTTTTTAGTGAACAAGTTATTTAAGGGGAAAAAAAAAAAAAAAGAAGAAGAATCATTGTCCAAAATGGTATCACTTTTCCAGAGTCATCACAGTGAAAAGTTCCTTCACCGAACACTCATTACGGGGATAAATCTGAATAGAGTTACAGATGGAAAACAGATCAGTCATTCAATATGAATTTTTTAAATGCTTACGCAAAGCAAATTGGACTGCTCATATAACCTAACCCTTAGAAAGATTTAAATAACCTTGTTTCCTCTTGTTGAGAGTTGGCTGGAGGAAATGCCCCAGGCTAAACCTGTTTAACCTCAATGTAGCTTTCCTTTAGCAAAATACTGCCAAACAAAAGATAATGTCATTTTGTTGCCATTTAGCTGCATTTCTTAAACCAGAGTAACTGCAGTTAGCCTTATCAACCACACAATACCTAGATCAATCTTGTAGACTGAAAAACTATTACTACTTCTAGATCTTAATCAAAACAGCTGTCTTCTAAGAGCTCTCTTTTACTCCGGAGGTCAGGAATGGCTTGGGAGGAAATGAACAGTTGCCTGGCTAACCTGGATCAGCAAACTCAACCCTGGCTTGACAGATCTGTAGCTGGTTTCCTTTTCCTCTGAACACTACATTCACGTCAGATCCTCCATCTTAAACTCCACCCAAAACAAGTCCTATTCCTTAGTGCTTTGCACAGAGACTTAATATTTTACCATTTCATTATCTTTCAAAAGTATATGACAATTAAATATGGATTATTCCTCCGTTGGCTGATCCTGTGTGACTCTGTCATTTGTTTATTTTTTAAAGATTTTATTTTTAAGTTATCTCTACACCCAACGTGGGGCTCGAACCTACAACCCTGAGATCAAGAGTCACACGCTCTACCAACTGAGCCAGCCAAGTGCCCCAGACTGTCATTTACGTGTCAAAAAAGCAATATAGCCATCTGAACTCAAGTCTGAGAAGCTCTTCTGTTCTGCCTATTTACAACTCGAGTCTTCTAGAATAACGTAAAGGCAGTGCTATCCAACAGAAATTTCTGCAATAATGGTTGTATTCAATATCTGCACTCTTCAATAGGGTAGCCACCAGCCAATTTCTATTAATTTAAATTTGCATAGCTGCATATGCCTGTTAGGCAAAGGAAAGAGGCAAAAAGTGAAAGTCTGGAAGGTCCTGGCAAAATAGCCCATGTAGCATAGTAAAGAAATGTAGTTGGGATGTTCTTAGCATCAATGCAAATAGAAGACTCTAAGTTATGACTTTCAGGCAAGAGGTCTTCATCTCCATATCAAGAAAGCAAGAGCCATAACTCTGTTCATACAGGGGGATCTTATCTAAGACTTACTATTGTAGGAGAGGAAAAAAACTTTTCCTCTACCCTCTTAAGTTTAGTACCTGAGACCTGTGAATTAAACTGACAAAAGATAGATTACAGAAGAAAAGGCATACAAATTTTTTATTTGATGTTAATATTTTAATTCTTTATGTGCATAGAGATCTTCATAGAAAAGAAATGAAGAAAATGAAATGGGTAGTTATACCCAGGGGCTCATATACCACTTTAACAAAGAGTGATAAACTTGTAGAGAATTGGCAAAAGAAAAGGGCCTTCTAGGGTTGGTAAATTGTGTGAAGGTCAACACATGGGGGAAACTAATGGAAGATAAAGGTAATTTTAGTAAAGGTTGTTTGTGCGGACTCAACTCAGTGCTGACTTTCTGTCTCCAGTTAATAATGTTTGTTTTCCCCCACCCCGGTATAAGAGAGGGCACAGGGAGGATCGTCACAAAGGGAAATGTACGTCCTGCTATGAGGCAGAGGGAGAAGGCAGAGACCTCTTTCTGCCTTTACTGCTTCCTAATTGCCTTCAGCTCAAAACAATTCTCCTGCGAAAGTGGCATATTATGATCGCCTTCACTATCACAACTGATTTTTGCATAAGCAGAAGTCATTTGTTTTCCAAGATGATTTTCTTTTCAATTTCTTCCCTGTTTAAAAGAATGTGTATAGAAATAGAGTGGGACAGAAGTACAAAGTTCAGTCTTCTGAAAGACATGGTCCCACCTCCACCATTTTTGAGATTTTTGCATTCCCTCTCTCTAACTCACTTCAAATTTGGATTCTATAAATCTTTATAAAGCTTCTATTTCTGCCTACACCACTGTAACACATCAAAATACATAAGATTGTAATGATATTCCACACATATTTATTCAGCATCCACTATGTACATGAAACTGTGCTAAGTACTGAAAATGCACTGGCGAACAAAGCACACTGACTCCCTGCTTGTCCTCGGTGAGCTTACAGTTTGTTGCATAAGACATCATAAGATAAGTAAACAACTTTTTTTTGAACTGGAGTGAGGCTCTGCAGGAAAAGAACTGAGTGCCTAAGAGAGAATAGCTGGGTGGCGTACTTGAGCCAGGGAGTTAAAGAATGCCTCCCTGGAAAGGCGAGACAAGAAGCGCACAAAGGAGCTTAGGAGGTAAACATGAGAAAGAGTGCAAAGGAAGGACTGTGGGAAGGTGCATTTGAGGGAACAAAAGGACAGAGGTACCTAAGAGAAGATGAAAGAAGTAGGCAGGAATGCATTTATTCAGGGTCCTGAAGTCCTGCGTAGGTGTTGAGATTTTATGCTAAGTGCAGTAGAAAGCTTGGAAGATTTTGGAAAGAAAATGACATGATCCAATTTACACTCTAAAAGAGTAGTTAGTTCTGGCTGCTATATAATAGAGAACAAAATAGAGGGAACAAGAATGGATGCAGGGAGAACATTCTGGAGATTATAAAGTGCCCTTGTAAGTGCTAATTGAATGACTACAACAATTTCCACAGCAGTATATAAATAATTGTTGTCCCACATGAACCATTTTTTGAAACCCAGAACTGTATCAATAGGTTAAGAGGGTGGGTGCTGAAATTTCATCACGAATCAGCTTAAATCCCGAGACCGATGCCTGAGATTCACAAAACTGAGAGATTATAATAGCCTGGTCAGGCATAAGTGATGAGAACCCCAAAAATGAGAAGAAAGAACAATCCAGAGACATATGAAATTATAGCATTTGGTGGTGACAGGAGACAAGAAGGAATCATGAAATCCAATTCTTGAAGGGGGATGTGACTCAGACCCAAGACCACAGAGCTGCTCAAGAGCATGTGTCCATTTGGACCTCTGCATCGTACTTTCCTCATCTATAAGATGGGCATAAACTAGGGTTTCCAGATCATGGTGGAGTGGTGAGGATTCAACAGCTAACAAATATGAGCACTTGGAACAGTGTCTCAAAAACTGTAGCTGGTTTAGAACACGTACAAACTTTAAATAAATTTAAATAAACTGTCAGATATCTCCCAAGTTTTGTTCTTACTTCACATAATAGCAATTCAATATAGCCATCCAGGAAAATTTAAGTTAAGATTTACAAGGTCATTTTAATATAAATTTCGTTGACTTATATGATTTAGCTGCCGCATTTTATTAACTTTTATTTTTTTATTAGTTATTTTATATATACCCAGTACCTCCTTTAGAAATCTTGCTTATTCATTTTGTGGCTCCCTCTTGAGTTTAATAAGATATTTACTCTTAATAGTGTAATAATTCTAGGTAAAATATTATTGAATAGTTTGAAATTTATTTTCTCACTTAAGTCTCTAGATAGATCAAGGCTCTATCTTGCAAGGCTAGGACCAGCCTAGAAAATAATCACCTTCAAGATGATGAGTAAAGGTCTTGAGACATGAGACAAAACAGAGAGGCATCCTTTTACTTTGAAACATTTTGGGGAAAGGTCAAAAAAGCAAGTTTTTTTTTTGTTTTTGTTTTTTTGCGGACTCCCTGCGCGGGACTCGATAACTGGGACCCCAGGATCATGACCTGAGCCGAAGGCAGTCACTTAACCAACTGAGCCACCCAGGCGCCCAAAAAAAGCAAGTATTTTTATTTGAAGGATGATTCATACTGCTCTTTCAGTGATTACAAATCAATAAAAAGTGTTTCATTACATTTCAATACCTAACTTGTAAATCAAATAGTCGTTGGGGTCATAAGTATTTACAATATATAATAAATTTTTCAGTTACAAGTGCTGATATGAATCAACATTAACATTTTATTCTTTTCCTTCACAAAGGGGTTAAGGGATTGAAATCCCTTTAATTGTTACTAAATCCTATTCCAAACTTGAATTTGCTCTTATGGAAATTTTAAAGCACTAAAAGTTTGAACCCAGTCTCCTTTTAAAATAAATGCCACTTATTTCTTGCAACTTTCTTTTAATAATTGTTTAAGTTATTTAAATGCATGCAGACTTCTTACTGAGTGCTGAAAGTAGGTACCAGCACTAAGGGTAAAATTAAATGACTCATTTCCTTTACGATCAAGGCGGCAAAGCTTTTCTTGCTATTATGTTGTGAATTCCAGCAAATAACTCCACAGCCATTTATTGAATTTTTCTTCTTTCAGATATTCACATTCCAAGCTCTTGTATAGTAAGTGAACTGGTACCATTTTTCAATAAACCTCAAAATTTCATTTGAAATGCCCTGCAGCAAAGACAATACTAGCTATTTCCTAGCAGAGGGGTGAGCCAGTTTAGCCTTTCTAAAGTTTGACTTTTAAAAGAAGTCCAGAAATATAAATTAAGAACATCTTAAATTAATGCTGTAGGTTAACATTCAGCCAAGAACACATTTGCCATTAACTATTTTTGAAGAACTCTCCTGCTTGAAAGGAAAGAATGCACCTTCTTTCCCAAACAAGGTATCCTCTTGTGAGTAGCCTTGAAATGTAATTTCCAAAACCACAAAGCACCTTTGCTCTTTTTCTGCAAATAGAACAACTAATACCTCTACTTATATCATGACATCATTCTATTAAAAAAGAAAAAGATGGAGCACCTGGGTGGCTCAGTTAAGCATCTGCCTTCGGCTTGGGTCATGATTCCGGGATCCTGGGATCCAGCCCTGAGTCAGGCTCCCTGCTCAGCGGGGAGCCTGCTTCTCCCTCTCCCCATCTCCTGCTCATGCTCTCTCTCGCTACCTCTCTCTCTCTCAAATACATGAATAAAATCTTAAATAGAATCAGAAACTCTACAACAGTAAAACCTGGCAACTGCTAAATGGCAATTTTCAAGAGTCAGGAACAGAACATCACTAATGAGCTCTAAGAATCCTGGTAATCACTTAAGAATGTTTTGAAAGCTTGATAGGACTACATGATGGTCATTCATTATAGTGAACTTTTGCATCTCCTTTAAAATCAACTTTCTTGCCTCCTTTAAAATCCTGCACAAGATCAGTTTGGCTTTAGATGGAAAAATATTTTAACCCATCGATCACTAATAAAAACATGATCTTCATATGTTTGGTACATTGCATTTCTGGTTTCTGGTGCAGATAAAGAAGACAGCAAGACATCAATCTGTTGATAAGACATCCCAAAGGATGTCATATTTTTGTGTCATATTTATGAGATGAATTAGGGCAATGCTATGTGCAATCCCAACTATTAAAAAATTATATCAGGTTGCAGTATAATTTCTAAAGGTATTTTGCACTCTCTCCCTTTATCTTCTACATTCAATCTGTCACCAAGCACCACCATTCTTCCATCATCATCTTCTTGCCTTCACTGTTCTTTCTTCTTCTTTCCCAGATTCCCATCATCTTATGCCTGAATAATGATGATATTCTCTTAGCTCAGTGAATCTCAGACATCAGTCTGAGGAGACGGGCAGGCCAGGGACAAAGTTTTAGTGGTACAAGAGGAAATGAGAAAATAAGGACAATGCAGTAAGTCTTTAATAACACCAAGTGGATTCATTTTAATGTTCTGTCCTTGGCTCTGGGAGAGTGTCCTTTCTACTAATTTGATGTTAAAATTTGATTCCTTTATGAAATAGTGGCGATAGCATGTGGTCATTTACTTTTTATTTTTTTGGTTTTTTTTTTCCTTAATATCCTTCCTTAGCAAAACAAATATTTGACAACTATATGTTAGTTCTCAAGAATTTTTTTAGGAACTTTCCTGATGGATGAAATCCAAAATTCTGTCAAACAGTAGTAGCTGATCTCCTTGAGTCTGGTTACCTCCTTTGACATCCATACCCCAAAATCAGGCCAAACAGATGTAATGAATAGCATGATGACAACAGTTAACAATACTGTACTATTTATTTGAAAGTTGCTGAGAGTAGATCTTAAAAGTTCTCCTCACAAGAAAAAAAGTTTGTATTTATGTGAGGTGAGGAATGTTAACTAAGCTTATTGTGGTGATCATTTTATATTATTTACATATATAAATGTATCAACATATATCAAATACAGTATATCCATGATATCATACTACCATCATGTTGTACACCTTAAACTTACACAACGTTGCATGTCAATTATACCTAAATAAAATTGGCGAAAAAAGAAACTTCAATAGTTGCATTCAGCATGCATCCCCACACTTACAGCAGCCTCTACACCTGGCCTTACTGTACCCACCCATGGCTGCTAGTGAGCCAGCTGGCCTCGCTGTCTCCCACATACACTAGACTTTCAGCTCCAGACTTGATTATGCTCTTAACTTCTGGGAAAAACAAAAGAAAACAAACCACCTCCTTCTTTCCCCAGTTTAGATATGCCTGAAACTAAAAATTCTCTTTATTCTTATAAGTGCTTACTCATCCTGTTTACCTGATCTAGTTCCCTTCTAGAACCAAATTCTCTGAACTCCTTTTCTTGCTGAGTCCACCAATTAATCTTCTTATTTTGACCATTTCCAGGAGTCTGTGCATATTCTCAAGGAGGCTGACTTTGAGAAGGATTTTATTAATATAAATTTGAATTGGGAAAGGCAAAGCCAGACTTTTGAGTCTAAGTGCTCACATATCTGGTACTTTAATGTTTAAAAGTATCTAGAAAGCCTACATTTTAGTTTATCATCTACATATCAGCCTTACAGATAAAGTAGTGTCTTGTAGATTCATAGACATGGATAAATGAGCCAGGATGCCCACAGAATTTTGTTATGAATATTTTAGGACAGACTGAAACTTAAATCAACAGCCTGGTACTTAAGATAACAATCGTATCCAATTGCTCTTCTCACTATTTCTACCCAAACTTCTTTAACCTCCTCTCATCGCCTAAGACTATTAAACAGTCATCTCTATGTTAAGGACAATGTAAACTCAGCTGTTCAGAACAGAGTGGTGTGAAAGAATATCTGTTAAAGTGTAGGGTGGCTGCTTATTGCCAACCTAAGCTCATTAATATCCAAACGCATTCAGTGTGCAACATTTTGATACGGCATCAACATAGCTTTAAATTATGGAAAATGTATGGTCCTGTAATGTTTTAACAAAGATGTCAATTTAAAAAGCAGACTTACTTTGAAGAGTCATTGTACCTCTGTCGTTCCTTGTGTACATGTACTGCATTCAAGTAGCTGGGTCATCGTAGAAACAGCTCTAAACTGGGATCAGAAAAGCTAGAGTTGAGCAAACACAGACACACAACCTGTGGCAATGTGCATGTGGCCATTTATCTTCCTCTCTGAGTTTCAGTTTCTTCATTTGTAAGTAGGGGGAAAATTAAATACCCTTCAAAAAGTCATTTGAGGATTAAAGGAGGAAATGTCTGTGAAAAATCTCTGTAATATTACTGCATTACTATAGGGAAGTCTCAAATTGAACAAGCCCTCATTATATTTGTGTTCAAGTATTGTGACTGCAAACCAAAAGGGAGAAAAAATGAAAGGTACGCTGCCTGCAATCAAAGTCGCCACCAAAATAAACAAGGACAGGAAAACACTTTGCATACCTTCCAAACTTGCAACCAATGGTACTACTTCAAGTGACACAAAACATTTTTATTGTACAAGTTTCTGTTTACTGCTAACAAAAATATATTATTTCTTATTCCATGCAGTTTGACTGACAGGTTCAATTTTCTCTTCAGCTAATACAAAATGAACTACTCAGCAAATAATCGTGCACTGTGTCGTAATATAAAATTAAAGAGATTTATGCAGAAAGTAAAACAAAAAAACTAATTATATGTGGTTTTCATGAAAAATCTCCTTGGCATGAGCCATTTCAGTAGATTGATGAGGTTAAAAGTCAATTCGCAGGAGGCTGAAGGGGTGAAGAAGTGCAAACTGAAATTACATGCCTCTCTTTTAAGACGTTCCACTGAGAAAGGATGGAGGAAGCTGTGATCGAATCTCAAGGAAGCCTACAGAGGTGGGAAGGAGGGGATGAAGGAAAGAGTATGGAGGTTTGTAAGTTCAAAGTGAGCAGGGAAAAGGGAAGGGAGAAATTGGTGGGATCAGATGCCAATTGCTGATGTTTGTGAATTAAATGAGAAGCAAAGAAATGGCAACAGCAAGAGCCTCCCTCACTTCTATTACTGCCCAGACCCATAATCTTTTTCTTCAATTGTTAACCATTTGAAAGGGACTGTGTTTTTTTCCATATCGTGTAACTTACTAAAATTACAACTGACCTCCTAAATGCCAAATCAAATGAACACTTTTCAGTCTCTGTCTTGCAATGAATCCTTGCTGTCTTCATCTTCTAGGAACTTCTCACCATTCTCCTTTCATCTCTTACAGCCCTCCAGGAGTCAGTAGGACCAACGAGGTTATTGTGCAGTAACAAACAGCTCAGTGCCATACCCCTAAAAAAGTGTATTCCTCACTCACATGGCAAGTCCTGGACAGGTCGTGAGGGCCTTCAATATTGATAAACACGCAGGAAGACAGGGTGGCAGAGGCTCCATCTCAACATATTTCATAATCACCGAGGCAAGAAGAAGGGAGCCAGCTGACTCATGCTTTGCCTCCTAAAGCTCCGGACAAGTGACACGCATCACTTCTGCTCACATTCCATTAACCTAAGCAAGTTGTATGGCCATAACCTCACAAAGGCCAGAGAAGTGTAATACTTCTCTAAGCCCAGAAGGAAAAGAACAGGAATATTTGTCAACAGTCCCTATAACTATATCCTCTCCCTCCCACTGTAAATATTTCACAGAATTAGATTCTTAACTTCCTTTTTCCACTGTGTACATTCTTCCCCAGTGACCTCATTCACTTCCTTATGACAATAACACCAAATCTACATGTCTTGCCCAAAACTCTCTTATAAACTCAAGACCCATTTATCTCTACTTGGATATCCCAAAAGCACCTATAATTTAACACGTATAATTGTAAACTAATCACTGCTCTCAACCTATCCCATCTCCTATTAACCATTTGCTGACTTTCCCTCCTATTAAACTAGAATTTCCTTTAAACTATGTTTTATTTATACATGCATCCCCAGGACCAAGCAACATGAATTCTGGGAGGATACAAACATTCAGTCCACAACTTTGGATTTTACCCTGAAGGAAATGGGGAGCCATTGGACTGCTGTGGCTTGCTATTTTAAGAGCAGATTAAAGGAGGGTATATTAGTTATGCATTTCTACATGAATTTCCAAAAGACATAGCAACTTAAAACAATAAGCATTTACAGTTTCTCAGTTTCTATGGGTCAATCATTTGGAAGCAGCTAAGCTAAGTCATTCTAGCTCAGGGTCTCTCGTGAAGTTATAGTCAAGATGTCAGCTGGGGCTACAGCTCCAAGGCTCAAATGGGGCCAGACGATTCATTTCCAAGATGGCTGACCCATAAAGTTGCTGCCAAGAGGTCTCAGTTCCCTGTTGGCTGTTGGCAAGAGATTTTTCAGTTCCCTGCCATGGGGTTTCTTCATAGGGTTGTTTAAGTGTACTCATGGCATGCCCGCTGATTTTCCCCAGAGTCAGTGATCCGAGAGAAAGAGGCTAGCACCTCAGTGTCTTCATGACCAGCCCTCGGGAGGTGCACTGTCCCTTGTGCCTTATTCTCTTCATTAGAAGCAAGTCTGTAAGTCCAGCCCACACTGAAGGAGGATGGAATTAGGCTTTACCTTCTGAAGACTCAGAGTTTGTGAATATACTTTAAACTTCCACAGAGGGCAAGGGTAGAAACAGGAGACTAGCTAGGAGGCTAGAACAGGGAACGGTGACAGTAGAGTGGAACAGGGTGATAGCAATGGAGATACTAGGAACAGACTAGATGGTTGCCAGAGGCAAGGGGGTGAGAAGTTGGGCAAAATGGGTGAAGGGGAGAGGGAGATACAGGCCTCCAGTTATGGAATGAGTAAGTCTGGGAATAAAAGGCACACGACAAGGAATATAGTCAGTGATATCATAATAGCGATATAATGGGACAGATGGTAGCTATACTTGTGAACGTCATCTACAAACTTGTCAAATCACTAAACTGTACCCCTGAAACTAATGTAACATTGTCTGTCAACTATACTCAAGAAGAAGAAGAAGGAGGAGGAGGAAGAGGAGGAGGAGGAAGAGGAGGAGAAGAAGAAGAAGAGGAAGAAGAACTGATTGGATTCTTGATATATTTTGAAAATAGGGGGTGCCTGGGTGGCTTAGTCGGTTAGGGGTCTGTCTTCGGCTCAGGTCATGATCCCAGGGTCCTGGGATTGAGCCCTGCATTGGGCTCTCTGCTCTGTGGGGAGACTGCTTCTCCCTCTCCCTCTGCCTCTCCCCCTGCTTGTGCTCTCTCTCTCTCTCTCAAATAAATAAAATTTTAAAAAAATAATTAAAAAGTAACTGTAATTTTTTCAAAGCGTTCAAATGTGTATATATGTGTATCAAAAACGTGAGTTAAAGTGAATGTTAAAAATTGAAATATTATTCCTCATATATTTTCAAATAGTTTTTCTCTTAAAATATTCAAAACTATCTCTTAAAATTAAGTCACAATTACTAATGGAATCAACTTTTAAATCAGAATTATTTAAAGTCAGTAGCTTAGTTTAATTTTTTAGATTTAATTAATAACCATAATTAATTATGGTTATTAATGTTAATTAATATTATTCAATACTTTGGAAAAGTAAAACCATTCCCAATTCTAACCTTAAATAGCCACCTAGTTGTCAGTGTGGTGTCATATTTAACGTATAGTGTATCTAAACACAAATACACAAGAATTGTGTTTAAGAATAAAACAAATTGTTTATCATTCCAAACATTCCTCAGTAACCATGTGTAACCATTGAGAATACCTCACTAACTCATGAGTGTCTCCAAACCACACAGGAAAGGAGACAAGAAAATGACACCAGGCACTATGTGATCCACTGCATTCACGCTGTCTGACAGAAGGCTTTGGTAAGTGAATTTGTCTTTCCTCTCACTTACTGTTTCCTCTGCTCACACTCTCCCCATGCCTTGAAGCTGTGTCCTTTCCAATGTGAACACCACCACAACACATCCCTGTCACAGCATTCAGTTTTAAGGACTTTAGGCAAGAGGAGTAGGGAAGTTTTCCCTGCGTCCAAACAATGGGAGTCCTGAGAGTAAATGCTTTGTAACTGAATTTCACCCAGGAGCTCTCTCACCCACCCCCACCACTGAGAGAAGAGAAAGGGTCAGAAATGCCCATTTTGTGTCAATAGTAACCCCGTACCTTCTACTGGCTGTTAGATGAAAATCACACAATCACCAATGAGTAAACTAAGATCTTGGGCACGCAGGACTTTTTGGATAGTTGAAGACTCTCACCTTCAGGTAGAGGGCTGAGAGCAGTGTGATTAAAATCTGAATATTATTGGGAGACTTGCATTCAATAGAGAACAAGGGGCAGGCAGAAGTCTTTGAATGATCTTTCTTAGCTTCCTAAAATTTCCATTTTATTGCTATTTCAAAAATCAGAGTAAGGTCTAGCCTAAGGAAAATCATCTCTACTTTTGGCAGACAACGTTTTCTAGTTAAAGGTTTTTGTTTTTTTTTTTTAAGAGGAGGATAGGGGCAGAGAGAGAATCCAAAGCAGGCTCCACACCCAGTGCATGGGGTTCAATCTCATGACCCTGAGGTCATGACCTGAGCTGAAATCAAGAGTCAGATGCTTAACCGACTGAGCCACCCAGGCGCCCATACTTACAGATCTTTTCATTTTATTTTCAAACCCTCTGTTCTATTTCCTATAGTCTTAATTTCTTTTAGTTCCTATAGATGGATTAATTTATAAAATACATATCTTCCATAAGTAGTCATTCATAGGGAGAAATTCCATAGTTTTGCATATATTCTAATTTTTGGATTAAATCATGTAGAATTTTTTAAACAGTTGAGATACAAAATTTAGCTTTTCTGGGAAAAAAAAAAATCTCTTCTAAGAAGGTGGTATACTTTTTTTTTTTTTTTAATAGCCACTGTGTTCCATACTTAATTTTATGAAAGGCTTAGTCCTCCATTGAGCACATGATAAAACTGATCCCAGATGCAGTTTTTATTTCACTAAATGCAATCTGAAAATGAACATGCTCTTTCATTTGGGAACAAAATTCAATTATAAAGAAACAGAAAAATGCGATCTGAGATCAATAGCCTATTACAGTGTCAGCATGAGGGATAATTTCAGTTCAGTTTAATCTTCTGATATATGTGGCTATATACTGTTTATTTGCTTGTGCATTCCTACATGAGAAGTGACATACATTTAGTTTAATTTTATGGGAATACAAAGGATATATGTAGAATTGAGTAGTGTTCACAGCGTAATAGAAAATTCAAAACCAACAAGCTAACAACCTACAGCAAAAAAAAAAAAAAAAATTATCTCAGCAAAATATATAGATACTCTTTAAAAAAATACAATGGAATCGGGTCGGGGGATGGGTTAGCCTGGTGATGGGTATTAAAGAGGGCACGTACTGCATGGAGCACTGGGTGTTACACGCAAACAATGAATCATGGAACACTACATCAAAAACTAATGATGTAATGTATGGGGATTAACATAACATAATAAAAAAATACAATGGAATTTTTATATCCAATAGTCTCATTTTAATGAAATTTATATTTTTTAAAAGTTGATTGTCAAGAGAAATGCACTCTGTCTTTGAGCTGAAAATTAATTTTAAAGATGCATATTTTGATTTCATAGGTTTGTTTTTAAAGTATGAGATTTATACAGATTATGTAATCCACTTCTGTGCTTTCATGGATGAACAAACAGAGGTCCGGAGAGGAAACTGAGTGACCTGTTAAGGTCAATCAGCTAGTTAATTGGGATAAGAAGTGTGCTTTCATGGCTGGTTGGATGGGATAGGAAGCCTCCATATTTGGAAATGTCTCTGACAGGGCATTAGGACATGCTACGCCAACATATGGAACCCTGGCATATTAAATATTTTAAGGTGAAGGAATCTGAGGAACAGTGTGTTGAAATAAATTTCCAGACCCAGGTTGGAGCCACTCATGTCTGGGGTGCAACCCAAAACTTAGATAACTTTCAGGTCTCTGAAAATGATCCACTTGACCAGATACGCAGCCAGTGCCCATTTTCTGAGTTATCCATGGATTTGTTTAAATATTTTACTTATGAAAATAATGCATGTTTGTTATAAATAATTCAGACCAGAGAAAAGACCTAATGTTTTATTTCACAAATACTCTCCATTATGCAGCTATTAAACGGCATAAGTCTCTTAAACTACATAATATCCAACTTCACACTCTTCTTAGGAAATTTCTCCCTCTGTCACAAATATTGACTCCGATCAAGGGCTAATCTTCAGTCAAACACATTCTTTTGGTGTTTGTGAAAAGTCTCGTTCCTTGCTAGGATTCCATCACACTAATTTTATAAACAGGTCCAGGTCCCTGACATTTCTAATGTCCTCAGCTATTAAGTTTCCTCATCTCCTTACAAAAAAAAAATTAAAAATTAAAAAACAATCATCAACAGAAAGAAGAAATAAGAATGCCATCTGGATCCTTGAATCCTTCAGTGTTCTACAAAAACATAAAATCCTCAGTGCGCCTGGGTGGCTCAGTCATTAAGCGTCTGCCTTCGGCTCAGGTCATGATCCCAGGGTCCTGGGATCGAGCCCCGCATCCGGCTCCCTGCTCAGCGGGGAGCCTGCTTCTCCCTCTCCATCTGCCTGCCACTCTGCCTACTTGTGCTCTCTCTCTCTCTCTCTCTGTCAAATAAATAAATAAAATCTTTAAAAAAAAAAACAAACATAAAATTCTCTAGACATTCCTTTCAGGTTTCTTCTGACAATGTAATATACTGTACTGTTACAATAATAATCAAGGAGATGATATTTCACAAAGGAAGGCAAATAGACCACCTGTGTCAGAATCACCACAGCAGCTGGTTAAAACGGCAGATCACCAACCTGGCCCCAAACCTTCCGATCCAGAGTGCCTGATGGTAGAGCCAGGAAATGTGCATTTTTAACAAGCTTCTCCACCCCCACAGCCAGTTCCAGGTGATTCTCACCCACAATAATTTTCAAGAACCATTTGGTAAGCCTTAGCTGCAGTCTTCACTGTCTCCTATGACCTGGTCTAGATAGAGTATAGTATCACTAATAAAATGGAACATAGGCTTCTTTGGGATTCCTCTCTCTCCTAGAACAGCATAATAAACTTAAATTTGCAGTAAATATAAATTTGATTAACCTAGAAAGAATGAGGACAGCGTAAGTTTCTGCATGAGGTCTCTCACTTTTTGTTTTACATCTATACAAACCAATGGTGTTCCTTAGATCCCCTGGAGATTCCCCTCTAAAAACTGCCCATGAAACAAATTTTCTGTTTCTTCACACTGTCCCAAATAACAGAGTTCCCTTTAAATGTACTCAGTCCTGCCCTTGTCCAGCTATGAACTGAATGTTCTGTCTTTAGCAAATTACAGTCAACCTCTACTCCATAGACATATTCATATAACAGTAAAGTACACTCTATTAAAAATAAAATAAATAGGGGCACTTGGGTGGCACAGTAGGTTGAGCATCTGACTCTTGCTTTCAGCTCAGGTCATGATCTCAGGGTCACGAGATTGAGCCCCAAGGGGACTGCATGCTCAGCATAGAGTTGGCTTGTTCCTCTCCCCCTTCTCCTCCCCCAACTCATGTTCTCTCTCTCTCAAATAAATAAATTTTAAAAATAAATAACTTTCTTAGGATATTAGAAAGTCATAAAAACTATGGAGAATAACAAAGCCAGAGAAAGGATAGAAAATGCCAGATCAGGGAGTAGAGACTAATTTTAAATAGGGTAGTCAGAGAAGGCCCCACTGAGAGTGTAACATTTGAGAAATGAAAACAAATAGGATGAGAGGCTGAGTCATACAGATATTAAAATTAGAGCTTTCCATACAGAAGGACTAAAAAATGCAAAATCCCTGAGATCAGACTGTACCTAGCATTTTTGAAAAACAGGAGACCAATGTGGCTAAGCAGAGTAAGCAAGGGGGACAGTAGTAGGTGAGGTAAAGAGGTGAGGAAGAAAAATAATTTAGGAAAACTATATAGGAGCTTGTGAACCAGAGTTAGAACTGTAGCTTTTACTCTTAGGGACACAGGGAGCCCCTGGACCGTTTTGAGAAGAGTATCATGACCTCACATTCAAAAGCATCACTCGGGTTAAGAATAGACTCTAGGGGCACCTGGGTGGCTCAGTCGGTTAAGCGTCCGACTCTTGATTTCAGCTCAGGTTGTAATCTGAGTCATGAAATTAAGCCCTCTGTCAGGCTCCACGCTCAGCAAGGAGTCTGCTGGAGATGCTCTCTCCCTCTCTCTAAAATGAATAAATACATAAATCTTAAAAAAAAAATAGACTCCAGCGACACAAAGGTGGAAATAGTAATGGCAGTGGTGGTAGTAGTGAGAAAGTGCAGGATTCTCAAATTTACTGGTGGGCTTGATATAGATTATGAGAGAAAAGAAGGAGTCAAGGATGACTCCATGGCTCTTTGGCCTGAACAACCACAGGATGGAGTTATCATCAACTGAGGAGGAGGTTTCATTTGGATATGTTAAGTCTGAGGTGTGTATTAGATACTCCAGTGGAGTTGATGAATAGGCGATTTAGTATAGGAGTTCAGAAGATAGAGACTTCAGAAGATAGTTTCATACTGGATAAAAGGATTGGGAAATATCAGCATAGGAATGATATTAAAAATCATGAGCCTGGGCATGGTCACAAAAGGAGTTAAGTGTAGATAGAAAAGAGAATGCAAGGCCTGAGTCCTTACCGCCCCAACGTTGAGAAGTTGGAAGGATGAGGAGGTGCCAACAAGAGACTGAGAAAGGGCAGCCAGTGAGGTAAGAGAAAGAGGAAAAGAGGCGATCAAAGGTGCCGAATGTTGTTGATGAGTCAAAGCAGATGAAGATGGAGAACTAGCTATTGCATTTAGCAACATGGAAGTTGTTGGTTACCTTCTTAAGAACAGTTTCAGCAGAATATTCGGGGTAAAACACATGGCAGTGAGTTAAAGAAGAATGGGAAGAAAGAAACTGGAAGAATTTGAGAAGTTTTGCTCGAAAGAAACGGACTCTGAGAGCTTGCTCTGTCTCCCTCTGCTCTCTGCCATGTGAAGACACAGCAAGAAGATGGCCATCTACAAGCCAGGAAGTGGGCTCTCACCAGACACCAGATCTGCCAGCACCTTGACCTTGGACTTCCCAGCCTCCAGAACTGTGAGAAATAAATGTTTGTTTTATAAGCCACTCAGTCTATGATAATTTGCTATCACCTAAGGCAGGACAGAAAGAACACCATGTTATTTTATGATGGAATAATTCACAGCAGGGGCAGAACTGATGACTCCAAAGAGAAATGAGAAGTGTTGTAGTAGGGCCAGAAGAAGCAGGATCTAGTGCCCTAGCAGAAGTGTCTGCCTTTGGATGGAAGATCAGACGAGTCCTCTATGGGTACGGAAGTGAAAACAGAGTATATGGTCACAGAAGTTTGTAGGTGAGAAAATGTGGTGATGGAAACATGTGAAATTCTCTTCAGATTTCTTCCATTTTCTTAGTGAGAAAGAAAGCCTGGATATCAGCTGAAGAGTGGGGGCGGAGGGGGGCAGGCAGTAGGGAGGGGTACGGCAGATTCACCAGCGAATTCTCAAATGTCTACTACTCCTGAAATGAGCAAAGAAAAGCCTAGCTTCTTCTTTTTCTATAACTCATTTAATGTTTTTCTATAATTCATTTAATATTTCCTCCCATTTGGAGGAAAATGAAAGGACAGAGACTTATCTCAAAACTGCCAATTAACAGTTTCAGTTTAAACAGACTCTAGGTGGTGGCGCCTGGGTGGCTCAGTCGTTAAGCATCTGCCTTCGGCTCAGGTCATGATCCCAGGGTCCTGGGATCGAGCCCCACATCAGGCTCCCTGTTCTGTGGGAAGCCTGCTTCTCCCTCTCCCACTCCCCCTGCTTGTGTTCTCTCTCTCGCTGTGTATCTCTCTTTGTCAAATAAATAAACAAAATCTTTAAAAAAAATAAAAAAATAAATAAATAAATAAATAAATAAACAGACTCTAGGATATAAAAAAAAAAAATTCAATCAACTCCAAGTTTAACTCCCTATCAGAGCTCTTCTTCTCAACCCCCTCTTCGCAAGCTGGCACCTGGATGTAGGAAAGCTTACCGAATTCAGGGGTTATTCCTTTTACATAGCCTGCCATCCTTGTGCTGATCTCTGCTGTGGGATGGCGGGTGTGACCCTCGAAGACACCAAACTGTATGACTGAGGAATACAAGGTCTGTTTTCTTTGAGCAGTCATAGCCTGATAAGACTCCACCCTCCACCTCACTCAACTGGCAGGGACTTAACCCCCCATCCGGCCTTGCTTGCTGTGCAGATGTCCTCATGGGGTCTGGGGGTAGCGCCCATGGAGTGTCTAACCTCACCCACCAATGCAGCAAGTTTCCAGCAAGATCCCTTCCAGACAACAGCTGGACTGAGGGAGCCAGGAATGCTGCCTCAGACTCATCTCTCTCTCTAGCCGCCTTCATCAGCCATGCCCACACTGCTGCCTCCCACGGGGACACACAAGCCACCCTAAAGGGCAGGCTCCTGCCAACATTCCAAAGGAGAATGGAACAAAAGCTAGTCTCTGGTTGGCTGGCTTGTGAATTTATCAGCCTGAAGAAGGACACCTGCGTCTGACTACTTCTTTCCTTCATATTCGGAGACCATGAGAAACAGACTTTCTCCTTTCCTTCTGGCAGAGTCTTCTGGAGCACAACATCCTCCTTCTTCTCTTTCGGGTACTAAACCTTACTTCTCAGTGTGAATGGTAGAAGGGTTATTTTTACCGGTAGAAGAAAATATGTGATCAGAGTCCTCTTGGCATGGTTCTAAATAATGGAAGCCCTGGGTGAACTTGGAACTGGGGATTACTAAGATGGAAAATGTACTGGTTGAGTAGCCTTGAGGTATTATCCCTGTCACACCAACAACTACTTTCTACTTGCTCTGTGTAATTTGGAACAATTAAAAATCCCTGACTTTCCTCAATAGTAAGTCATTAAAAGGGTGACTTTTTCAAACCATTTTTCATGACATGATTGTTTCAGTTGTTCCTGTTTGTTGACAACTCTGTCATTTCACCTTATTTCTACACTGAGGTGATTTCCCAAAAGACACAATTTTTAAAAACCAAATCAATAAATAAATATGCTTTATTGCCATCTAAACTGTAAACCCAAAATATTATACCAAGTGATTATGTTGAGATTATTTATGCATTCCCTTTTAAAGGTCACTCCTCTAAATTGAAGGCTTTCTATCAAACTGACATTGCCTGTGTTTTGCTTATCGTTGTTTAACCTGTAACAACCTATTTTCCTCTTGGGAGAAGAAAACCTCATTAATTCACATTAATACACACAGGTTTGACAGCCAGTGCTGTTAGGAATTCAGTGCTTATTAATACTTATGTACCACAACCTCACTGAGAACTTTCCTTCTTCCCAGCACACTGAAAACATGGAAATATTGCTTCACCAAAGAGGCTTTCTTGAGAGTTAACACTGTACCTAAGGGATCAAAAATACTTACTCCATTGATTGTTCCTCTTCAGTTCGAAATTTAATAGGCTAATTCATTAATCATATAGAGCTGTTTTGTGAAGAAGGAAGTCAATTCATTTGTGCTAAATGTATTTTTGTGATGTGAGAACAGGGGCTCTTTTGGGCTCATCTACAAATATATTGGAGGTTAGGTAGTATAAATGTTTTATAACAGACAAATTTTAATTTTTTAAGTTTTAAATTTTATAGTAGGAGAAATTTAATGATATTGGGTCTATAACATCCCAAAATTTTATATTTTATTGTAGTTTTCATATCTTACTAGTAGAATTTTTCTATTAACATTTTGTGCTTTATTTTTTTTAATATTTTTTATTGAATTATTCGAGAGAGAGTGTGAGAGTGAGAGCACGAGCAGGGGGGAGAGGCAGAAGGAGAGAAGCAGACCCATGCTCAGCAGGGAGCCCGATGCGGGGCTCAGTCCCAGGACCCTGAGGTCATGACCTGAGCTGAAGGCAGACGCTTAACCGACTGAGCCACCCAGATGCCCCTGGGCTTTATTTTATTTCACATTAAGCAAAGAAAGATTTTAGAAAATGTTTTCTAATCTAGGCAGTTGATGGTAAAATATAATGACAAAACTGTTTATATGTATTAAGTTCACCTCTTCTTATAAATGCCCTAATGAACTTTAAAAATAACTGATGGTTCTTGCCCTCAGATACTCTCCATTTCTAATTTTCTGGGACTAGTGGCTCCTACTCACTGGAAGCACATTTTCAATGTCCTGGATTCTATTTAACTGAGCAGATATTTAGTGAACACCTACTAAATACAAGTACTACTATAGTAGCTAATGAATGGGATAGGTTTTTTAAAAATTGTGTTCAGGGACGCCTGGGTGGCTCAGTCGTTAAGCATCTGCTTTCGGCTCAGGTCATGATCCCAGGGTCCTGGGATCGAGCCCCGCGTCAGGCTCCCTGCTCAGCAGGAAGCCTGCTTCTCCCTCTCCCACTCCCACTCTCCTTGTTTGTGTTCCCTCTCTTGCTGTCTCTCTCTCTGTCAAAAAATAAATTTAAAAAAAAATTTTTTTAATTGCTTTCAGTTCTCTAGGAGCTTCTAAGAAGCCAACACATGTTTAACAGTTAAATAATGACCTAATGCATTCCATTTGAGTGCCCTAACTGTCCTTACGGAAATTGTACAGTTGATTTCACAAACGTGTAAGCTGTATCCCCAAGTCCCCCCGTGGGCAAGTGCGAGCGTATAAACACATAAAAACAGCTCGGCTGCGTCTACGCAGCTGCATCAGCGCGTCCTGCAGCCAACTTGAAAACTGCCGCTGGGAGGAGCATGGGCTTTAGAGTCAGTCCTGTGTCAGACTGTACTCAGTCTCAATGCCCTTGCCTGAAAAATGGGAACAATGATAGCTAGGTTACTTTATGGACAGGGACAGTATTTGATGAAGTGCCTGACAGATGGTAGGTGCTCGGTAAAACATAGCTTAAAAGATTCCATTAAAAAGGAGGGCTTGAAAGCTGGATGCAGAGGAAACACAAGGCATTTTGAATGAATGAGGCATTCTGAGACCGAAGCCCCAGAGGCAAATTGAGCATGGCGCATCCAGAGTGATTGCTCAAGCAGTAAGCTTTATTAGGCCTCGTGGGAAATAAGCTGGAGAACACAAGGTTGGGCCATATTTGAAAGGGTTTTAAAGATTTATTTATTTATTTATTTGAGAGAGAGAGAGAGAGAGAGCACGAGCTGGAGGGGGAGAGGGCGAGGGAGAGAGAAAATCTCAAGCAGACTCTGCGTTGAATGCAGAGTCCTACGCAGGGCTCCGTTTCACGACCCTGAGATCACGACCTGAGCTGAAACCAAAAGTCGGACTTTCAACCGACTGCGCCACCCAGGTGCTCCTTTATTTGAAAGGGTTTTAAATGTGAGGCTGAATATTATCCTTTTCGATAGTTCTCAAATGTTAGTGTGCAGCAGAATTATCTGCATTGCTTTCTAAAAATGCCGATTCCCAGAACCCACGTCCAGAGATTTGATTCTATAGACGTGGGATGTGCACAGCAAAACTGTACCTTTAGCAAACACCGCAGGTGACTGTGGAGCAGAGGTTCATGCATCATGCAACTACACTTTGAAAAGCTAAGAGCTATGCAAGGTTTTATTTCTTGGGCGAGTAACATAGGGGAAAAAAAAGAAGTCCCAATTTAAGATCAGTGTTCCAGCATTCAGTCTAGAATGAATGGAATTCCCACAAAAAATTAAAGCATGTTATATTAATCTATTCAGGAAATTATTAAGGACTAGATAAGAACAGTTGGAGTGAGACTAGAACATAACTGGTGGATATTGAGCGTATTTCTAGACAAGAGTCAAAAGGACTCTGATTAACTGAATTTTTAAAAGAAAGGCAATGGAATAATACCAAAAATAATACCAAAGTGTCAGACCTAGAAGAATGGGGGAATGGAAGGAAAGAAATTGGTAAGAGATGCTGATTTGCAAAAGAAAGATGATAGAGCTCCAAGTGTGTAATTTAGGATAACAGTGGGGCCCCCTGGTAGAAATAAATGTTCGGCAGGAGGACTGGAATTTGAGAGAGTACAAGACCGAAAATATAAGAGTTAAAATCAGCCGTGAGAAGGAAGTGTTTGAATCCCTAAGAATGGGTCATTTCTTCATGGAGAAAAGTGCAAAGTGAAGAAAAGCAGAGGGTCAAGGAACAGAAAAATCAGGTAAGGAGACCTACAAGCAATTTAAAGACTATAAATGAAGTGTACTGTTCAAATTGGCTAATTTTATATTTATTCTCTCTAAACCTTGAGAAGAGTATTAAATAATTTCAGAGAACAAATTTTGTGATGTGTCGAAATACTAAAAGCCAAGTAATTCTCTGATGAGCTATCTGAAATCAGAAATAACACCCCTTCATTCATTCATTCATTCATTCAACACCTACTCTATGCTATGCACTCTATGAGGAACTGAAGATACTGAGTTAAATAAAACAGTCCCTGACCCAAAGACGCTAATTTGAATGTTGTTAATAAGGCTACCTATAACCTAAATATAGGTGGGCTTCCAGGAAGCTTATTTCAGCTTATCAACCAAAAAAATTAAAAACAAAAAAAAAGCATTGCCAGAAGCCTTGAAAAATCACCTATTTACCACTGCTTTCCTGAAAGGGGCAGTGCAGCTGTTACGTAGCATATCATACAGAAAGTTGCCCAAAATTCCTCTTGACATTTCTCTCTCCTCCCAATACATGGTCATTATTAAACTTTCTCCACAGTCCCTGTATGCTTTCAAATTACAAACCTTCTTACCAACCCCTTAGGATAAGGGTTTTATGTTCCAGGACAATCACTTTTCTTGAGAGACCAGTTCACCAAGATTTCTGCCAAATAAAATTCTTTGCAAATTTCCAAATGAAGGCTTATTAATCATAAATCCCAATTGGTTTATAAGGCATCTGCTCCCTGCTTTGGCTCTGTCTTCAAGACGGACTCACTCCAATGCTCTGGGTCCTTTTGCACCTCATCAGTCTATAACACTTATATCCTTGCAAATCATGAGCCGGACTCGAAGTTCCTAAATCTGAGATACTGTATGATATCTGTTACCACTAGAGTCTATTTGCATATGTTTTTCTAGGCTTGATTTCTTCAAGTGTACTGCTTCTATGAACCCTAGACCCAATTCCACCATCTACAAAACCCTTCCTTCCAAGATGGACTTTCACTTCTTCAGAAACTAACCACATTAAACAGATTAGGAAGCAACCACTTCAAAATCTCCTTTCCTATGAATTTGTCATTTGCTTTTGATTTCTTAACTGTGAGACCATTTAAATAGTCATTTTTAAATTTTCTAAGATACTGTTTATTGTGGAACCATTTATACTTTTTATTGAAAGAAAAAAATTAAAATCTTTTTGAGACTCAACCCTCATTAAGTAAATGCCTTTTTTGCCTCTGTTACTAAGCAGTATGAGATTAATCATAGTTTCTGTCCAGCATTGCCCAAAGGAGGCTTTGTATTTGGAAGACATGACTGAGTGTTGTGACTAGAAATACGCATCCTTCTCTAAGGGGTCACAGAATTCTCCAACCCTTTGCCCTGATTTAATTTGCTCCCAAAGAGTAATCAGTGGATTGGAGTTAACTGGAAATTACATTAAGTAAATAGATGGATAGATAGATAATATTTTATATTGATATCTATAGATCTATATATGTCTTTTTAGTACTGAAAATTCTGCTTGCTTAAATCGTTCAACCTCAAAATGGGTCAGCTGCCACTTACCAGAATTAGTATCTATTCTCCTTTTTACTAAACTGAAGATATCAGCTTTCACATAACACCTGATTTTCTATTCTATGCAAATAATTCTCAGAAAAAACAAAAAAGGTGGACACATAAAGGAAGAAACGATTTCCTGCTTATGTTCTTCAACTGATGTTCCCTTTAAATGATTTTCATCCTATTATACAGTATATATTTTTAGAAGCTACTTCAAATGCTTTTTGAAAAAGCAGAGTACAAATATAGACACATACTTACATAAGATAGTTCTATTTTCTTCTGAGGCTTCCCATTCTAATCCCTGTTAGAATATTTTTCCCCATTCTGGAAAAACATCTCTCTAACACAGATTTTCTTTTCCTTGAAGGTTAAAGCAGTATCTGTCAAGCTTAATATAAATATAACTATTTTAGGAGCCTCAAAAATCACTATCTTTAGAAGGATGTAAAGGACCTTAAAGCTGATTGGTAAGATAATTAGCATTATGCCCAGCAAAGAGCCAAAGCTAAAACTTTAAGGATGTCTATTTTTTTATCATTTTATTTCATATTTCATCATAAGTGTACAAGGATGTTTTTAAAGCTATATGGGTTCATATTTCTTTCGTACAGTCACAGAATTGCCAACCTCAAACTTCTCTAGCTCTAAAATCACTCAGGGAAGTTGTTTTAGGCCATTTAACAGAATGTACATTTGCTCCTTGAACAGATCTATAAGAGCTATTCCATCTCTCCTGCATGCTCGCCACTCTCCACCAGCAAGTAAGTCGAAGTAGCATTTTGAGTGCAGAGATTAGAAAAGGAATAAAATATTTCAAGCACATTAGGATTTATCCAACTCACTAATGAAATTATTTCTTGAAGACTGACCTCTTTATAATTTTTTTAAAAGTACATAAGCTTTGTAATTTCCCACCAACAGGAAGTCTGCACTTAGTACTAAGAACTTACTTAAAATTGACTTATATTAATATTTACTACTTATCAGGTACTATCTTAAGCACTTTATATACATTAATTCATTTAATTCTTTCAACAGTCCCATATGATAGACACTAATATCATCTCCCAAGATTGTACAGCTTGTGGGTGGAAGAATCTGCCCCCCAAAGTCCACACTCTTAATGATTAAGCTGTCTTTCATTTGTCTCTGTTTGGGAGACATGTATTATTTTTAGAAGCATTACTGAATAGGATGCCTTTTTTACGGACGTAGGTGATCAAAGGTAAGATGAGGGAGAGATGTACCTTTGGAAGGAAAACTGACCTTTTGTCACCACAAAATTTGTGATACCTTGAATTTAATTACCAGGAAGTCTTTGTAACTCTTATTTTTAGTGCCTATATATGTTTCCATGTAAACATACTTTGAGTAACCAAATTGAAGCTTGGCATGGTATCAATTATCAATTGTCACAATAATGCTGCTTAGTAAGCTATCCCAAAACATAGAATCTTAAAATAACAACCATTGTTTCTCATCAGTCTGACAGTCAGCCAGGCAGTTTTGGTCTCAGCTAGCCTCACTCACACCTCCGCAGTCAGCTGTGGATCAGGCAGGAAGTTCTGCTGATCCGGGCCAGGCTTGAGTTGATTGTAAATACCTGGGATAACTTGGCTTTGTTCGACCTTCTCTCTCATCCTCCATCAGGCTAACTCAGGCTTGCTTTCATAGTGATGGTGGGGTTGCAAGAGAGTGAGAAGAGTGCAAACGTTTTAAGGACTAAACTTGGGACTTTTACACTCTCATTTCCATTTATTCCATTGGCCAAAGCAACTCACTAAGCCACCCCAGATTCACGGGGTAGGGAAAGGGACCCCGCGGTGTAACGCAAGGAGCTGCCAAGTCACATTGCAAGGGATATGGACATAAAGTAAGGAATTGGGCATTTTTGTGATCTATCTACCATTTTACATGCCATTTCTATTCTGAAACATTCGAATTTAAGGTCAATTCCCAATTACTGTATACTTATGTATATAGCATATACAGCACGTGCAATAAGATAGACCATATTCATGGCAATAAAACAAATCTCATCAAATTTAAAACAATAGAAATCAAAGTACATTCTCAGACCCTAACAGAACTAACTAGAAATCATAATAGAAAGGTATCTTAAAAATCCTCAAATACATGAAAAGCAAACAACACATGTCTAACTCATAGGTCAAAGAGAAAGTCTCAAGGGAAATTTTAAAATATTTTAAACTAAATGAAAATTAAAATACAATATTTCAAAATTTGTGTAATACAGTTAAAGCAGCACTTAAGGAAAATGTATAGCATTAAGTGCCTTTATTCAAAAAGAAGAAAGATTTAAAAATCAATAAATTAAACTCTACCTTAAGAAACCAGAAAAAGAGGGGCACCTGGCTGGCTCAGTCGGTAGAGCATGTGACTCGATCTCAGAGTTGTGAGTTTGAACCCCACATTGGATGCAGAGATTACTTAAAAATAAAATAAATTTTTAAAAAAAGAAACCAGAAAAAAGAACAAACTAAACCTAAAACAAACAAAAAGAATAGTATAATAAATATTATAGCAGAAATCAGTGAAATTAAAAATACAAAAACAATTGAGAAAAATCTATAAAATCAGAGGTAGCTCACACTAAATTAAGTTGAAATGAGAACTTCCTTGAGATATTATAAGGCATTGGTTCTCATACTTTTTAGTCTCAAGACCCCTTTACACTCTTAGAAATTACTAGGAACATCCCCCTAAAAAAATTTAAACACAAGAATACACAATCATAAATTCCTTAAGCCATCATAGAGATATTATCATCACATGTCACGAAGCCTCTGAAAAACTCCACTGTGCATTCAAGAATGGAAAAGGCAAAATCTTCGTATTAGGAAAAAAAAACTTTGAGCTCAAGGACATCCAGAAAGGCTCTCAGCAACTCCCATTGGTTCCCAGACAATACTTTTGGGAACTGGAAGAGGAAGATATCCAAGGCAGAGGTAGACTGGAATGCCAGAGTGAATTTATCATATAAGACTTGCTCATCTGCCCCCTAACCATATCGTTTACGAGGGTCCAGAGGACATTACTGTCATGAAGGCAGTGCAATATACATTCATAAGGAGAGTCTCAAGATCCTCAAAGCTCTGGGGTGGCTGTTTTCTGTAAATCAGGAAAGACAGGGGAAGCTCCTGCCATTGAACTGGGCCCCTTGAATTCAATAGGGCAGAGTGATGGGGCCAAGCTGATTTCGAAAGACAAAGAGGATATGGTCGCCATATGGGTAGCAAAGCCAAAGCAGTAATCAGAAGAGTTTGACATAGATTATCTTTGGCACAGGTAAGTCATGGTGTCCTTAACACTGAATCAGATGGGCACCCTACTGAAGTCTTTTTTTTTTTAATTCCAGTTAGTGAACATACAGTATTATATTAGTTTCAGGTGTATGAAGTTTAATTTGTAGAAGTGGAGTAGGTCTGACTTGAATCACGACAATAAAGATTGTGAGTTGCCCAACAGATTTCCAGAGTGAAGCCTCTTAACTCATGATGAATACTTTACATTAAATGTTACAAGCCCTCTGCCTCCTTGGTTTTCAGCATTTCATAGTACCAACTTTTCTTTCCTAAATTAATCATAATATTCATCATTAATATTTTAAAAGTTTTAACTTAAATCTGACAATGTTACAGCGGGTTTGGGGTTTCAGTAGGAATAGGAACTTGCTGCTTTGAGAATTTGCATTATGCTAAGGTGAACAGGCTTTATTGATACTTACAGAACCAATTGCCTTAATGTTTGGTCAAATTTACAATGCATAAGTGAATTTAGTCTTAGGTAAAGTAACTTCATCTTTTTTAGTTTAGAAAGAACTGTCAAAGCAGCATATAAATTGTGCCCAGCATTTTACCACAAAAAAAAGAGGGGGGGAGGAAGGAGGGAAGGAAGAGAGAGAGAGAGAAAGAAAGAAAAAGAAAGAGAGAGAAAGAGAAAAAGAGAAAAAGAGAAAGAGAAAATTAAACTCTTTTCTCTCCAGGGACATGGGAATTTCTCCCTAAGAATACTCATCTAATTCTATCACTTAAGTTATTTTTTGAAGCTAGTGGCCTTCTGGTGCACAGAGTTGGCCAATTTATTTTGAAACACAAAAGCACAACAGAGGATTAGCTTCCATCAATATACATACTTTATTGAATACAGATAATTTTGAGGGAAACTCTTTTTAAGAACATTCTATTAGTAACTGCTAAGCCCCATTTTTGGCCTTTCTGCATGTAGGCCTAGAGGTTCTCCTACAACTACAACTTCTTATCCATAGCTGATTGGAGAAGCTCTTTGGTCCCACACTGAAATGTGTTGCCGCAAATGGAAATAGGTACTATTCTGTACCAATTTAGAACACAAATAGTTATTTGCTAAGGATTGATTCACTAAACTCTTGTGCTGCTTCTGCTTGAGACAACCAAAATGTGGAAAATATATCCAAATGTTAAGAAACACTGAAACAGGAGCTTAAAGACAAGCTTCGTATCTTTTATCCCTCACTTAATCCTTAGTACTTAAGTTTCTAACAAGGACTTAGCTTGTGGGAAGAAAATGCAAAAAAAAAAAAAAAAAGGAAAAAAGGAAGTAGAGGATTAAAATTAACTTCAGAGATAATTCAGGTTGGCTTTGCTACTGACAATAGGTATCATTTTTCCCTAAGTGAGTGAAATAACTTTAAATTCACTTAATTGTTCCAGATCATATTAATCTGGATTTCCTGGGGCGGGGGGAACACATATTAATGCTGAAATTCACAAAGTGGAAAAGTCTTTTCAAACTATCAAAGTTATGTCATGGATATAAATTACTGGGCTTTCAACTACCAAAGTGAAAGGTAATTACCCTTAGTGAGAGATTAATTGTAAAAACCACTTGTGTTGTCAAGAGAACACAGAAACCTATATGATCAGTAAAACGGGCACAAGTTATATCATGATACTCCTGTACTAAAAAGTATCCAATCCCTTCCTGTTTCACTCAGAGTGTTTTGTTTTCCATTACTGCTAAATCAAATTATTACAAATTTAGTGGCTTAAGATAGGGCAAAATTTATTATCTTACAGTTCCCATAGGTCTGAAGTCTGGAGGCTGGGATGAGTCTCTGCTTAGTGTCCCACTAGGCCAAAATCAAGAAGTCAACAAGGATGTGCTTCTTTTTGGAGGCTCTAGAAGATAATCTGTTTCCTTGTTCATTGAGGTTGTTGCCAGAATTGAGTTTCTTGCAAGGTTGGAGGACTGATATCTCCATTTCCCAGCTGGCTGTCAGCTGAGGGCTCTTCTCAGATTCAAGAGACTCTATCTCTGGTTTAGGTGGAGGAGGGCCTCCTCTGACTTTAAGGGCTAATATGATTAGATTGGGCCCACCTGAATAATCAGAGAGAATCTTCCCACCTTGAGGTCATACCCTTTTGATGTTTGCTTGTTTTTTGGCTTTTTTTTAATTGAGGTACAATTAACATACAAGTTTCAGGTGTACAACATGATTCAATATTTGAATGTATTATGAAATGATCACCACAGTCACAAAATTTTTCTTTTTTTTTAAAGATTTTGTTTATTTGACAAAGAGAGACACAGCGAGAGAGGGAACACAAGCAGGGGGAGTGGAAGAGGGAGAAGCAGGCTTCCCGCAGAGCAGGGAGCCCGATGTGGGGCTGGATCCCAGGACGCTGGGATCATGACCTGAGCCGAAGGCAGACGTTTAACGACTGAGCCACCCAGGTGCCACTTTTTTCTTTTTTTTTTAAAGATTCTATTTATTCATCTGACAGAGAGAGAGAGAAAGAGAGGGAGTGCTCGAGAGTGCACAAGTAGGCAGAATGGCAGGTAGAGGTAGAGGAAGAAGCAGGCTCCCCATCGAGCAAGGAGCCCAATGTGGGGCTGGATCCCAGGACCCTGGGATCATGACCCGAGCCTAAGGTAGCTGCTTAACCAGCCACCCAGGCACCCCCCAATTTTTTTTTTTTTTAAATTTGTTTGTTTAGAGAGAGAGAGAGTATGCGAGCAGGGGGAGGGGCAGAGGGAGAGGGAGAGACTCTCAAGCAGACTCAGCACTGAGTGCGGAGCCCCTTGTGGGGCTCCATCCCACAACCCTGAGATCATGACCTGAGCTGAAATCAAGAGTCCATGCTCAACCAATTGAGCCACTGAGGCACCCCTGAATTTTTTTTCTTCTGATGAGAACTTTTAAGATCTACTCTCAGCAACTTTCAAATACATTTTATAGCATTATTAACTATAGGCACCATGTTGTACATTACATCCCATGACTTACTTCATAACAGGAAGTTTGTACCTTTTGACCCTCTTCACCCATTTTGCCACCCCACCCACACCTCTCCCCTCTGGCAACCACCAATCTCTTCTCTGCTATCTATGAGCATGGTTTTGTTTTTGTTGTTCTTCTTCTGTTGGTCTTTGTTTGCCTAGATTCCAAATATAAAATAAGATCATATGGTATTTGTCTTTCTCTGTGTGACTTATTTCACTTAACATAATAATGCCCTCAAGGTCCCTCCATGTTGTTGCAAATGACAAGATTTCATTCTATGATGGCAGACTGATATGCTATCATGTATATGTACATTTTCTTGATCCATTCATCCATTGGTGGACACTTAGGTTGCTTCCAAATCTTGGCTATTGTAAATTATGCTGCAATGAACATGGGAGTACATACACCTCTTTGAGTTAGTGTTTTTGTTTTCTTTGGATAAATACCCAGAAGTGGAATTACTGGATCATGAGATAGTTCTATTTTTAATTTTTTAAGGGAATTCCATTCTGTTTTCCATAGTGGCTGCATCCATTTATATTCCCATCAACAGCACACAAGGGTTCCCTTTTCTCCACATCCTCACCAACACTTGTTATTTCTTGTGTTTTTATAATAGTTGTCTAACAGATGTGAGGTGATAGCTCATTGACGTGATATCTAACAGGTGTGAGGTGATTTGCATTTTTCTGACGATTAGTGATGGTGAACATCCTTTCATGTACCTGTTGTCAAGGGCCATACCCTTAATCATTATCTGCTTAGTTACCCTTGCCATGTAATGTAACATATTCACATGTTCTGGGGATTAGGACACTGACATATTTTTGGGCCATTATTCTGCCTACCACAAAAAAATAGAAGTCAAAATCTTATTAAGGTCTAGAAGATCCAATGCAATCTGAGCCATTACCTCTCAACTATTTTCCTGCTACTCTCCCTCTTGCTCACTCAACTCTAGCTTCCTCTCTGCTGTTCCTTTAACACACCAGGCAAACTCCTGCCTTTGTTCTTGCTGTTCCCTCTGCCTGGAATGTTCTTCCCCAAATTCCACCCTAACAACCTCATCCCCTTCAAGTCTGCTCAGATCTCACCTTATAAATGAGGTCTACCATGAATGCTGTGTAACACTTTAGTACTTCTGATCATTTTTTCCCCATAGCACCTATTACCCTTTAACTTACTCTGACTTATTTACTTGATTATCTCCTGTTATCTCTTTCTGCTGGAATGTTAGCTCTGCTGTCTTTTTTTTTTTTTTTTAAGATTTTATTTATTTGACAGAGAGAGATAGCGAGAGCAGGAACACAAGCAGGGGGAGTGGAAGAGGGAGAAGCAGGCTTCCCGCTGAGCAGGGAGCCCGATGTGGGGATCGATCCCAGGACCCTGGGACCATGACCTGAGCCAAAGGCAGACGCGAAACGACTGAGCCACCCAGGCGCCCCAGCTCTGCTGTCTTTCTTCCTCTGATGTAATCCAAGGTTCTAAAACATATTAAGAGGGCGCCTGGGTGGCTCAGTTGGTTAAGCGACTGACTTTGGCTCAGGTCGTGATCCTGGAGTCCCAGGATCGAGTCCCACATCGGGCTCCCCACTCAGTGGGGAGTCTGCTTCTCCCTCTGACCCTCTCCCCTCTCATGCTCTCTCTCACTCTCTCTCTCTCAAATAAATAAAATATTTAAAAATAAATAAATAAATAAAACATATTAAGAGCTCAACTATTACTTGACTTGGTTGTTGAAAGAAATTTTCCAAATATTGATTGGTAGGATTACAGGAGCTATGTACTTTTTGTAGGTCATATAAACTGTAGTACAGCTGCTTGAAATACTTAGATCTTCTTGATACTAATTTCTCCTTTTTAAATCAATGACATAACTCAGTGTTTCCATATTTCAATTCATCAATATTCCTTTTTTTGTGGCTCAAAAGAAAACTTTGAAAAATGACCTATTTATACATGTTCATTCCCTCTAGTAAATATTTTTATCTTTTATGATAAAAGTAAATATATGCAATAAGACTAACACCAAGGCTCAAAAAAAAAAAAAAAGGCAGAAAGGAACGAAGATGTAAAAAAGTTGTCAATATTTCCAAAAGCTTAAACTTAGCAATTGCTTTTCATCTCAGATTTTCCAGCTTGTTTTTACTGTAAAACTTCTTCATTTTGGACACTTCTGACAGTCACCACAAGATGGAGGTACATCTGTAGTTTGAGTTAAATGTTTCTGAAGTACTTGGAACACAAACATTATTTTCAACAATAGAAAATCTATTTAAATTCCACTTCAAAAACTGGGCAAGAATTAGCAGCTGCTTATAAGAAACAACCAGAAATAGACTACATTTATATGTTCCACGGATTAACCAAGAAATAACCTGGTAATTTGTGAACCAAAGTCTCCAAAGAAACCTATTTCACTGACCCATCTCTTAGAAAAAAGTCCTGAGTCCCTTTCTAGTGTCCATGTCCCCACTCCAGCACACAATGCCGAGATTTCTCCCAGTTTGCAGAAACTTGGAGTCTTTTTGTGCCAAGAATTTCCCTATGGTAATGCCTAGATAAGTGCTAGCTAGCACAAACAAAATATATGAAGAACTCAGCAACTTTGATGTTTAAATATTCACGTTAACAATTGTGTGAGGTGATTTATTTTGAGATACTTTTTATATTGTAAATTTTTAAATAACTTTATATGCCCGAAAATAATTATTTGGTTTTATATTGTTTTTAATACCTTTTCAAATATTCTTTTACATGGTAGTTGATTCTAGAGCTGCAATTGGAACCCAATTTAAAACACTTCTCCAGTGCATCTTAAATTTAAATGACTTAAAAATCAAATAACATAAATATAAAAGAAAATAAACTATGATTCCACAACATTGCATTCTAGAGTAAAGAATCTGGGTTTCTGTCCTATTCCTATCAGTAGATATTTATGTGACCTTAGGTGAGACATTTATTTTTAAGATTTTATTTATTTACTTGAGAGAGGGCCAGTGTGCACACAAGAGGGGGAGGGGCAGACGGAGAGGGAGAAAGAATCTCCAGCAGACTCCCAGCTGAGTGCAGAGCCCAACCACAACCACATGGGGCTGTTCCCTTGACCCTGAGATCATGATCTGAGCAGAAACCGAGTTTGGTGAGCCATCCAGGCACCCCTTAGGTGAGACATTTATGTGTTCTGTGTTCTCACCTTCTGTTCCAGTTGCTGTGTGACCTATCTCCCTAAAACTTAGTTTAAAACAACCATTTCATGATATCTCACAATCTTATGAATCAGGAATTCAAGCAAAGCTCGGCTGGATAGTTCTTCTGCTCCACAGGATGTGAACTCTGGGCAACATGGACCTGGCAGTCGGGCTGTGCTTCTGGCTCTGTGACAGCCTCATTCACACACTTGGTGCCTTGGGCAACTGGAAGGCTGGGCTGATCTGGGTCCCTCTCCACTCCAGTGGTCTCAGGCCTTTCCCATCTCTGTCCTGCAGGGTAAGGGGTCTTCTTATGGCGGCAAATCAGGACTTCAAGAGACCAAGGTAGAAGCTGCTGGTCCTCTTACAGGCTAGTTGTGGAACTGGCATGACATCACTCTCCCTGTACTATATTGGTTTTATACTAAAAACAAAACAAAACAAAACAAAACCTACCCAGGAGAGGAGAAATAGATCCTGCCTCTCAGGGGGAAGGAATGTCAAAAATCTGAAGGCATCTTTAATCCACCACATACTCATTTTTTAAAAAATTAGGCTAATTAGCAAGCATGTTAACTAATCTTGCTACCTACTTTAGTGATGGTTAATGTTTAATGGGTTCTTAGTATAAGCCAGGCACTGTTTTAAACAACTTACATGTAGTTATTCATTTAATCCTAACAACCTATGAAGAAGACACTAATATTATATCCATTTTATTGATGATGAAGCTGAAGCACAAAAATGTTAACTTGTCCAAGGTCATGTAACTAGTAGACAGAGACAGGATTTTAAGTCTCACTCCAAAATCCATGCTCTTAATCATTGTAAAAGGCAAATTCTAAAATTCTAGTAACCTTAACCACTACTTTTTAATTAACCAATTAGTACTACAGTAATCTGAACTGTATACATTATCAGAATGTTTATTAAAATTAATGTAAGGACCTTGAGTCAAGAAAATAAGAGTCAGATATCCATTTTGGAAAGCTTTTTAAAATTATGTCAAATAGATTATTTTCACTTTAAATCATGACCTACTTAAATTTAAGTTAAAATAATATTGATTCAACTTATTTACTAACCTGCAGTTAATTTTGGAAACTGAATCTCTGAGTTACAACACCCATGCTTTGCCTTCATTAGCATTCAAAAATCTTACAACCTCATTAAGAATTTTAACTTCCATCGGCTTTCTACATCAAGTAGAAATCCCAACTCTTTTAAAGCCTACCTGGACCTCCAAAAAATAATTATAGTGGTGTTTAATTTTGTGGGGAAGGAGAGAAGTTGGAATGGGGCATATGGAAATTGCAAGTAAAATTCTATTTCATTGAGCCGTATTTTAATTTCTGTATTTATGTCTTATTTGGCAACTAAAATGCTTTTTAAAAAGAAGGGAAAGGGGGCACCTGGGTGGCTCAGCCGTTAAGCATTAAGCATTAAGCGTCTGCCTTCAGCTCAGGTCGTGATCCCCTGCTCAGCGGGAAGCCTGCTTCTCCCTCTCCCGCTCCCCATTTGTGTTCCTGCTCTCGCTATCTCTGTCAAATAAATAATCTTTAAAAAAAAAGGGGGGGGGGAGGAAACCAAAAGAGGTTTCGCTTTACATACAACTTAAAAAGATCAAAAGCAGATATGCAGAAGACTGATGTCTGCTGTCCTACAGCCCAGTTTCCAGATAGTCAATTCTTAGACCCAGATGAAATGGGAGACGAGTTGCAACTGAGGAAGGAATTTTCAATGCCACAGCAAGTATATACACTAGCAATTCTCCCAAGTCTTCATTTTTCAGAGTGCACTGAAGAGAAATACCTAGATATTTTAAGGGCTGTTAGATACAAGGTCATAGGTAACACTGATAAGCCCAAATGTTCTCACAGTTCCTGTTAGAATGGGGCCATAAGGTGACACTGATGAACCCAAATGTTCTATAGTTCCTGATAAATGGAACCCTGGCCCATGTCCGTGAGCGAATCACAGTATATAGTCAGAGAACTCGATCATTCAAATATTGTGCATTGATGGCATCATGTTCATTAAACCTACAAGAAGTAAGTGGCAAATACTCAGACATCTTGGAAAGGCCAATGTATGCCAGATGGTGGGAGGTAAAGCACCAAAACGCAGTTTTACCACATTGGTGCAGTTATGAAGTTCTACCACTGGGATATGCTGGGACATCGCTCTCTAAAGGATAAATTATTGTACCTTCCTCCTCTCACCACTAAAAAGAGAGCACTTCGTAGGCTTCTGGATTTTTGAGACAACATAAAATAGATGGGAAAAATGCTTCCAACTATTCCTTAGGTGACTTGGAAGATTTTAGTGGGGCCCCCAGTGAGAGAGGGCACCACAAGTGACTTAGTAACTAAGCGTCAATTACATAGTGTATCAACCAGGTGACCAGAGCGGCCCATCATCAGCTCAGTATTGTCAGATTCACCAGCCACCAGCCTAGCCAGCATGGCAGCAATCCATGGTACATTCATGATGGGGGCCAAGCAGGACCACAGGCTCCCAAGGTTAATGAAAAGGTGGCCCAGAACCCTACATCACTTAAGTCCAAGATACTAACACCTCTCCCTCAATTCACAATCTACAACTTAGAGTTCACTATCATCAGCTAACAGGGGAGAAAAAAATACAAGTTTTATTCACAGATGGATCAGAATGCTATATGCCAAACACTGACCACTGCCATATTAGACACAGAAAGACAGTAATGAGGGACAGTCCACCCAGTGGGTTGAGCTTCAAGCAATGAACCTGGTCAGCACTCTGGTGGTGACGTGATGTCAAATTTAATGCTCACCATAGACTTTGTGTCAACATCTTCCTAGTTATTTAGTTCATCTGAGCACATTCTCTGGTCCATTTCCCAGGAAGCACTCAAGGAAAACATGTTTCCTGAATTCCTGCAAGTTGATGTCTGAGAAGTAATATTTACCCTTCAAAATCAGTTTTGTTAGAAATAAAATATTTTGTTCACATTTTTTTCCTACAAGTATCTTAAATGTATTATTTTCTCCTGGCACAGTGCTGCTTCTAAGTCACTTGCTTTTATCTAGATAGCCAAATCCAAAGTTTTAAATGAGAGAACATTGTCAGGTAGGCAGGGTGTTGTTTCAATGTGTAGCTCCAAGTATTTTTTTTTTTAAGCAAAATATTCCTCATATAATTTTTTCTGTATATATTTTTTTACTCTCTAAGATTTGTCATTTTCCCATGAATCCTTTTTATAAAGCCATCCTACTTTTGACATTCTATTTCCCATAAGATGTTATCTGCTGTTTGTCTGCTTTTGTGTTTACCCTAGTTTAGTCTTACTTCCAAATTATTTTTCCTTTTATTTCTAGTACTTTCCCAAAGTTTTTGAAATTCTAATTTTTGGTATTCTTTCATACTTTGTATCACTTTCAAAACATCTTAGAAGTCATTTTTAAATATTAGGTCATAGTTCTGACCTCTTATGCGCATGCCGTTCTGGTGTTCAATGTCTTTCAGATATTTTGTTCCTTACCATCCATTTTTTTTTTTAAAGATTTTGTCAGAGAGAGAGAGAGGAGAGAGAGCACAAGCAGAGGGAGAAGCAGGCTCCCCATTGAGCAAGGAGCCTGATGCGGGGCTCGATCCCAGGACCCCGGGATCATGACCTGAGCCACCTAGGGACTCCATTACCATCCATTTTTTATAACAACTTTGCATGACTATAGTTTTATGTTACTTATTTTTGTGTGAAATCAGCTTTTCTGAATTTTGAGGAAGAGGCTTGGTTCAGGGTAACTTTAATAGCTTTCTCAGTTTCCACTTCTGTTGTGTTTTGTAGTACTGAAAAATATGGCAGTTTGCTTTCTGATATTTTCCTTGCTCTTTCCTATTCATTTTAGTTTTTGTTGTTTTTATTATTTTTTTTAATTGATATAACTGACCTATAACACCGTGTAAGTTTAAGTCATACAATGTGTTGGTTTGATACATTTATATCTTTTCTGGCTCTTTTTTTTTTTTTTTTAATTTTTTTTTTTTAAGATTTTATTTATTTGTGAGAGAGAGAATGAGAGACAGAGAGCATGAGAGGGAGGAGGGTCAGAGGGAGAAGCAGACTCCCCGCTGAGCAGGGAGCCCGATGTGGGACTCGATCCCGGGACTCCGGGACCACGACCCGAGCCGAAGGCAGTTGCCCAACCAACTGAGCCCCCCAGGCGCCCCTCTGGCTCTTTTTAAGTAAATGATGTTATGAATACAAAGACAAGTAATACAATATTGGGCTTGCACAAAATCAACATAGCAAACAAGTATTTTTAGTCAGAAAGCAAACTTCATGCTCCACGAAGGTCTACAGAAATAAAATGCCCTCTCAAAAACAAACAAAAAAACTATAATCCTTTTACAAAATGTGTAAAACACAAATACAAATGCCAAGAGTTTAACGGGATTTAGCAGTCAGTTCTACCTTGGAAAACTGAGTTCTGTATGTAAGATATAAAATACAATCTTATTTTAAGTTGGAAGAGAAAAACTTCGATGTTAAGTATTAGAAGAAAAACTCTATAAATGTAACGATAAATGGATTTTTACCATGCCAGTATATTCCTTAGTATCACACTTCACCTCAGAGAACTAAACAAATCTTCAATGGTAGTTTGCTGTGACCTTATTAAAAAGCACATCAATACCTTCCCATACAATGTGCTATTTTATTTTTTATAAAGATGTATTAAAGAAAGATGCAGATTACCTAGATACTTGTACTATGATGAAATATTATTTCAATTAAAAACCTCCTTTTCACTCAAGAGCCAGCTTGATGAGGTTCTACTAGCCAAGGGTAGTAATTTGAACAAAAGATAATGACTACAAGTGACTAAAAACAGTGATTAAAAAAAAAAAAAAGCTGTGTCTAGTGATACTAAAGGGAAAAACTTTTTTTTAACTCACTGGACACCAATTAGAGTTGCCAGGGCACCAAAAATTACTCTGAAAAATGTAAGAAGAAAAGATGAAATATTTATCCTGCCATTCTGGTATGAATATATTCCATGTAACCAAATAGCCCTAATGGGTGGAGCAAGGTTTTTATATGTAAAAGAATTCCAGCTAATAAATACAACAGAAATGATAGATTTGGAAAATCTTCATTTTGCAAACCTTAATGAAATAACTGACTCAGGCAAATACCGTTAATGCACACTCTCAAAAACATAATGCAAAAAAGTTATGGGAAATTTTCCAACAAAGGTGTCAAGATTTTGCCTATGTGCCCAATGACCAATTTGAGCCTCAGTAAAGTGAGACAACCAGAATTAAATGCCTCTTGATTAAATATAAGGTGCACCATACTATCAAGTATTATTGCTCAAAAAAAAAGAAAGAAGAGAAAAGAGAAATCAGAATCTAATTATTCCTCTCTAGATCCAACTTTTAGGATATGGGATAAATGACATAACAAATTAAACACAAGAGCAATCGACTGAACTGAGTCTATGAGACTTTATAGGCAACTCCCACGGTTTCTTCAAGAAGTACGGTGTGAAGAGAGCAGGAACTAATTTAGATTTCAAGATCCTTTAAAAATAAAACAACCAGGGGCGCCTGGATGGCTCAGCTGGTTAAGCGCTGACTCTTGATTTCAGCTCAGGTCATGATCTCAGGGTCCTGGGACTGAGCCCCCCATCGAGATCCCCGCTCAGCAAGGAATTTGCTTGTCTCCCTATGCCGCTCCCCTTGCTCTCTCTAAAATAAATAAATAAATCGTAAAAAAAAAAAAAGAAAAGAAAAAGAAAAAACCACCAAATATACCATGTACACCTACTCTAGACAGTGATTTGAACCAACCAACCATAAATACATTTTGGAGATAACTGGGATTTTTTTTTTTTTTTAAGATTTTATTTATTTGGGACACAGAGAGAAAGAGAGAGAGCACATGAGCAGGGGGAGGGGCAGAGGGACAAGCAGACTCCCTGCTGAGGGTGGAGCCCAATGCAGGGCTCAATCCCAGGACCCTGAGATCTTGACCTGAGCTAAAGTCAGAACTTAACCAACTGAACCACCCAGGTGCCCTGATAACTGGGAAATTTTTAAATGGACTGGACATTAGATACTAAGAAACTGTTACTAATTCTGTTAGGTGTGATACTGATACTGTAATTATAAGTGGGAATGTTCTTTTTTGATATATTCTTAAGTATTTAGATTAAAATGACATCAGGGCGCCTGAGTAGCTCAATCGGTTAAGCGTCTGCCTTCAGCTCAGGTCATGATCCCAGGGCCCTGGGATCAAGCCCCGCGTCGGACTCCCTGGTCAGTGGGGAGCCTGCTTCTCTCTCTCCCTCTCTCTCTGTCAAATAAATAGATAAAATCTTTTAAAAAAATAAATAAAAATAAAATGATATCATATCTGAGATGGGCTTTAAACAAAAGGGGGAGAGAAGAAACAAGGCAAAATATTGATGGTTACATGGTTATTAAAGCTAAATTACAGGTATGTGGAGATTCATGACATATTTCCTCTATTTCAGCAAACACTTCAATTTTTTTTAAATAGTTAATAAAATAAATCACTTACAAAAAAGGTTCAATATATATAATTGACAAAGTTTATTATCAAGAAACTTTAGTAGGTTTTTAAAAAGACTGTTTTGGTTTTAGTATACTGAAGGATGACAATCCACGACAGGACATATATAAACAAGAGTAATTAAAATATTAAATACTATCTAAATTAAAAGACCATAATTCAAATTGTTAATTATAATCTTTGTGTCTTGTCATAAGGAGCTGTACAAGTTACCCTTCATGAAATTCAGCCCACCAACTCATGAAGACTACAAATCTTCACCACAAATTCAATTAGATAATTTACGGTAATCAATGCTGAGTTTTTGCGCTTAAGCATGCACTATCACAGAAAGCACAAAATCCTATTTACAGGGATTTTTTTGTTTGTTTAAAACGTATCTCAAGCATCTTTTAAAGTGCGAGCTACAAATACACTGTATCCTTAAAGAAAAAGGCTTCTAAAGAGTATGAGATAGCTATCCAATACTGCCACGAGTGGTTATACAACTAACCAAAAGAAAGGCGGCAGTACTCTGCTAACTCTGTTTTAGTGTAGCAGCCTCCTCCATGGGGGGTGAGTTCTTAGCTCTTACTGCACTACCAGCCGAACATGTACTCCATTGCTTTGGATACAAGACTTTCATCTTTTTTTGGTGTTTGTCTGTCAGAAATAACCTATTAAAAAAACACAATTGTTAGTGTTATAGTTTCCTCAGGATCATAATCAATTCTAGAGTTAACGAATTTAAAAGAGCCAAACAGTTAAATGCATTTGTAATATTTAAAGATTACTATATGGATTTAGTTAGAACATCCTTATGCTCTAAAGAAGGACAAAATCTTACTCCTTTGGCAAGATAAATTACATCTGCTCCTTTTATTAGGAAACTGAACAAACAACACAAAAGCTACAAGAGTTTTGTTTGGTTTTGTTTTCTTTAAGGTAGGCTACACGCCCAGCATGGGGCCCAATGCAGGGCTTGAACTCACAACGCTGAGATCAAGACCTGAGCTCCTGAGCTGAGATCAAGAGTCGGATGCTTAACTGACTAAGCCACCCAGGTACCCCAGGAAATGAGGATTTTATTTTTATTTTTTTAATTAACATATAATGTATTATTTGTTTCAGGGGTACAGGTCTGTGATTCATCAGTCTTACACAATTCACAGTGCTCACCGTAGCACATACCCTCCTCAATGTCTATCACCCAGCCACCCTATCCCTCCCACCCCCCTCCATTCCAACAACCCCCTGTTGGGTCTCTTATGGTTTGTCTCCCTCTCTGGTTTCATCTTGTTTCACTTTTCCCTCCCTTCTCCTATGATCCTCTGTCTTATTTCTCAAATTCCTCATATCAGTGAGATCATATGATAGGAAATGAGGATTTTAAAATACTGGTTTAGGGGCGCCTGGCTGGCTCAGTCGGTAGAACATGTGACTTTTAATCTCAGGGTTGTAAATTCAAGACCCGCACTGGGTGTGGAGCCTACTTTAAAAGCAAAAAAAATAAAAAATACTGGTTTAAAAGAAAAAAATTAAAGGAAAAAAATAGTTCTAGTCTCCAAATTTCAGGGGAAATCAAAAGACTAAATTGTCACTACCTGTCTTACTAAAGTGTAAAGTGTTTTATTTGCTGTTTCAGGACCCATGTCTATAGCTAGGCAAGTTCAGAACCTGGTTAATTTAGTAGGGGACAATAATAACATACTGAATGAGAGTCATAATACTTTTATCATTCTTCAATGAATACAATAACTTTTCCTTTAAACTTTTTGAAATGAGAAATTATGAAATGGGAGCTGGTCAGTAGCTTCTCTGATAACCACAGCTACTCCAACCTGAGATTCTTCATTTGTGATGCCATCAGACTTAGTCAAAGGGTTTCAATATTCCCTCATGCCAGAGATGTTCACAAGAGAAACCTTTTAATATATGCAAATATAACTCAGAAAAAACTAAAACTCTCAAAATGTTTTAAATAATGGCAAAGAAATTTTTTAAAAATTCAACATAAGTTTTCAATTGGCCAAAATTCTAATTTTTAAAATAGGAAATTTAAGAATGCAAAGTTTATAGGTATTTCATCAAGGCAATCACTTCAGTAAGAAATATTAAATGGCATACAAATCAACCCAATAAAAAAGTTAAACATGCTAGACACTTCCCCCTTTAAAGTATATCTTTTAATAAATAAATACAAAAATAAATAAAGTATATCTTTTTTATCCAATTCTTAAAATACCTGATAGTCACTAGTAGAAGCTTTGTATGCTGTAGCAAGAGGTCTCATGGTAGAAATCCTAGGAGTACTTCCAGGTTGGGTTGGTGTACCTAAGGTTTTGATTGGTGGTGTAAAGGCTAGAGATGGAGATGATAAAGCACACCTGTCATTGTTTTCCATAACACTCTGGAGAAATAAAGATAAAGAACTTCTCTGTTTATAAACATAATATGTTATTATTCACTATTACATCCTACTTAGAAAGAAAACTTTATTAAAAGGAGCATACTTTCTTTGATCTAATTAACCTTTCAAACAATTTTAGCCTTGCTAAAACAATATATGCTTCTTAGCTAGTATTTGAGATACAATGCTCAGACAGAAAGTTCACTTCAATGACCTCAAACATGATCAAGACAACTAGAGACTTCAAAGAGTAAAAATCTCCTAACAAATACTATGAAAAAACACAAGAAAAAGCAGAATCTTGAGGAAATCCTGGGGTAGGGGGGAAGACTAAAGTCCAGTGTTACTTAGTAGCCAGGAACCCCAGATTCTCCTCTAGCCTCTACAAACATCTGTTACAGCACAATATAATAATTACATAACTTTATAGCAACCACAGATTGTAAGAACGGGAGCCATGCCTGCTTTTGTGCATTAATGTGTGTATATAAGCACCAAGCACCGTGCTGGTAGACAGTAGAAGTTCATGCATAATTATTTAAGAATGATCATGATTTTACAAGCCACAAAGTATAAATTGTGCTAAATATTATTTTATAGGTATATAAATATGTTTAAAAGATTTTAAAATAAAAATGACTAATAAAAAGCTTCAGCCATTTTAATAGTTAACCCTGTTAACTATTCCTGTGAAACCTTTTGTTCTGAAACAGCAGCATTCTTTCAAAGTATTTAAAGAACTTGATGTTGCTTTGCGCAAGAGAATGAGAAGTTAAGAGACCTAAAATCTAGGTCTCACCTTTAACCACTCTGTAAGTTATTTAAGTCCTCTTGGCCTCTTAATCTGTAAAATGAAGGGGTTTGTATGGATTATCTCTAAATTCTAAAGTCCTGTGACATCTTTGGCTTCCCATGAAAACAGTACTATAACATCATCACATTTCTCAAGAAAAAGGGGCATAGTGAAGCAAAGTGGCATAACTGTCGTCAGTGCTCAGACTCGTGCTCTTCATATAGATTAAGCTATTTTCCTTACAACAGCAATAACTTACTTTATCTATACATGGTTTTACACCAATCATGATGGACTCTCCAAAAATCCTCCCATCTTTGCTTAAGGCTTTCCGGGCCTGCAGTTTAGATTGATAACGAATATGCATCCAATTTCCTGTGTTAGACATCTGCAAAGAATGAAGTTGTCTCTTAAAACATAAAATACATAAAATCTAAAAAGTGAATTCTATTAGAAAATACAAATATATGAAGATATAGGGGCGCCTGCGTGGCTCAGTCGGTTAAGCGTCTCCCTTCGGCTCAGGTCATGAAGCCAGGGTCCTGGGATTGAGCCCCAAATTGGGCTCCCTGTTCAGTGGGGAGTCTGCTTCTCCATCTCACTCTCCCTCTGTACTCTCTCTCTCATATGAATAAATAAAATCTTAAAAATATATATATATCTGCTTCCACTTTTTATTTGATGCCCCATAACAAGCTGTATGCAGGATTCAACAAAAATCCTATTAAACAATTTCTTTTTCTTTTTTCTTTTTAAAGATTTTATTTACTTATTTGAGAGTGAGTGAGCAAGAGACAGCACAAGCAGGATGGAGGAGCAGGGGGAGAGAGAGAAGCAGACTCCCCACTGAGCAAGGAGCCCGATGCAGAGCTCGATCCCAGGACCCTGGGACCATGACCTGAGCCCAAGGCAGATGCTTAACCGACTAAGCCACCTAAGGCGACCCCTTATTAAACAATTTCAATAATTTCTACCTAACTCTCAATTCTCTACTATAAAGAATATGTGGCAAATACTGGGGTGCCTGGGTGGCTCAGTTGGTTAAGCATCCAACTCTTGATTTTGGCTCTGGTGGGGCTCCACACTCAGCAAGGAGTCTGCTTATCCCTCTCCCTCTGCTCCTTCCCCAGCTCATGCTCTCTCACTCTCTAACATAAATATATAAATAAAATCTTTAAAAAAAAGAAAAAAAAGGATATGTGGCAAATATTCTGAAAGTAACCTCAAAAGATAATTGTTCCTTATAAATAGGTCTTATTAACACTTGCTGTCAAGTTTTTAAAAATTGTATTCATCAATCTTATTTTCTGTAGGAATTAAAGTAAGTCAATCCCTGGTAACAGAAAAAAGATTTGTTATTTATAACTTGTTATAGGTAAGGTAAGATACTTTTTCAAAAAAGCCCTCTACAAGTTAAAAAAGCCCTAAGAATTCTGTAAATCAGGAACTTCTCTCTTTTCCTTTATCTCCAATAAAACAAGCTCACACTGGAAGACAGTAATATAATATTTGGCGTAATTTTTGTTAAAAGACTGTGAACTATTAAAAAAGAAATGGGGGGGTGGAGCCTGAAATTCTCACTCTCTTATCTTCTCTCTTTATCCCTTTTTATCAACTACTATGCAACTTCTAGCCTTCTAGACTCCAACAGACATATTCAATGAAAACTTAAAAAAAAGAAAGAAAAACTTTTAAGTTTGGAAAAAGCAGACAATATTCAGCAGCAGAGTTTCCCTCAATTTACAGCTTATTTTTCTTCAGACTAAATCTTGAACTGAAATGAAGTAAACCTTACCACATGTTTTAAGATATTCCCATACTGTGCAAATTGTAATAATATATAGGAAGCAGATGCTTGAGGAAACCTGAAAAAAGAGTTGTCCAGTCAACTTTCATAATAAATACAAATGCAAATTACCATACTTATAAGTGTTTCAAGGTAAGTTTCCCATAACAGACCAGAATAATAAGAAATCCCTGACCATTGTTTCCCCCTATATCAGCTAAATCTACCACTGCTTATCACCCAAAAGCAAATATATTAAAGTTAGTTTTGACTCAGCCATTCTTCTCCATCCCCAGATTCCATCTATGAAAACTCTAAAATTCCATTCTCACTGCCATTACCATACCCTTAAGGAAAGAACTATGATGTTGCAGCTCTGCATATATTTTACAAGGGTGTGTGAGCGTGTGTGTGTGTGTGTGTGTGTGTGTGTGAAATACTTAGGTATACTACAGTTATTAAGAGGAAAAGAATTTTAAATTATATACTCATATTATTATACATTGAGCACCTACTGAAAATTCAGAAATTTAGTTCTGAAACAAAAATGAAAAGTCAGTACCAATATCAATGGTATAGAAACATTTAAAAGGATGGTTACCCAGGTTTTAATAGCCAAAAATCTCTGAGAAAATTGTGATTTTTATTTTCTTCTTCAAGTTCTGTATGGTTTAAATATTTTATCAGACACTATTTTTATAGTCCAAACAATAAAGCTATTTTAAATTGAAAATCTGGAGTTTCCTTAACAAGTAACGTCAGTTATCAAGAACCTGGATTAGAACCTAAGGGAAAGAAATCTGAGTCACAAAAATAAATGATAAAGTCCATATATTAAAATGCGTATGAGTAAAATACTGCATTCAGGACTGAAATTTTATTTTATGTTATATATGTTTGGATATAAGATTTGTAACCTCAAAGAAAAGCAACAAATAAGGCAAAGTGCCTACAAAGCAGAGTTGAAGAAAATAAAAATGAAAGAAAAATAATAGTTGCAAGTGAGGGAGGTACTTGAAAAATAAAATGAAATTCTAAGACTCTAGGGACCACTTTGAGTGGAAACATTCCATTATCCTGTAAAAGAACCCCTTAAAATAATGAATAACATTTCATGATGACCCTGAATCAACAGGAAAAAGTTAAATTATCAAAGAAAGAACATACATATTTTAGATGTACTACCCTATAAATGATCAAAATATTTTATCCCTTAGAAGAAAACATTTCAGTTCTTGCAATCAAACTCATATACAGGGTTACTAAAACATAAAACCAACAGAAAATTAATAGGTGGGAAAGTGTATATCTTAAAAATGAAGAAAAAGACTAGCAGAAGAACGTCAAGTAATTTATCTAATTACTGAGGAATCTTAAAAGTGACACCATTACTACTGAGCCCCAAAACAGATTTGGGAGTGGACATCCAAGTTCAAAGGCATAGCCATGTCGTGAGAGAATATGAAAATTTAAACATAAAAAAGAAAAAAACAATCAAGAAGCCATCCAATTGCTATGAATAGGCTTTCTGGAGAATAAGATGATCCCAATTTTTTACCTAAAGAGGATCAATAACACATAGAATCTCTCTGGAAGGTTACACAAAAAACAGGTGGCCAATACTGCCTTAAAGGGGAGAAAAATTGTAGCTGGGGAAAGTAGGAAGGAGTAGTTTTCACTGTAGATTCTTATATATTCCTTTGAATTTTTAAATTTTAAATAAACTGAATATATAAAGTCCACTAACATTTACTGTGCATTGTTCTTCAAGAAGCTCACTTTTTACCCCAAAACTAAATACAGTAAGACCCAATATCAGTATGACATATCACACTTTCAGAAGCAAACCTTATGTAGTACAGTATGAACAATAACAGCTTAAAAATCAAAGGACCTCAGGTTTTTTGCTGACACTTTACTAATAACTAGATGTAAACCTCTGAATAAATCACTTAATCTAAAACCTCAGTTTTCTCATCTGCAGATGATGCAGTATGATCTCCAAAATGCTTTAAAGTACTTTTTTTAATCTAAAAATCTATTCAAAATGCATATAGGGCATGTACAATTTCTATTAATACTCAATATCCTGTAACTATAAAGTACCAACCTTGTGACACAATATGTACATATACAAATGAAATTCAATTTGATAGTTCCAAACTGGTGAAGTCCAATATAAGCAGAGTAATAGGGGCACCTGGGTGGCTTAGTCGGTTAAGCGTCTGCCTTCAGCTCAGGTCATGATCCCGGGAATCCGGAGATCGAGTCCCACATCGGGCTCCCTGCTCAGCAGGGAGTCTGCTTCTCCCTCTGCTCCTCCCCCTGCTCCTCCCCGTACTCGTGCTCTCTCTCTCAAATAAAAAAAAGAAAAAGGGCAGAGTAATAACCACTACAAAGAAAGGAGATTCCTAAGTCTAAAGAGGCAATCCTGTTCCATTATCCAGCAAATATGCTTAAGAGAAAAGAATATGAGAAGTGGCAAACAGATAAATGATTTAAAAAAAACTATATACAAATATTGAACACTAGTTAATAATGTGCATGCTGGGGGCACCTGGGAGGCTCAGTCGGTTAAGTGTCTGACTCTTGATTTCAGCTCAGGTCATGCTCTCAGGGTTGTGAGATGGAGCCCCGCATAGGGCTCTGCCCTGAGCATTGAGCCTACTTAAGATTCTCTTTCCCCTATCCCTCCCGCTCTAAAAAAATAAATAAATAAAATAAAATAAATAATATACATTCTGAAGTGTCAGGGTGATTGATTTGTAGTGATGTGTGCAACTTACTCTGAAATGTACCAACAAAAAAAGATGAATTAATGGAAGATAAAATGAATGTAAGTAAAATATTAACAACTGTAGAAGCCGGTTGGCAGATATATGAGCATTTGCTGTGCAATCCTTTTTTTTTTTTTGGTATGTTTGTTTATTATAAATGCTGGGGATGGGTTTTTTTTTTTTTGGAAAGGTAAATGATTCAGAAACCTTACCCGAACACAGTCACCCAAGTGTCATCGAGATGATCTTCAGAAGTCAGAGAATCTCCTTGAGTATAAAAAGGATCCAACTGTGCAGGAGATAATGTTGTCTTTCGTGGTTGACCAATGTTTGCTGGACTAAACATACTTTGCCCTAGATTAGTATATTTAGTAAGTTAGTTACCAATATAAACATCTTGGTTTATTTTAAATCAAAGATCTCAGTTTTAAATGAAAAAAATACATTAAAAGCTGGCAACTGCAAACATAGTTCAAAATATACAACTGTAATCAAATGATAATTTTATACTACCATATAATTTCAGAGCTCATTAATAATTGAGCATAACTTATGATTTTGCAAAAGTTTTGTTATTATAAATTTGCTAATGTTTTAATTTCCAGTTCAGCCTACACCAGAAGGATTTCCAATCAACCTTAAGGATTTCCATTTGGATTCATCTTCCAAACCTACCACTGTCATCACAGCACCTCTGCCTTAAAAATATGCAATAACTCGTTACCTACAGAAAAATCCAAATGTCTTGGCCTGAACAATATAGTTCCAACCTTGTTTTTTCAATATTCCCCTAAAATGTATCTACCCTAGCTCCTGAGATGTAAATGCAGTGTTCTTTTATTCAGGTCATTTTTATCTGAAATGTCTAATTCTGTTCTTTCTTTGCTTATCCTTCAATAACAGCTACCAATTAGTGAGTACTGCTACATGTCCAAAATGCCAAGCTAAATGCTTTACATGTTCATTTTATTTGAAAGGCACTGTCTTACTGAGACCACACATTTCTGAGAAGCAGAGATTATTCTTTCATCTTCAGAGTAGTAATGATAATGATTCACTCAAACAAAAAATATTTTTTCAGCACTTAAATATGCACCAAGCAGGGGCACCTGGGTGGCTCAGTTGGTTAAGCATCCGACTTTTGATTTCGGCTTAGGTCATGATCTCAGGGTGGTGAGATCAAACCCCATGTCGGGCTGCACGGTGGGCACGGAACCTGCTTGGGATTCTCTTTCCCTATCCCTCAGTCCCTCCCCATCCTAGCTCACGCTCTCTCAAAAAAAAAATGCACTAAAGCATATTCTAGGTATTGAAGATACAGTAATGAACAAGTTAGACCAAAAAACAAAAACAAAAACAAAACAAAACAAAAAACAAAACCCACCTATCTCTAATGGAACTTAAATTCTAGTGGAAGAGAGACAAACAAGTAAATAAAGTATGTTAGAAAACAGAAACTCCCACAGAAAAATAAATAAATAAATAAATAAAGCAGAGAAGGAAGAGAGGAAATGTGTATATATCATACATCGAAGGGTTAAATGAAAAAAAGATTTCACTGAGGTGCCATTAAGCCAAAAACCAAAATCCCAATGGAACTGGAGGATAAAACATGCCAATATCTGAAGAAGTAAATGTTAACTGGAGAAAAAAATCATGTACAAAGGCTGTGAGAAAGGATATGACTGGTGTTTGATGAACAGTAAGAAAACCAGTACTTGCACAGTGAGGAGGGGCATTTGAGGTCAAAACAAGTGTATGAACACAGAGAGGTAACAAGAAATCAGAGGATGAAAAAAAACCTTTGCAACCCACTGTAAATAAAGCCTCTGGCTTTTACCTCAAATGAGGTGGGAAGCCAATGGAAAACTGAGCGAAAGTGACATAACAGGACAAAAATCTTGAAATAATAATGAACAGCAGGCATTTTATTATTTATTGTACCATTTTTTACATGTACAATTTTATTTGATTCTAACAATCTAGGCAATCCAAATTCAAAGTATGAGCTCTTAGGAAGTAATGTAGTTAACACTTGTATTTACTACGGGAGCAGTTCTACAAATGTGCACTGGAGACCCAGAGCTCCCGATGACCCCTCTCATGGGATCAGTCAAGTCAAAATTATTTTCATAGTCATTTTTAAGGTTTCATTTGCCTTTACACTCTCACTCTTTCATGAGTATACAGTGGACCTTTCCAGAGGATACTTAATGCGATTCAATCAATTGAGATTGAATATGGAAGTAGACAGGAGAATTCAGCTATTTCTTAAGCCAGACCTTAAAATTTGAAAAGCACAAAGCAATGTCACTCTTCTCATGAGAATCTTTTCTTATAGAAAGTTATTTTTTACTTTAAAAAAAGGTTACTTATGTTTACATGAAACAAATTACTTTTAAATGAATTAATACATACTGCAAAATATTAATTTCTAATGTAGTAAATATCAACAGCTATAATCCAAAAGCTCTTTGGGCTTCAATTTTTAAGAGTGTATTAAGGACCCAAGAGGTGCCTGAGTGGCTCAGTCAGTTGAGCATCCAACTCTTGATTTCAGCTCAGGTCATGATCTCAGGGTGTTGAGATAGAGCCCTGAGTCAGGATCTGGGCTCAGCAAGAAGTCTGCTTGAGGATTCTCTCTCTCCCTCTGCCCCTTTTCCCATGTTCTCTCTCTCTAAAACAATAAATAAATATATTAAAAAAAAAAAAAAAGAGTATTAAGGACCCTGAAACTAAGAAGTCTGAGAACAACTACAGGGCCTTGTACATGATTCACAATCCATGTTTACTGATTTCTGGAAGCTCTCTGCTCAATACATTTTTTTAATTTTTTTTAAAGATTTTATTTATTTATCCGAGAGACAGAGAGAGAGAGAGAGAGAGAGAAAGAGAGATCACAAGCAGGGGGGTAGAGGGAGAAGCAGACTCCCCACGGAGCAGGGAGCCTGATGCGGGACTGGATCCCAGGACCCTGGGATCATGACCTGAGCTGAAGGCAGACGCTTAACTGACTGAGCCACCCAGGCGCCCCTGCTCAATACATTCTAACTATGTGTCTGCTGTATCTGCTGCCTAGTCATTTGTCCTGAATTCCCAATTGAGTTGAAAATCAACCTAAATCATTTCAAAGTGTTTGTAGTCAGATGGAGCTCTGAAAGTATGCTCTTAAAAAAAATAAATAAAAGGGGGGGGGACAAAGCTACTATGTTAAGTTTTATAAAAGGCCATATACTATATATATTATCCTGATGGGAGATTTACAATTCACATAAAAAACTCTGAAAGATAATATTGAATAAAGAAATATTTTTAACTTTATTCAACCCCAAATCTCCTATAATGCCATTTTACCTTCATAAAACACGTATTTTGGTAAATGCTGATCTTGGGTTGAGTATATCCTATATACCATAAAAATGCTTGATAAATGAAAGAATTTACAGGAACTGCTATTAGGAAATGAATAATAAAGCTATTCAAATCCAAAGCTGAGATGCAAAAAGGGTAACTGAGTTTTCCTATTCATTAACTTCCTATTTATGAATACCAAATGATTTTCTCAGAACCATACAAAAAAAGTTCTCTTACCAAACATATTCAATGACCAGTCACAGTGACACACCGTTAATCCACAACAAAGTACTACCGGAGACTCAAGTTACTCCCCAGCTATAACACTCAAAAGGTCAAACTAAATTTTAAAAAGAATCCTGAACAGCCCTCCAAATTTTATTTTGGGACATCATTATTTTATTTTAGATCCTCATGTTCCAACTGCTAGTGAATTACAAAATATATATATATACATAAATATCTTTAATGTACGGGGGAAAAAGGTACAATATCTTGCTTTTTTGGAAGGCAATATGTGATTGTGTTAGGAAACCAGAAGAGGACTGGATTGGATGGCAGAAGGCTAGTGTTGCTAGCCCTGGACTAATCATTCACCTTGGTAGACAGCATTACGGGAAGATGAGAGGGAAGATAGTAAATGGGTTTGTAGTTAGTTCACATGTAGTTCTATTACTTATTGTCACAACTAGAACAAGTTATTGAACCTCACCTCCTAAATATTACTACAAAAATAAAAACAAAAACAATAAAAATATTAATGATAATTGCTAGCAAGTACTGAGCACTTATACTATATTCAAGGTGCTCTTACAGGTTCTTTCCATGTATTCATATTTAATACTAAAAACAATTCTATGAGATAGAACCTATGTTCTGCATTCTATATATGAGGAACACAAAACACAAACATATATAAAACACCTATCCAACATAATTAAAGATTAACTGAAAGAGCATGTTTAAGAGGTTCAATAAATGTTGGTTTCCATTTTATGAGGCCAGCATTATTCTGACACAAAAGCCAGATTAAGATCAGATGATCATCAATAGATGCAGAAAAAGCTACTGACAAAAATACATCCTCTTATGATAAAAATGCTCAACACTTGGGTATCGGAGGATCCTACCTCAACATACAGGCCATATATGTCAAGCCCACATTTGACATCATACTCAATGGTGAAAGGTGGAAAGTTTTTCCTCTAAAATCAGGAACAAGGGTGCCCACTTACCACTCCTTTTGACATATTAGTGGAAGTCCTAGCCAGAGCAACCAAGCAAGAAAAAAATAAAAAATAAAAAGCATCCAAATTGGAAAGAAAGCTACAAAACTGTTTTTGCGCATAAAATGATTCTCATACATGGAAAATCTTAAAGACTCCATTAAAAAACTTTTAGAACTAATTAATGGATTCAGTAAAGTTGCAAGATACAAAATCACACAGAAATCAGTTGCATTTCTACACCCTAACAACAAAATAAAGAAATAAACAAGACAATCCCCCTTAAAATACCATCAAGAACAATAAAATACATAGGAATAAAATCAACAAAGGAGATGAAAGATTTGTATCCTGAAAACCACAAGACTTTGATGAAAGAAACTGAAGACACAAACAAATGGAAAGATATCCCATGTTCATGGATAGGAAGCATTAATTAATATTGTTAAAGTCCATACTTATCAAAGCCATCTACAAAATCATCAACAAGATGAAAAGGCAACATATGGAATGGAAGAAAATATTTGCAAACCATGTATCTGATAGGGGTTACTCCAAAATATATATAATATAAGGAACTCATACAACTCAACAACAAAAAACCAAATAATTTGTTTAAAAAAAAAAAAAATCAGCAGAGGAACTGAGTAACATTTTTCCAAAGACACACATATAGCCAACAGGTACCAAAAATGGTTCTCAAAATCACTAATCATCAGGGAAATGCAAATCAAAACCACACTGAGGTTTCACCTCACACCTTTTAGAAAGGCTATCATCAGAAAGACAGATGCTAAGTGTTGTCAAGGATTTGAAGAAAAGGAAATCCTTGTACACTGCTGGTGGGAATATAAATTGGTACAGTCACTATGAAAAACTGTACAGAGGTTCCTCAAAAATTACAAATAGCACTACTATATGATCCAGCAATCCCACTTCTGGGTACATATCCAGAGAAAATGGAAACAGGATCTCAAAATGATAACTGCACCCCCATGTTCCTTGCAGCATTAGTCACAACAGCCAAGATACAGAAACAATCAAAGTGTCCCTCAGTGGATGAATGCATAAAGAAGGGGTGATACATATATGTCATGGATGTTTTTCAGCCATGAGAAGGGGGAAATCCTGCCATTTGCAAAACAAGGATAGAACCTGAGGGCATGATGTGCATGCTGTTAAGTGAAAGAAGTCAAAGAAAAGACAAATACTGTATGATCTCACTTTTATGTGGAATGTAAAAAGCCCAACTCAGAGTAAGAGAGTAGTGGTTACTATGGCGCGGGGGCTGCAGAATATGGGGAGATGTTAGTCAAAGGGTACAAACTTATTCATAATATGAATAAGTTCTCGGGAGGTAAAGAACACCATGGTGATTATTGTTAATAATATCGTATTATATACTTGAAAGCTTACACCACAGTCATTCTGTAATATATGTATGTCAAATGAACACACGGTATTCCTTAAACTTAAACAATGTTTTATGTCAACCGTATCTGGAACTTGTAATAAATGTTTCCCTTAGTTATTATATCCCTAAGAATTAACTGTTACTCCAATAATCAAATGGAACAGTGGTAGATAAGAACTCACAAAAGTTAACTTTTAACAATATAGAACTTCAATATAAATGATGTACTTGGTACAATTACTCTTTTACACTGAAGGCACAAATATATTCAGAGTCAAGTCTAAAAGACTTCCACAAATGATGTCCAACTCTTGCCTCCAGATGGTACCAAACCAAAACTATACTCTCAACAGGATCAAAAGTTAAAGGTACCAATTAAGTAAAAACTATAATGCAACCATGTGATTCTAACTAAAGAGAAAAAAAATATGGTCACCTAAAGATTTGAAAATTCTTAACTCTTTGTATGCTATACAACTTGAATCCATATACTTCATTTGGACTCAAATTTAGAAACCCACAATTAATCTAATTTAACCTAGTAACACAGCCTTTCTTTCCGAAAAATATGTTTCAGATCACCTCAAATCTATAGGCATTATTAAAGCATCTATTTAATTCAGAACACTATCTTAAGACACTACTAGAAAACAAGGTAAGATGCTCAAGACTGACTGCTTATGTTCTGTCATCAAGTAACCAGGTTAACAAAAACAGCTCAGCAGCCAGAAAGCTTGAAAAATGAATATTCAAGTATTTTTTATAAAAGCAATCAAACAAGTGAAGATATGCAATCATTATTAACTCTAAAGAAAATGAAAAGGTATACAAGAAGGAAATGGAATCTCAGTATATTACATGGGTCAGTCTTACAGATTTATCTTTTAAAACCAAATTCATGCTTAAGAAAGAGACAATACAATTTGTTGAAAAAAGTCAAACCGCATACATGATATAATACATTTAACAATTATTCTTTTTCCTCATCATCACAGATGCATTTAATAAGTACAACACATTTTTAAAATGAAGACAATTTAAAATGGAACATGCTACTTGACAATTGTCTGCTTATCAACTAACTTATCAACTATCCCTTTAGGAAATAAGCAAAAGCACACAAAAGATACTCTTAAATAAATTTAGTTCTTACTACAAAGACATGCCTTTAACATACAAAAGATAGTAAAAGGCATTTTAGTATAAAATCTGAAGCCAATTCCAATTTTTTATGTTGTGTATTACCATTAAAAAGGTTCAATTTAGTAATGCTACATCATGAATAACCTTCAAGCAAGAAATTAAATGAAGGCTCAAAATGAGACAACCATTATGACCTTTAAAAATAAAACAAATCAAAATTAAGTCTCAAACAAATAAGCAATCTAATTTTTGCCCTGTCAACTACTCTGAAAAATGTAATTACTTATACATAATCTAAAACTATTTACATAAGTTTAGCATAATTACCCCCCACCTTGTTAATGTTTAATTGCTCCACTGATTTTACTTCCTTTCAATCAGACTTCTGGTACCCACATGCTAAGCTTTGTAAGATGAAAATAAAGTATACCTATCAAACCACATCAAATTGGACTGTAATGTGTCTCCCTTGGTAAATCACTATTCAAACACTCTTCATAAGATCAAATTAAAGTAGAGGGCAAAAGACCTTATTACCCTTTATGAAATGTCTTCAATTAAGGAAAAGATTCAATTATTTCAAAATAGGCCACTAACATCAATGAAAACAAGAGATAAAAAGAGTGGTAAATTTTAAACAGATACATGGCATATGAAACTTGGGAAAAAGAGATTTCTGGCAGTGTTGTTACCTTCTTACCATGAAACAAAGTAGCATAATGTGTACTAAAGAATTTGGCCTCAGACCAAAGAGAGGTCTGGCCTTTGTTGAGGTTTCTGGAGGTAACCTCTAAACCCTAGTTATTTTCCCAGAGACAGGAGTGTTTTTGTTATTCACACACACCCCTCAAGGGCACTTGATAGTTTATGCTCAGGCTGGGGGCAGATCACACCATAAAGACCAACCATGGGATTCTGGTTGGAGCTTTGAGCCATATGCTATCATCCCACCTGTAGGCAGAGGAGGGGACTGGAGACTGATCTTAGCCATCTGATCAATGACTCAATCAATCATGTTTATGTAATGAAACTCCAATAAAAACTGGACATGAAGGCTTCAGTAATCTTGCCTAGCTGGCAATACTGCATGTATAAGCACCACATAACAATGCTGGGAGAGTAACACGTCATGGAAGCTTCATGTTTGGAACTCGCCTAAATTTCGCCCTATGCATGTTTCTTTGGCTCTAATTTATACTGTTTTGCTATAATAAAACCGTAACCTTAAACATAGCACTTTCAGTGGGTTCTGAGTCTTTCTGATGAATTATCAAACCTTAAGAGTAGGTTTGAGAAATCCCTGCATTTGTAGTCAATTGGTCTGAATGGAGAGCAGCCTTGGGGACCTCCAAATCTGCAAGTGGCATCTGAAGTAAGGGCAATCTTGGGGGGGAATGTTTCCTCAGACTTTTCAGATAAGAAACTCATTGTACCAAGAGTATATTGAACAATGGATATAACAACACCCAATCAAACATGGCGAACTGAACACTTGTATTCATCTCTAAGCCCGGTCAGACACCCAATGACAGTCATTCTAGAAAGTCTCAGGTTGAGAATACAGGAACTGTGGAAGGTGTGAAAGAGGATGCTGGCTGAAATCAAGGAAAACTTGTTTAAAGTGTATATAAAAAGGAATGATATGGCAGGGCCTTCCTTATCTTAGGCAGCCAGAGGACTACCCTTCAGTCACTCCACCCCCAAGAGACCAAGAATTCAGTATCTGAGGAAAGGGAACCTTACTGGCTCAGGACCCAGTGAGTCCAATCACAGTAGAGAACTGTATGGAAACTAAGTGAAAGTCTGCATATTGAAAAGGAGACTTCTCCCTTTTCTATATTTAGAATACCTGCTTAGACATAAAGATTGAATGTAAAGAACTCTTCTTTGGGAAATTAAATTCGAAGGAAAAAAAGACCTACATATGCTGAAATCAGAGATTTTCCCAACAAAAATCTAGCTGACTGTTCATTCCTCTTACAGTAAAGCCCAGTAAGAGACAAAACAGCCACTAATTTCCACTCTCCAGCCAATGTTGATCCACATACATGCACAGATTCCAAGTACCTTTTTAGTGTCTCATTCAATTAAATACACCCCCACCAAGAAAGAAAGAATACTGGAAAAAAAAAAAAAAAAGAGAGAGAGAGAGAAATAAGAACTAGAAGGAAAAAGGTAATATGAGCAGGAATAAAAAAAAAAAACATTAATCTCACTGGTAAGATAGTTTACCCATAAAACAAGAAAAGGATATTATGTTTTTAAGTATATTTAGAGAACTACAACAACAAAAATGTTCTTGGAAATTTAAAATGGCAAAATAAAAAATTATTACGAGAGTTGGAAACTGAGGTTAAAGATATGTCCTAGAAAGTAGAATACATATATAAAAGACAATGTAAGGGAGAAAAAGGAGAAAATTAGAAATCTCTGCAGAGCTCACAAACAAAAGGAATTCCAGAAAAAGGAAACAAAAAAACGTAAGAGCAATTATGAAACAAATTCAGGGAAATTTCCCAGAACTGTAGGTAAGTGTCTTGATTTAAAGGATCTATCCATTAATTCCCCAGGAAAACAATGAAAAAGTCCCACACCAAGGCACAGCTGTGAAATTGAGAACAAAACCATAGAGAGATCTTAAATTTTTCAAAACCAGGCCACATACAAAGCCTAAGAAATCATCACCACACGTGATTTCCACAAAACACTAGAAGCTTGAAGACAATGGAATGATGCCTCCAAAATTCTGAACCAAAATACTATACCGAGCCAAATTAGCAATACAATGTGAGGACAGAAAAAAAAGCATTTCAGATATGAGGTCTTAAATTTCATTTCCCTCACAAGCTTTCTTAGAAAGCTACTCAAATATGTTCCTCACCAAAATGAGGAAATAAAATAAGAAAGAAGCATATCATCTAGGGAAAATAGCTCAAATCTAGAAATTTGCTAAGGCAAGTCCTAAGATGGTAACTGTATACCATGCTGAAACAGGAAACAGCCAAAAGAGAGGTTAAGAGAGAAGTTCTCAGTTTAAAGCAAAACAAAAAAGTATTTGAAACTATCTTTGAGCATTTTTAAAAAGATATGTATCTTAGCAACAACATTTGCTTAAAATAAAGGGAGCAGATGGCACAGAGAAAATCAGACAAACAGGAAAAAAACAATTATTAACTTAAAGAGAAATAAAAATTTTAGAGAAAGGATAAATTACACTATTTGGTTCAGCATAAAAAAGTGTTTATATAGTTGCAAACACTGACAAAGGAATAAAGTCTGATATAATTATATTCAGTAATGTAGGGGAGAGAAGATAGATTATCTCCAATTACCTTAAGATAAATATACCAATATTGAAAACTGAAAATCATTTAGCAACATAATCACATATGGCTGACTGAGTAATGGACCTCCAACATGACTACATCCTAATACTTGGAACCTGTGAATATTTACTTTATATGGCAAAAGGGACTCTGCAGATATAATTAACAATCTTGAAATGGGAAGATTATCCAAGATTATTCAGGTGGGACCCCAATATATCCATGAGTGCCCTTACAAAAGGGAAAGGGAGGGAGATTTTAACTATAGAGAGGTGATGTGATGATGGAAACAGAGACTGGAGAGATACACTTGAAGATAAAAGGCACCACAAACCATAGAATACAGGTAACTGCTAGAAGCTGGGAGGAAGAAAAAAAAAAAGAAAATGGATTCTCCCCAGAACCTCCAGAAGAAACTGGTCCTATCAACACTCTGATGTGAGCCCAGTGATTCTGGACTTCTGACTTCTAGAACTGAAAGAGAATAAATAGAGTTATTTTAAGCCACTAAATTTGTGGTAATTTGTTACAGCAGCAATAGAAAACTAATACAGCATCTCAATTAGATAAATGGAGGTAAATTCCAAAAGGAATACCTCTAAGATCTGGACTGGTTGGTTCTGGAGGAATAAAGCTAAAGAATGCTGCACTTCATTATAAGTATTTAAGTACTGTTTGATTTTTAAAAACTATCTGCTTTTACTGTTTTGACTAAAATATAAAATATTATCTGTACCACAACTAGATGCCACCCAATGGTACTATGGTTAGTCTGGCATGAGAGTAAATAAATTTTGAGGACTAATTTTTAAAAAGTCAATATGGTAGGCAGAAAATGGTCTCCCAAAGATGCCCACATCCTAATATCCAGAAACTGTGAGTACATTACATTACATGGTAAAAAGAAATAAGGGATGCAGATGGAATTAAGACTGCTAACCAGCTGATCTTAAATGAGAAGATTATCCTGGATTAACCTAGTAGGTCCACATAATCACAAGGTTCCTTAAATGGGGAAGGAAAAGAGTGATATAAAAAAGGTCCAACTGGCTAGCACAGGCTTCAAAGATGGTAGGGAACCACAAGCCAAGTAATATGGACAACTCTAGAAGCTGGAAAAGAGAGAGAGAGAGAAAAAAAAAAAAAGATTTACCCCTAGAACCTCCAGAAAAGAATACAGAAAAGAAAAAGAACCTACCAATGCCTTGATTTTAGCACACAGAGACATATTTTAGACTTCTGACCTCCAGAATTTTTATATAATAAATCTGAGTTGTTTTAAGCCATAAATCTGTGGTAATTTGTTTCAGTAGTATCCAAAACAAACGCAAACCTAGAATAAGATTACGGTTTATTCTAATTATATATATGTGTGTGTATATATATATATTTTTTAAGATTTTTATTTTATTTTATTTATTTGACAGACAGAGAAACAGCAGGGAGAGCAGCAGGGGGAGAAGCAGGCTCCCCGCTGAGCAGGGAGCCCAATGCGGGGCTCAATCCGAGAACCCTGGGATCAGGACCTGAGCCAAAGGCAGATGCTTAAACGACTGAGCCACCCAGGCGCCCGTAATTATATTTTTTAAACACTATGCCATGCCAAGTTGCACACAAATACTCCAATCCTCTTTTTGGTATTGGGATGTCACTGCCTCAAAACATTATATACATATATATTGGTTTCCTGTGTCTCCTATAACAAATTACCACACACTGGGTGGCTTAAAACAAAAGAAATTTATTCTCTCACAGTTCTGGAGGCCAAAAGTCCAAGATAGATCAAATTTTCAGCAGGGTCAAGAGAGGAGGGAAAAATGGCAGAGGAGTAGGGGACCCTATTTCAACTGGTCCCCGGAATTGAGCTGGATATCTACCAGAACACTCTGCGCACCCACGAAACCAGCCTGAGATGTAAGAAGATCTGGATCTCTACAAACAGAATATTGCAGGCGGTTGGTTTTGAGGTACGAAGTGGGGAGCCATGATTCCAGAGGCAGATATCGGAGGATAAACGGCAGCGGGAGGGTGTCTGGCCATGGGGATCCTACACCGCCGGTGAGCGACGGCCTCACGCGCTGCAGACGGGGTGCAGACTCGCAGACCGGTAGCGGCGGGGAAAGGACTTTAGGGCAGCCCCCGGGGTGGAAACCCGGAGTGGCGGGGTCGCGCGGGGGAACTGCAGCCCCCGGGATGGAAACCCTGAGCTGCGGGGTCGCGCACATGCGAATTGGGAATGGCTGGCAGTTTTAGAAGCACAAAGGACAGAGACGTGCCCTGACCTGGAGGCAGGACTGGGAGCGCTGCAGAGGGGCGCACAACCCAGGACGCTGAAGTTTATAGCAGCACGGACAGAAACGGAGACAGTGTGGCCTGGAGAGCTCACTGAAGAACAAACTGCGATCTCTCTGCTCTGAGGCAGAGGGTTGGAAATGGTCTCTTCTGCTCTGACTCACGGAAGAGACGCAGAAAGCCGCCAGAGAACAAAAGCCCCAAAGACTGATTCCCACTGAGCCCATCCCCCGCCACAGGGGGGCAGGGCAACACCGCCCAAACAGGGTTGCCTGAGTAACAGTGCGGCAGGCCCCTGCCGCAGAAGACAGGCTGGGAAAACAAGAGGCCAGCAACCCTAAGGTCCCAAGAAAACAGGTGCATCTTGCTTGGGTTCTGGTCAATAATTTGGACTCTATACATTTCCTCAAACACCCATCAACAGAATGACTAGGAGGAGGAGCCCCCAAAATAGAAAAGTCTCAGAGATTATGACTTATGCTGCAGATTTACAAATGGATGCAGATATAACCAAGATGTCAGACATGGAATTCAGGCTGGCAATTGTGAAGACAATGGCTAGAATGGAGAAATCAATTAATTGGCAACATAGAGTCTCTAAGGGCAGAAATGAAAGGTGAATTGGCAGAACTTAAAAATGCTATCAATGAGATCCAATCCAACCTAGATAATCTAACAGCTAGGGTAACTGAGGCAGAAGAGCAAATAAGCGACCTGGAAGACAATATAATAGATCAAAAGGGAAAAGAGGAGGCCAGGGAAAAACAACTCAGAATCCATGAAAATAGAATCAGAGAAATAAGTGACACCATGAAGTGTTCCAATGTCAGAATAATTGGAATTCCGGAGGGAGTGGATAGAGAGAGAGGACTAGAAGATGTATTTGAGCAAATCGTAGCTGAGAACTTCCCTAATCTGGGCAATGAAACAAACATTCGAGTCCTAGAGGCAGAGAGGACCCCTCCTAAGATCAAGGAAAACAGGCCAACACCCCGGCATGTAACAGTAAAACTTGCAAATCTTAGAACCAAGGAAACCATCTTAAGGGCAGTTAGGGGGAAGAGATTCCTTACGTACAGAGGGAGGAACAAATCAATTAATGGCAACATAGAGTCTCTAAGGGCAGAAATAAAAGGTGAATAGGCAGAACTTAAAAATGCTATCAATGAGAATAACGTCAGACCTATCCACAGAGACATGGCAAGACATATGCAGGGTACTAAATGAGAAGAACATGCAGCCAAGAATACTTTATCCGGCAAGGCTTTCGTTTAGAATGGACGGAGAGATGCAGAGCTTCCACGACTGGCAGAAACTGAAAGAATATGTGACCACTAAGCCGGCCCTGCAAGAAATATTAAGGGGTGTTTTATAAAAGGAGAAAGACCCCAAGAGTGATATACAACAGAAATTTACAAGGACAATCTATAAAAACAATGTCTTCACAGGCAACATGATGACAATTCATTCATATCTTTCAATAATCACTCTCAACGTGAATGGCCTAAACGCTCCCATAAAACGGCACAGGGTTGCAGATTGGATAAAAAGACAGGACCCATCCATATGCTGTCTACAAGAGACTCATTTTGAACCTAAAGATACATCCAGACTGAAAGTGAAGGGATGGAGATCCATCTTCCATGCCAGCGGACCTCAAAAGAAAGCTGGCGTAGCAATTGTTATATCAGACAAATTAGATTTTAAACTAAAGTCTGTAATAAGAGACACAGAAGGACACTATATCATTCTTAAAGGGTCTATCCAACAAGAAGATCTAACAATTGTAAATATCTATGCCCCCAACATGGGAGCAGCCATCTACATAAGCCAACTGTTAACCAAAATAAAGAGTCATATTGATAACAATACGTTAATTGTAGGAGACCTCAATACTCCACTCTCAGCAATGGACAGATCATCTAAACAGAAAATCAACAAGGAAACAAGAGCTCTGAATGATACATTGGACCAGATGGACCTCATAGATATTTACAGAACATTCCACCCTAAAACAACAGAATACTCATTCTTCTCGAGCGCACATGGAACTTTCTCCAGAATAGACCACATACTGGGTCACAAATCAGGTCTCAACCGATACCAAAAGATTGAGATTATTCCCTGCATATTCTCAGACCACAATGCTCTAAAACTGGAACTCAATCACAAGAAAAAATTTGGCAGAAATTCAAACACTTGGAAGCTAAAGACCACTCTGCTCAAGAATGTTTGGGTCAACCAGGAAATCAAAGAAGAACTTAAACAATTCATGGAAATCAATGAGAACGAAAACACATCGGTCCAAAACCTATGGGATACTGCAAAGGCGGTCCTAAGGGGGAAATACATAGCCATCCAAGCCTCACTCAAAAAAATAGAAAAATCCCGAATTCACCAACTAACTCTACACCTTAAAGAACTAGAGAAAAAGCAACAAACGATGCCTAAGCCATGCATTAGAAGAGAAATAATTTAAAAAATTAGAGCAGAAATCAATGAATTAGAAACCAGAAACACAGTGGATCAGATCAACGAAACTAGAAGTTGGTTCTTTGAAAGAATTAAGATCGACAAACCACTGGCCAGACTTGTCCAAAAGAAAAGAGAAAGGACCCAAATTAATAAAATTATGAATGAAAGGGGAGAGATCACGATTAACACCAAGGAAATAGAAACTATTATTAGAAATTATTATCAACAACTATATGCCAAAAAACTGAGCAATCTGGATGAAATGGAGGCCTTCCTGGAAACCTATAAGCTGCCAAGACTGAAACAGGAAGAAATTAACAACCTGAATAGGCCAATAACCAGTAACGAGATTGAAGCAGTGATCAAAAACCTCCCAAAAAACAAGAGTCCAGGGCCTGATGGATTCCCTGGGGAATTCTACCAAACATTCAAAGAAATAATACCTATTCTACTGAAGCTGTTTCAAAAAATAGAAACAGAAGGAAAGCTTCCAGACTCATTCTATGAGGCCAGCATTACCTTAATCCCCGAACCAGGCAAAGACCCCATCAAAAAGGAGAATTTCAGACCAATATCCCTGATGAATATGGATTCCAAAATCCTCAACAAAATCCTAGCTAATAGGATCCAACAATACATTAAAAGGATCATCCACCACGACCAAGTGGGATTTATCCCCGGGATGCAAGGGTGGTTCAACATTCGCAAATAATCAATGTGATAGAACACATTAGTAAGAGGAGGGAGAAGAACCATATGGTCCTCTCAATTGATGCAGAAAAAGCATTTGACAAAATACAACATCCTTTCCTGATTAAAACTCTTCAGAGTATAGGGATAGAGGGAACATTCCTCAAGTTCATAAAATCCATCTATGAAAAACCCACAGCGAATATCATCCTCAATGGGGAAAACCTGAGAGCCTTTCCCTTAAGATCAGGAACACGACAAGGATGCCCACCCTCGCCACTATTGTTCAACATAGTACTAGAAGTCCTAGCAACAGCAATCAGACAACAAAAAGAAATAAAAGGTATTCAAATTGGCAAAGAAGAAGTCAAACTCTCTCTTTTCACAGATGACATGATACTTTATGTGGAAAACCCAAAAGACTCCACCCCCAAATTACTAGAACTCATACAGCAATTCAGTAATGTGGCAGGATACAAAATCAATGCATAGAAATCAGTTGCTTTCTTATACACTAACAATGCAACTGTAGTAAGAGAAATTAGAGAAACGATTCCATTTACAACAGCACCAAAAACCATAAGATACCTTGGAATAAACCTAACCAAAGAGGTAAAGGATCTATACTCTAGGATCTACAAAACACTCATGAAAGAAATTGAAGAAGACACAAAAAGATGGAAAAATATTCCATGCTCATGGATCGGAAGAATAAACATTGTTAAAATGTCTATGCTACCCAGAGCAATCTATACCTTCAATGCCATCCCAATCAAAATTCCAATGACATTTTTCAAAGTGCTGGAACAAACAATCCTAAAATTTGTATGGGATCAGAAAAGACTCCGAATCGCCAAGGAAATGTTGAAAAAGAAAAACAAAGCTGGGGGCCTCACGTTGCCCGATTTCAAGCTATATTACAAAGCTGTGATCACCAAGACAGCATGGTACTGGCACAAAAACAGACATATAGACCAATGGAACAGAATAGAGAACCCAGGTATGGACCCTCAACTCTACGGTCAAATAATCTTTGACAAAGCAGGAAAAAACATGCAATGGAAAAAAGACAGTCTCTTCAATAAATGGTGCTGGGAAAATTGGACAGCCACATGCAGAAGAATGAAACTCGACCATTCTCTAACACCATTCACAAAGATAAAACTCAAAGTGGATGAAAGACCTCAATGTGAGACAGGAATCCATCAAAATCCTAGAGGAGAACATAGGCAGTAACCTCTTTGACATCGGCCACAGCAACTTCTTTCAAGATACATCTCCAAAAGCTAGTGAAACAAAAGCAAAAATGAACTTTTGGGACTTCATCAAGATAAAAAGCTTCTGCACAGCAAAGGAAACAGTCAACAAAACAAAGAGGCAACCCACAGAATGGGAGAAGATATTTGCAAATGACACTACAGATAAAGGGCTGGTATCCAAGATCTATAAAGAACTCAAACTCAACACCCAAAAAACAAATAATCAAGTCAAAAAGTGGGCAGAAGATATGAAAAGACACTTCTCTGAAGAAGACATACAAATGGCTAACAGACACATGAAAAAATGTTCATCATCATTAGCCATCAGGGAAATCCAAATCAAAACCACACTGAGATACCACCTTACACCAGTTAGAATGGCAAAAATGGACAGGGAAAGAAACAACAAATGTTGGAGAGGTTGTGGAGAAAGGGGAACCCTCTTACACTGTTGGTGGGAATGCAAGCTGGTACAGCCACTTTGGAAAACAGTGTGGAGGTTCCTCAAAAATTTAAAAACAGAGCTACCCTATGACCCAGCAATTGCACTACTGGGTATTTACCCCAAAGACACAGATGTAGTGAAAAGAAGGGCCACATGCACCCCAATGTTCATAGCAGCAATGTCTGCAGTAGCCAAACTGTGGAAAGAGCTGAGATGCCCTTCAACAGATGAATGGATAAAGACGATGTGGTCCATATATACAATGGAATATTACTCAGCCATCAGAAAGGATGAATACCCAACTTTTACATGAACATGGATGGGACTGGAGGAGATTATGCTAAGTGAAATAAGTCAGGCAGAGAAAGTCAATTATCATATGGTTTCACTTATTTGTGGAACATAAGGAATAGCATGGAGGACATTAGGAGAAGGAAGGGAAAAATGGGGGGGAATTGGAGGGAGAGATGAACCATGAGAGACTATGGACTCTGAGAGACAAACAGGGTTTTAGACGGGAGGGGGGAGGGGGGATTGGTTAGGCCGGTGATGGGTATTAAGGAGGGCACATACTGCATGGAGCACTGGGTATTATATGAAAACAATGGATCATGGATCACCACATCAAAAACCAATGATGTATTGTATGGTGACTAACATAACATAATAAAATTAAAAAAAAAAAAATTTTTTTCAGCAGGGTCAAATGTATGCCAAAGGCACGAAGAGAAAACCCACTGCTTGCCTCTCCTAGCTTCTGGTTACTACTGCTGGCAAGTTTTGTTGTTCACAGGCTTGTAGTGACAACACTCTAATCTTTGCCTCAGTCCACATCACCTTACCCTCTGCATGTCTCTCAGGTCTGTGTCAAATCTCTCTCCTGTTCAGGACACTAGTAATTGGATTTAGGGACTACCTAGGTAATTACCAGGATTACCTTCTCCCCACTCTTCTCTCTCCTTAACTCCCTAGCTTTCCTTGGGAGCTCCTCCTCTCAAGATCTTAAACCATTTGTTTTAACCATAGAGGTTCTAAGGATCAGGACATGGACATATCATTTCACAGCCACCATTCAACTCACTACAATTCACATCCACCAATCCATTCAGTCAACAAATATTTACTGAGGTCCCTTTATAACCAGCTCTGTGATGGGTAAATAATGAAAAAATAGAAGGAATCTCTGTACTGAAGGAGTTCATAATCCAGTAATGGCGAAAGATAGGAGCTGAGCAGAAGGAGCTGTACAGGAGCACATACAAGGAACCACTAACCCAGATCAGAAAAAGAAGTGTCAGGAAAAGGTCCCTCACAGACAAATTAGTCCTTTTCCTTCCCTTCTGAGAACATTATCAGAACTCTGAGCTCCTAGCATCAACAAAAGCAGTCAGAAGGTGCTATAGTCTGAATATCACACTTAATCTGTTAACAATATGCTAAAATATGGACTCTAATTCAGTAGATAAAATTGGTATACCATCTGAGAAGACAATTGATAGATACAGGAAGAGCTTCTCAAAAAAAAATTTTTTTTTAAGAAAAATTTAAAAGAGTATAAAAAGCAGAGGAATATTTAAATAGTAGCAGAAGAAAACTGAGGGGTATGGAAGGAGAAATAGAGCAAACATACTCAGGGCAATAATAGGCCATGGTTGAAAAGAGTTTCTGAAATTCTCTAATGTAGAGTTCCCACTTTGTAATATGAGCAAGGTTTCCCTGCACCAGAAATAAGATTTTTAAAAAGATTTTAACATCAGCTACAAACTTAAAACAAACTCCTTACTGGACAAAGACCTAAGCATAAAATAAGTCGTATCATTAAATCCCATGACATCCCTTTATAAGAGCTGCCAATCTCAGAAAGTTAAAATTTACAAATTATACAAGAAATCTTCATTTAGTTATAGGAGCTTAAAAAAAAAATAGCTCTAAAAAGTCCATTTTCCCTTCGATTTTCTCAACTCCTTTTCCCAATTCTTGCTTATTACTGACCATGTATGATAGATCCTCATGCCTATCATCTTTTTAAAAATATTCTTTTTCACTTATGCCCCATTAAGACTTCCAGTGGCCAATTTATGATACATTTATTTTCCTACCACGGTTCTTGTATTTTCACATATAATTTCTAAAAACACAAGAACCTCATAGAAGTTACACTATTAGAAAAAATAACAAAACGAATTAACTTTAATCATGTACTCTTCCACTTGACAACAATAAGAATATTATAACGTATGCTCTTCAAACAACTAAGAGATCCTTTAGAGCATAAAATACATTACTTAACATTACGTGTTTTTGCATTTTCAATGTCCCTGGGATCATTTATTGACTCAATTAAATAACTGAATAGTCACTACTGTAGCAACTAGTCAAGTAACAACACTGTCATCTACCTATTTGTATGATCAGATTAAGATTGTTAAAACCTGGACTAATTCCCCCAGAACATTCCACCTCACATATGTAACTGAAACTGAAGTAACAAACCTAGATTTTGACTATGATATAGGTGGCAGACAGAAATCTAAAGATATCCCCTCAAAGTTTCTGTCCCCTAGTTTGACTGGTAATTCAAACACTAATCCAGGTACTACTAAGAAGGGACTTCACAGATAGAATGAAGGTTATTAAATAATTAGATCTCAAAATAAGGAATTACCCTGGATTATTCCAGTGGGCCCAGTGTAATCAAATGAGCCCTTAATAGCAGCAGATGACAGAAAAGTTAGAGAAACAACAGAAGAGGGAGGTCAGAGAGACTGAAAGTATAAAAAAGATCTTGATCTGCCACAGCTGTCTTTGAAGATGGAAAGGGAGCCACAGGCCGAAGATTAAGGGCAGCCTCTAGAAGCTGAGAAACACCTCCAGGCAACAGCTAGCAAAAAAACAGGGACCTCAGTCTTACTTTCACATGGAAGTAAATTCAGCCAACAATCTGAATGAGCTTGGAAGTGGATTCATCCCCAGAACCTCAAGAAGAGAACACAGCCCTCCAAACACCTAAGCTCTAAAGCAAAGAAACAATCTGTGCCCAGACATCTTATATACAGGAACTGTAAGATAATAAATTTGTATTGTTTTAAAATCTTAAAAAGAGGGGGGAGGGGAGCGCCTGGCTGACTCAATTGGTAGAGCATGAGACTCTTGATGTCACAGTTTTAAGTTTGAGCCCCACGTTGAGTGTAGAGATTACTTAAAAATAAAATCCTAAAAAAAAAAAATAGTAAGTTTGTATTGTTTTAAGCTACTAAATTTGTGATAATTTGTTAAAGCAGCAAATTAAAACACAGATTCTGATACAAGGGGGATGCTGCTATAACAAATGCCTAAAAACATCAAAGTGGCTTTGGAACCAGGTGGTGGGTGGATCCTGGAAATCTGAGGTACGTAACAGAAAAAGGCTAAATTGCTTTGATCAAACTGGTAGTAGAAATCTACCTACAAATGACTATAAGGACACTGCCACCAATGAAGATTCAGACTGCTACAAAAAACCTGGACCTAGAAGATAAAAAGATCTAACCTGTCATTGGAAATATCCAATGGATAACTTTTGTTATCCATTCTGAGGATCTCTGCCTTTTGCTGGAGTGTTCAGTACATTTGGCTTTATAACAATTGTAGATTTGGTTCATTTTAAATCTACTGTCTTGCTATTGTTTCTTCTGTTCCATCTTTGTTGTTCCTTTTTTCTCTTTTCCCACCTTGCTTTGTCCCTCATTTGGATTAATGCAGTAGTAGCCTCTTACCTGGTCTTCTTGCTTCTACCCTCCCCTCACCCCAAAGTCTATAATCACCACAGCAGCAGTCTCATCCTATTTGTTTTCCACCTTCTCCGGGTAAAGATCAGTTGATACCATGACATACAAGGCCCTGTACTACGGGTCCCCCATTATCTTTCTGACCTCATTTCCTACTATTCAATCCCTCACTCGCTCCATTTCACACTAGCCTCCTTGAACACCCCAGATATACTCCCACCTCAGTGCTTCTGTACTTGCTATTTCCTCTTTCTAGATCATTGTCCGTACCTCCCTTCCTTAGTTCAGGTTTCTGAGCAAATGTTACTTTTCCTCTACCTTTCTGTAGGAAGCAGAGTAATGGCCCCCAGAGAGGTCCATGTTCTTATCTCTGGAATCTGGGAATAAGCCATGTTACATGGCAAAGAAGAATTAAGGTTGCAGATGGAATTAAGGCTGCTAATCAGCTGACCTTAAAATTAGATTATCCTGGATTATCCAGAAGGGTCCAATGTACTCACAAAGGTATTTAAAGGAAGGGGAGGGGGGAGGAGCAGAGATGTGATTACAGAAGAACGACTAGAAAAATGCAAAGTTTTGCTTTGAAGAAGAGGAAGGGGATCACAAGCAAAGAAATATGGGTAGCCTCTAGAATATGGAAAAGGCAAAAAAACAGATTGTCCCCCAGAGCCTCTATAAACTAAGAACAGCCCTACCTATGCCTTGATTTCAGCCCACTGAGACCCATTTCAGACTTCTCACCTCTACAACTATTGCTTAAGCCACCTTTAAGTTTGTAGTAATTTGTTATGGCAGCAATAGAAAATTAATATACTACCTTATTTAAATCTATAAGCCCTGACACCCCCCTTGCCCCCTTTGCTGCTTAATTTTCCTCCATAAAATGCATTACCTTCTAACAAACTCTACAATTTAATTATTTTATCTATAAATGTAAATTCTGTAAATAAATGCAAGCTCCACAGAGGCAAGGTTTATATATTTTGTTCAGTTTCCCAGTTCCCATGAATATATGTATTCATATATTTGCTGGGTGAACATTTGACAGATTATATGAATATGTAAGAAGATTATGCTAATGATGATGCTGACGGTGATAAAAATACCATTAATCTTCAAGAAAAACTACATATAATCAGTGGTTGTTTGCAGTTAATGACATTTAGATTTATAGGTATGCATTAACAGCTTTCGAAACACCTTTATCCCTCAGTCTCTGTATTCCTTTTCTTCCCAATTGCAACACCTCTTTTTTAAATTACAGTTTTTAGTAATTCAGAAGACACTATTCAGTATGTATTTTTGGGGGACACCTGGGTGGCCGACTCTTGATTTTGGCTCAGGTCATGATCTCAGGGTCATGGGACTGAGCTCCACAAGAGGCTCCATGCATGCAGTCTGCTTGAGATTCTCTCTCCCCCTCTCCCTCCGTCCCTCCGCCACTCTTGCGTGCATGCTCTCTAAATACATAAAAATCTTAAAAAAAAAAAAAAAAAGTGTGTGGGCGCCTGGGTGGCTCAGTTGGTTAAGCGACTGCCTTCAGCTCAGGTCATGATCCTGGAGTCCCAGGATCGAGTCCCGCATCGGGCTCCCTGCTCAGTAGGGAGTCTGCTTCTCCCTCTGACCCTCCCCTACTCGTGCTCTCTCTCTCTCTCTCTCTCAAATAAATAAATAAATCTTTTTTTAAAAAAAGTGTGTTTTTTTTAAACTCTTAATATTTTGAGAATATCACACCCTACCTATAAATTCAGAAAAAAAAAACCAATATACAAAGTATTTCCTCTCTGAATGAAGTTACTAACATTTGAGAAAGTCTCCAAGTTTGAAATATAAAAGAAAAAATTTTGGCAATGATCAACAAAGTCTTATATTATCTCAAAGAGGAGAGAAGAGTCTTTGATGTTAAACAGCGTTATTTACCTGTTCCAGGAGTAGGAGTAGTTGTCATAACTCCAACAAGAGGACTCTGCATTACTGAAATGTTTGGCTACATGAAAAGAGAATAAAGTGTTAAAGTAAAAGCACAAAGTTCTAAACATAACCAAAACACAGTAAGCGTTGAAAGGTCTTATTTAACAGACAACTGCATGTCTACCAAGTACTACAGATGCCTCTAATTAGTTCACAATCTAAGAGTACTCCGTTTTCCTTTTTAAGTTGAGCAGTATTAATCTAAAATATGCTAGACCCTTTAGCATATTATTTGTTTAAAATAAGTTACATCAGATAAAGGCACTATTTTTAGTAGAAAGTAACTTTGCTATTTGTTTTTAGTTCCTAAGGTACAGTATTTGAAATAACAGAGAGCATGGTGATTCTTCATATCACCAAGCTCACACAGAAAAATACAAAGATGGCAGAATCCCATTTTTAAACAGATATTTACAAACCATGAAATAATACAGATTCAAATCAGTCTATATAATAAAGACAGCACATCTCTGTCTCTACTAGTAGGAAGTTACAAAGCAGGAAAATTATCAATACTAATTCCTTTAAATATGAGAAAATTAAAGATTAAACAGTTAAAAGTCCTTCTATAAACAAAGACAACAATATCTAATCAAGAGTAAGAATAGACTCTTTCTCCAGAAGTAAATATACAAATATAGATTCTTTTGTAACAAACTCTGATTAAGGAAATCTAAAATCTCACTATTATCTAGCAACCAGAACCAAATGTTGAAATAATGTTAAGAGAGATACAAAATACTTTATTGTTCAATTCTTAATGCCAGTTTCTTTCATGATTAGAAAGAGGCTGAGCAAAGCCTCAGGGGCAAAACTAATTTGGGCTTTAATAATAATATTCTTACCAACCTTTAAGTCAAAAACATTCTCTACAAATTATGACACAAGGCTTTTAAACATGTTGAACATAGCAATAACTGTAAACAACCTTTGCTTTCATTGATCATCAGAGAAGTAATGAAAACTAGCATGAATTTATAAGTCAGTGGTTCTCATACCAAACTAAACATCAGATTTACTTGTCAACCTTTAGAAAAATATCCCAGGCCAGAATATTCTGATTTAGTTAGAATACCACTGTCCAAATATAACACAAGCAGTATAAGTAATTTTAAATTTTATAGTAGACACATTAAGAAAGTAAAAACAAGTACAGTTTATTTAATCTAGTACATCCAAATTATTATCACTTTCAATATGTAATTAACATAAAAAAGTAAGTGAGATAGTTCATTCTTTCTAAGTCTTCAAAATCTGGTGTGTATTTTACACTTAAGTATATCTCAATTAAGTACAGGACTGGCCACATTTCAAGTGTCAACAGCCACACTTGGCCAGTGGCTACTGTGTTGGGACAGTAGAGCAGTTATAAAAGTGTTGGAAAGAGAAGGTAGGTGTTTAACACAATGAATTAATTTTGCTTTGCTTAACAAGTAGGCCCAGTATGCTAGGCGTATCAAGCCTAGAAATAGTCAAAATTTACTGAAAGATGCTTCCTACCATTCTTAAACTTTCCAATAACTATGCTAAATTTGGTTTAGGGAAAGACAAAACATTTCTCCAAACCAAACAGCAGAAATGTCTTTATTCAAATAACTTACCAGTTTAACTGACACCCTGTTTTAAGTCCTGCTAAGCACAATAGTGACAGAACACTTGTGACTATACAGGCTACTAAGCTTCATACTTAAAAGAAAAATCCGTACTACCTTTCCACTAACAAACAAGAGTTAACCACAGTAGTGTTAGCACAGCATGGCTGTTACAAACACTGGCTCTAGATTGAAGACTGCCTGGGCTTAAAGCCTGGCTCCACTAGCTAGACTAGTTGACAAATTACTTAAGCTTTCTGTGTCCTAGTTTCCTCAATGATAAAATGAAGCCCATAATAGCTACTTTGCAAATTCACCCTGAGGAAGGACCAACTGAAATAATAAGATCAGAACCTATAAAACCACAGAATTACTGATATGAGAAAATAATCTGGTGTTCTATTACATTTTTAAGTACATTTCATGATAAACACAATTTAAGTAGATTCTATGATAAATGTCCTTAGTGCTTATTCTGGGCAACACAGTTACACTAAAGCAGACCTCAGAAAAACACTTTAAATTACTGATCCTCACTGTGCATCCACACAAAAACATGAAATCATTATGGATCATAAACGGGTATGTATGTCACCTGTCTTCTTGAAGTTAAAGGTGTTGATCCAAGTCCTGGGCTAGAAATATCATCATAGATACTTCTAACTGGTGGAGCTCCACTTTTATCTTTATGAGCTGGTACAACTGGTTGTGGTGGTGACCCACCTACAATGTACAAAAAATACACTCAGGTGAGAAAAAATCTTCCACCTCTCTGGTAAAATTCTTTTTCACTTATTTTTAAAATATTGACTTAAACTCGTTTCATAGGGCTTTTCAAACTTTAATACACTGAAGAATCATGTGGGAATCCTGTTAAAATTCAGATTGATTCAGAACATGTGAAGTGCAGACTGAGATTATGAATCTAACAAGCTCCCAGTTATGCAAATAAAAAGTTTCAGAATAAGAGAACAGAAATTTTAGTTTTTAGTAAATACATGTAACTTTTGCTTTCTCTACAAAATCCTTAACATTGCAATACAAAACTTAATGCTATTCCTCACTTGAAAGTAGGTAAACAGTTCCAGCTTATATATACTTGAATAATTATAATCCCTTAATGTGGAATTTGACTGTCAAAATTAAATAGATCCCATTCATGTTCCTCACAATAGAAGTCTATTTAAGTACATAATAAATATATAGGAAAAGGATCAACTTTGGGGGACATAAAGATGTCTTTACAAGTCAGAGAATCAGCAACACCAAACAGTGAAACAATCCAGACTCTGTTATGACTTAATGTCTGAGCTTAAATAGTATAGTATAAGCTATTTAGAGCATAGGCTATAAAACAAGACTGACCTATGCTTTAACTTCCTGCTCTGTCACTTATTAACAAATAGGCTTAAGCAAGTTCTTTATTACATTAAGCCTCAGTTTCCTATTTTGAAAATCAGGTAGATACTACCACTTATCCTTTAAGATTGACAAAAGAATGAAAGTAACATATAAAATGCTTAGCATACTGCCTGGCTCCTAAGTACTCAATATATAGTAGCTACAATAAAAATACATTTAAAATATACATTTAGCCCTTGAAAAACACAAGTGTGAACTGTACAGGTCCACCTATACACAGATTTTTTTACAGTATAGTACTGCAAATGTATTTTCTCTTCCTTATGGTTTTTTTAAAAAGGATTTATTTATTTATTTTAGAGATAGAAAGGGAGAAAGTGTGCAAGTGGGGGGAGGGGCAGAAGGAGAGGGAGAGAAAATTCTCAAGCAGACTCCCCGCTGAGCACGGAGCCCAACAAGGGGCTCAATTCCAGAACCATGAGATCATGACCTGAGCAGAAATCAAGATTCGGATGGCCAACCTACTGAGCCATGCAGGCGCCCCATCTTCCTTATGATTTTCTTAATAACCTTTTCTTCTCTTTAGCTTACTTTACCATATGGATAGTTTATAATACATATAAAAAATATGTGTTAATCGACTATTTATGTTACCGGTAAGGCTTCCAGTCAATAATAGGCTATTAGTAGTTAAGTTTTGGGGGAGTCAAAATTATACGAGTATTTTCAAGTGTCCAGGGGTTCAGTTCTCCTAACCCCTGCATTGTTCAAGGGTCAACTGTATAAAAAACAAAATCCTATCCAGAATAGGATTAAGTCAATTACTTCAAATACAATTTATATTATCCCTGATCAATCTTAAAATAATAATAAACCACTTTAAAATAAATAATACCTTAAGGACAATCAAAGTAAGAAGTTTTCCATTTAAACATCCATTAAAAGGATATTAGCTCACATTTGGAATTCAACCTTTTTTTTTTTTTTTTAAAGATTTATTTATTTGACAGAGAGAGACACAGCGAGAGAGGGAACACAAGCAGGGGGAGTGGGAGAGGGAGAAGCAGGCTTTTTTTTTTTTTTTAAAGATTTTATTTATTTGACAGAGACACAGCAAGAAAGGGAACCAAAGCAGGGGGAGTGGAAGAGGGAGAAGCAGGCTCCCCGCTCAGCAGGGAGCCCGATGTGGGGCTTGATCCCAGGACCCTAGGATCATGACCTGAGCCAAAGGCAGATGCTTAACGACTGAGCCACCCAGGCACCCCGAATTCAACCATTTTTGTAGCTAATTCTCATTACTCATAGTCAAAACTTCAATTATCTTTTAAATTCTTTCTTTGCTAAAGGAGTCATGTAAGATATATGCTGCATTTAGGTATTGATATTTTATGCTGATAATTGTGAAATCTGTGTAAAAAAAAAAAAAACCCCATAGTTTGTAGAGTAAATCCTTTAACTAAACAAGGTGAGAATCTTAATCACTGTGACTAGATGTAGAATTCATATCTACAAATTTCAAATTACACTTCCTATTGTCACAAATGGCAATGTCTCATTCTTTTTTATGGCTGAGTAAAATTCCATTGTGTACATATACCATATCTTCTTTATCCATTCATCTATCAAGGTCCTAGAGGGTACTATGCTAAGTGAAATAAGTCAGACAGAGAAAGACAAATACCATGATTTCACATATATGTGGAATCTAAAAAAACAACCAACCAAACAAAACAAACCAGACTCTTGAATACAGAGAACAAACTGGTGGTTGCCAGAGGGGAGGTGAGTGAGAGGATGGGCAAAATAAAGGGGATTAAGAGGAACAAGTTTCCAGTTATAAAATAAGCAAGCCACAGAGATGAAAAGTGCAGCATAGGGAATATAGTCAATAATATTGTAATAACGTTGTATGATGACAGATGGTGACTACACTTATGGTGATCACTAATATATAAAATTTTCAAGTCAATATGTTGTACACTGAAACTAATATAGCATTGTATGTTGATTATACTTCAATAAAAAAAACAAATTACAGTTATTTTGACTAAATATCTGCTATTATCATATTTAAGATAAATTATTTAAATGCATTAAATTATTCAGTTGAAGTTAAATGACCATATTTCTTCCCCAGCCCTCCACACTTTAACATCTTTGATATGGATAATTTACAAAAAAAGGTATCTTGGCATAGTGCTTTTCTTCCTTAGTGTACTTTAAATAATAGTGAGTTTTACAATCAAGGGCATCTTAAATTGGATGAGATGTAGTACACACAGTTTTAATGAGTGGTTCCTGGAATTAACAGTAGCTTATACTACTTATACCTCTATTCCAAGAATCTAAAAATTAAAAATAGAGGCATTGCTTAATTTTTTAATTAATAAATGTGTTGATAAGGGTGAATGTTGTATCATTACTCTTTTTAAAATTCTAATACATGTATTAATAGTACCATGAAATTATTTTAAGCAATTTACCTACCTGCAAGTAAAGGTGATCTCATTTCCATTACTCCTACTGAAGGGCCACTGATTGATCGAGGTTGTGGAGTTACTGGAGCTGGCAAATCCCCCATTAAAAATCCAGGTAAGAACTGGGCATTAACCCCTGGCTTTGGAGATGTTGGTGAACCTAGCATCATTGGTTCAGATCCTAAATGAAGCAAAAAATAAAACGAAGGACCTCAAAGTTACAATATCTAACAAAAAGATGCAAGAATCTAGCATAAATAATTTTGAGAATGTAATCAAAACTATATATTACAGAAGCACAGTTGAATTTATTATTTTAAAAGCCAATAAAAATTTCTATAAAAATGTAGAAGTATTTTTATTAACAATATTAATCTGCCAGTTGTTCTTGTTTACATTATTTCACAGGTTTAAGAATCGACATTTATTTTTAAATGGAAAAATTTTGGATTACCTTAAAAAAATTCTTACTACACAGAGAATAACTTCTGGGTCAGCTTCTACTATGCAACAAGCAAAAACAAGGGCAGGGCGCACTAGTTACTTACAGAAAGTCTGAGCAAATCAAACACAATGGGTTTAGCTTGCTATATGTCCCATTTTTTTTCTTTCCCACAAACAAAAACTGTAAATCATTTGTGTAATAAAAGTAAAATCATGCACACATTAGAGCACATATAAAATAATAGTAATGACTAGCATCCCAACTAAGAAACACTGATAAATCTGGAAAGTTTATTTTTTGGATCATTCTTTAAAGTAATTCTAAAGTTAGGAATAATGAACAAAAGTCTCCCCAACATAAAACCAATTTAAAGAGAGCTGATATTTCACAATCATCAATTCAAAATTAATTTTCACAATTTACAGGGTAGGTATTATTATTCCCACTATGAAGATAAGGAGTCTATAACCTACTCTAATTTCAGAGCAAAATAGCATGGTAAGGAAAACATGGGCCCTGGAGTCAGAGACCTGGGTTCAAGTCTCTTGGCAAAAAGGGCATAAACGTAACACTCAGTCACAGAGCTTTGCTTAGAATTATAGCAAATATAGCACTTGAGCCAGTACCTAATATACAGTAAGTGCTCAGCAAACATTAGTTATTATTCTAAGGTTATCTTAGAATAGCAAAAACTAAGTGACTAAAATGTAAATGCAGAGTTTGCAATTTCTGCTTATGAAAACTTAAGTTTTCAACTATGTGACAAGCCTGAATGTGATTCATGGCACTCAGAAAGGTCAAACATTTGATGTATTATTTATAATGGTTAACTATTCCTTGACTTTTAAGCAGCCTCAAAAATTTGTTTCTTGCTATCCAAATGCAGTCAATTATTTACCCTTCCTCATTACAGTAGACCTAGATATTAACAATGCCAATGCAAGTGTATAAAAGAGGAAAAAGGCCAAGTAATTCAGGAAAAAATAAAGCAAATACTGAAATAAGTTGTGAAGAACTGTAACTACATTGTAATTATTTTAAAGTGCTATGTTACTATGTTACCATTACATATTTCCAAAGAACATACACACCAAAGTCTAAACAATGGGATATTCTGAACAGATCTTTAGAAACCTGTAGTAGTAAATACAAAGTTTTAGGTACCACCAACTACCTCATTCTCCCATCCCCCAAAAGAAAAAAACATATATGGCAATTGTAAGAAGAATTAAGTCAAGAAAAGTTCTGATATATACTGTGATACACTAGAAAGCACCAGAGTGAGGGCACAAAGGGGTCTTAATCCACCTGTTACTAACCACCCCTCAGTCTAAATTTCACTTGGAGAGCTATCACAGTGGATCCTGCAAGTCTTAAATTCCATTTCATGGTTTGTACACATAAAATGATAAGTCCTAGGTCTTACTCAGCTAGCACTGTTTGCTCAAGTAACCCTTAATTTTAATATAACATTAGGTGCTGGGAAAATTATTTATTCTTCACCTGCAATACCTGCAATATGTGGACTTGAACAATTAATACCAGCAAATGTCGGCTTTCTAACCAGACAATGAACAGGGACAAGTTTATTCACATTTGCAGCCCCAAGAAATAGTATGATTACCAAAATGTTTTGTTAAATAGAACACTTTGGAACTGGAAATGAATGGTCTCCTGCTCTCTAAAATAACACAAAACATAAATACCTAGACCAACATCTGTACATAAGTTTAAAGGTAGCAGAGTTTAAATGTCCGCACTGACATTATGCATTTAGTTTTTTATGACTAATACTAAAACAATTCAAGTTTACCCTAGTCTCAAAAGAAACATTTTGCACAAAGCATGGCAAGCACTAAACACCCTTCAAATCTAAAAACACCCAAAAAACTCATTCTACAAACACGTATCGCGCTTGCTCTCTTTTCCAAGCTCCGAATGTTGTAGCTTAATTTTTTTTTTAATTTTATTTATTTATTTATTTATTTATTAGAGAGTGAGCAGGAGAGAAACAGCATGAGAGGGGAGAGGGTCAGAGGGAGAAGCAGGCTCCCCGCTGAGCCGGGAGCCCGATGTGGGACTCGATCCCAGGACCCTGGGATCATGACCTGAGCTGAAGGCAGTTGCTTAACCAACTGAGCCACCCAGGCGCCCTGTAGCTTAATTTTCAAATGCGTCTCTGTGATAGCAATTTTCTGCTCTAAAAATTTTGACGGTTCTCACAAGTGCCAAAAGTCAGGAAAAAAAAAAAAAAGGAAATCGACATCCTGTTCACTTTTATTTTTCAACGACAACATTTTCAGCAAGGCTCTCCGTTAAACAATGGAAATTTTTTTAAAAAATTCATTACGTGACTGATTAGTAGAAAAGACCTCCTACAAAGTCACTTCCCCAAGATAAAGGCGGGAAAATGGTACGAACTGCTGGCCTCCTATTAACGCCAATATCTCCATAGCTATCATCAACGGGTTAAATGTCACACGATTCAAGTTTCTATTAATAACAGATTCCTTTTACAAGGCCCAGGAGAGGGAAAGAATCAAACAGGAACTAAAAGCCCTGGTGACCAAAAAACCGTAAACTGTAACCACATTCCAGGGCACCGCCCACCCACGTGTACGCCGGTCAGTTCCTTCCCACCAAAGCCTCTGCGAATCTGGGAACCCAGCATTGCGTCCCCAGCCCCGGGAGGGTCTCAGGTATGGGCAGGTCGAGCGCAGCCCGCGTGTGGGGGGGAACAAAACGGCGTAGTAACCACTAGACAGTCATTTCCACACCCTACCCAGAGCCCGCAGCTTCCCGGAGCCGCCTTGCTGGCTGCAGGGTGGCGACGCCCTGAGCAAGGGGACAACTAGAAACTTGGGGGTGAACCAGGGGCTTGTCCCCGCGACCGAAACTAGCAAAGAGCCTGATGACTACTGGCTTTCAATCTTGCTTGCTCCCAGGCCTACGGCGTGGATCGCAGCGCCAGAGAGAAAAAGCAGTTTTTCACTCACCCAACGTGGGCGCCTGGGGTTCCACAGCAAAGGCTGCCATCGCAGCACCAACTACACTTTGCCCCGGACCTTCCCGATTTTCAAAAATGGCGGAAACTCTCCCCACGGGTAAGGGCGCGCTGCCTTATGAGGTTGCGTAACTTCCGGACTTGCGCTGTACGTGTGCTGTGGGCGCTGCAGCCGTCATTTTGGAAACGGGCGAAGGTCTTTGCACAGTCTCTGCGTTTCCAAAAAGCGTTTAGCGGGGAATGTGAAGAACCACGGTAGAAACGATGGTTCTGGGGACGCTGTGCGCCTCCTGAATTGTTGGTGCTTGAGTTTCGTGGAAGCACAAGTTCTTTTACTCACGGTTTTATAATTTGCGTTGAGTTTACCCAGTACCCTGTCATCTTTCAGCTTTTCCAAGGGACACCTGGAAAAATTACCGTAATGAAGCAGTTGGTGCCGTTTTCCAATATTGATTTCGGGCTTAGAGTATGAGTCCCATTCTCAAAGTGTACTTCCTACCGTCTCTATGCCATTTAAAAGAACACGTTATTATAGAGGCATAATTTAACATTAACATTAAGCATAATGCATATGCCTTTTTGTTACACAGAAAAGATTTTAAACGATGTATGATAGTAATGAACACACGTGAACCCAACACACTGGAGAATCCTGTGTGCTCTTTCCATCCTCCCCCCACTTTGCTGCTTTTCTTTAGAGGGTCTTCAAATATAGGTTACACACACTCACATTCTATATCTTTATGTGCAAAAATGTTTAGTTTTGCTCACTAACTTTATGAAAATGATATGCTGCATGTATATATTTTGAGATGCTCTCTGCTCCATAACAAATTCATTATACTCTAAATATCCACCCATCCTCCCTCCCTCTTTCCTCTGGGATTTCCTGAAATCCCAAATCCAGCAAGAATGTTGTAATTGAGTGAGGTAATAACAATTCCAGCATTACTTAATTTCTGGCAAGTTCCCAGAAACCAAACTTAAAACCAATTTATTTTTTTTTAACAGGTGTGGGGGTTGAATTGTGTCCTTAAAAAGGTATGTTCAAGGTCTAACTTCCAGTATATATATATGTGACCTTATTTGGAAATAAGGTCTTTGTAGATGTAACCAAGTTCAGATGAGGTCATACTACATTAGGACAAATTTGGCGGCTAAACCAACAAAAATTTATCTTTTATAGTTCTGAGGCCAGAAATTTGAAATGAGTCTTATGGGGCCAATATCAAGGTGTCAGCAAGACTAGTTTCTTCTGGAGGATTCAGGGGAAAATCTATTTCCTTGGACTCATAGCTCCTTCTTTCCAGTGGTATAGCATCTTCTATCTATAGCATCTTCTTCTATAGCATCATATCTCCTTCAAAGCCAGTGGTATAGCATCTTCTATCTTCCTGACACTGCTTCTCTCTGCTTCTGGCATCACATGCACTTCTTCTGTCGTAAACTCTCCCTGTCCCTTCCTCTGATAAGGACATTTGTGATTATATTTAGGGCCCACTGAGATAATCCAGGATAATCTTCTCACTTCAACATCCAGTTGTACTGAGTAAGTCAATAGTCATATCTGCAAAGCACCTTTTGCCATGTCAGGTAACATTCATAGGTTCCAGAGATTAGAGTGAAGATGCCTTCCGGGGCTATCATTCAGCCCAACACACCCACCAATCCCCTTTTTAGAATGAAGGTACCGGGCACCTGGGTGGCTCAGTTGGTTAAGCATCTGCCTTCGGCTCAGGTCATGATCCCCAAGTCCTGGGATCAAGTCCCACATCGGGCTCTTTGCTCAGCAGGGAGTCTGCTTCTCCCTCTCACTCTCCCTCTCTCTCAAATAAATAAAATCTTTAAAAAAAAATAGAATGAAGGTACCAAGAAGGGTTCATAAATGAAGGAATTTCTATATAAATTGTGATGTAGCCAAACAAAAGAACATTATACACCTGTTAAAAAGCATGAGATATATTTGATGAGTGTGTATATTGACCTAGAAAAATCTTCATGATTAATATACTGAAAGAAGCAATTTGAAAAATATATATGGCATTTTATCTTATTTCTTTAAAAGAATATTTGGATACATATGCAAAGGGGTGGGGGGAATGCTTATTTAAATAAAGGAAGAAGTTGAAAAACATTTGTGCCGAACTATTAACAGGGAAGATGGAGTGGGAGAGGCGTTTGTAGAATGGAGTGCTTAAGAAGGGCCTTTAACTTATTCTTTATAACGTTTTAGTGGTTGATTATAGGTGCTATTTACTATTGTTATTGTTCTTCCAATTTGGGGGGCACCTGGGTGGCCCAGTCGGTTAAGCGTCTGTCTTCAGCTCAGGTCATGATCTCTGGGTCCTGGGAAAGAGCCCTGCATCAGGCTTCCTGCTCAGCAGGGAGTCTGCTTCTCTCTCTCTCTCCCTCTGCCTCTCCCCACCACTCGTTCTCTCTGTCTCAAATAAACAAAATCTTTTAAAAAAAAAAAAGCAACTTATTTTTTTTTGAAGAAAGAAAGTCATTTTCCTTTCTTCACTTGCATTTCAATCTTCTACCCTTTCAACTTGCTCTTTCTTATCAAGTTATAAAGATGCCCAGTTTGCCCTATCAAAAAACCTTCTCTAGACCTTGTTTCTTCTTCTAGATACCATGCACTAATTTCACTCACATTCTTCTCTTTTTTTCAAGATCTCAAAAGAAGGGTCTATAGACTTTAGTAGATGATCTCTTTCCCTAACATCTCCATCTCGTTTTTTAATTCTTTACATACTGGCCCCTGTGTAAATCCTCTTTTGAAACCACTGATGCCAACTCTTTCTCCTAATTGCCAAGTCAAGGCCTGCCTCTTTGACATCTGCAGTATTTAACAGCTTTGACAATCTTTTCCTCAATACAAATGTTTTTTCCTATTTTGGTGATGCTACATTTTCCATTTCTCCTTACAACTTTGTCCTCTTTCCCAAACTTTTCTGTACCTGATTCCATTTCATTCTAACCTGGACATATTATTGTTAGTCAAAACTTGGTCCCCCCTCTCTTCTCATCTGTGCAGTTAATGCCCTACCACTCTCTAAGGCCAAATGCTACTTTTCTAGATGCTTGCTGAACAATCTACCAGCATATAAAACCTCAAAAACAAACTCATCTTACCCCTAAAACCAGCCCCATTGCATTTGTCCCTTTTTCTTTTAGTCTCTTAGAAACCCAAAATTAAAATCCTAACATGTTAAAGCAGAATTTAAGGTCAAACAGACTTGAATTCAGAGCCCAACTTGCCCACTTAAATCCTATATTACTTGGATTTGTACTGAATATCTCCAGATTTTATTTTCTGTAAAATAGAAACAATACCTTAAAAGGTAAACTACAATCTTTAACAATATTTCATGTTCACCATATTCTTCTATACATGAATATTATTATCTTAATTACAATACTGGTTTTCCTACTTTCCTTTCTGAGCATATTAAATAAAATTTCCCGTAAAGTGGAACACCTATTCCCTAGTTCTATTCTGGATTCATGGTTCCCTGAAGCCTGCCCTCTAATGACATAAGATTTCATCAAAGTGCTGTTTTTGTAGACTACTGATATTCAAACTTAGATGAGGGAACCCTTTCTTTAAACAAAGTATGGTGCAGATACTTACTACATACAACAGAACTGCTCTTGTTGGAAAAAAATGGGAAGAATATGAGGCCCCATTAACTCATCAGGCTCTTGTGCCCTAAACTGTCTATGGACCATCACACCTCCAGGTGACCCCTGAAACCCCTGGGTAGAGTACTTGGGGCTACAGAGAGCCCAACTTGAAAATTAGTTCTGGGCATTATGTATATTTCAACTTTCTTCTAAAGTCAAAACAAATTTGTTAGAATTCAGAAATATATGAAATCTCAAAATTTATTTATGTTCAATAAATTTGATATATTCACAGCCAAACTGCTGTGATATATATATCATATATACTCAATACTGATATATATATCATATATACTCAATACTCAGTACCTACTTACGTTTATCAATATGCAGTATTTATATATAAGCATAAATTCATTCTCCTAAAAGCTCCCCGCTCCCCGTTCAGTCTATTCTAAAAATAAAAACAAAGAACTTTTTAAAATTAAAGTGGAGAAAAAAAGATATCCACCTTTAAGAAAACTTTAAGAATAGGACAGTTTATCACCTTCAGAAAGAAAGCAAGGAGAGGAAGCATCTTATCCATGTTCTCCTCATCTCAGCCTTTGGCAGTTTGTGTAGCATGGTCTGCCGGTCACTTAGACTGTGATGTGACATAAAGCACACAGAGGAGTCATGACTTCATAGGGCCCAAGGACAAGTGATCTCCAAGAGACTTTTGTGATGTTTAAGATGTAGGGAACATGTCTAGAAAAATACAAATCCATTAGTTACTATTTGCATTATCTGACTTTTATAAATAATCACCAAAGCCATGTCTTTATAAATTAAAAATAAACTATTACATTTAGGAATGTATGAGTTTTGTCTTATCATTTCATTACAGTAAACAACTGGCAGAAAGGGGGCAGCCAAATGTCGGGAAACATCAAGTTAGCTGATTCACCTGTTGTTTTTAAATCAATTAAATGGTTCCTTGCATCTGTTGGAAGTGAAAAAGTAACATCAAAATTTGTATAACTTTGAGAGGGAGGGATGAATAGGTGCAACCCAGAGGACTTTTAGGGCAGTGAAACTACCTTGTATGATACATAATAGTGGATACATGTCATTACAAATTTGTTCAAACCACAGAATATACAACAGGAAGAGTGAACCCTAATATAAACGATGGATTTTAGATGATAAGGGTGTGTCAGTGTAGGTTCACCAGTCATAACAAATGTACCATTCTGGTGGGAGGTGGTGGGGAGGTTAGCATGGGCACAGGGCACGTGGGAAATTAGCTGTGAATTTATTTTTATTTTTATTTTTTAAAGATTTTATTTATTTATTTGACAGAGAGAGAGGTAGCGAGAGCAGGAACACAAGCAGGGGGAGTGGGAGAGGGAGAAGCAGGCCTCCCGCCGAGCAGGGAGCCCGATGTGGGACTCGATCCCAGGACCCTGGGATCATGACCTGAGCCGAAGGCAGACGCTTAACGACTGAGCCACCCAGGCGCCCGTAGCTGTGAATTTAAAACTGCTCTAAAAAATAAGGTATATTTTTTAAAAACTCATATAACTTTCAGGTGTAATTTTATTCCTTGCTTTTATGTTGGAACTATCATATAGATTTAATCAGATATTTGAAAGCCCTGTGGAAGTTTATAGCAAGCAAAATAGACAGCTTTGAAAAAAAAATAGGATTGATTTTAGAAAGAGCTTTGTCTGGGATTTGCCTTGAAATAATCTATTGGGATGGTGAGGGCAGGAGCAGGGAAGGAGCATAATGGCTAAAGGTATCCTTTAAACAAGAAAAGCCATGGGGTGATAATTACTGGTGGGTAATTGATTATGCTATTCTCTACAATTTTGTGTATGTTTGACATTTTCCCTAATTAATTCTTTTTTTATTCAATAAGCCTAAATTCTAAGATGTTTAAGGGTCATACATTTTGCCCCAATTTATGTAAAAAACTGTGAGCAAAAAAAAAAAATCAATGGAAAAATAAATCTTTTCTTACTTGACAGTGTCTTCATTTAGAAAAGCAGCATTTTGTTGAGGACAGGAGTAAATCTTGATTTTAAATAATAGTATGTGACATTAAAATCTCTAAAAGTTAGCTCTTTTATCTGAATAGTGGAAATAATAGTAACTACCTCATATGTAATACATTGACGTATTCACCTAATGATAGATATATAAAATATATATTCAGTAACTGAAATTTATCCTAATGTTCTTATCTGTCATTCAGCATATTACAAAGCTTTTAATAAACTAATTTGGCTTCTTTATCCATTAACCCACCAAACAGCTCTTGCCAGGGTCACCAAAGATCTCCATGAAACTGAATCCAAGACATTTTCAGTCCTCATGTTAAATAAATCTCAACAGCATTACTTCACATTAAATACTCTTTGAAATTCTCCTTAGTTTCTTTCATATTATACTCTCTTGGTTTTCCTCCTACCTCTTGGATCATATGGCTAAGTTTCTTTTCTTGACTCATCCTTCCTTCCTTCCCTATCCAGCCTTTAAATGTTGTTGTTCCCCAAGTTTCAGTCTAGTGGTCTGTTTTTTTTTTTTTTTTAAAGATTTTATTTATTTATTTGACAGAGAGAGACTTAGCGAGAGAGGGGACACAAGCGGGGGGAGTGGGAAAGGGAGAAGCAGGCCTCCCGCTGAGCAGGGAGCCCAATGTGGGGCTCGATCCCAGGATCCTGGGATCATGACCTGAACCGAAGGCAGACGCTTAAAGACTGAGCCACCCAGGTGCCCCCCCCTTTTTTTTTAAGATTTTATTTATTTGTTTGAGAAAGAGAGAGAGCAGGAGTAGGGGGAGGGGCAGAGGGAGAGGCAGACTCCCTGCTGAGCAGGGAGCCCAAGTTGGGGCCTGACCCCGGAACCCAGGATCATGACCGGAGCGGAAGGCAGACACTTAACCGACTGAGCCACCCAGTGTTCCCTTGTGGTCTGGTCTTACTCAAAACTCTTTCCCTGTGTGATGTCACCTGTGTCCATTCCCTCAGCAACTCTCAATTCATACCACCAACCCAGATCATTCTCTGAGGTCCGAATTTATATATCCAATTGCCTCTATGACATCCGCACTTCGATATTTCAAAGGCACCCCAAAATCAAATATAAAAACCCAAACTCAAGATCTTTTCTGTAAAACATGAATATTTATCTCAGAGAAAGACACCACCAGCTATCTAGCTGGAAAAGCCTGAAACCTGGGAATGGTCTTGACAACCTTTTTGCAACACCAATCCGGTGTCAGGTCCTATGAATTCTGCCTTCAAATACCTTTCAAGTATATCCACTTCTTTCTGTTTTTACTGCTATAACCAGATCCCGGCTTTATCATCTGATACCTGAACTTAGCTTCCTGACCGCTCTTGTCTTTCCTCCCTGATCCATTCTCCACAATGTAGTGAGAGTGGCCTTTTAAAAGCAATATTCTGAGCAAGTTGCTCTCCTGCTTAGGACCTTTCAGGTGTTTCCACTGCTCTAAAAGACCAAAATCCGAAAGCTGCTTGCTTACAAGCCTCTACTTGACTGGCCTAACGGCTCAGCTTCACCTGACACCATCTCATCTCTTGTTCACTGCTCCAGCCACTGAGCCTTCTTTCCATTAATGTGCTGTGCTTCTTCCCTTTCCTGGGTCTTTACATGTGTTCTTCCCTCAGTCCTGAAAGATCCCCAACAACCCACTCCCCCTCAATCAGTTAACACCTACTTATCTTTTAGAACTGATCTCAAATGTCACTCAAAAGTTAGGAAAACTTTCCTGTATAACTAGACAAGACCACACTTTGAGTTATACACTTCTGTAATGTTTAAAATAATATCTATTTTCTGAAAAAGAATAAAGTATGCTTATTATACAGTTTGTAAACTATATAATAGTTTAGATTGTCACCAAAATTTAAAAGGCAATACCATTTATAATCACTCAAAGGAAAAAAGAGGGAGAGAGCTAGATTATAAACTCCATGTGGTCAGGTACTTTGGCTTTTTTGTTAATGTTTTTTAAATGAAATTTTTTATTTTGAAATACTTGCAGATTCACAGGAAGTTGTAAAAAGTAACACAGAGAGATCCCATATATGCTGTACCCAGTTTACCCCAAAGGTACATCTTGCCAAACTATAGTACAATGTCACAACCAGGATATTGAACACTGATACATCAAGACACAAGATATTTCCAGTTCCAAGAGGATCTGTCATGTTGCCCTTTTATAACGACAGCCACTTCCCTCTGCTGCTGCCAACTTCTTTTTTTCTGCCAACCACTAATCTGTTCTCTGTTTCTATAATTTTGTCATTTTGAGAATGTTATATAAATGAAATAATACAGTGTGTAACATGTGAGGATTGGCTTTCCACTTAGCATAACTCTCTGGAGGTTCACCCAGGTTGTTGCAAGTGTCACAGTTCATTTCGTTTTATTGGTTCGTAGTGTTGCATGGTATGGATGTGCTACCACCACGGTATGGCTAATTGTTCAGTCGCTGAAGAACATCTAGGTTGTTTCCAGTTTGGGCTATTATAAATAAAGCTGCTCTCAACATTCATGTACAGGTTTTTGTGTTAATGTACATTGTCTTTTCTCTGAGGAAAATGACCAGGATTACAGTTGCCAGGCCTTGTGGTAGTTGCATGTTTAGCTTTTTGAAGCTAAACTGCCAAACTGTTTTCCAGAGTGGCTGGACCATTTTACGGTTTCACCAGCAACATGTGAGGATCCAGTTTCTTCACATCCCTGCCAGAATTTATCGTCACTACTTTTTATCTTAACCATTCCAATAGGGATGTGGTGATATCTCATTGTGGTTCTACCTTGCACCTTCCTGATGTCTAATGATGTTGAACACCTTATCATGTGCTTATTTACCATATGTATATCCTCTTCAGTAAAATGTCTCTTCATATCTTCTGTCCATTTCTAATTTGATGGATTTTTTACTATTGACTCCTGAGAGTTCTTTATATATTCTGTATACTAGTCTTTTGTTGGATATATGGTTTCCAAATACTTACTTCCACTCTGTAGCTTATCTTTTCAACCTTTTAATAAGGTCTTCCACAGAGTAAAATTTTAAATCTTGATTAAGTCCAGTTTATAAATTTTTCCTTTTATGGATCTTAAGTTTGGTGTCAAGTCTAAGAACTTTTTGCCTAGCACCAGATCCCAAAGATTCTCTTCTATTCTTTTCTAGAATTTTTATAGTTTAACATTTAACTTTGTGCTCCATTTTGAATTGATTTTTGTTGAAGGTATTAGACTACATCAAAGTTCATTGTTTAAGCTATGGAAATCCAGATATCCAATTGCTCCAGCACCATTTGTTGAAAAGGCTATCTTTCTTTGTTTGAATTGCTTTTGTCAAAAGTCAATTGAGTGTGTTTGTGTGAGTCTATTTCCAGGGTTCTCTGTTCTTTTTTGTTCCATTGATCATTGTGTCTATCTCTCTGCCAATGCCACACAATCTTGATTACTGTAGTGGTATAGTAAGTCTTATATCTATATGATAAGTACTGCTATCGCTATATAATAAGCATACTTTATTCTTTTTCAGAATTGTAGCTATTCTTGTTCCTTGCCTTTCCATATACATTTTAGAATAATCTCATTTATATCTATAAAAATTCTTGCTGAGATTTTGGTAGAAATTGCATTAAACCTATATATCCACCTGGGGAAAGTTGACATCTTTACTATGGTGAGTCTTCCAGTCAATGAACACAATATAGTTCTCCATTTATTTAGATATTCAATGTCTTTCATCAGCATTCTGAGATTTGGGGAATAGAAGTCCTATACATATTTTGTTAGATTTATATCTAACTATTTCTGTCTCTCTCTCCCTCTTTTCTCTCTCTCTCTCTCTTTTTTTTTTTTTTTTGAGTGATTATGAATGGTATTGCCTTTTAAATTTTGGTGACCAAGTGTTCATTGCTAGTATGCAGAAATACAGTTAATTTTAGATATTTATCTGGTATGCTACAACCTTGCTGAACTTTAACTTATTCTAGTCCTTTTGTAGATTCTTTGGAATTTTTTATGTAGACTACAGTACTGTCTGCAAAATGAAGACTTATTTCTTCTTCTCTGATCTGTAAACCTTTTATTTCCTTTTCTTCATTTATTGCACTGGCTAGAAACTGAAGCAATATATTGACGAAGAGTGGTGAGAATGCACATCCTTGCCTTGTTCCCAATTTAAAAGAAAAATAAAGAAGAAGCATGCAGACTTTCACCATTAAGTATGTTAGCTATAGATTTTTTGTAGCTCCTCTTTATCAAGTTGAGAAAGTTCTCTATTTTTCTTATTTTTCTGGGAGGATGCTGAGTCGGTGTTGAAGTTTGTCAAATACTTTTTCTGCATTGATTGACATGATCATGTGAGTTTTCTTCTTTGCCTGGTATAACAAAAGAGAATGACTTGATGCCTAATTTGCTCCAAGTTCCTCTGACCAAAGTACTGCAAAAGATAGACCAGTCATTGGTTGGTGTGAGTGGAGTTGAGCCTCAACTGGACCAAGAGTCTGCAATATCAAGGAGCCATACACTTGTGGCATTGGTCAGTTTGGGGTATTATTTATGAACAAGGTCCACAATGTTCATCCTTGCTGAATGGGAAAAGACTAAAACATTGAATTTTAGTGATGTCCCCATTTCTTAACTCTACTGAAATAGTAATTTACTTCTTAAGTAAAAGTTTTATGAATGCTTCTTTTATCTGTAAATAATAACAATTGTAGGTTATGTTAGTACTTACTTTAAAAAAAGAAAAAGAGTCTTCTTGAGATCTAAATAAGTGCTTAACCAATTCTAAGGAGATGGACTATATAGTGAGAATTTTCATTCCTAGGCTACTAATCATATGGAAATCTACTTTAATTTTTTTCAATTGAGTGCCTACTATTAAGCTAGGTGCTATCATTGTAATTTCTTCAATAATCTTACTTAATCTTATTGTAATAATAATTGCAACACCTTTCAATCAAGAAATGAAAAGTTAACATTCAATTGTTAATTCTCTCAACTTTCTTGTGAGGACAGTTAATAAACAGCTTACCCATGTTACAGATACAGTCATCCGAAGGCTCCATACCTTCATGGAATAGAAAATATCAACACTTTTTTTCTTTAAATATCAGGCTTGACTAATATTTTTTAATTAATATTTTAAAAGAATAAGGTTCTTTTTGAAAATCACTAATAAAACATTCACTACCTATATTTGAATATATATTATACATTATATGATATATATCCTCAGCTTGATCAAAACTTATATGATATATATCCTCAGCTTGATCAAAACATAAGCTGCACATTGGGGAAGGAAGTTTTATTTATTTATTTTTTTAAAAGATTTTATTTATTTATTTGACAGAGAGAGACACAGCAAGAGAGGGAACACAAGCAGGGGGAGTGGGAGAGGGAGAAGCAGACTTCCCGCAGAGCAGGGAGCCCGATGCGGGGCTCGATCCCAGGACCCTGGGATCAAGACCTGAGCCGAAGGCACACAATTAATGACTGAGCCACCCAGGCACCCCAGGGGAAGGAAGTTTTAAAACTATGATTTTTGCAGCAACCTCTTTGACATCAAACATAGCAACTTCTTACTAGACACATCTCCGAAGGCAAGGGAAACAAAAGCAAAAATGAACTATTGAGACTTTTGCAGATAAAAAGCTTTTGCACAGCGAAGGAAACAATCAACAAAACTAAAAGGCAACCTTCAGAATGGGAAGAGATATTTGCAAATGACATATGTGATAAAGGGTTAGTATCCAAAATCTGTAAAGAACTTATCAAACTGAACACCCAAAAAACAAGTAACCCAGTTAAGAAATGGGCAGAAGACATGAATAGGCATTTTTCCAAAGAAGACATACAGATCACTAACAGATACATGAAAAGATGCTCAACATCACTCGTCATCATGAAAATACAAATCAAAACTACAATGAGATATCACCTCACCCCTGTCGGAATGGCTAAAATTAACAATACAGGAAACAACAGGTGTTGGCAAGGATATGGAGAAAGGGCAACCCTCTCGCATTATTTGTGGGAATGCAAACTGGTGCAGCCACTGGGAAACAGAATGGAGGTTCCTCAAAAAGTTAAAAATAGGGGTGCCTATGTGGGTGGTTGGCTTTGTTTTGTTACATTTCGCAGAAGAAATAGAACTAATGGAGTTCTGGGGTGCCTGGGTGGCTCAGTCGTTAAGCATCTGCCTTCAGCTCAGGTCATGATCCTAGGGTCCTGGGATCGAGCCCCGCATCGGGCTCCCTGCTCAGTGGGAGGCCTGCTTCTCCCTCTCCCACTCCCCCTGCTTGTGTTCCCTCTCTTGCTGTGTCTCTCTGTCAAATGAATAAATAAAATCTTTAAAAAATAAAATAAAATAGGAAAAAAATCTCACCAGCAGAAGGCTAAGAGATCAATGTAGATAATATCTGATTATTACTTAACGGTATTACTTTGAACACAAGCTCCACAGGGGCAGGAATTTTTGTTTTGCTCACCATTGTATCCCCAGTGCCTAGAACAGTGTCTGACATGTGGTAGATGACCAATAAATATTTGTTCCATGAAAAAATAGTCTATAGGGGAGCCCCTAATATGAAATGAGTTCTTTTTATGTGATGAAAAGGTACTGAGAAAAACTGCTAATGATGTCCCCAAAGTCAGATCAGTCATATTTGAGGCATGCTGTGAGAGTGCCATACAGCTGAAGATAGGCCATTATTATCTCAGATTATTTATTTATTTAGTTAGTTAGTTAGTTAGTTAGTTAGTTAGTTAGTTAGTTAATTCGCTAGTTTAGACCGGGGGTGGAGGGCAAAGGGAGAGGGAGAGAGAATCCCAAGCAGACTCCCTGCTGAGTATGGGAGCCTGACTCTGGGCTTTATCTCACGACCCTGAGATCATGACATGAGCTGAAACCAAGACTCGGAGGCTTAACTGACTGCACCACCCAGGCACCCCATCATATCAGTTTAAAAAAAAAAAAGTTAAAGGAGAACACTGTAAATTATACATAAAAAGCTATTGTTATGGGAAATTACACATTTCTGAATCCTGGGAAAAGTTTATAAATCTTTTTGCTTCTGAGCACTTATAGAAAGGATACACCAGAGAAAACTTTGTTTTATGAAGTCATGGCCGATAAAGAACCACTTCTTTCAGTGATGGAATTACTAGGTTGCTGGATGGAGAAAAGTAAGGCATAGGAAAGAAAAAAAAAAAAAACCACACTAGCCTTGTAAACCGTACAAAAGAGTTTACTTAGGGGAAGGATTACAATTGTTTAAATGGTTGATTAACTTGAAAAGGAAAATTCAACTAAGAGAGCTGAGTCTAATGATATGTAGTAATATGCAGAATTGCTCTATCCTAGACAATCCAACCCTTTTGTCAATAACCTGAATAAAGATAGACATAGCATTCTTACGAAGTTCACAGATTTTATGAAACCAAAAATAATAATATGGTGGGTGGCAGAATCAAGATCCCAAATGATTTGCAGTGTTTAGCATGCTAGATATTCTCTCTTGGATCCTATAGATTTACTATCTTTTTCTATTCTGCTGTGCACCTCAGGAGATCTATATATAAAGACTGTGTCATCTTGGGTTCCACTGACTTCCTGCTTCCAGCTGAGTCAGCCAATTAAAGTCACAGGGAAGAGATCGGAGGAGGGGAGGAGAGAGAATTCCAGGTACGCATTTCCAGGGCTCCCTCCCTGTCAGGCCACAGTTTGGCAGTGGCTGTGTGCCTCTACCTAAGGCCACTGCTCCCTCCTATCCGGCATACCTCTCCATGGCTACAAGTTTCCCAATGTTCTGGTAACTTCTCTGACCCACTCGACTTTCTGTCCAAGAGGTTGCAATGGCTGTCTACTATTGCTAGATTCAAGGTGCTTCTCCATCTCCTGAATGTTCCCTCTGTCCACACCTTTGTAATTTGACCCTTTATTAAATTATCCTTAATTCCTTTTTGAGTAAGCCATCTTCCCCCCTAGTTTTAAATTCTACTTGGGGGGGGGGGGCAAAGAAAAAGTGCAAGATGGAGATGTGAAAAAAAAGCAGGATCAAAAAAAATTATAATTAGATGTGCAATATGAGACTCTAAGTAATGTGATGAGGCTCCTGAGAAAGCATTTAACTTTGAGTTGCCCTAGTGCATCTATCAGTGACCAAAACAAGAGAAGTCATACTCACATATACCTGGGTCTGTTGTTTTGTACTCTACTCTGTGCCACTGATCTATTTGTTTCTCTTTGTGTGAAAATCACTCTATTGAATGATGCTAGTTACTATTGGGGGCATTTGGGGACTTTGTGTTTTTAATGGTGGGGGTAGAGGAAATGCTCCTGTATTCTTAGTAGCTATCTGCCTCACTAGGCAAAGCACTTACATCCCTGTTTTAACTAGTGGCTAAAGCCCCCCACTGCTGATTATTTAGCAAAAGTGGGGAGGAGCCGGCCAAATGCCCAACTCACCTCCCAACCCTTATACCCAGCCCACACCAACACACTCTCCCCAGACAATATCCATCCATAGCCTCAGCTTAGAGCAATTCTGGAATGACACCATCTCCAAAGGAGTCCTAAGTATACATGATTTGTGGTTTCTTTTATCCTTAATCCCACATTCTATCTTTCAGAAATTGCTCAAAATTTCTACTCTACTGGTGACATTGTTTCTCTCTTTCCTGTGCTCTTGAAGATTTACATATTTATCTATCTTTCTAGTCATTTCTAAGGGAGTAGGTTTATCAGATGAGGCTGCCAGCTGGATCCAACCCCAGTAACTATTATACTTTTAGTACTTTAATAATAGTAACTAATACTTACTGAGAACAATCTGCCAGGTACTGTGCTAAAAGATTAGCTTCTATTATCTCCATCTCTAAAACAACTTAATGAAGAGACCTAGAGATGTTAACTTACCCACGTAAGAAATGGAGTAGAAATTTAAATTAAGACAATCTGACTTCAGAGCTCAGGCTCTTATTTCAGAAAAAACACATTTGCTTTTATAAAAAGTATATATAAACAAATCTCTAGTGGCAAGACATTATCTGTTTTCATTTACCCCTCAGAGTTCACGAAGTTGCACAGCAGTAATTACAATGATTATTAAGTAATTCACAAATTTAGGAGAAGAACTGAACTATAGAAAGAGGGGAATAGGCGCTTAGAGAGTGCAAGCAATGGAACACATTTCCTCTCCTGCTGATATGCAAGTGAAAGAGTGGGTAAAAAACAAGAATAAAAGCAAATTGTACTATTTGTGTGTTTTTTTAACTGAAGAATTCATCGCTCTGTAGATAATAAGCATTAACAAAATCAGGTCATTGGGTATATATTCTTACATTGGACACCATTTATATTGATAGAATTAAACCCTCAAAAATATTCCAATACTAATTGCAATTTGAGCTGTTATTATGCTAATCTGCATGATTGTAGCATAACTTGAACTGCTGTTAGAAATACTCCACACGAACCATTACTAAAATAATTGTACACTATAGGCTGGATCAGCCTGGATCCAATCAGTAGAGATAAACCACACACTAATTTGAACAGGGAAAGTTTAATAAAGGTTTATTAACTATAACAGGATTGGAGTAATGAGTGATTGTTTAGAAAGAAGTCTAAACAATATAGGAAGAGCAGATAAAAGAGCAGCCACCACGCCTGAGGCTGAGAGTTCAAGGAAGAACACTCCCGGGGTTACAATCTGAATCTTGTTGCAGAGGGAAGCCATGGCTCCCTGGATGGCAGAGATAGTGCTGTGATGTTGACTGGTAGAACTTGCTGGGAGGTCACCCTCTAGGGTGCCGGGCAAAGCTGTCGACAGGGAGATGTCTCACCATAGGCACTACTACAAAACCACCCCAGGGAATTATCTGGGAAGCTGCTGGCCCCTGGGCGTTCCAGGAGCCAAGCACTGGAAGAGCCACCCGCACCACAAGACCGGGTGGCAGAGAAGCCGTGAGCACCATAGGACCCCGGCTGTACCGCCAGAGAACGGTCCATACTGCAGGAGCCTACCTCGGGAGCAGATCAGACCTTCCTCCTGAAGGGTCTCTCCAACACAGTGCCTTCCACTGACAAAACTCAGCATCATACCAGTTGTCAAAGGAAAAAAATCCTTCAATGGCCCATCCTCCTTTTTGCAGAAGCAATGAAGGGTGGGTTTAGAGCTGAGAGACAATAAATTGATAATCGGCACATAAACCATTGTTTTTGTATCATGAGTGAATGCAAAATACCATATACTGAATACTCTTGCTGATGTTTTGATTTCTAAATAATTTTGGTAGAAGACTTTACCTTAGGTAAAAGGCATTCATATTTGCTGCTGCTGAGTCCTACGTGGATCCTGTTTCAGACCTATCATTCCAAACTTGTCACCTTCGTGCACTATCAGATGTGGCTACCGAGGTACAGTGTGGACCGTTTGCCAGAGCTTGAACTGAAACCTGCAGTGGCCAGTATTAAACTGCCACAACGACCAGCATGCATCAGTTTTCCCCCCTTCCTTCCTCCCTCCCTTTCTTCTAACATGCAGTTTTTGAAAGACTACAATGGGATACACACTGGTATACATAAACAACATAGTAAAAACCTCTGCCCTGTTCGGGAGCCCAAGTTTTGATGGAAAAAACAACAAAGTAAGGAAGTAAAATATATAGAATGTTGGTGATAATTAGGGCATGCAGTAGGAAAGGGAGATAAAAGTGTTAGGGATGGGGGCGATTTTGAATAAGGTGTCAGAGAAGGCTTTACTAAGACTTAACACTTGAGCACAGATCGGATGTTCCTGCTGGAGAAGTATTACAGGTAGAGGGAAACGCTGGTAATGCCATAGTCTTGATTACGCGTATGCAAGCAACAGCAGAGGCCAGTGTGGCTGAAGCAGAGTGAGGGAGAAAGCAACAGCAATGAGGTCAGAGAAGTAATAATGTGTGAACATGGGAGGTAGGGGCCAGACTGTGTCCAAATAATCTCAATGCTGTCATGGCTAGAATATTCAGTAGTTTAAGAGTAATTCAGCATATTCTCTTGATTTAAAATACTAGAATTTTCTATTGAATTCTCACTGCCAATTTATCCACAGTAATGCCAATTATAAGATCTTTAGTTTTTCATTTCTTGAAGTAGCCGGCACAACAAATCTCCATAGACCTTTAACTAACTTATATTCCAAAATGTATAATTTTGTGCCTTGCCAATAGAAGGTTTAACCCAGAATGTGACAACAAGTAAGTAGTAAATCTTTTAAAACAAATAGCCTCAAAGAAATACAGATATTAATAGGGGAAAATAGTAAATGTATTATTTTTATTAAAGTATTATCAATACCTAGAAACAATTAAGGGTACATTATAAATATGGATACAAAATAAGTAGGTCAAAGAGTCACTTGAAATAGAAAACTTTAACTATGTTATTTTTAAAAGTATATCAGTGGAAACAAACCATAAATTTGTTAACTTTAAATGCCACTATATGTATTGTAAGAATATAAAACTTTAAAATCTTCTTGTTTAAATTCTTAAATAACTACAGAATAACTAAATATGTTCAGGATCCTTTGGGCATAAAAATTATTTACAGTCACCTAGCAAACCAAATACAAGTGACCTTTGAACAAAATGGGCTTAAACTACACGGGCCCTCTTACATGCAGATTTTGTTGCAGTACAGTACCATAAATGTATTTTCTCTTCATTATGATTTTAATAACATTTTTTCTCTAGATTACTTTATTGTTAGAATACAGTACATAACACATCACCTGTTTACCTTATCCGTCGTAAGGCTTCTGGTCCACTGTAGGCTATTAGTACTTAAGTTTTGGGGGAGTCAAAAGTTATACATGGATTTTTAACTATGTGGGGAGTTGATGCCCCTAACCTGTGTTGTTCAAGGATCAACTATAATTCATTATGCTGTATTTCTGTTGTTTTAAAATGTATCACGGTTTTGCTTATAGAGGTGTTAATTCATTAACTCACAGAGTAATACCATAAGACAAAATACTCTGACTTATATTCGCTACATTTTGAATATTTGGAGAAATTACTTTTGAGGGGGACTTTATACATTTGAACCATTTGAGTTACTAACAATCACACTGACAAATTCAGAAAATTTCCCCACCACCACTGAAATTATCCATCAGAATCAAAGTAGGTTCCCTATGTCACATGCAAAAAAATTTCCAAGTTCTATATCCATACATTTCAATCAGGTTCAAAAGGGAAGAAGAGATGCAGAAAAACTGCAATAACAATTTTAAATACCACATTCCATTTTCCCTTAAATATTTGGCTTTGAGTTAGTATAATGGTCTAAATTTTGCCCAAAAGAAACTAAGAAAAATATTTCTTGTTTTCCAAAAATTTAAATACTTCCTGGATTTTCAATTCAAATTATATGTAATCACAAACTTATATTAAAGTACAAAGTTAGCAGAACATTTAAAAAATATCAACCTCAAATAAATATAATTTTATCTTATGTTCCAGTACCTTTGTTCTACTCATTTTTTTCAGCTTGCTAGGAAGGCTCTAGATTTCTTTTCAATGTTTAAAAGCAAACGATATTTTCATTCCTCTTCCCTTTAAAAATGGTAGAAAAAATCTATTTTAAAACAGAGGCAAAAACTCCTTGAAACATTTTTCCTCGCCTCAAAACAGACCTATGTTTGGTATACATTTTTAGAAAAATTTTTAAAATGGGAGACAGAAGATCATAATGAAACAGTTTTCTTTTTATAAGTAACGAGGTCTGACAGAGTGACATATCCGTGGGACACACAAGAAAAATACTGTGCGTGTGTGTGTGTGTATGTGACATATATATTTATATATAACACACCATTGCCTTACATAGTACCCCTAATTTAAGAGACTGAATTACATTCACTCATCTATTTATCTATTTTAGATAGGCAAATTACTATCATTTAAGATAAAACAATACTGATGTTCAAAGTACTTCTGTAGATGATACAGAAGATATGTGTTTGCCCCATAACCAGATAACAGGCAACAACAAAGCACACAAACCAGAGACATAAATCATATACTATTCATTATGAACAAGTTCTAGTCAAGGCTTCATGTCACAACATTTAATGGCTAAAAACTAAAGAGCACCTAGCAAAAGAAAACGTATTTAAATAAATGCTTTCATGTGAGTCGAAAAGGTTCACTTAGCAAACTCTAAGCAATACTGACCATAAAGACAACATGATGTATCAGTCTCATACTTGAGAAGATTCTGTCTCCTTGGTCTGCTTCAAAGAGCTCACTGTAGGTCAGTTACATATATTTATGCTGCTTCTCAACAGAAGCAAAGTTCATAGCTTTGCATGTGATGGCATCTTGTCAGGCTATAAGCACTCTCAAAATATAATTTGCATTTATCATTTCTACTTTTTGATCATGACAGCGTAATAAAGCCTGCCTTCTCAAATACACAGAGGTACTCAACGTGCACTTTCCAACTTACACATAGGAATATGCTTGCTCTTTAGAATGTGTATTTAAGAAGAGCTTAAGACTTTCTTAATAAAATCTAGATGGCAATGAAATTTTCTAAGTCATGAAAGACTATTTGAAAGCTATTAAATAAATTCTATCCTAATTACTATAATTTTAAGTACACTTTATTCTGAATAATTCAAACAATATCTTTAAGCAAACTTACAATGTACAGAGTTTAGCCTTGCCAGTATGGAAACTTAATTTAAAAAAAAAGAAAGAAAAGAAAACTATTCAAAGCCTCTGGCCAGAGATAAAATTGTAAATGATTTTAGGCTTTCTAACAAAGTACTTAAATTTTCTTACAAAACCATAACTCTTCTTTCCTTAAAAATACATTCTCTAGTAGAATACCAAACCAGAAAAGAGATTTGAACAAATCACACCTAAAGCATGATCTTTCAGTGTAAAATATTCTCCCACAGATCCAAGGAGACCAAAAATTATGACATGTAACCCAAAAACAGAAAGCTAGGGACCCAGGATGTGAAACACCTACTATAAGAGACCAGATCACCAAAAGAACCATAAGCTCACAATCACATGAGAGAACATCTATACAAAAGCTTTAAAAATAAAAAATAAATACAGGCAATAGAATTAAGTTAAAAATAAAAATGAAAAGTAGGTACATTTTCATAAAAGGACATAAAAACTTTGTGAATACTGTAACCACTATATAAATACAGGCCTACCCCAGAGATATTGTAGGTTCAGGTCCAGACCACCACAATAAAGCAAATATTGCAACAGTGAGTCAAATGAATTTTGGGGCTTCCCAGTACATATAAAAATTACATTTACACTATACAGTAGTCTATTAAGTGTGTAATAGCATTATATCTAAAGAAATAATGTACATATCTTAATTTAAAAATACTTTATTGCTAAAAAATGCTAACCATCATCTGAGCTTTCAGTAAGCCGTAATTTTTTTGCTGGTGGAGGGTCTTGCCTTGATGTTGATGGTTGCTGACTGATCGGGGTGGTGGTTGCTGAAGGTTGGGCTGGCTGCGGCAATTTCTTAAAATAAGACAATAATGAAATTTGCCGCATTGATGGACTCTTCCTTTCGCGAACAATTTCTCTGTAGCATGAGATACTGTTTGATAGCATTTTACCCACAGTAGAACTTCTTTCAAAATTAGAGTCAATCCTTTCAAACCCTGCTGCTGCTTTATCAACTAAGTTTATGTAATATTCTAAATCCTTTGTTGTCATTTCGACAATCTTTACATCATCTTCACCAGGAGTAGATTCCATTTCAAGAAACCACTTTCTTTGCTCATCCATAGGAAGCAACTCCTCATCCATTACAGTTTTATCATGAGATTGCAGCAATTCAGTCACATCTTCAGGCTCCACTTCCAATTCTAATTCTTTTGCTATTTTCACCACATCTGCAGTTACTTCCTCCACTGAAGTCTTGAACCCCTCGAAGTCATCCATGAGGGCTGGAATCAACTTCTTCCAAACTCCTGTTAAGGTTGACATTTTGACCTCTTCCCATGAATCACGAATGTTCTTAATGGCATCTAGAATGGTGAATCCTTTCCAAAAGGTTTTCAATTTACTTTGCCCAGATCCATCAGAGGAATCACTATCTATGGCAGCTATAGCCTTACGAAATGTATTTCTTAAATAATAAGACTTGAAAGTTGAAATGACTCCTTGGTCCATGGGTTGCAGAACAGATGTCAAGTTAGCAGGCATGAAAACAACATTAATCTCATTGTACATCTCCATCAGAGCTCTTGGGTGACCAGGTGCATTGTCAATGAGCAGTAATATTTTGAAAGGAATCTTTTTTTCTGAGCAGTAGGTCTCAACTGTGGGCTTAAAATATTCAGTAAACCATGTTGTAAACAGATGTGCTGTCATGCAGGCTCTGTTATTCCATTTATAGAGTACGGGCAGAGCGGATTTAGCATAATTCTTAAGAGCTCTAGGATTTTCAGAATGGTAAATGAGCATTGGCTTCAACTTAAAGTCACCAGCTGCATTAGCCCCTAACAAGAGAGTCAGCCTGTCCTTTGAAGCTTTGAAGCCAGGCATTGACCTTTCCTCTCTAGCTATGAAAGTCCTCGATGGCATCTTCTTCCAATATAAGGCTGTTTCATCTACATTGAAAATCTGTTGTTTAGTGTAGCCACCTTCATTAATTATCCTGGTTAGATCTTCTGGATAACTTGCTGCAGTTTCTACATCAGCACTTGCTACTTCACCTTGCACTTTTATGTTATAGAGACGGCTTCTTTCCTTAAACCTCATGAACCAACCTCTGCTAGCTTCAAACCTTTCTTCTGCAGCCTCCTCACCTCTCTCAGCCTTCATAGAATTGAAGAGAGTTAGGGCCTTGCTCTGGATTAGGCTTTGGCTCAAGGGAATGTTGTGGCTGGTTTGATCTTCTATCCAGACCACTAAAACTTTCTCCATATCAGCAATAAGGCTGTTTCGCTTTCTTATCATTCGTGTGTTCACTGGAGTACCACTTTTAATTTCCTTCAAGAACTTATCCTTTGCATTTACAACTTGGCTAACTGTTTGGCGCAAGAGGCCTAGCTTCCGACCTATCTCTGCCTTTGACATGCCTTCCTCACTAAGCTTAATCATTTCTAGCTTTTGATTTAAAGTGAGAGACATGCGACTCTTCCTTTCACTTGAACACTTAGAGGCCATTGTAGGATTATTAATTGGCCTAATTTCAATATTGTTGTGTCTCAGGGAAAAAGGAGGTCCAAGGGGAGGGAGAGATGGGGGAAGGGCCAACTGATAGAACAGTCACAACACATGCAGTATTTATCAATTTTAAGTTCACTGTATTACATGGGTCTGGTTCGTGGCACCCCAAAACAATTACAATAGTAACATCAAAGATCACTGATCACAGACCACCATAACAAATACAATTATAATGAACAAGTTTGAAAGACTATGAGAATTACCAAAATGTGACACAGAGACACGAAGTGAGCAGATGCTATTGGAAAAAAATGGTGCCAATAGACTTCCTCGATGGGGGACTGCCAAGTTCGATTTGTAAAACACATAACATCTGCGAAGCACAAAAAGTGAAGTGCAATAAAATGAGGTATGCCTATATTGTGTCAACCTTCAGATTTGGGTTATCTCTTTGGGAGGTTTAAGGTATTAGTTTTTAATCTCAAATTCTTTACAAAGAAATTTACCTCCCTCTGAAATAGTAAGTCAAGTAGCACTTCAAGTTTTTTCCTTCATGGAAATGGTTGCTGGAATAGAAAAAATCCTTTCATGCTCTAATAAAGATTTTGAATTAAATCTTTTTCTTCTACAGAAATCAATTATTGGTAATACATTATCTCCTCTTAGCAAATTAAAGAAGCATTCAATCACACATTATAATACCCAAGAAAAAATGATATAACTTAAAAATGTGTTTATACACTAGTTCAAGACAATCAATTAACCTCCATTTCCACTTGAAAAACACAAGACAAAAGGAAGTTTTTACTAGTCTACTCTTCAAAAAAGGGGACCGGTGGCTATAGGGGCCAATTCAGAAATTACAGTTGTCCTTTATCTGCTGGAATGTAACTCATGAGCTGTCACCCCTTTCTAATTCCTGTATGTTGTCACATTTATTGCTTTCTTTGCCCTCTTGGTATGTACGAAGCTGCTCCATGAAGCCAGCATTTGGACATATGGAAGGCCTTGCATTTTTCACCAAAGAGAAAGCACTGGTAAATGAGATTTCTTCAGAATTCATCAGGAAACCTACTACAACTGCAGCAGCCCTGGAAACTCCTGCATTACAATGAACAAGAACCACTCCATCCTGCAATAAAATCAATCAAAAATCTCCATTATTCACTTAGAAAGGTTATTAAATCACTTGTACATTCTTATACTACCTGAAATTATTAAAATATTCCTTTTATCAATTTGTTTGACTCAATGTATTCAATTACCAAAATACAATTCCTTACAAGCAATGAATGGAAAAAAAATTCAATTAATCAATCAACCAACGTCTCTTCCTACCCCCCAGGGATTGAAATGCCTTGATAATGTATTTAGAATTTTGGAAAAGTATCTTTTATTAAACTGAAGTAATATAGTAAAGTACATATAAAAGCCTAGTAAACTTAGGAAATACACATCCATAAATAAGAGAAAAATCACAGGTAATATATGTGGAAACAAATAAAATGACAATCATAACACTGAACAGAAAGACCAAGAAGAAACTAGTGTCACTGGCTTGGTAATCTATGTGTAAAATGACCAGCAAGGAAAAAATTTTCTACCCTTGGATATACTTTATTCTGGAAGGAAGTAACTTAAAAAATAGTTAAATTTATGAGGTAGTAAAATGATGACACAAACAGCTCATGACAATATGAAGTAGAAAAGGCAATTAGATACCTTAGCATCAGGTCAATAAATGAAAAATGTTTCGGGTAACTTGCAAATGATACTTTACAAGTGAAGAGGGACACAGTGCAAGACCAATGCTGACGGGGTAATACTGCATTAATAATGAAATGATGGAGCTGACGGAACAGCACTGATATAGGTTGACTTATCTCAGGCTTTTAAAAAGTTAATGATCTAGATGAAATGAAGTGAACCCTAAAGAATTAGACATTCTGATTAATTACTTCATTTCCTGATTCTTCTTTTGGTACAACACAAAAGAAAGATGGGAACAGGGGAAGGGGAACAAAATAAAACCTAAACTGAAAACTCTCTACCCAAAGCATAGATTAACAATATCATCCTTAGGACTCATTGGATTATTTCACTTTTGCAAGGCAGTTCTCTCACAATTATAAATCTGTTGCAAAATTCCTTTCCTAATGTATTGCAATAAATTTGCAAATGCTTCTCATTTCAAGAAAACCAAATGATTCACAATAAAAATTAGTATTTTGAAAATCCTCATTATCAAAAAAGAATTTCAATTGTTTTCTTATATTTATGACTATTTCCAAATTTTAACTGTTTCTGTACAGGATGGGCTAATACCAATACTATACATACATGCAACTTTTCTCACTTTGTGTAATAGGTCATTTTTATGAGATTAGAGGCATTTAAAAATCATATTACAGTAAATGATGAAAACTAGTAAGGAATTTCTTTCATCTCAAAACAAATCAGATGTTCGAAAGAAACACAGAATTGTAAGCTAAATAAGAGATATCATTCAATGTCATTTTTAATATATCCTGACTATATACTACTCATGTTTAATAATGTTATTATTTTCTTCTTTCTTATACCCTTATGTAACAGCTACCTTTCTGTTGCTTTCTATAGCCTTTGAATTGACTTATTTATCTTTTATTATTCTTTGGGTATCATATTGTCCTTGAAAGTATTCCCAGAGGGGCTCCTGGGTGGCTCAGTGGGTTAAGTGTCTGACTCTCAGTTTCTGCTCAGGTCATGATCTCAGGGTCATGAGATCGAGCCCCACCCTGGACTCTGTGCTCAGCGGGGAGTCTGCTTGAGATTCTCTCTTGCTCTCCCTCTACCCCTCCCCACCTCGCTCTCTCTCTAAAATAAGTAAATAAATCTTAAAATAAAAAGGAGAGAAAGTATTCTCAGAAAAGTTATTGGCTTGGGCGCCTGGGTGGCTCAGTAGGTTAAGCGTCTGCCTTCGGCTCAGGTCATGATCCCAGGGTCCTGGGATTGAGTCCCACGTCAGGCTCTCTGCTCAGCAAGGAGCCCGCTTCTCCCTCTGCCTCTCCCTCGGCTGCAGCTCCCCCTGCTTGTGCTCTCTCTGTCAAATAAATGAATGAAATTGTAAAAAAAAAAAAAAAAAGTTATTCACTTTATATCCGCTTTCCAGGACTCAAAATAGTAATGATTTAAATTCATAAAGAAACATTTTCCGCACTAACTGTTGTCCTCCACCTGGAAGGCCTTTGCTCCGCTTCTTGGTCCAGCTAACACCAGCTTCTGCTCTAAGAAGCCTGTCTCTCTCTGAGTGAGATGGGGTCAGGGGGGATATCTTAGCCATCTTTGTATGCTGCATCCTTAGTGCAATTTTAGGCACACAGTAGATATTCCATGAATGTTTGCCAAGCAAATAAATTAATTTTGTTCTCCATTCCCAAGAAGAAAGTGTTCTCTTAAAAATTTGAATCACCGTTTTGCTATGGGCAGATAGAAATCATGTTATAGTATTTCCAGTTTATCAAGCATTCTTTGTTCTCACGCTGTCGTGAGTAACTTTTCAACTAGACTGCAAGCTCCTTGAGGGCAGCAGTATGTATGTATCCCTCATATCCTCTCAGAATAAGTAATTAATATTTGTTGACAGATTAACTGAGCCAAGTTTAGGTCTTTTTTAAATGAGTCTTTTGATATTTAAAAAAATATATATGAAAATGTTACCAGTAATTATGTCTAAATGGTGTGAGGAGGGTAAATTTTTACTTATTTGTATTTTCCAATTTTTCTACAATGACGTAGTTTACTTACATCATGTTTTTAAAATCATATCCCATAAAATGAGTAATAAAGTAAACATGGACTATCAAATACACCTTTTCATATTAACAAAACCTTTTGCCCATAAAAAAAGGGAGTCAAGTAAATTTTCATAAAAGAACTCTTAAGGCTACAGAGCTTACTCTACTACTTTCCTCTTGTGTGTATTTGTCCCTTAAGGCATAAATCTAACAAATAATGCATGAGGCAGACATAGAGAAAAGGCAGAGAAACCAAACAACAGGGTTTTATAAGTACAGAGGAAAATGAGAAAAGACATGGGAAAATAGAAGAGATTCCTTTTGGCAGCTGTATGTGAAAAGATAAAACAACAAAGTGTAGGGCCTAGAAAGGTAGTTTTGAGACACTCAATTAACTGAGTAATCACATTTAATAAAACCTGCATATATAACAGAGAAAGTTACGAAAAGATCTCTTCTAGAAAAAATGAAGAAAATTCAAGAATTCTATTGCTAAAACTAAGTATGTATTAATTTGAACTGTAAAGAGTTTTCAGGGCAAGGAAATATTGGCTGAGTTTAGGACTGCAGTATAAAACATAATGCTTGAGGGGCGCCTAAGTGGCTCAGTTGGTTAAGCGACTGCCTTCAGCTCAGGTCATGATCCTGGAGTCCCTGGATCGAGTCCCGCATTGGGCTCCCTGCCCGGCAGGGAGTCTGCTTCTCCCTCTGACCCTGCCCCCTCTCATGTGCTCTCTCTCTCTCATTCTCTCTCTCTCAAATAAATAAATAAAATCTTTAAAAACAAACAAACAAACATAATGCTTGAGAAATGAGAACAGATTATGGAATTCTAATACATCTAGTAGCAGAAACCTTGTAGGTACCTCCTCAGATTCCCTTGGTGCCATCACCTCATGGGCCCTAAGCTTCTCCACCTCAGCCTCCACTTCTTGGCCCACTGCCCCCCTTAGGCCTGATGAGTTTTGCTGGCCTACTGAGAAAGCCTGGCTCTTCCCCTGTGATGGTCTCTGCAGAAACAAGTACACCCTGAGTTCTGGATTCCCCTGCTGCTTCTGAACGTGGATGCAAAGTCCACAGGCCACTGAGTTTGGCTTCAAGGCAGCTGCTGAAGGACAGAGTGTGTAACCTGGAACTGTGGGATTAGTTACCTCCCTGGGGGGTAAATTTTGACCACTAAAACAGGAGCTGACAGCAAGCCAGGTAGATGAGTTCTCTCTTCCCTCCCTCCCCAAGTCTGTACAGAGGTGCAGTTCTTTGTGCTCCCTGCCAGAAGATGCCTTAAGTGGCAGAGCAGGTACACCTGCTAAGCACCCAACTAGTCCACTGTCAGCTCATTGTGCAGTTGTGCTTAGCAAGGGAAATGCATCATCTCACGTGGCTTCCCATCCTTTCCTGAATCACTTCCCTTTCTCCCACTCTCACTGCCCATGGATTCCATCTCTCAAATGAGGCACCAGCTCTTAATCTTTGTCTCAGGTTCTGTTTTTTAGGAAACCCAAGCCAAGGAAACTTTTAATCAATTATTACCCTTTCTACTTTTTGCTTGCAACATGTACATATCTTTGAATATGAATATGCATATGGATGATGCCTATATTTTTCTTTTGCCATTTAAGGCATATCTCACATCTCCTTAGAGAAGCAGCTAATACAGAAACATGATCATGTTTATTTTTAACACTATCAACTGGCACACTGGAATGTTATAATCCAGATCTTATAAAATTTTCCATAAGAGAAAATACTGGCCAATAGTAGGCCTTGAATTAGAAACCCTCTTCCTCTTATCTAAATATCTGCTATTAAATAAAGCTGAATGGTAGAGTTGAAGAGTTTTATATTTTCCAGATAATCTAAAGGAAAGCACCTAGAACAGTGCTGGGCACGTAAGGCATTCAATAAATTTTACTAAATAAAAGGAAGGGAGAGGGAAGAAAAAAGGTTAGGAGAAAAGGTAGAAGGGAAATCATTAGCCAGAATTCAACTAAGCTGGATTCTAATGTTGAGTGTCATTAATTGTTAGGTGCCCCAGGAGAGTTAACTTTTCTCTGTAAGTGCTTCTACACTCCCATCTATTTATCTCACATAAATTTTTTAAGAATTATATGCTAACTAAAAATGATGTCATTTCAAGGTATAATTACTGGTAATAGCCAACCGAGAAGCCCAGTGTTGACTTGGATCTATTACCAAAGTTGAAGTAGGATATTATCTGTTGGTCTTTTAAAGTAAGAGAACCAGTGGACAGCTTTTGATCAGCATTTTCATACAATCTCAGTAAAGCAATACACATTTAGTCCTTAGAGCACCCTATAACTTTCTATTGTTAAAAATGCATAAATTCACTATCCCTACCACATCCACAAAAATGCAAATTAATCTTCATAAATACATTAAAAGGACTACAGCAGTATCTATCCCATACTCCACCTGATTATCTTGCAAACTGGTTAGAGGGCAGGTGGTTATAAAGCATCAAAGGAAATCTAAGTACATATAAACACAGGAAAATTCAGTTAAGTGGAGATTTTTATCTCCTAATATTTCTCAGGAAGCCATAGGAAGATGAGAAATTAATGTTAAAAGTAAGTATCTCATTGAGGGGTGCCTGGCTGGCTCAGTCAATAGAGCATGCAACTTTTGATCTCAGGGTCATGAGTTTGAGCCCCACATTGGGCACAGAGATTACTTAAAAAAAAAAAAGTATATATCTCATTGAGAAGAAAAACTGGAGAACTAAAAAGTTGTAGGAGTTCATGAACGATTGGTGGAGGGGAAATTTCATAGTGGTTCTCTGTATTCATCACAAAAAGAATAAAGATTGGATAATGGACTTGTACTTTAAAATTTCTGCCTTTGAGGAACTGTGGATCAAAATGAAACTTACCTTCATTTTTGCTTGTTCAATAAATTCAAAACATTCTGGAAAATAAGACAGGATATTGGTTTCAGGCAGATCCAATATAGAAATGCTCTTATATATAAAGTCACTGAGGAAAGCATTTTCAACTCCATATGCAACATTGAGAATATGAGTCACCTTAAAGAGAAAAAAAAGATGATTTTTAAAAATTCTCTAATGAATTAATATTAGGCTAATTAAAAAGAGAATGGGATGTTGAGATTTGTAACAAGAATAAACAATTTAAGCATAACTCACTTGAATAATACTTGCAAGAAGCCTTCTTTGACCGCCCATCCCTCACCAGAAGTGCTAATTCTATACATTCCCATAGCACCCTCTACTTGCCCTAATTGTAGCTCTTACCACTTTGAGATTATTTGTCTCCCTCATGGTACTAGAAACTCCATGAGGGTAGGGACCATGTTTGGTTTATTCACTATTCCAAGTAAGCACTGTGAGTGAGCAGTGACCTGAGCACAGAAATTACTTAAAATATTTGTTAGAAAAATCAATGAATATCCATATAATAAACTCGAATAAGGGAAGTAGATCAATAACAGAAAGTTCCCTTTCAATAATTATTTCCCAATTTTCCTTCATATTCGTCATAAATATGATGGTTCTCAAGTGTGCCTGCCCATCAGAATCACTCAGTGAGTTTTTTAAAAATGTCAATGCCACAGAGCCTCAAACCCAGAGATTCCAATGAATTAGTCTGGTTGAAAGGATGGTCATGAAAGATTTTCTTTCAAATGGTACACAAAAGCAACCTTCTACTCCATCTGTGCATTTGAGTTCCTTTCCTACAGTCTACCAAGCATATGGAAGGAGTTATGTGGAAAGTCAATTAAAAGAATTCAAAAGCAAAATGGATCAGAAAAATAAGGCACTTTTTTTTTTTTTTTTAAGATTTTATTTATTTATTTGACAGAGAGAACGAAAGAGCACAAGGAGGGGGAGCAACAGAGGGAGAGGAAGAAGCAGGCCCCCTTCCAAGCAGGGAGCCTGATGTGGGACTCGATCCCAGGACCCTGGGATCAGGACCTGAGCCGAAGGCAGATGCTTAACTATCTGAGCCACCCAGGCACCCAAGGCACTGTTTCTTGTTATGACATGCCTCACTGTACTTATTCTCTCTTAACATGGGTGTTAGGTTTTGCCTGATCTCTGTATTTTCATGTATTTCACATATATTTTAGACTATCTGTCCAGCTCTGCCTCTCTTGCCCCTACTACCCTCCTAGATATGGCTCTGGCAGTGCCCTACTCCTCCCCTAGCACAGCTGACTGGATTCAGGCAGACACCTGACTTAAAACAAAACTGATCAAATAATCTTTAGAAATTTTAAAAATAGGGGGTGCCTGGGTGGCTCAGTCGTTAAGTGTCTGCCTTCGGCTCAGGTCATGATCCCAGGGACCTGGGATCCAGCCCCGCATCGGGCTCCCTGCTCAGTGGGAAGCCTGCTTCTCCCTCTCCCACTCCCCCTGCTTGTGTTCCCTCTCTCACTGTGTCTCTCTCTGTCAGATGAATAAATAAAATCTTAAAAAAAAAAAAAATTAAAAAAAAATTTTATGGGCGCCTGGGTGGCTCAGTTGGTTAAGCGACTGCCTTCAGCTCAGGTCATGATCTTGGAGTCCCTGGATCGAGTCCCGCATCGGGCTCCCTGCTCGGCAGGGAGTCTGCTTCTCCCTCTGACCCTCCCCCCCTCATGCTCTCTCTATCTCATTCTCTCTCTCAAATAAATAAATAAAATCTTTAAAAATAAATAAAGAAATAAAGAAATTTTTAAAAATAGGTGTACAAGACAGCTAGAATGATCCACAAACTGGAGAGCTTTAAGACAGCCACTTTCTATTAAGTGCTCAAAGAAGCTGAAAATTTCTGCTCCCAAATAAGAATAGAGTAGATGTGCAGAGAGGGGCCATGATGCCAGTGTGAGAGAAGAACCATCTTGGATGGCGTTCTCTTCTCCAGTGCAGCTACTCTCGGCTCTGATTCCAGAGCTCCCCCTAAATCATTATACACATTCTCATTCCTTGCTCAGGTTTCTGTGCTTCCCAACCCAAAGAACATTGATTAAGACACTCCAGGAATTAGACCTTATGAAGACAGAGCCATAAGCCATTTACTAACCTAACTGCCTTGTGGAAGAAAGACAAAAGAAAACACCTCAACTATCTACTCAAGAAAGACTTAAATAGAGAGGAGATGGGAGAAACTAGAAAGGTAAGAACATTTTTAGAAGATAAAGTCTGAAATGTCCTGTTTTCCCCAGTGAAGTCTTATCTATGTCAAGTCACTCACTGTCAGTGTACTTCTGACCAGGATTATATTATGATTCTGCCCTTAATTATAGAACATCTTCCAATGTTATATTACGATTCTGCCCTTAATTATAGAACATCTTCCAATGTTTTACATTATTGATGTGTTCGCCTTGTCTTTACAAATGTATTCTACATTCCCAAAAGAACAGAAATGAGGTCTTTCATATAAATGTATAGATCTATAGATCTTCACAGGATTATGGAGAAAACCAGAATCTTGGGAAAACCTGTTGAAAGGTAAAAGTGCTTTACAAATATTGTGGATTACCAATGCCTGGGGAGTTTAGCTGTTGGGAAATGCAGTTTATATGGCTATTGATTGGTCCTGATTAAAAAGAATTGTACTGAGTCACAGGTAGTGGTGATGATGGGCATCCAGTCTAAAACCCTTTCTAGTAATTAGGCATACTTCCAAAATGTAATTACGGAGGTCCTAACAATGATTGCCCTTGGGAAGCCCTTTGTAATATGGATAATAATAGCCCCTTATTGAGAACTTGGTATGTGCTAGGCATATGTCACTTTATCCTCACATTTAGGCATTATTATTTCCAATTTTAATAAACTTTTATATTTTGAAACTGGTTCAGGGGTGCCTGGGAGGCTCAGTCATTAAGCATCTGCCTTCGGCTCAGATCACGGTCCCAGGTCCCAGGGTCCTGGGTTCGGCCCCGCATTGGGCTCCCTGCTCAGTGAGAAGTCTGTTTCTCCCTCTCCCACTCCCCCTGCTTGTGTTCCCTCTCTCACTGTGTCTCTGTCAAATAAATAAAAATCTTAAAAAAAAAAAAAGAAAGAAACTGGTTCAAAAATCAGAACATTACAAAATAGAAACATTAAGAAATCTTGTTCTCACCGTGTCCCTATCTACTCCATTATCTCCCACAATAATGGTAACCACCTTTGTTGAAGTTTCCTGCATATTCTTTTAGAACATCTTTTTTTTTTTTTTTTTTTTTACTGTTATTAGTCTCCTTTTATTCTTTTGGTAATCTCCTCCAGAGTTAACTACTTCTGTTTGTGGGTGATGAAATGTGTAAGGAATCCACTTCAAACGTTGGCCCAGCCATGAGCATGGTCTTTCCCTTTACTTGAACTCAGAATGAAGACTTTTGATTCTTGTTTTTTATATTCCAGTCCCAGAAGTAGTTTTTCACTGTAGAAGTTATCTGCAGGCAGTCTTATACTTTCTAGCAGTAGTCTACGACCAGGCTCTAGCTTCTCCAGGACACTACACAGGATGGATTTAAATGTGTGTTAAACTAAGAGGCATTCTCTCAAATGAGTTTAAACGCATTTTATTTTTAGACAACCTACATGACATGTTTTTTATTCTTAAAAACAATGCCTCTGCTCCAAATAAATCAGGGTCAAAACAAATGAAGAGCTCAAGAGGCCATCAGTCCCATCTGTCTAAGTCCTGGTGTCATGTGGGTGAAGAGGAGCAGCCCGTTATGGCAACAGCTGATGCATCCAAAGTTATGGCAGAATTCGTTAACATTTCTCCATTTCTAAACCGTCTGTAAAGAAAATCATATATGGGTTCACACCATCCTCACAGGAGTCCAGCAGAGCAACCACGCCATGTGGATTCATGTTTTCACCAATAAAGAACTGGTAGTTTTTGAAATTAGCAAGGATGTGATTGATTTGCTCTGCAGCCCCTGTCATAAAAGGTTTTACTCTTTCTGGCCTCTGTTCTTCAAGTTTGCCTTTGATTGATTTCATGTAATCTATGATGTACTTCTTGTAGGCTTCTTTTGTGAAGCTGGTTTCTTGCAACTGATGGTTCATGACAGTACCAACACCAGTGATTACTGTGCTTTCGGGACCTTCGCCCTCCGGGCCTTCAGAGGACGCATTTCCACCAATGAGCGAGTCATCAACGTTACCCTCTGTCTGTCCTACTGACCATGGCTGATGAGGTCCCGGTAGATGATCATGCTAAGGCACTACCTTAGCAGGAGCCGGGAGCTCTGACCGAGCGCAGTGCAGCCGGAGCGGCACCTTCTATTAAGTGCTCAAAGAAGCTGAAGGAGGGGCTAGGGGGAGGAACGGGCAGAAAAGGCCGACTCAGTCGCTCCCCAACCTCATACAGAGGGCACGCACGTCCCCCTACGTCATTGCGCGCTTTTAGAACATCTTTAGGCAAATAATTTATTCCCTTTCTTACACAAAGACAACACCTTGGGTTCCCCTCTCACTTAAATATGTCCTGGAGATTTTTTCATATATTTACAGACCCTTTTCTTGGTGTTCTTTTGTACAGCTATTCAGTATTCTATGGTATGAGTGTACTATTGTTTAAATAGTTCCCTATCGATGATCACGTGGGCTGTTTTCAATGATTTGCGATTATGAACAATGCAGCAGGAAGTACCTTGGAACATTTTATGTTAGAGTCAATTTTCTATCTTCCATAGGGCTTTATAGGGCACACACCAGGCACTTGAATACCTTATTAATAAAGCAACTACTATTACTGTACCTAAACATTAAAATGAAATTCCTACTGAAACTTCTGAAATGGTCCTCCACAAGAGAATTTCTATTAATTATAGCACTTTACGGCCCTGAGACAGAGGACGGCCTGGAATGACCGGGGTGCACGAGAGAGCAGGCACACCTGGACCTTTGGGAGGAGAAACACGCAGGGGCTGAAAGGTGGTTTTTCCAGATTACGTTAGGTCCGCAAAACCTCCTTGTTTTGCGGCGAGATTCAGCTAAGGCTGAAAGGGCCCGGGAGGCGGAGCGGTTACTTCGGCCTCCCTACTCGCCCAGCAGGCTGGCCTCCACCCTCAGGGGAACGCGCCACCAAGTCACTCCTTGAGCGCACCCAAGTTCTCCCGTGGACACTGCAGCTCATTTCCTCCTACCTTGAGGTCTCTCAACCAATGAGTTTGCCTATTCACCCAGAAAAGCAACTATCGGTGACAGTTCTAAGGATGGAGAGTGAGTCCACGCTGGAACAACAAATCTCATGCCCGAGAATGGAGCTGAAGAAGCTGAAAGGAAAGCGGGGTCCACACAGGAGAAACAAAGGAGGGGATTAAGAGAGATGTTATAGGAAACATCTCATCAATGTGGCACCTCCATCATCTGGATATTCCAGAGGAAACCTCCAGAATGGCCCGCTTCCCAAATGTAGATACATCTAAAGCCAATGAGATTTTGTCACCCATAGTATTCTCTGCCTGGTGCCCAGTGATATGCTCAATGGAGGTAAAAATGCGAAGTACGGCCTGGAAAGAAATTTATTTTTGTGGTTTCTTAGAAATGACTGTCATCCGTAGCTCTTAGCACATGAAGCAGCAGATGGAGTTGCATACGTCCCATGGGAGAGAGGACTGGTGCAGCGATTTCTTTCTGACTCCAGTGCATTTCTTACTGAGACACAGGAAGGTTCATGGAATTTGATGCCTCGGCTCATCACTGCTCAAGACTCAATTCAGCCCAAATTGCTCCTGTTGGAGAAGTGAACTCGGATGGTTCCTTTAATGAGGCAGGAAGGGGAAATTCCATTTTCTGCCTGAGCTCAGTGCAGCCTGCCCGAAGGCTGAGGGGTCCAGATGCCGAGCCATTGACCGACTTGGATCCAGGAGCAGCAGTGTCAGCAGATCTGGAGGCTCAGCCTCACTTGGAATCAGATGCTATTAAAGCAGAACAGAATCTTCTCTGAACAAGCTGCCACCACAGCTCCCATGGCCACCATCTGCTGTAGCAATGTCCCCACCGTGATGTGCTCCCTGCTTCTTCTGGTTACCTTCCCATACATGTAGTGCCGCCTGATTTGGGAGGCTGTAAGCTATAAATAATAGCTTTAGCACCCCAACTCAAGCCAGGAGCAGAATTCTCTATGGTGGAATCGTGCCAGCGCACAGAAAAGGCAATAGTGGCCCCTCATCTGCCTTCCTCCCTCCCCCCAGTTCCCTCCCGCCGGTCCCCACCCTTTCTTTTTCCAGGCCTCTGGGGCTCTCTCTTGCTTGGCAGCTGCATCTGGTGGACCAGCTTGGAGCAATGAGCTTCTGCCTCCCAGCTCAGTGAAACTTGCAGTTTGAAAGAGAGCCTCCAGAAGAGAGTAGTGTTGATTCCAGAAGAACGGACTTGTGAATGGTGGCTTGGCAAGTGCCCAGCTTTCTGGCTCCCGGGCCAGGAAGATACTATTGCACAAGGTGGCCTTTGGAGTGCCTATCCTCTGAATTAGACCATCTAGGTCATTTGCTACGTTTTTGGGGGTAGGGCTGGCACTGACACAAATTAATTTCTAATTCTGCCCTCAGAGTAGCAGCACCCAAGATCTGGGACTGTTGGGATTATTAGGCTGCCCTGGGGGCAATTTCAGATGTTTTTGTCATTTCTAACCTGGTTCTAACCTGGTAGTAACCGTAGGGCCTTGGGTGTCTTAGGGAGCTAAAACAAAATATCATAGACTACGTGGCTGAAACAACAAACGTTTATCTCTCATAGTTCCGGAGGCTGGGAAGCCGAGATCGTGATGCTGGCTGATCCGGTTCCTGGTGAGGGCTTGATGCCTGGCTTGCGGAGGCTGGCTGCCTCCTCCGAGGGAGAGGGAGAGCCAGGGACAGAGCTTTTAAGGTTGAATCGGCTTGAGACCCCAGGCGCTCCAAATTCTAGTCTATTGTTATTTCAACAACGTTCTTGTGCTTCAGGTACCAGTTGTTCTTTTAGTTACAATATCTGCTCTTTCAGACTTCCTTTGACAAGAAATTTGTACTTCTGAAGTCAATTTATCTAATAATAAGAATATCTGTCCCTCCGATGGAAGTTGAAACCTAAGCATTTGCAGATGACACAATCAAATGAGTACCATCTGCCTCAAAAAGCAGGCCTAATATATTCTACCCTGGGGAAAAGTAACAGGACCTCTTATAAGGAGAGTTGACAACTTGAATGAAAGTATCATGGGGTCCTTGAGATCAAATAGTGGCAAGAGTCACCTTAGAAAGAAAGCATTTCACATGCTCTCAACAGGAAGCTTGAGACACTTGTTTGACCTGATCAATATGATGAAGAATGAGAAAGACTGTGCCATCCAGGTGGGGGGCGGGGGGGGAGGACAAGTACGTGTGGGAGGCAGGAGACCAAGGGACAGAGAGGCCAAGGTGGGCACACTAGGAAGGCAGAAGGCGCCCATTTTCCCCAACTTGATGCACTGACTCCCAGAGGCAGGTGTGTTCTGTGGTGGAGAAGAATGGACTGAAAGTCCTGCAATGGAATCCTACAACCCGCTCTGAGGCCGGGCGCACCAAGCGAACTGCTTTCAGGTTGTATTTCCGGGCTGGCCAGGTGAGACACACACACGAGGGTCCTGAAAGCTGCAAGGCTCAGTGGAAAGAATGGGACACATGATCTCCCGCCAGATGAAGGGAAAGGATGAACACAACAGTACTGATAACAAAGAAGACTGGAGGTGACTTTTGTGAGAACACCTGGAACAGTGACAGCATCTCTCTGTATGTGTGTATCACTTCACGTCAACTTTTTTTTAGTACTGTTTCCACTTTTTAATAAAAATTTTAAAAAGTTTAAAAAAAAATTATATCCCTTTGAAATGTGCCATGCATTTAAATCAATAATCTAGTTTTGCCAAATCACTAAATTTTTCAATAAACCCTCTATTCAGCTGCTCAGTTTACCTTTGTTCTATTAGGCATCTAACAGTGTCACAAGTACAGAGACAGAGGGATCTTTTAAACAGCTGCTTGATTCACATCACCAGGATGAAAGCAAATTTGAATTGGTGTATCCTAAGAGCGGACAGATAATGAGACACTTGCCAATGAACGAATTTATCAGTTTTTCTATTTTTCATTTTTTCCTTGAGAAATATTAACTTATTAGCATAAGCAAGACTTCGAAACTTGTGCTACTTATGTTAAAATATTAATCTAAGACGGATCCTATTAGGAAATACAGTAATTCTCTTAACCTTATGCAATTCCAGGCCATTATCTCTTATTGTCAGGCAGTTATAATGGTGACTGCAATGCCTCCTAATCTCCCCACGCTAGTTTATGCAACACTCCAATTTATTTTCCACACTGCCTCTGACAAGCAACCTTTCAAACTGCAAATTTGATCTTGTTACTCCCCTGGGTAAAGACTTTCAAAGACTCCTGGATAAAGTCCAAAGCGTTTACTCTGGCTTACATGGACTTTTGTGATCTTACTCTTGCTTACATCTCTGACCTTGTTTCTTGGTATCCTTCCTTCTCACTCTCTAAGTCCTGGGTTACTGACTTTTTTTTTTTTTTTTCTGTCTCTGAAAGCACTGGCCTTTCTCTTCTGGGCCTCCACACAAACAATTTCTCCTATCTGAATGCTTTTCTGTCTGCTCCCTCCCCATCCCATTCCGAGCAAACTTCAGTATCATTTCCTCCAGGAAGATTTCCCTGACCTTATAATCCCCAACCCAATCCAAACATGGGTCAAGGGCATCATCTCATTCATATGCTCTCCAACGGCACCTGCATTTCCCCATCAAAGCACATAATACACCTGTACTGAAGCTGCTTATTTGTCTTTCTCCCCTCTCTGCCCCTCAGATCATAAGCTTCATGTGAATAAAAACCTCTTGCATTTCACAAACCATAGCAATTCCATGATGCTGAAGTACTGCTTGACAAAATAGATGGCTGAAATATTTTTAGTAAACACTGAAATAAATAATAAATCACACCAGTTGAGGGTGGAAGAAGATGGCACTGGGGAAGTAGTATGTGAGTTGGGACTCGGGCATGGGTAGGTCTTGGACGAGAAAAGAAGAGGAAAGTCTTTCCCACACAAAGGAACTACATAAGCAGAGGCAAGAAAACATGCTTCAAAGTCAGGTTCATAAGGATACATGAAGGGAGACAGAGAGAATATAAAATTGGAAAGATGGATTACAAATCCACATATTTTAATTAGGTACAATAATTTTTGCAACTTTATTAAAACAGGAGCCAAAAATGTTACCAGTTAAACTCTGAAATGGGGGCCCCTGGGTGGTGCAGTTGATTAAGCGTCCAACTCTTCGGTTTCAGCTCAGGTCATGATCTGAGTCTTGAGATCAAGCCCCACATCGGGATCCCAGCTCAGTGAGGAGTCTGCAAAAGTTTCTCTCCCCCCCTCCTCTGCCCCTCCCTGTGCTCTCTCTCTCTAAAAATAAATAAATAAATCTAAAAAAACCCAACAAACTCTGAAATGGACTAATAGTTTCTAAATAAATGTAACAATTAAAATACTTCCTATACATGGTGCCAGACCTAAAGCATTTTTTTACCTTGTACTTTTTCAGAGTATCCAGATCATGAGCAGCATCTTGTGACCCTATAAGAAATAAATCATATCACCTTGAACATAAAAATAATCATCCTAACTTTTTAATCTAATTTTGGTAGCAATTCTATTAGTTATTTGTTTATTTAAAAAATACAACTTGGAAGGACCTCAATCCAACCTTCTAAAAGACAATTTAGATATATTCATTAAAAAATGTTCATCTTGTGGGGTGCCTATATGGCTCAGTTGGTTAAGTGTCTGCCTTCAGCTCAGGTCATGATCCTGGGATCCTAGGATAGAGCCCCACACCATCAGGCTCCCTGCTCAGTGGGGAATCTGCTTCTCCCTCTCCCTCTTCCTTTGTCCCCCACCCCCAGCTCATGCTCTTTCTCTCTTGTGTTCTTGCTCTCAAATAAATAAATAAAATCTTTAAAAAAAAATTCATCTTGGGGCGCCTGGGTGGCTCAGTCGTTAAGCGTCTGCCTTCGGCTCAGGTCATGATCCCAGGGTCCTGGGATCGAGCCCCACGTCGGGCTCCCTGCTCCGCGGGGAGCCTGCTTCTCCCTCTGCCACTCCCCCTGCTTGTGTTCCCTCTCTCGCTGTGACTCTGTCAAATAAATAAATAAAATCTTTAAAAAAAAAAAAAAAATTCATCTTGTGTATGTATCTTGTCCTCTGCAATCCCACTTGCAGCAATTTGTCTTAAAACTCCCAGGTGTTGCAAAGATTAGCTATGAGGATGTTCACTATAGTACTGTTTATAATACAAAAAACCCCAAAACAAATAAAAACAACCAAAAGCCTAATCATAGGGGTTGGGTTAAATAAAATGATACATTTATGTAGTGAAATATATACACCCATTAAAATGAGAATGCAGAGGTACCTGGCTGGCTCAGTGGGTAGAGCATGTGACTCGATCTCAGAGTCATGGCTTTGAGCCCCACATTGGGGGTGGAGTTTACTTAAACAAAACAAAACAATGAGAATGCAGAAGAATATTTATGGCATGGAAATATATTCTCAATATATTAGGTGATGATACCATTAGGTTACAAAATACCATCATCCATTTTTATAAAAACATGTATATGCCTAAAAATGGACAGGAAGTATATAGAACAAAATGTTTACAGTGGGATTACAGGTAACTTTTTTTTATGTTCATCTGTATTTTTTATAATAAATATCTACTTTTTTTGTAACTTAAAAAAGGGTATTAAAAAAACCACCCACAAAATAACTCAGTGCCATTTGGTTTGGGAATACCCAATAGCTTAGAGCAAACACTGTTGGTCTATGAATTCTACCCACATTCCGTGTACCAATAGGGCTATCTATCCCCTTTTACCGTTTCTTCCTGTCAAAGTTGGCTCTCCAGATCTACCAAACTTGGAAAATGACTCTAGCTAATATGCAAGTCCAAACAGGAGATAACCAGTTAAAATAAAGCGAGTTAAACAATTGAAAAATAGGGCATTTATTATTTAAAGATTTCAAGTATTTTACTTTCCTAAATTAGGATCCATTTCCATGCATGATGTTTTTCTTACCTCACCTATCTAGGCAATCTGCCAGCTTCTATTATGTGATTTTAGGTAGCTGAAAAGCCAGCAAGTACACTGGTTGGTCAATATTCGCCTAGTAATCTGAAACTCACAGATTCCTTACTGAGCCTACATTTAAATTTATTCCTAAAAGTTAGCCTATCAAAATATTAATATCTGTTAAAAACTGGATGGTGGAAATGTAGTTGTCTGTCATATTATTGTCTGTAATCATCTATACCTTTGAAATACTTCATAATTGAAAAGTAATTTCTCAGTTTTCTGCAGGAAGTTCTAACCATCTCCAGGGGGGAAATGGCTTCAAATAAATTAAATGCAAATCATTTTTAAAATAAATAATAATTAATTCTACTCTGCCTAGGTCTTAAAATAGCAAAAAAAAAAAAAAAGAAAGAAACATGCATGAATGAAATTCTTTCTTTTAACCCTAGATTGCCATTATTATATTTATCAAGGCTGAATACTTCAATCATTTCCGTTAAACACACACACATCAAACACGACAGGTTGATTATATTTCAGAATTGGCTGGTACATTTTGAAAGTCAGAATATGAACTCTATTGAAATAAATTTAGTATCCTTGAGACCAAAAAAAATGTTAACTTGTATGCTCTGCCTTTTCAAATAAGAAAATTATGAGTGTTAATAGGTGGGGAAACAATTTTAGTCAGCATAAATGGATTTCAGGTAATTGGCTTGTATGTTTCATTTAATACTTGGTAGTATTACAGTTCAAGTTAATTCTCTCTAAATTCTAGATATAAACATCAGCTTTTCTCCAATTTTAAGTGGTTGCTTTGTGTTATAGTCCTGTTAAACATTTATTGGAAAGACACATTATTAAAAGAAACACTGTATACTGTATATCATGACAATGTGTTATTTTTATTTTTTTAAGATTTTATTTATTTATTTGACAGAGAGAGGCACAGCGAGAGAGGGAACACAAGCAGGGGCAATGGGAGAGGGAGAAGCAGGCTTCCTGCCAAGCAGGGAGCCCGATGTGGGGCTCGACCCCAGGACCCCGAGATCATGACCTGAGCCGAAGGCAGACGCTTAACGACTGAGCCACCCAGGCGCCCCGATAATGTGTTATTTTTAAAAATGATTTTTTTTTTTTTAAAGATTTTATTTATTTATTTGACAGAGAGAGACAGCGTGCACGCGCAAGCACAAGCAGGGGGAACAGCAGAGGTAAAGGGAGAAGCAGGCTCCCCACAGAGCAGGGAGCCCCATGTGGGACTTGGTTCTGTGACTGGTCCTGAGCTGAAGGCCGACACTTAACCGACTGAGCCACCCAGGTACCCCAACAATGTATTATTTAAACCTTTATTTTGAAAAAATAGAATGTCATCCTTTTATAAACTATCTTAATTGAGATTTAAAAACAAATATCAATTTTAAGAATTTTACAATTTTAACAGTGGCTACATGAATCATAGTTGTGTTAAAACTCATAGAACTAAATACCAAGTCAACTTTACTGTATGAATAGTTTTGAAAATGATTAAAAAGTTGATGAATAGGGAAACAATTAAACAAAGAGGGCTAAGAATAACAATTTACAGGTATTTTTACATCGATACTTATAAGCCACTAATACTCATTATTTGGCCAAGGATTATTATGGAAATACAAAGATGAGGTATTTTCAGTATTTTGCCACATAATATATGTATCATAAAAAATAACTACATAAGATCTCCAGAATCCTGGGGGCGCCTGGGTGGCTCAGTCGTTAAGCGTCTGCCTTCGGCTCAGGTCGTGATCACAGGGTCCTGGGATCGAGCCCCGCATCGGGCTCCCTGCTCGGCGGGAAGCCTGCTTCTCCCTCTCCCACTCCCCCTGCTTGTGTTCCCCTCTCTCACTGTGTCTCTCTCTGTCAAATAAATAAATAAAATCTTTAAAAAAAAAAAAAAAAAAAAAAAGATCTCCAGAATCCTGTTTAAGAGATTCTTTTTATGAAAATACTAAGTATTGTATAAATTCTGATGTAGTATGTCTTAATTTATAAGTCACCATTTTCATCATCACAAAAACAAACCAAAAGCATTACTGAAATGGGAAATAAATGATATTTGAAAGAGAAATGTTTTATTTGAGAAAATTGGTAGGAGTGAACATTCATAAATGAATAAAAACAGGAGCATAAATAACTATGAGGATGAGTTAACAGTATTTGTGGAAGAACTGCACAAAATAAAGAGCTATACAAATTTAATGTATTATCACCTCCCATCTCCATAACCCTATAAAAGATCCCAAGATTTTCACTTAGAATTGAAGAGAAGATCTCAAATGTCACCATTTGGAACTTCTTAACAGAATATAAATATATATATTTATATAAAGTTTATATATATATATAAACAAATAATACATGTACCTTTCAACTACCCAAGAGAAATGGAATTTTCTACTTTTACGAAGTAAGTTGGTTTTAAGAAAAGTCCTAGGGATTTTGCTGTAAAAATATAATTTTCAAAGCCTAGGACAAAAATGCTAAGATCTTTTTGTCAACCTGTTAGATAGTTCAAGGGCCTACGTAAGATTTTTGAAATGCAGAAGCTGGTTTGAATTTATGAGCTAACCGAAAAAGATTAGTTTTACAGCTTCATTTTCTTTATTCCCTACCAAAAACAAATACTAATTTCAATAGTGCTAGGTGGGAGTTGTGTTGCTTTGAAGAGATGAAGAAAGCTCTTTGAAGCAACCTAGAAACAATCCCCCCATCTCCAGAGAGAAACTCAGTCTGGTCAGAAAGAACCCCTGCATCATTCATGTGGAAGAACTTAAGATGTAATCATCCACGGGTCCCTTGGAAATAAGGCACCTGTAACTAGGCAGAAAAAGGTCCATCTACCTCTCACAGGAAAGCAGGTTGTACCTGATAAAAACATCCCATTTCCTGGTCCAGAGAGGAGACCATATAAGGTCTAGTTTCAGAAGTCTCTCCCAGAACTCTCCCAGGATTCTGGGAAGGGTTCCAATGCCAATCTGAGAATACTACCTTGATCAGCTCACTTTGGATAAGTCTAGATAAAAAAAATCACAAGCAAAGTTCATGAGAGTGAAATGATAGTTTAAAATTTAGTTTAAAATTCTACCATAGAATTTTAAACCATTATTACTACAAGGAAGCCAAATAACTGAAAAATGTGCCTGAGCGTATTTTCTTTCCTAGAAATGGTGTGCAAGTCCTGGGTCAACCTTTCAGACTAGCTAAATGGTCCCTTGATTTTGCACTGGGCTTCAGGAACTAGTTGGAGATATTTATTTGAAGTGAAAGATAGCTCATGTAGCAATACATGTAATACATAATACAATAACAACTCATATGTAACTGCAATTAATTTGTTTCAAAAATTTTCACAACCTCAGGATAACCCTATGAGAGAAATAGATACCTTTACTTTAGTTTTACAGATGGTTTCTTGCAGGACCAGAGAGAACAAATGACTTATGCTAGTTCATCTACTAAGGTAGAGCAGGACTGAAAACCTGGACTCCCCAAAGCAGTCTAAATGATAATGTAGAGCGGGAGTGGATCAGACTTGACCTTGATGCCCAGCTCTGTTATTTACTAGGTGTGTTACCTTGTGCAAATTACTTAACTATTGTTAAATCCAGTTCCCATCTGTGAAATGGAGTTGATAATCCCTACTTCAGAGAGTTTTTTAAAAAGGAGATGCTATGTGCACTTCACAACAGGACCTGGCTATTTCTGACTCCCAGTTCCGTGTTCTTTCTACTCAAGAATGGCTTGGCTGCATAAATATTGGCAAATCATTAATCTTTCCAAGTCTTAATTTCTCTACTCACAAATGAAAAATAATTCAAATCTACTTGAACATACTAATTTTTTTTAAAGAATGCCATACCATATTCTTGCCAAGCTAACAAGTTTGTACTTTTCATACTGTTCTTCATTTACTATTTGCGGAGCATGCTTTATATAGGGAAACAATATTCTCCCTAATACAAGAAATCATAAAACTACCAAATTCATAGCTATAAAATGAAAACACAATTTCTCCTTAACACTCAAAAAACAGGCACTTAGATGTGGCTATAAGAGTCATGCATTCCATGATTTGTAACAGCAGAGAAGGCAAACAAGCACTTGGCTATTTCAAGTACTAACTTTTCTATAACCTTAACCCCTTGCTACTTAGAGTTTTACCTAATAAAAGCATTCTTTCTAATTCGATGATTTTTAAGGCTAATCCATTTATAATCCAAGAAAATACAACATTAACATCCTCCGGAGAAGTAAAAAAAAAAAAACCAAAAAACGGATGAAAGTTGTTCTAAAATCCAAATACCAGGTGCCATGTGCTACTGGAATCTATGCTTCTTATGGATATATTGTGGGCCAGCTAATGGAAGTTCCAAATATAAAAAAGGAAACATTTCAACTTTTCAGCAGGGTAGCTGATAGAACAGAATAATACATATTCGGGAAAAAACGAGAAATATGGCTAAAAGGAATGAATGAGTTAGTGCCAAATCGATATACTCACCCAGGAGCAACCATGGCTTAATAACACCAACATGCAGGTCCAAGCTAAGGTCCTGCACATAACCACAACTACCCCCACTGCTCGGCTCTACTTCTTCCACAACATGAATTCTGGCATCTTTCCATGTTTCTATAATTTTCTTTCCAGTTAGCGTTGTCACCCTGGTGCATTGCTTCCTGAGATTATTCCGGGAAAACGCTTTAATTTCCTGGTTAAGGGAGTGCATTACATGAGCAGCGGCTAAGAACAAAATACAAGCAACTCTAGCCAAGACTGGAAAAGGCCGGAACTGCCCGTCCCTTAGCCCTCAGATTAAAAAAATAGAGCCTCAGGTGTGCAATCCCCTCCAGGTGATAGCAGCCACACACCGGAGACAAAGACTTCCAGGTCCGTTTTCCCCGGCACCACCGAGTAAGGCGAAGTTTGATTGGCCATTGAGAAACGAACCCCGATTGGATGCTGTATCTTCTTCCGGTCCGCCGAAAAGCTGCGTTAATTTCCACTGGCTCAAGGAATCCGCTCAGAGTTTATTTTTGCTGCTTAAACCTAGCTTTATTATTCATGCAAAGTGGGAAAATAGAAGACTTAATTGGAGAGACGACTGATATTCCCTCGCTCTTTTAAATGCAGTGATTTTCTGGCTATGTTGGATTGGTGTCACTTGTAGAGACCATAAACAACGGGTTGAAGGACGTACGGCTGCTGCTTTTAGCGAGAAGGCGAGGTCGTAGTGCAAACCTTCCTACTCCGCAGAGCTTTTCTTGTCCGCCTGTTTTAAGACTAACACAGTGGTGCTATCGATGTCAAAAATAACTTTAAGCTTATGTTTTGTACATTTTATGCTATCACTGCCAAGAGGGGCGTTTGCTGCATAAATACTGTTGTGTGAATTGTGAGATAAATCCACAAAAATACTTTAAGTTCCTATATGTGGTTGAGACGAGCTTGGAACATGTTTTCTAATTTTTTTCCTGTTTTCGCCACACTGGAGTCCTTTATGCAGTGAATATACGCTCTTTATAAGGCATTTCTTCAAGTCTTCCATACATGGTTTCAGAAAAATGGATACGCAGACAGACAAATTTGTAAGACAGATCGGTTACGGAATGATGATTCTGCTTACAAAAGAATGGTTTGTTTTGCAAAAGAAATCACAAGATTAAATAGGAATTTTCCTTACCCCACTTTTAAATGGTCTCACACACAATGTTTATTTACACATGTATAAAGTGAGGAAGTTGCACTTAATGAAAACTTCTCCAACACTACATACCAAAGTTTTTGTTCTTTTGAAGTTTTCTTATGTAGAATTAAAATAAACCAAATTTTTCTCTGTTGAACAGTGAGATATAAGCCCAGGCTATCTACAAAGTACTCTAAAATGAAAAACTGAAGAAATGATTCACACCATTTAAATAATCACAGGTTCATCAAAATCAATTCTAATCACACATTATTTCATATGTTTATAATTCAACAATAAAAACGATCAACTATTGAGCACTTCCTACTTGCTAGGAACTGTGCTTGCAAGCAGTTTGTAGATTCTCAGGGCTATCCATCAGGTGCTTAATGATGCTTTACACACATTATCCCATTTGATCTCACGACAAGTCTATTATGAATATAGTATTATAATCATCTACATTTTACAACTGAGCAAACTCAGATGCAGAGAGAGCAAATAACAGATCTTACACTTCACAGCTCCTAAATTTATAACTACAAATAAAACCTAGATTTGTTTTAGGCCAATGCCTTAGCTCTTATTTTCTTTGAAATAGTGCCCCACTCCCCCAAAATTATAGCTAAAAATATTTATTATTTGCTATGTTCCAGGCACTGTCACAGTCACTGGTGATAGAGCACTGAGTAAAAAATAAAAGTCCCCTCTTTCATGGAGCTTGTATCCAAGTGGAGGGAGCAGATGGACAGACAATAAATAAATATATAACCATGTTAGGTCCTGATTTAAGTGCTAAAATGAAAAATTAAGTGAAATAAGGGAACAGAGTGAAAGAGCAATGCGCTATTTGCTATGCATCAGTGAGAGAGGGCCCCTCTGATAAAGTGAAATTTGAGCAGAGATTTGAATAAAGTTCAAGAGCCAGACCCTCCCAGCCATCTGGGAGAAGAGCTTTGCAGATGGAGGAAATAGTAAGTGCTGAAACAGAAGTGTACTGGTGGGAGGAAAGAAATGGAGATATTCAAGAAACTTAACAGGTGGCTAATGTGGCTTTTGGGGGTAAGTGAAGGGAAGAGAGGTAAGAGATGAGGTCAAGAGAAAAATGATAAAGACTTCGGGTTTTATTCCGAGTGAGATGGGAAGCCACTGGAGGGAAACAGGTAGAGAAGTGGTGAATCCTGTATTGTGCTGCCGGGATGCTCCTTCAGTGAATGCCTGTTGTCTGGGAGTGCTTTTGACAGTCCCTTTAGGAACTGCCTCGACTGCAGAGGGCTGCCTTGCCTTCGGTTGCTCCTTTCACAGGATACACCACATTGATGACTGATTGGTGAGGAAGCATAAAGGCCTGGCCATCTTGGCTCAATTTGAAACAACTCTGAAGGGCACTGTAGCTCTAAAGTCCAACATGTAGTTGGCCAAGCCTGTCATTGGACATGCATAACCTCTTGACTTCTCTGCCCGATCCTGATCTTTCCCTTCACTTCCACAAATGTCGATACCAAGGACAATCCTTAAAAAAGTCCTGCATGCCAGAACCCTACCTCAGTCTGCTTCTGGGGAAACCCAGTCAGTGACAAGTGACATGAAATTATGCTTATGCTGCAGAAGGATCTTTCTGGCTGCTGTGAGGAGAGGGGGTAAAATGGAGGCAGGGAGATTTGTTAGGGGGCTACTGCAATGGTCCACATGGGAGACGACAGTTGCTTGGGCTAGAATGGCAGCAGAAGGAGAGGTAACAGGTAGGAAGATCCTAGATATATATGAGAACCAAGGCAAGAGGATTTATTAGCAGATTAATATGGAGGAGATTAGGATAATTACAAGGATTTTTGGCCTAAGAAACTAATGAGAAGATTTGCCATTTACCAAGAAAGAGGTGATGTGGAGATGAAAAGTTCAGTTTGGGACATGTTAAATTTAATATGCCTATTAATCAACCAAATAGATATGTCCAGTGCACAGCTGCACATATGAATCTGGACTTCATAGAAAGGATCCCTGCAGAAGTGTAAATTTTGGAGTAATCAGCTTAAAGATGCCTTTTAAAACCGTGAGACTAAATATGATGATCTAGTAGTGAAAACTGATAGAGAAGCCTGATGTATGCCTTCATTCGGGGGCGAGGAAGATGAGGAGGATCCAGCAAAGGAGACTAAGAAGGAGAGATCCAAAAGATAGGAGGGAAAAGGGAGGGAGAAGTCAGAGAGTACAAATGAAGAAAATGTTTCAAGGAGGACAGTATGATCAACTGTCACATGTTGCTGATAGTGTTGATTAAGATGAAGACTGAGCACTATTACTGGATTTAAAGGCTTCCTCAGCAGGAACAGATGCTATGTCCCAGCACTATATGAATAATACCTGATTCAATCCTCATGACAACCCAATGAGGTAGATAGTATCTACTACATTTTTAAAGAAAATTACATTTACTTTGGAACTTAAGGACCTAGCCTTTGGTCACAGAGTTTGGGTTTGTTTGTAAGATTTTAATAACAAGGATGAATACAGGTCCATCTTACTCCAAAGCCCATGCTCTTTGCACCACATCACTCTGTAGAGGATGGGTAGAATGGTTGGTTACACATCGATAGCTCTGGTCCCTGCTGATTATACTGTAATACTAACATGCCTGCAGTAGCACTGGACACCCAAACACTGATTCTATTCACGAACTCTACCCAACTCAACAGGTCATTTTACAGAACAACAACCAACGTCCAGAGAAATAAACTGATCTTTCTAATGGCACATCGCTCGTGATCCCAAGTCTCTTGACTCAATAGCTAATGCTTGTTCTACTTCACTATATGGTTTTCCAAAAAGTCCTTTAAGGGCAAAACTCACACTTAAGGGCTCACATAGCTAGCCTGGATGCAGAGGGATTGGGAGAAGCTCCACTCTTTCAGGACTGCAGTGCTGGCAGACGACATAGAAGAGGCAAAATGTTATGAGATCCAGGCCAGAGGCAGAAGGCAGCATTTCATCCATGGAGGAAGCATTGCATTTGTTGGGACAAGATTGGTAAGGAATTTTCCTGAAAGAGGGGACACATCCTTCCAGGGGCTAAGGGGCCCTGGGCTGGGCAAAAGGGGAAAGTGTGAAGTGAATACACCCTGGAATATGTTCCCATGCCCCCTGTATAATTTCCCCCTTCTAACAGATTTAGAGTATTTATGCCAAGCGCTGTACTAGGCATTTTCCAAGTATTATCTTCAGTCCTCACAAAAATCCCACTTTTAGATAAAGTAATTGAAATGCAAAGAACTACTAAGCATCTAGTATTCAATCTCAGGTCTGTTGGATCCCAGTGCCCACTTTCATCCCACTACATAACACATTTGGGCATATTACATAATAAAATCATTGTGGGAATATGTAATCTTAATTAATTCAGATATGACTTACATGGCTAAAAACATTGATAAATAATAAAAAAGCTACTTTGCATTACAGTGTAGGGCTTGACTTAATTGTCTCAATTCTGCACTTCACTGAGATGTGCAGACATAAGCTGAAATAAATACAGAGAAAAACCAAACTTCTCTCATGATTATGGCACTTTTCCCTGTGCAAGCTTTTTAAAGATATTTTTAAAAAATCAGTTCAATTAAAACAAATTTGAATGCAAATTTTCTTTATGGATACAATGCCTATTATATGAATTTGTTACTGGAGCATTTTGATTACATAACATCTTTTGTTTATATATACATGGCTATAATGATAATACAATAGTTAAGGATCTCACATGGCCCAAAACAAGTGAGATCTTTTCAAAGCCTGGAGGAAGAGAGTTTAGGATATAATTTAGAAATTTAGAGTTCAGTTCTCTGTAACATACATTTTTTTTCTATCGTCTTAAATTTATTTTTGTACATTTGTATTTGTTGATGACATAGAAATATAGACTATCACATTTCTGTACACTTTTGTAAAAGTCTTTTCAGTACTTGAACTCTGCCTACATTATACAGAAATAATCGATCAGTATTTTAATAACTTCTTTTTAATTTAAATTCAATTAATTAACATAATGTATTATTTGTTTCACGGGTACAGGTCTGTGATTCATCAATTTCTTTGTAATACACATTTTTTTAAAAGTAGGCTTCACATACTTGTCTAATTCTTTTTCATCTTTTTTATCTCCCCTCAAAAAACAAATGGTTTTTGTTTTAATTTTTGAAATCAGTAACATGCTAGGAATGTGGGTTATCTTTATTGCAGCCACTTTTGTGGTTCAAAACCATATTACTAGGAAAAAAATCAACCAACAAGCATTTATGGCATATCTGCAATGAGCCTAATACTTCTTCAAGGGCTGTAGAAGTAAAAAAAAAAAAAATTGGTATTTGATTGCATTTAAGATACTAATGAATACACACTGTTATTTTGTGTACCACCAGGTGAGAATAAATTCTGCCAGTTAAACTTTTATAATGTTTAAGATGTCAACTTTATTATGAAATGCTTCTTGACTTTGAGGAAGTTAGTAGTATGAAAAAAATGTGCAGTTTAGAGTTGATAAAATTCAACAACTACAAATAGATCCTGGTTTCCAAGAGGTTAGAATTCCATTTTTGAGGGGAGTAATCAACTGAGAAAAAATAAATCACAGAATAGGAAAAACAGTATTTGCAAAAATATAGAAGTAAAAAATAATAATTCATGTTGTGGGGAAACTTCCTAGCTTTAAAGAAGGGTGCATGTTGGGAATAAAATTTACACAGTATGGTAAGTTTAGTTTATATACGTTTCAAAAGCCAGGTGGAAATGTTTGGGCTTATAGTGTTTATGAACAATAGAAGTGACATGATAAGAAATCTTTTATTATACAGGCTGAAGAAAATTATCAGAGGACCAATTAGAAAACTAAAGCAATAATCCACGTATAGGGACATGATAACTGGGATTATGTTGAAGCCCATAAGAACTGATGACTTAAAAGGCACTTTTTAAAAAATAAGTGAAAGATATTGAAAGAATGAATATAGAGATTAAACAAAGAGGTTCATCAAACATGCTATGAAAGTTTAAAGCTAGGGAAACTTGGATACTAGTCTTATAAGGGTTATGAGTTACAGTTTTATCAAGTGTTGAGGAACCCAATTTATTTATTTAATACCTGCCATTTTGTAAGCCTTCAACAAATTTTCACAGATGGACAAATGAGTGAGTAAAGCCAGGACATCTGAGTTTCACTGAGGCCATTCACATAGATGTGATGGTTCAATGAGAAAATATGAATTTCTCAAAAGATCCAGTTTAGAGAAAGCTCAGTCAAGGACAATGCCCAGGGGACAAATTTTGGAGGCCTGAAAAGCAACTGAAACATGAAAAGAAACCAGACAAGGAGAAGTTATGAAAGCCAGTAGAAAATATGGGCTGTGTAATCAAAGGTTAAATAGAGTTGAAAACAAAAAAGTTGTCCAATGGTATAAAAAGTTACAGAAAGGCCAAGGTACAGAGAACCAACAAAAGATAACTTGGCATGATAAAATGAGATCAGCTGGTGATTTTTCATGGAATGGCTTCATTAGAGTGGTAGGGACAGATGTCAAATTAGAGGGGTTGAAGGGATTTGATGGACTGGAAGCAAAGGCAGATGTAGGTCATGCTTGAAAGTACTAGATTGTCAATGACAGAAAATTCCCCTTCCATGGCATCATCCTCAAGTAATGTTAACCTCTCCACTTTCTGTCATGAATTTATCTTCCTTTAAACTTCTTTAATTACATTATATATAAAATATGTATACATTGGAGATCTATAATTACATTATATATAATTATACATATTTTTTAAAATTTTATTTATTTATTTTAGAGAGAGTGCAAGCAGGGGGAGGGGAGAGGGAGAGGGAGAATCTCAAGCAGACTCTGCACTGAGCAGGGAGCCTGATGCAGAGCTTGATCCCAGGACCCTGAGATCATGACCTGAGCCAAAATCAGGAGTCGGATGCCTAACTGACTGAGCCACTCAGGTGTCCCTATAATTATACCTATTATGTATATATATGTATTATATATATAATATATATATTAATATAACTTATTATATTTTTATTTAAAATGATAGAAATGGAGAAGAGAACTGTGAATAAATTATTTTAAAAATTAGGAATAATATGGATAATGTTAACTAAGTTAATAAAAGCCTAGGATGTTAAAAAATACTAGGGAGTATATCCTGAAGTTTAAAAAAAGTAATTTTATGTCAACCCAACCCACACATGGTGGGGGCACCTGGGTGGCTCAGTCAGTTAAGCATCTGCCTTAGGTTCAGGTCGTGATTCCAGGGTCCTGGGATTGAGCCCCACATCAGGTTCTCTGCTCAGCGGGGAGCCTGCTTCTCCCTCTCCCTCTGCCTGCTGCTCCCCCTGCTTGTGCTCTCTCTCTCTGTGTCAAATGAATAAAATCTTAAAAACAAAACAAAACAAAACATGGTGGGTAGTAATGTTAACTGAATATGTTGTCTAAAGCACTGGAATAAGCAAACAACAGAATAATGGTCAAGAAGTTTAGAAAATGTTTGGATCATATATCAACTGGTCTAATCCACTAAGGAAACCATATATATTTCTGGATTTTAGATGGATGCATTAGAAAGCCATAGTGCTTTCCTTCAAAATGTGTCTCTGTGTCATGGGTGGAATAGGTAATGGGGATTAAAGAGTACATTTATCATGATGAGCACTGAGTAATGCATAGAATTGTTGAATCACTATGTTGTATGCCTGAAGCTAATACGACACTCTATGTTAACTATACCAGAATTAAAATTAAAAATCTAAAAAATGTGTCTTGGTGTCAAAATTCAGCTGGATGACCACTTGGTCCAGTGCAATATGACATTTCTTCTATTTTTATCTTCAATCTTCTCAACTGAGTCAGGAGTTCATAGTAACTTTTGTTTCTCTGGAAATACTCCTAAAGAACTATATACTTATCTGGAAATATCTCTAAAAATATCCTATGAGGATGAACAGTAAAAGTTAGAATCACTAGAGCTAAGCATATAGAAGAAAGCACTCATTCTTTTCAAAAATTGGTTATTTAAGTGCTCATGTTGGCAGCACATACACTAAAATTGGAATGATACAGAGAAGATTAGCATGATCCCTGTGCACGGATGACATGCATATTTGTGAAGCATTTCGTATTTATAAAAAAATGGTTATTTAAAACTATTAATTAATTTGGGATGAGACTATGTAGGGTGAAAGGATTTTTTCTGCTATCTGAGAGGTCACTCATTTGATGATAGCTAAGTCTTTTACTTCCTGATGTTTAGATTTAAAAGACCAAGATTGAAAAACTTCAGATTTTAAAGATTTAGATTTACATACATTGATAAATAAGTATTTAGCATGAAGAGAGTAAGGCATATTGGATCAATGAATTTAGGAAAAAAATGCAAATTTCACAACTCTTCCCATGCTAAAATTCTAGGAAGCAGACTGCAAGAATAGTGAAGTAAAAGTCAGGGAATAAAGGTTATATTAGATTTTTTGCTGATCTCAGTTTTGGATTTTGTTAATTTTTCAAAGGAAGAATATACCCCAGCTCTAAAACTACATGATACCTCAGTTTGAAAAAAGCAGCAAATAATGAGAAACTTTACATGACTATTTTTTATGGAAAGACTGCAAAAGATGACGTGCTGTTCTATAGTTGTACCATACAACTTTTGTGTACTCTTTTAGCAAGAATAGAGTATTTGTCTACTAATCAAATATGTTAAAATTGTTGTCTTGCAAAAAAGAGCAAAAACATATTTTGGTTTTGTTTATTTAATGTATATTTCTTGTGTTTCTATAAGACAAATAAAGGTTCATGGCTTCCTTAAAATATGCTTTTAAATACATATGCACTAATTAGTCTAAGAAATTTAACTATGCTGCATAAGAAAATATTTCGTTTTACATAAGAAAGAGTCCAACAGTGCTTCAAAACTAAATGTGGCTAAATCATCAGTGTATTCAATGTTTGAATGTTCAAGGAAGCCTTATTATTCTAGTTCTAGTCATTCTTACACTACTGAATTTAGGACCTCATATTGTACCCTATTCACAAGGAAACCTTTGAAGTTTCTAAGAAAAGTATAAAAAATCAAATTATGGAGGAAAAAGTTTTCTTATTGGCTAATGGAATTTATTTAAAATGATGGAGGAAGGAGGTTTATAAATCAAACAGAATTAGCTGTATGTCAATTAAGTACTAAAGCTGTGTGATGGGTACTTGGGAGGGGGGTAAATTTTACTATCCTTTCTCCTGTTTGAAAAATTGAAAATATCCATTACCAAAAAGTGAACAAATAAGTAAAATAAATAAAAACAGGTTAACTTTTATCAGAACACATACCTTTGTGGGCAGCCTGGGTGGCTTAGTCAGTTAAGTGTCTAAGTCTTGATTTTGGCTCAGGTCATGATCTCAGGGTCATGAGATTGAGCCCCCTGTCAGGCTCCACAGTGGGTGTGGAGCCTGCTTAAGATTCTGTCTCTCCCTCTCCCTTTGCCCCTCCCCCGTTTTTTCTCTCTCTCTCTCTTAAAAAAAAAAAAAGAATATATACCTTTGTGATCTCCTGAAATTGGCCCGTGTCTTGGGAATTTAAGCATCTTAAAAATTGTATTTATTGAGGGGTGCCTGGGTGGCTCAGTCGTTAAGCGTGTGCCTTTGACTCAGGTCATGATCCCAGGGTCCTGGAATCGAGCCCCGCATCATGCTCCCTGCTCTGCGGGAAGCCTGCTTCTCCCTCTCCCACTCCCCCTGCTTGTGTTCCCTCTCTCACTGTCTCTCTCTCTGTCAAATAAATAAATAAAATCTTTTAAAAAATTTTTACTTATTGAAGAAAAAGCAAAAGCAAAAGAAGAAAAGGAAACAAATGAAAAAAAGAAAGAGAAGCAGGGAGGGAAAGACTAGCCAGAAAACTATGCCCTAATATTATTACTACTATTATTAATAACTAATTATTATCAATATTAGTAATATATTAGTATTAATATTATATAATGCTTTGGAAAAAACAACTCAATAACTTTTTAATAATATACTCTGGGTTTTTTTTTACTTTCTTATTTTTTAAAATATATTTTATTTTTTTAAATAAGCTCTATGTCCAAGGTGGGGCTTGAACTCATGACCCCAAGATCAAGAATCACGTGCTCTACTGACTGAGCCAGCCAGGCACCCCATCATACTTCCTTATTTTTGCATTTCTACTTTAAAGAGGCGTGATATCTAAGAAGTATGTCTTCTTTATTTGTTTTACATGTTAAGCATGTTATTAGTCTTTAAGCTTGATTCAGACTACTGTCACAATGTTTTTTTTTTAATTTTTTAAAATTTTATTTTATGGGGCGCCTGAGTGGCTCAGTTGTAAAGCGTCTGCCTTCGGCTCAGGTCATGGTCCCGGGGTCCTGGGATTGAGCCCCGCATCAGGCTCCCTGCTCGGCGGGAAGCCTGTTTCTCCCTCTCTCACTCCCCCCTGCTTGTGTTCCCTCTCTCACTGTGTCTCTCTCTGCCAAGTAAATAAAATAAAAAATCTAAAAAAAATAAAATAAAATAAAATAAAATAAAATAAAATTTTATTATGTTATGTTAATCACCATACATTACATCATTAGTTTTTGATGTAGTGTTCCATGATTCATTGTTTGCATATAACACCCAGTGCTCCATTCAATACGTGCCCTCTTTAATACCCATCACGAGGCTAACCCATCCCCCCCACCCCCTTCCCCTCTAGAACCCTCAGTTTGTTTCTCAGAGTCCATAGTCTCTCATGGTTCGTCTCCCCCTCCGATTTCCCCCCCCTTCATTTTTCCCTTCCTACTATCTTCTCCTTCTTCTTCTTTTATTTTTAACTTATAATGTATTATTTGTTTCAGAGGTACAGTTCTGTGATTCAACAGTCCTACACAATTCACAGCACTCACCATAGCCCATACCCTCCCCAATGTCCATCCCCCAGCCACCCCATCCCTCCCACCCCCCACCACTCCAGCAACCCTCAGTTTGTTTCCTGAGATTAAGAATTCCTTATATCAGTGAGATCATATGATACATGTCTTTCTCTGATTGACTTATTTCGCTTAGCATGTCACAATGTTTTTAAAAAGTGATTTTATGTCTTTATACAATATAACATTTTGAAATGTCTAGAGTTTGCAGGTCCTTTCACCATGAAGAGATCAGCACTGCATGGAGTTTTATTATTATTTAACAAAAAGAGAGGAACAATATAACTTCACTGTGCATGTGTGCATGGGGGTGTGTGCATGTATGTGTATGTATGGCTATTTATGTCTTTGTAGCATAGATGACTTGTAACTCACAAGCTGTAGAGTCACACAATGTGTGCTCATCTCCATGGTAACCATTTCTAAGATAAATGCACTTCTGAACAATGATCCCAAAATAGTCTATTACCCATTTTTGTAGATTTCCATTTTAGCAGCAAAAAACAATTTTGAAAAACTTTGATCCATTCCTTAACCAACAAAAATAGAGACAACAAACATATATCCAAATCTGTGGAGAAACTATGGTTAAGTGCAATAACAATTTCTATAATAAACTCAAGATTTTGTTTGGTCTCATTTTCATTTTATGGACTATCTATACTTATTGCTTCTCCTGCAACTTTTTGGCTTCCTGCATTTTAGCCATTTACCCTTTTTGAGAGTTCTTGGCTATAAAATGAAGAGGAAGAAATGATCAATCTTGCAGGTCTCTCTTAGTTCTAAGAGTTTATGATTTTACGATTTCTCTATTCGACTTGAAACATTATGAGAACATCAGCTTGGAAAACAAAAACAAAAAAATTGAAACCTAAGTCAGGCAATTTTTTCTCCTTACTAGTTAGATAAAGGAGAGGGTATTTTGTTTTGTTTTTTTTTAAGAGTCTTCTTTATCAGCAATGCACCTTTTTATACTTTTTTTTTTTTTAAGTAGGTTCCATGCCCTGCATGGGGCTTGAATTCATGACCCTGAGATCAAGAGCTGTATGCTCTACTAACTGAGCCAGCCAGGCACCCCTATAAAGGAGAGTTTTAAAACTATTTACCACAATAAATTAATAAATTCCAAATTTTTAGTCTTTTTTTCCTAAATAAGTTGTCTACATTTTCTTAATTTTTTTTGTTTTGTTTTTTAAAGATTTTATTTATTTATTTGACAGAGAGAGACACAGCAAGAGAGGGAATACAAGCAGGGGGAGCGGGAGAGGCAGAAGCAAATTCCCTGCGGAGCAGGGAGCAGGGAGCCAACTGCGGGGCTTGATCCCAGGACTTTGAGATCATGACCTGAGCCGAAGGCAGACGCTTAACGACTGAGCCACCCAGGCACCAACTGAGCCACCCAGGCACCCCTATAAAGGAGAGTTTTAAAACTATTTACCATAATAAATTAATAAATTCCAAATTTTTAGTCTTTCTTCCTAAATAAGTTGTCTTCATTTTCTTAACCTTTATTAGAATATCTTAATTTTCTAAAATGACGACAAGTTGAATGGAGTTCTTACATTGGGGAAAATCCTTTCTATAGTTTTAAAGATGCTTATTTCACACATACTCCTTCCCACTTTCTCTATTTCAATATCTGACTCCTCGAAGGGATTGGGAAAGTCTCTGTGACCCTCAGATGGGCTGGGTCATAATATACGTCAATGGAGAGAATGGTAAAAAGCAGAGCTGATTCTACCCAACCCATTTTCAGTTCTTGGGAAATTGAAGGCTGATTCCTCAGGGTTTCAGTTTCTCTATCACTCCTCCTCCCCCACCCCAACAACCTCCAGGGCCCGTACATTCTCTATCCTCCAAGATTTGTACGGATAGGGAGGAGGCAGTTTCCCTGTGGCAGAACTGGAGCACCATACTTGTCCTTTGAGAGCAATCCTTACTCTGGGCCCAACTCCTTTAGAATTCCTTTTAAATAGTTTCCTTCCTTTGGAGTATCACCTCTTCTCTAAGAGCTCATCTGAAAGCTTATATGTCCTCCTCCTCTGCTTTCTTCAGTGAGAGGAAATTTCCTCTTTCTCTTATCAGGGAATAGGTGCTTCTAACAGCACACCTTGGCCAGACCATCAAGACTATCACTGTTATTCTTGCCAAACCCAGACTCCCTCCCAAACAGACTAACTCTGTTCAGGTCTTCCCCCTCAGTACAAGGCTACCTAGTGACCTAATCCAGGCTAACAAAAGAAAAGAGGGACTGGAGAATTTGTGTCTACCTTTTGGATACAAGTATATTTTAAAAGCAGCCTTTCAGTCAGTGCCATTACATTTTTTGGCTCACCTCAAGAATGGTGGGGACTTTAAAAGGGTAGGGCAGCACCACAGAATGCTACAAAAGGCATAGTTTGTGCAAAGGCCTCTTCAATCGATGAAAGGGGTGATTTTGGTATTGGGCTTTGTGAGTGCCACAGAGAATACAAAGAACCCCAAGTGGAAACTTCATTTTAGTTCCCACAGGTTAATGGATCTTGTATCCCAGAAGTCCAACTCTGTCACTCATTGTCCAGAGGCCAAGGAGGACTTGAAATGGTGGTGCTTATCTTGTCTTGACCCTTTTTTTAGACCACCAAGCTTCCAGGTACCCCTCCCTCTCTGAAGGCCCATTTATCTGAATTACTGAATCTTGGGTTATGACCCAAGTACTTTTAAAGGGGCCTAAGAGATAGTTTAGTATTTCACCCACTTTCTCCTTTCTGCTAAGAATCTGAACTGAAGGTAAGTAACACTGTAATACTCTAAGTATCAAGAACTTACAGTGTTACGCATATCACATCAAGTTGGTGATCTACGTGCTTTCATTATAGGGCCTACTTTACCAGTTAATACACACCTTTTAGTTCTCAAAAACTAATAGAGGACCAAGAACTTCTAGCAAAAGCCTCAGCTAGCAGCAGATATATAACAGGTTTTAGACCTGGATATCCTTGTTTTCTTTCACTGACATAGAATTGCTTAGAAATTTCTTGGTATGGGGACACCTGGGTGACTCAGTCGGTTAAGTGTCTGCCTTGAGCACAGGTCATGATCCTAGGGTCCTGGGATTGAGTCCCTCATCGGGCTTTTTGCTCAGTGGGGAGCCTGCGTCTCCCTCTGCCTCCCACTCCCCCTGCTTGTGTTCCCTCTCTCGCTGTCTCTCTGTCAAATAAATAAATAAAATCTTAAAAGAAAAAAGTTCTTGATATGGATATGCTATAACTCCTGTAAGTGTAAGAATTTAGGTTATATCTTACTGTGTAGTTATAAATAGTATCCATACACGCAAAATTTTTTTATTTTCGATTTTTTTCTTAGGGAATATTTCCAGAAGTCAAACATTCAATTTATGAGTGTGTGTGTGTGTGTGTGTGTATATATATATATATATATGTATATATATTTATTTCCCTTATATATTGGATAAGGGAAAAAATCCCTTAATCCAATACCAAAATATGTATCATATTTTAAATGATTTTCATACATATGTCCAAACTGATCCCCAAAAGGGTTATAGCACTGTATAAAAGTGGTCTTTTTACTGCAAAACCAGCTTATTTTTAAACTTCATTTTTCTTGTTTTCCAAAGTATGAAGTCTTGCTGCTCTAAATTTTGGAGATCTCCTTTTTTTCCCATACTGTAAATTCATGAAGAAAATGCAGTTTGGATTTTTTGTGTTATAGAGGGGAAAAGGCATTTGACATGGACAACACAAAATTATAAAGATTAATATTTCTCTATTTTATTACAGCTCTTTTTCTTACAATGAATCTTAGGCTTAACTTAAAATTTACTAAACAAAAAATAAATGAGGAGTATATTTATCAAGCTTGTCAATATAATAAGTCAAGTTTCCCAAAGCTACAGCAGTATTTCCAGCAAAAATGGTATTCCATGATTTTTTTGGAGATGAAAAAAGGAGAAACTATTCTTAGACCGAGTTGGCCAAAATGATTTTGTAATTTTCTTGTCAATTAGTGTAAATATCTAGCAAATGTTTAATACTAACCTAAAAAGGTTTTGATTAAGGGGCGCCTGGGTGGCTCAGTTGGTTAAGCGACTGCCTTCGGCTCAGGTCATGATCCTGGAGTCCCTGGATCGAGTCCCGCATCGGGCTCCCTGCTCAGCGGGGAGCCTGCTTCTCCCTCTGACCCTCTCCCCTCTCATGTGCTCGCTCGCTCTCATTCTCTCTGTCTCAAATAAATAAATAAAATCTTTAAAAAAAAAAAAAAGGTTTTGATTAATAAATACTTCGCTATGATTTTGAATGCTATCTGATTAAAAAAAATTTTTTTTTTACTTACACCTACGTGCCAGCCAGAGAGCTTTTTACATAAGCAAATTCTCATAATCAAAGTTGCCTAAGATCAAAATTTACAGAATAAGCACTGGGTGAGAATTATCGTAGACAGGACAGGTAACACAAGGCCTGGTGGCTTTATGCCTGCCAGTCCTCAAAGACTTGTGAGTCACTTAGAAGAAAAATATGTCATTGTTCAGTAGGTGGTTTATCTTTCTTCCAACCCAGTGACTCAGCACGATGAATGTACTTGGTGCATTCTGTATTTGCTTCTTTGATCAAACCAAGATTTAGGGAGCACTACTCAGATAGCTGTGATATCACATGCTGTTAGCTTAGCTTCAGTTTGATAAAGAGATATATATTTAACTGATCTTAGTAAGTTTTACCACTTGGTTTGGCCATTGTTAGGCATGCCACTTTGATATTTATCCTCACAGTCTCCTCTTTTAAAATCTGTCTAAACATTACCACTAAAAAAGGTGAAAATAAAATTAGCCCCATTTTAAGAATACTGTTTATTTTCAGGTCCTTCCTGAGGGAACATAATTAGTTGTCTTTTTTTTTTTCTCTAAGATTATTTTTAAGTAATCTCTATACCCAACATGGGGCTTGAACTCACAACCTCAAGATCAGTGTCATATGCTCTACCAACTGAGCCAGCCAGGTGCCCCTAAATAGTTATCTTTTAAAAAATAATTCAAATGGGGGGGATGGGGTAACTGGGTGATGGGCAATAAGGAGGGCACTTGATGGAATGAGCACTGGGTGTTGTATGCAACTGATGAATCACTAAATTCTACCTCTGAAACTAATAATATACTATATGTTAATTAAATTGAATTTAAATTTTAAAAAAAGAAAAATAATTCAAAGAGATCTCTTCAAGAGTTCTTAGTTATTTATTATTTATATTATAATAATTTATTATTTATCATAAATTTAAAAATTCTGGTTTAGATTATAAACAAATTAAAACCCTTTACATTTAAATTTTGGAAAATGTTAAGTGTCAAACCTGGTAATGGGTACATGGGAAGTTAGTATACTCTTCTCTACTCTTTTCATGTTTGAAACCATTTGTAATAAAAAGTTAAAATTTAGAAAAACATTCCCTTTGAATAAATACCTCTTGAAATACCTCTTCAAATAAAAGAGACATAAAAGAAAAATAAATCCTTCACATGAATTAAACTAATCTGTTTCCCATGGAGGAGAGAGAAAAAATCCCTTAATCCTAGTATTTGGTTATATTTTTACATGACGTCAAAGAATTTGAAGCACCTTACCTAACTCTGATAATTGTAGTCAAGTCCATTGCTTTGTGTCAAACTGTTATTTAATGTTAAATGATGCTGGTAGTGGTGGCAGTTGCATTTACTTTATATTTACGTTTTGCTTACCTGGAAAAGCATTAGCAGTGTGAAACATAGGGCCAATTATATGCTGGTAGAGTGGGAATTTGCCACCTGGCATATAATTCAAGAATTTCAAAGTTATGTTAATGTCCAGGTATTTGAAAACCAAACAATACTGGATTTTCTTAGAATTCATTGCTTCTTCCATTTTTGTGAGCCTTTCATGTATCCTATGCCCCTTTCGTTCTCAAGTTAAGTTTGTGAAGTCTTACTTCTTATGAGTAGAGTATGAATAAGGTGTATCAGCCACAGATTTCCAAATGTGCTGCTTTATACAGAGCAGCTTTGAAAACTGAAAAGCTGGCTGAGCCTGCTTTAAGCAGCAGGTTTCTGAGACTAAATTTACAATTTTTCTGCAATCATTCCGAGGCTGACTAACTATGGTTTATGTAATGTGCAGAAGCCACAGGATCTCTTTAAAGCACTGCACATTTCATTAAGGAGGCAGCCAACCCTGTATTACATATAACAATAGGAGAAAGGGATAGGTAGGCAAATGATAACTTGCATACAATTCAAAGATTTAGTGCTAAACAGCAGTTTCCATCTTTCCTTGCACTAAACTGTTTAGTCAAGGTATTCAACTAAAAGAAAAACAAAACAACTTGAGTTTCCTGCTTTCAATTCTCCTTCCCACCTTCTGTTGGAGGTGCCAAAGTTCTGGCAACCAGAGGAGGCAGATAAAGAGAGAACTTGAGTCATCCATCTGCAGTGGGATATTCAGTCCTGATATTAGCCTGATAAGATTACAAAGGCGACCCTATGACGTCCATGGAAAGATTACCATGGAGTTGGTCGTAATGCATTGAACTATAAGGAAAAATAATTTTTAGGGGTGCCTGGGTGGCTCAGTAAGTTGGGTGTCCGACTCTTGTTCTCTGCTCAGGTCTTGATCTCTGGGTGGTGAGTTCAAGCACTGCGTTGGGCTCCATGTTGGGCTCCGCACTGTGCATGGAGCCTACTTAAAAAAAAAAAAAAAAAAAAGGGAAAATACTTTTTACACCTCTGGACAATGGTCTTAAAAGTTTGTCTTTTAACATTTATGTCAGGTTAAACCTGGACACTTAGCTACATGATTACTTGGGTATGCAATTGCTCCTGTTATGCCTTTTCAGGTGGACTCATTATAATCCAGAATGGTTCTGAATCTTGGGTCTATGAAGCTGTATAGAGGCTTTAATGAGACCATGAACTCTTGTAAATTGCACCAAAAATTTGCATATTTTTATAGATAGGATGCATACTTCATTAGATGTACAAAGGGGTCCAAGATCCAAAGTTAATTAGGAACCTAAGTCAGAAACAAGAATTAATTTGGTCTGTAAACACCAACACATAAAGAAAAACTGATTGCAGGTTTGTTTTGTTTCTGCTTCAACTCCTTGGAGGACATGCGTAACAATGAGTTGCTCACTTCATTCCTTTCTTCTGATTCAATTCATGGGCTTTGAGTTTATCTCATCCTCTATTTTAAAACAAGAGAGTGACCTAGACTAATTCCATTATTTCCAGAATTGATTACAGAGCCAAGATTTTCTTCTGATGTTTAGAAGTTCTATAGTTTATAATTGAGTGGTTGCATTTTTAGCTGATATATTAGATAACAGAACTACCAAAACTATTTTCTATTTAAATCAATTTACAAATGTTTACTGTTCATGTCAAACTATTCTATAATTAAAATCTGACACAAGAAAGTATTTATACATATACAAGTATACGCAAAAGTTTGTTTTAAAATGCTCCTAATACTCTAAATGCAGAATCTACTATATAAAATAAGTGATAATGTGAAACTAGTTAGGAGAAGTGGTTTTCATTTCCTTATAAACTGAAAGTTAATTGCTTATCCTATCATTTCAAATATGGCACAAATAAAGATGATTAGGAATGGGAGAAATACAAAAAGTGTGGAAAATTTGAATAATTTCTGATTCTAAAGTTTTGTTGTGAAAATAGTAATCAGTTGAAGTAATTAAAAATAATAGAAGAAATGGTAAAACTTTAACATGCAAACAATTCAGGTGGGGCAGTTGTATGTTCATAGTTTTAAAGCAGAAAAAAAAAAGGATTTGACAGTAGCAGCTCAGTTTTTATGATAGTGGTCAAGTAATGTTGGATTTGAATTTAAGTGGGAATACAAACTTGAATTTAAGCATCAGTGAACTCCTGACTTATTTTAAACATTTAGACTTCAGTGATGTTTTAATGGAGGAAAAAATCATCTTATAATGAGTTTATAATATTTTAGCATAATGTATATTTTATAATAAGAACAAATTTAGTATCCTTAACATTTGCACATAATTAACACTTAGAAGCTTAATGATTTTGGTGTGTGTTTAACATGAAATAGTGAAAATATCGTTTTCAGAAATTATTACTTTGAAATAGGAATTTGTCAAGCAAAGCAATGTTAATACAATTAGGTAGGCTTTTAATTTTTTTGTCGAATGCTAAAACACAATGAATTAGCTATATTATTCCCTAACCACTTCTCTCAACTCCTTTGCTTTCTCTCTCCTTTGCACTCACCCAAAAAAAGAAAAATCCATAACCTTCCATCTTTTTTGTGCCATTACCAATATAGAAAATTACACAACTGAGCAGACTGGGGCAATAAGAATAATAGCCATAATAGTAGTAATGACCAGTAACATTTATTCTCACTGAATTGTATAAAGTACAGTGCTAAAAATTATTTCATGCATTCCTCATAACAATCTAGTGAGGTAGGTAAGTTATACCGATTTAAGGTGAAAAATTGAGATTTAGAGAGCTTTAGTCACATGGTCAACGTCACATTGCTGTATGTGGCAAAGGCAGGATCCAACTCTATCAGTCTGACCTCAGAGCTTAGGTTTTGTTCTGCTAACCATTTAAATACATAACACCAATTCAAATGAACATTTAACATCTTCTGGCACATGACCTTCCATTTAGGCTAATGAACTATTTGTTATGATTATGAATCACATTAATGCCTGAAAAGCACTTGGAATAGAACATGACACATTGCAAGTACCCAGTAAATGTTAGCTAATATCATTATCTTGTCTCTCCCTACAACCTCCGATCAAATATCATTCTGGCTCTATATTATCTGCTTCCCCATCATCTCTTTCCTTCCTGTTCTATCAAAGCTTCTGCTCTTTTTTTTTTTTTTAAGATTTTATTTATTTATTTATTTATTTATTTATTTATTTGAGAGAAAGAGAGAGAGAGAGCACAGGCAAGTGCTAGACCAGGGTGGGTGGGGGGTAGAGGGAGACAGAATCTCAAGCAGACTCCATGCTGAGTGGGAGGTGCGGGGTGGGGGCAGCAGGCACAGCAGGGTCTAATCCCTGGACCCTGAGATCAAGACCTGAGACGAAACCAAGAGTTGGATGCTTAACCAACTGAGCCACCCAGGTGCCCCAAAGCTTCTGCTCTTTTGACCATCCTCTCTGCACTGAGTTATAAATCTCTCCTTCTACAGGATAATTTGGCAACTACCACTGAAAATAAGCAAAAGCCCCTCCCTTAACCCCTCCAGGTACTGCCCCAGTCTCTGTTCCCTTTCACAATTCTATTCAGTTTCAGTTTGCTGGCTCTCAATTCTTAAAAGTTGGAGTTCCTAAGGGCTTTAGACTAGGCTTTATTTACCTTTTTTAAACACTTGTTCCAAAAGTGATCTCATCTATTCCCGTGGCTTCAAATAACATCTGTATTCTGATGATCCCAAATTTGTATCTACAGTCTAGGCCATTCCTTGGATGTCCAGTTCAGTTTATCCAATATCCTTCCAAATTTTTGAAAAACTGTTTACTTTTGGGGTCTACTAAATGTAAATATTTTGGGTCTTATATGTTCACCTGGAACTTGAGTATCATAATAGGCTTATCCTATATTCTAATTCAAGTTTTGTTCTACCATTGACTTTGCCAATTTTCTATGCATTCTCATATTTAAAGAAAGTTTAAGATTAAACTAGAAAGATTCACCGAAATTACACTGATTTGTATTTCATCATCCACTATTTAAGTGTAAGTCTAAGCATAACACATATCTAAAACAAAACCAAAAAATTCACAAATCCTTTGTACTATGAAAATAATCAAGATGAATTAAAATCGATCATAAAATAAAATTTTTCATTACACTGGAATTTTTCTACAGGGAAAACTGAAGTTCCTTGGAAAGATAAATCTATCATTAGTTTTGCAGAACAGAAGCAAATAAACACGTGTGAAGTGCATTATCAAAAATCTGGCAAGCCAAAAGATGAAACTAATTGGATGTGAATGGTCAAGGTCAAGACTGTAACTAATTTTTCATTGTTTTCTTTTTGAACTTTTTGGATCAGTTCTATTTCTGGCTTCTCTTCTGCTGACTACTGGAGACATCTCATGTTTCATTTAGGCCTGTCTTCGTTATTCCTTTGCAATACCAAGTTGCAATCTCTGGCTAAGTCTCAACTCCTATTTCATTTACTACAGATACTGGGATACTGTTGCTCCATCTTTTCCCTATTGTCCTTCCTAATTATTTTCTAGTGGAGTAAATTTTCATACCTGATTGTCTTTGGATGTAGGGGAACAGAACTTGAAGTATTGATTTAATATGTATGTTATTGTTTACCCTTTCTATGACCATTGTTAAACAACAGTGAAATCTTCGATTGTCCTTCTCCACACTTCTTCACTCAGCGTTGGTTCCTCTCTTTGCATTATGGTCCAGCTACATGTAGTCTTTGAAACAATTTTTAAAAATGATAATTCTTTGCAAAACTCCATTAATTTCTTTTTTTTTTAAACATTTTATTTATTTGTCAGAGAGAGAGCACAAGCAGGGAGAGCGGCAGGCAGAAGGAGAGGCGGGCTCCCCACTGAGCAAGGAGTCTGATGCAGGACTTGATCCCAGGACCCTGGGATCATGACCAAAGCTGAAGGCAAAAGCTTAACCAACTGAGCCACCCATGTGTCCCCATTAATTTCTGTTGTATATGTGCCTGACCCTTCCCAACGCCTGATTCACTTTTCTCTTTCTGCACTCAATTCTGTCAGAATGTAGTGGTTTCCCAAAGGAAGGGATGGAGAACGGACAAAACCAATATATATCTGTTGCACCATTCTCAGGCTGTGAGAAATCTATTTCTGAAGTCTGATGGGGAAGAAAAATGTTGCATCTGTCTTTAAAAATAAGTGGAACATTACCTTTGACAAGAAACATCCTAATCAAGAAGCTTTAATCCAATCTGCCTTTGTCAATTTTTCTCTCTTCTCGCTTTAAGTAGGGAGGCTGGATCACGTAAGTGATTTTTAAAAGTAAACCGAAATATTCCTCATGATTAGCAAAAAGCAATACAGAAATAATTTTCATCGTATTTTCTGGAGAAAACAAAGCTAAAGAAAGCTATCTAAAAAAAGCTGGTATATTAGGGGAAAATATGACAGAGTCTGTTATTTGAAGAAAATTTAATGAAGGGATTATTTATAAAGGTTTGAGCACAGTTAAGGGACTTTAGAAGAAACTGCAGAATCATGTTCACTGGGATACCTGACAAATTTATGCCATCCAACTGATCTTCAGTGACATCACAGTAAGTAAGAGTACGCATGAATTTTGGTCAGGCTGATAAGGGATCCAATACCAGCTTTAACACTTTCTACGGCAATTTAAAAAACCTATCTGCATTCCAGTTTCCTCACCTGTAAAATGAAGATGATGATATCTCAAAGGATTGTTGAGACAGATGAGAAAATGTAACACAAATAGTAGCACCTAACAACACACAGTGCAAAAACACTGAATGTTAAATTTTATTATTCCTGATTTGATTTCTAGTAGAGATATAATACTAGCCACAAAAACTGTTAATATTTAGGATCAGGTGTGGCTGTAATAAAAAAAAACAAACAAACAAATAAAAGAAGCTTAAATACAATTTTCTCGGGGCGCCTGGGTGGCTTAGTCGTTAAGCGTCTCTCCCTCTCCCACTCCCCCTGCTTGTGTTCCCTCTGTTGCTGTGTCTCCCTCTGTCAAATAAATAAATAAATAATCTTTTAAAAAAATAAATAAAAGTTTCTCTTTCACAAAAATCCAGGTCAGGATAGGCAAGGTTTGGTATGGCGATTCTGCTCTAAAAAGCCCGCATAAACCTTCCATGTCTATCTTTGCCCTCCTTAGTATGTGGCCATTGTCTTCATGGTCCAAGATAGTGGCCTTTGCATCCTTGTTTCATGTGTCTGAATGAAGTAAGTGTAGAAGAACTGGCAAAAGGAAAGCTGCAGCAGTCTCTTAAGGAAGGGTCTTGAAAGCTTATATCCTATTGGCCAGAACATCAGTCATATGGCCACAGTGGGCTGCAAGAGAGGCTGGGAAATGTAGTCTTTATTTTATTTCTAGGTGAGAAAGAAACCATAGACACTGAAGGATAATCTGTAATCCTTGTCACAGTGAGCAACTGTTTCAAACTATCTTTATTATCCTCAAGTTTCCCAAAGTCATCTTTTGTTCTCCCATCTTTTTTTCTATCTTTCTTCTTCTCCATTGAATTTTTTTCCTGCCTTAGCATTTGTAAGCCTATATATTTTCTGTTCCATTTTTCTTTCCACCTTTATTTCTCATTGTGTCTGCTGTGTATGTAATGAGCATTCCTATTATTTTCCTGCTATTTTGCATTTACTAAGGTTGAACTTTGTGCATAGAATGTCATTTTCTACAGGTTTATAAGTCCAAGACTTCACTCTCATTCAAAGATCAAATGTAAGTTATTCAGAAAAGGGCTCTTAGAAGCTTCAGTTTGAAACTGTTCTCTCTAGGTCTTCTGTAGCCTTGTACCTCAGGCTGCCTCATATTAGATCTCCTTATGCATATTTCTATTCTCATCAGGATGTGAGTTCAAGGAGATCAAAATCTGTATCTTACACAGCTTCATGTCTCCTTCTAGAATAGTACTCTGCACATTTTAAGTATTTGATTAGTTATGTATTATATAGAACTGGATAATATTCTTTAAATCCATCCACAATTGTTACTGTAAATGATCGAATGTTTTATAATTCCTATATAAAAAGCTGTGTGCTATAAATTAGTTTCTGAAATTTTATGAGAATTTTATAATTGAATCATTGTAAAATATATTTGGGGACCACAAATTATAACTCTAACATAAATTCTTCTATAAAGCCAACTTCACTCTTCCTCCAATTTAAATATTTTCCAGTTTGGATTTCCAAATGCTTACTTTCCTTAGAGTGAGTACCATTATACTTGCCTCAAAAAAACATTTTTTCAAATGTAGATATATAACTTTTTAAGAAACAGATTTATTGAGATAATTTATATACAATAAAATTCACACTTTCTTAGGCATACAGGTCTATACTAGTTAATTTTATTAGTTAATTTTCTAAGATTTTTACAAATTTGAAGCTATTCTCTACTTTCTACATCTCTGGCTTATAATTTTAGTGATCTCTGAATATGTTCTAGGGACAGAAGAGTAGAAATCTCTTAACTGAAGGGAAACTACCTGGAAATCTTCAGTACCAAATGAACTGTTAAAACTATGCTTTATATGATGAGGGAAATAAAATCTCCAATAATGCTTTTAAAACTTAGTTTCCTAATCATTTTTAAAATTTTATGCTTTTCCAGAAAGCTATGGTAGGAAAAACCCACAACAGGTACATTTTTTTGGTAATAGCTTTATAGGTTGATTAACACAGTATAACGTATTTTTAGACTGAAAAACTGAAAGAAAATATAAAATGATATATACTAATTACAGTTGCCATAAAATCATATGTACATGGCAAAATACATAATTACCTTAGCTCTGATAGTATGCTTTTTATACATAGAGGCAAATACTGAAAGGGTTGAATCTTAGTAACAAGATGCTTTTTGATGCAAAATGTAGAAAAAGTGCAAGAATTATAAATACTTCAGCTAGATCTAATCTCTTTTACTCAAATAGGCATATTCCATTCAGTCTAGGGTCAATATGTCTAGAAATTATAATGAAAGCTGAATACTGGACTAGTATCTAAAAAGTTCTCCCTCTATTGGGTATTCTGAATTATAAGCAGGTATAAGTGTTCAAGTTCATATGGAAACATGATAGTGGCTTTTCCTGAGGAGTAATAGTTGTGTTCAAATGATAATATGGTGCCATTTTCTTGTTCTCTTTATATAGCACTTTTCAAAAACTAGAAAATGATGTAAACTTTCATTGGTGGGACTCTGTAGTTCCGCCTCTAGCTAAATTTGTTTGTGGTCCCCCGAAAGAGCATATCTGTACCTCAACATTCACCATCTTTCCATTTTCTTAACTGGCTGTCCCAAACCCCTCATGCAGCTTTGCTTTTCCCAAGTCTGCTCTCACTGTGGCAGGCTCCAGATGCTTGCCTCCTCTAAATTAAAATTTTAACTATCAGGTTGGAAAGTAACCAGATAAATTAAATCCCCCAACCTTTTACTGAGTAAGAAAAGCTCAAAAGGTCATCTCCCTGAAGTGTTTGAATTTAAAAAAAAAAAAAAAAAAAGGACTCTTTAGGTACAAAGTCTTCATTCAAGGTAATGAAGTTCTATTTGTAGAATTTAAAGCACAGTGCCAGGTATGATTGACTTTGTGGGGGATATCGGACTTCTTTAATGTCCCTTAAGTCAAATGCATTCAGTCCATTCCCTTTCTCTTGTCAGGTTATTAAAATAAAGATTTCTGTAGGAATAGTACATACCCTAGCTTTAAAAAAGCTACCGTCTTTTTTAAGGTCATCTCCCTGAAGTGTTTGAAAATCTTTTAAAGATTTTATTTATTTATTTGAGAGAGAGAGAGAGTATGAGCAGTGGGGGAGGAGCAGAAGGAGAGGGAGAAGCAGGCTCCCCACTGAGCAGGGAGCCCAAGGTGGGGGGCTCCAACCCAGGACCCCGAGATCATGACCTTAACTGCAGGCACAGCCACTCAGGCACCCCTTAAAATTTTTTTAAAAGCTTTCATCACAATTTCCTTTTCATAAAGCGTTTTGATCAATCCAATGATAGCTTATTTACTCTTAGAATGTTTTTTTGAGTGTGGCAGAACATTTTGTCATTCACTTAAAATTAATGAATATAATAGAAAGATTAACACATGGAAAGAAATTAAGGGCAGAATGATCAAAGCAGTGTGAATCCTCTTGGCTAGAACTCCTCAAGCCAATTACCTAAGTCCTTGATTCCATCACTTTTGGAACCAAGTTTAATACATTTGTCTAGAGGGAGTAGTCTTGGAGTGTGGCCGGGAAGAAACCGATCAGGAAAAAAACCCAAAAAACAATGAGATGGAAAAGTAGAATGTTTCCAAGAAGGGGTGGGATTTAGGGTGGAGGCCAGAAAAAAATGCGATCGTTCCTTCATTCATTGAACATTTATTTTTTGCCTCCCTCATGCCAGGGCCTATTTAGAGTCTTCTCCGGATGGGTGCCACTAGTCGACAAATTCCGGATTCCGATTATCTCAGGAACTTGAGTTGCCCTCACTTCCGACCTCCTCTCTCACAAACTGCCTTGAGGCAGGGGAGTAGGGATGGGATGGGGAGGATGGGAGAGGCGATGCCCGCCTAGCGGAGCACAACATCTGCTGTGTTCAGCCGGGAGCGTCTGTTAAGCAGTGGGAGGGAAAAGCTTGGAGCCACCAGCCCACTCTTAAGCGAAAGTCGCCTGAAACGCTCCCCTCCCGCCCTCCGGGCTTCTGCTGGTTTCTTTAGGGATGTGGTGCGGAAAGGCAACTTTTGGGAACTTGTAGGAGAGGGGTGTGGGGCGAAGAGGAAGGAGCATGGAAATGCGACTCCACTCGGTCCCGGCGGAGGACTACCGTGCCGGGATCAGGCACAGTGGGCTCGCAGGGCAGGGTCTGGGGCGGGAGTCCGGTCCCAAGCGGGCGGCCGCAGCGGCCAAGCGGAGTGGGGCGGGCGAGGGCCCCCCCAGGCGCAGTTCCCCGTCCGGCCTCGCGGGGGCGCCGGCGCGGCCGATCAGGTGACCGAGCGCTCGTCCTGGGCTGCGGGAAGCTGCCTCGTTCTCAGCCGCCGGAGACGCCGCCGCCGCCGCCACACCTAGTGGAGGAGCCGGGGAAGGCGGCTCGGTGGGGGCTGGGGCGGAGAGCGCCGGGGGTGGGGACGGAAGGGCGGCGGGCGGAAGGCAGGAGGCTGCCGGGGCGCGGGCTGCTGCGGGGGAAGGGACCCTGAGGCGTCTGGCGCGGTTCGCTCTGTCAGCCGCGCGGGATTGGGGCGCAAGGGTCATGGACGTTCTCCCCTGAGACGGAGGTCGCGGGCTGGGGGCGGGGGGAGGAGGCCCGAGAGAGGTTGACGCGGAGGCCGCGGGCCGGTGACTGGGCGCGAGGCGGCCGGCGGCGGCGGCGGCACCACCACCATCACCACCACCACCACAGCTACCACCATGTCGCGCTCCGTGCTGCAGCCCAGTCAGCAGAAGCTGGCGGAGAAGCTCACCATCCTCAACGACCGGGGCGTCGGCATGCTGACTCGCCTCTACAACATCAAAAAGGTGCGCACGGGCCGGCGAGGCCGCGGCGGAGGCGGCGGGCGGGCGGAGGACGGACGGGCGGCGGGGGAGAGCCGGGGGTGGGGGCAGCGGGCGGCGCCCACGGCAGAAATCACGGCACTGCCGCGTCAGGCCCGGCCCGGGGTCGCTGAGATGCGCCGCGGCCTAATGCGGAGTCCCGGCGCCTCCCCCGGTGGCTGGCGGGCCGGCCGGAGGCAGAGAGAAGCCATTTCCCCGCTCCCAGCGGTGGGATCCGGCCCGGCCCGCACAGGGTGAGGGGCGCCGCTGCCGCCCCCTCCTCGGCGCCCCCGCCCCCGGAACGGGGTCAACTGGAAAGGGACGGTAGAGGGTGGGCAAGATGGGGGTGGGGAGAGCATAGGAAAACTTGGGTGTTCCGTAACTGAGGCTGAATGGTAGGAATCTGGCGGAGATGGTAGCAATTTTTTCTGAATTTTTTGATGTGTGAATGTGGGAAGGGAATTGCTGATCAGGATGAACCCCGCATCTTCTCCACTTGCCACTTTATTTTAGATTGCTAAATAGAAGTCGTTTGAGAGCATGCTGACAATTTGGAATTATTTCATTTTGAGGGTGGAGAGGAGGGGGAAGTGAGGGTGGAACTAATTTTCTTCTGAAATACTTCTGGGCTGTGAGTCACTAGAACAGGAATAACAACCTTCTATCCCATCCCTCTTTACTCCTCCTCATCTTCGTTTTTCCAGCCTTGTCTAATAGTACCGAAACACCATTTCTTAAAGTTCGGTGTCGGTACAAAATTGAAACTGTAAATATATTGCTATTATTGCTGGTTTATAACATATAAGGAAAATTTGTGTAGTTGTAGCTAATAGGCCCATTGAAAGTCTTTAAATGGCTTCAGCAGATTAAGAAATGGAAGGCTGAGTTGGAGTTAAAAAAAATAGATGTAAAGATAGAATAGATAATTTATCTTAAGAGAAAACAAACCAAATTTTTTTTTCCTTTTAAGGCAAGGTTAGTAAGTTTCAAAGAACTTCGTAAAGAGAAAAAGAGATTTTTGGGTACACTCTTTGAGTTTCCAATGTGTATTTGATGTCATGTCTTCATAATTATTTTGTTGGCTTTTTAATATGTCATGAATATTTCCTTTAGCATGACCATAGTAGAATTATAACGTGTGTAAATTAGGGCTGCTGACGAAATAGTATTTTTTTTGAAGTCCATATAATGAGGTTCAAGTATAAAACTGATTTATTCCAACAATTTGATGTAGATATTGTAATCTTAAAGGAGAAGACTGTCCTGGCTTAATAGTGATAAGTTTTGTATAAGGATGGTTTATGTTCCTGTTGCTTACCTGGATGCAAGATTAGTTTGCCTCTAAACACAGTAAAATCTGGAGAGTAACTGCAATATGTCTATTCAGTTTGTTACATCTTATGTGGCAGGAGCTCAGTATCATTACAAAGAAGCCCTCTGCATTTACCAAAGAGCCTTGGTTATAAATTTATGTAGTTGCAAAGAACTTAATTTTGATAGTATTACTTACAGGTTGTATTGACCTGAACTTTTTGTGAGATTATGCTTCTTCACAAACTTTGAAATTTGGTTCCTATATGAACTTTGTCCAAAAAAACGAGCAAGGCAAGCAGTACTAAAAATTACTAGACCTGTGGTATTGTGGTTAAAGGAAATGGTTATGATGGTTTTCAGAAGAGGAAGTGAGAGTAACATCAAAAGTGATTTGGGTATTTGGGCACAATGCCTTTTTAAGCATGCATTTAAACATTTTTATGGTATAAATACAACCAAACTTTACCTATTCCATCTTCATAAAGTGCGTAAGATTAAACCAAATTTTAGGCATTTCAACTCTTATTATTTCAGTTCACTGCCTTAAAAGCAGATTTTTTTCACTTCCTGTTTTGAGAAACTTCAGGCTCTTGTATTACTGAGCTAGTGAAAAATGAGTTTAATGTGATTATTATATCCAAGTGTCAAATATTTTGAGTTATTGAAATGTTATATTTCAGCACTTAACACATATTTAGAGTTTGTTGAGAAATATTTTGTCTACCTTGCCTGATTGTGAGTTCCCTCTGGGCAGGGAGAGTGTTACTCATTTTTGAATTACTAGTACTCAGAGCCTTACCTGGTTCACGAAGTCTTCAGTTAAGTCTTGTTGAATGGATGAATACACAATTTATGTTATATGTATGTATTTAACATACGAGTGTGTGTATAATCTTGCTCTAGTTTTAATAATAGCTTTTGGTTTGCTCTCCTTGTGTAATTTTGCATACAAATGCATCAGATAGATTTTGAATCTTTTAGCCTACAGAGTTTTCTATAAGACTGACATATCTTCCTGGCTGGCTAGGGATTGAAACATTTGTTCAAAAATCTTGCCAAAAAAAGTGAGTAAGATTCGTTCACCATGTGTTTATAAGGTTCATGCAGTCTGCGTTTTTATGACAGTATGAGCTACCTAATCTTTTCAATCCTAATCTCTTACAGTCCTCAAAAAAAAAAAAAACTTCCACTACATAATACATGTCTACCAATCAATTATCACCTTTTTATTAATGCATGTGTGCATCAGATTGTCAGATTCGATCGCTCTGTTTCAATTGGAAGTCTGCATGGAAATATTTTAGTGAGCATACACAATGAAAATACTTAAGTGACTTGAGTAAAATAACTTCATAAGTTACTGTAATCAAAAATAATATGCTTTAATGCTTATTATAGGAATGTAACATGATTATTGAAAATGTTTTGCTTTTTTAAAAAAATTTCATCAGTTGAAAAATTTTTGACATCTTAATATGTACAGATTATGGAAATTTTAAGGAATTTGTAGACTAATCAGGGATGTGAGAACACATGAAGAAGGAGGGTTTTAGGGAAAAGACATGAAGGTGGTAGGTAGTTTTACATTTAAATTTATTTGTTTCTTGAATCCTTAGAAATTCTGTTTTTTATTGAAAATATGTCTTTTTCCAGACCTGATAATACTACTCACTTATATGTTGATTTTTAACATTTTCCAAGCTCCTTTTTTATCTGTTACTGTGGCATGGCAGGCAGTGTGGTTGTGGAAGTGGAGTATGGGGCCAGAATTTAGGAGAACTGCATTACAGTCTTCAGTCTGTCACTAAGAGTTTTGTAACATTGGGAGGTATCTTGACTTCCATGAACTTCATTCTTTCCTCATCTGTAAAACGGGAAAATTAACTGTAAAACGAATGCTAAAGTCCATTGCAGCTCTGATTATCTTATCTTTACAAGTAGAAGTCATAGCCCATTTTAAACAGTAACTGAACTCAGTTTAGTTTTCTATAATTCAGAGATGGTAATCCCTTCTCTGCCTACATCACAGGATTGTTTATGAAGATAAAAGATAATGATAATGTGAAAATAGTTTAAAACCTCTGTGAATATTTAGGAGTCTCAGCAACTTTTTTGGGGCAACATTTGTTTTTTCGAAATTTTACTGCTATTAGCAAACACATTCGCAAATACCAAAACATTTTTGCTGAGTTTAGAAAATATATCTATTTTGTTTTTTGTTTCTTTTCTTTTCCTACCTGTCACCAACATGAATATGATAATTCTGTACCAAAAAGATCTCTCATTTAATACTTGAATAATTTTTCTTGTTACATTATTGCCTTAATTCTAAAGGACAGAAAGGAAGAGAAGACCCACCCAGCCATTGTAAACTCTTTTTGAATGGCATCTGTTTGCAGGTTTCAATGCACTTTTGTTTGTTTTATTTTATTTTTTTATTTTTTTATTTTTTTTAAGATTTTATTTATTTATTTGACAGAGAGAGACATAGCGAGAGCAGGAACACAAGCAGGGGGAGTGGGAGAGGGAGAAGCAGGCTTCCCGCCGAGCAGGGAGCCCGATGTGGGACTCGATCCCAGGACCCTGGGATCATGACCTGAGCCGAAGGCAGACGCTTAACGACTGAGCCACCCAGGCGCCCCACTTTTGTTTGTTTTAAAAAAAAATTTTCTTATTAAAGACTATTTTTCTTTTTTTTTTTCATAGTCTTTTCCCCATGATTTTGGATATATTTATTTTATGAGGAAAAAATGAGTAGAATAGCAGTGTAAAAAATTGAAAGTCCTTAGCTGGTATCTGCTATTTAAAGGAGGAAAAAAAGGGTGCATGGGAAGTGTGTAAGTGCAAGGTAAAGGGAGGGGACTAGCTTTAGTTTTCTCTTTCAGTGTTATGTTTCTCTTCATTTAGGGCATTATTTTCTCTGTTCCTCAATCAGGAGCAGAAACATGCTCCAAAGATTGGTTTGTAGCAAATTGTAGACTACTAAGTATTATTAGTATGAGATTTTTCCCCTCAGTGGGGTTTCATTATTAAGAGCCTTAAACATGGTAAGAAGGAAACATCTCTCCATAAATCTGAATTAAATAATATATATTATTTATTTAAACAGACCCTATCATGTCCATTTGTAACTTTATTTTTCAGGAAAGCTGCTTGTAAAAATGAGGATTTGACAATATTTTTTCATGTTATGTTGGATGGTAGGCTGAGGAGATAAAGATCACTGAAAAATACTTAGGAAAAAATTACTTTTATTTTTTCAAGTGGCAATGATAGATTATCCTTTGTGGACTAGTTAAATAACTTAAATATTAAGCATTTTTAATGATTACAAAAGGAATACATGTTTACTATCAGAAACTCAAACATAAGAGAATTGTGTCACTTTAGAAATTCTTTGTCTGCCCTTCTCCCACTTTTAAAAATAAGCCTTATGTACTTATACCCTTTTCTGTACAAATGCTAACATATGTGCATGCATATTTTATTATATTTTGATTAAATTGGACTCTTCACAAAAATAAAATTGAAGTAGCATGGTGCAGTTTACATATAAATGAAATTAGGGTCCTTAATCTATTGCTTGTATACTTACATTGTAAGAAAATTTTAAAGGAATGAACATACTTAGTTAGCTATATCCAATATGTAAAAAATCAGGAAGCCCAGAGGAAAAAGTATGTCAGGGTCAAAAGTTCTTGTCCTTACTGGTTGGGATGATTGAAAATCTAATCCATATTCTTGTTTGATAATTTCCTAGGAATTGTTTGCATTAAGTTAAATTCCAGCAGTAATTTTGGGTCGGCTCCAGTAGTTGTACACTTTATATGTTAGTAGAACTAAAAAGTTTCATCTCTTTATTGTCCAGTAAAAATAATGTGTAATGAAATTAATGCTAGCTGCCATTTTATTGAGACTTTACTGTATGCTGTTTGAATTTTTTTCTTTAATTTGTCCTTAGGTCTATGATGTACTTATTTATAGATAAAGCAGTTGAATTTGGAGAGGTTAAATAATTTACCCAATTCCCCCCCCTTTTTTTAAAGTTTTATTTATTTATATCTTAGTAATCTCTACAACCAGTGTGGGACTCTAACTCATGATCCTCAGATCAAGAGTTGCATGTTCCTGCGACTGAGCCAGCCGGGTGCCCCTGCCCAATTCTTTTTTTTTTTTTAAAGATTTTATTTATTTATTTGACAGAGAGAGAGACACAGCAAGAGAGGGAACACAAGCAGGGGGAGTGAGAGAGGGAGAAGCAGGCTTCCCACAGAGCAGGGAGCCCGATGTGGGGCTCGATCCCAGGACCCTGGGATCATGACCTGAGCCGAAGGCAGACGCTTAACGACTGAGCCACCCAGGTGCCCAGTCCCTGTCCAATTCTTATTCTAGAAAATGATAAGAATTTAGATTGGCACTTTTTTTTATTGACCACTATTGTTTCTAATTTAATTATTTTTGTCATTAGGTTTATAGTCATTATTGACATTTTTGTGGTAGATATAATTAGATTTTGAACACACAGTAACCTTAAAGAAATATGCAGTTATATTACAGAAATAATTTCTTTTTACTGTAGATTACTTTTGTACGAACTTTCTATGGATTTGCATGAAAAGATCATTGAGATCATACTATCAGTGTACCAGAATGATTAATTTTTTTAAAAAAGATTTATTTATTTATTTGAGAAAGAGTGCACGGGGCAGAGGGAGAAGGGGAGAGAGTCTGAAGCAGACTCCATGCTCAGTATGGAGCCCCATGTGGGGCTTGATCTCATGACCTGAGCTGAAACCAAGAGTTGGCTGCTTAACTGACTGCACCACCCAGATACCCCACCCCCGAGTGATTATTAATGGAGACCTCTGTTTAGCTTTGTAATGTATTAAAATGAGACATAGTTTAGAATTAGGAATTTTAAAATTCAATTCAAATTTTTTTGGAGAAATACATTTTGTATTTGCTTTTCATGTTCTGTGAATTTTTTCTTTGTGATTATTTTTTTTTTTTTTAATATTTTATTTATTTATTTGACAGAGAGAGAGATAGCGAGAGCAGGAACACAAGCAGGGGGAGTGGGAGAGGGAGAAGCAGGCTTCCTGCCAAGCAGGGAGCCCGATGTGGGACTCGATCCCAGGACCCTGGGATCATGACCTGAGCTGAAGGCAGACGCTTAACGACTGAGCCACCCAGGCGCCCTAATTTGTGATTATTTTTAAAATATAGTCCCTGCCGTTAAAATGTAGAAATTGAAAGGACTAACCATATAAACAATACTAAAGAAATAGGAAATTTTGTTTGAATTGGGGGAAGAGTATTTATAAAGCAGAAAGGAAAAGTGTAAAAAGAAACAATGAAGTAGCATTTGTCTTCCCTAATTTTAAGAACACATGCAATCGTTTCTCCACTTGAAGGTATATTTTGTTCCAAATTAAATTTGGGTTTTTAAATTTTTTTTATTTTTAGAGAGAGTGAGTGTGCAGGATTCGGGAGGGGGGTACAGAGGGAGAGAGAATTTTAAACAGGCCCCCCACCCAGTGTGGAGCCCCACACAGATTTATTTATTTATTTGAGAGAGAGAGAGAGAGAGAGAGAGTTCAGGGAGGGGCAAAGGGAGAGAGAGAGAATCTTAAGCAGACTCCCTGCTGAGTGAGGAGCCCAATCTAGGGCTCTGTCCTAGGACCCTTAGATCATCACCTGAGCTGAAATCAAGAGTGGGATGCTTAACTGACTGAGCCACCCAGGCGCTCCTAAATTTGGAATTTCTTTTTTTTTTTTAAGTTAGGAAGTTGAGTGAGTTGTTTTTTTTTTTTTTAAGATTTCATTTATTTATTTGACAGAGAGAGAGAGAGCGAGAGCAGGAACACAAGCAGGGGCAATGGGAGAGGGAGAAGCAGGCTTCCCGCTGAGCAGGGAGCCCGATGTGGGACTTGATCCCAGGACCCTGGGATCATGACCTGAGCTGAAGGCAGACGCTTAACGACTGAGCCACCCAGGCGCCCTAAATTTGGAATTTCTAATGTACTTTTTCATTTTAAATCTTACATAAAGTTAAATAGTAACATTTTCACATTGAAAATTTTGCAACATGAAATATAAGAAATGCAATTTAAGAAAGTCCACCAGTAAGTTTGTTTGTTTCTGTCTTGGGGAGAAATTAGTAATTAGTAAATTAGTAGTACTCTTTTCTATTCTCAAAATGTGGTTTTTTTGTTGACTGTTTTTACTGTTGGCTTTATCAGTAAATGTAGTAAAATCTTCTTTGATCCTTTTAGGAATTTTTAGTACTATAATTAGACTTTGATAGATTTTTTTACTTAATCTGACAGTGATGAGACAATCTCTTGGTTAATCATTTCTTTGAGTAATATTATGCTGCAATGTTTTACTTAAATAAGTTAACAAACTTCATAAGCTCTTGAATTGCTAATTTGTAAATAGGGTTGTACATGTGCCAATTTCAAAGGAATCTCTTGTTTTAAGTAAAAGCCTGTTTTGGAAAATACTTTCTTATTGCATAGTTGATTATTTTAGATACTTGACAGTAATAAAACTACATTTTAAAAAATATTTTATAAATCATATGAACTATTAGTCCCAAATTTTGAGGGTTTCTTTTTCATTAATTCATTTACTCTTCATTTATTGAATGTCTTCACAGACACTGGGGAGACAGATAAATTAAGATGCAGTCTCCAATGCCAAGAAGTTCACATTTTAGTAGGTTGAGAGATTTACAGTTATTTACCTAAAATGTATTGCATAAGTGTGCTTATGGGAGTCTTGAGAAGGGCATTGACGATTCCATTCTGGGGAAGAAGAGATAGTGACTTTTGTGCTTGCTTTTGAAGTATGAGTAGAAGCTTCTGGTAGGCCGTGACAAGGTGTACTGGGTCCTTATTTAAGATTCCAGTATTTTGTTCAGCAGAATGTATAAAGATATAAAATATATAAGGTTATAAAAATCCTAGTAATGTCTAATGTGCTCATTGCTGGCATACAGCCTCTAAACTTCTCTATCGTTTTCCATAGTTGTAATATATTCTGTAGCTTGAGAGAGCTAGATTCTAGATAAAGCTCTGATACTATCTTTTAAACTTTGGACAAGTTATTTAAATGTTCTGGGTTATAGTTTCTTTATTTATAAATTGAGGAGACCAGTGGTTCTTAGCCAGGGATACACAATATAATCATTTTAAAAGGTTTTTAAAAATATATCTGTATCTTGACCCAAATCTACTGAGTAAGAAAAAGCCCTGAAGTGATTCTGATGTTAATAACCACTGAAATAAGTAAAATGTAAGTTTTTAATACCTCTGATTTCTTTCTCAGGCAGTTATTCACAGTTGTGATGTAATTTTGTTTTCTGGGGTAAAACTAAATTCCTGGAATGCTGGGCTGCACGTAGACTTTCTACTAGCGAAACCATCTCCAGAATACTTACTTGTTCTTAGCTTCTCTTATGCTCTAAGCTGTATATTTTGTTTTCTAAGCCATGTTAATCGTTTTGATTCTAATTCTTGAAATCTTAAATAGATGTTCCAGTTCTCCCATGTCTGTAGAATACTCTTTAATTAACCTTAGAAGGTTGAGTGAGTTAATTCATCTAAAGTGCTAGTGCAGTGCCTGGCACAGGAGTAAGAAATGAATAAGTTTAGGCTATTGTTATTAAATCTATTTCTGGGGCTTGAAACAAAGTGGACATTTAATAAGTTCATTTTTTCTCCCCTGTTAAATCCAGCTCTGGACCACCTTTGGGAAACATTTCCTAACTTTTCCTTTTTTACTCTCTGACGTTATGGTTTGATATCTATTTACTGCTAGTACAAAATAAGTATTTGTATTTCAGGAGTGTATTCTTCATTGGCCTTTAAAGAGCAGCTTTATTTTATTTATTGATTTTTCAATTTTTTAAGTAAAGTGGAGCCCTATATGGGGCTCGAACTCAAGACCAATACCTGAGATCAATACCTGAGCTTAGATCAAGAGTCAGATGCTTAACTGCCTGAGCCACCCAGGCGCCCCAAGAACAGCTTCTCTAAAACAGTAAAAATGTGGCTACGTATAATACTTGAAAAAAACCTATAGAACACCTTTGTTTTATAAATTGAGATGTTTCTCTGTATTGCAAGCTGAAAAATGTTTAAGAGCAATAGTGACATACACCTCTTCTTGTGAATTGAATAGTAATTAGTAACTCATTTGAATCACTAAAATTTTTAAAAATGAATTTTGAAATATATAGTGCATTGAAATATTTCTTAAGTTTGTGATTTTCCCAGAATTTGTGCTTAGAAAGCAGTAACCATAATATATATATTTTTAAGTTGGCTATTACTGGCTCTAAGTAACAGGTAGTTATTGATAAGTTTGCATTAATTTTAAAGCATTTCCAATAATTCCAGTATACTTTCCTATGAAGCCTCTTAATCTAAATTTTAGCAATGAATTGCCTTTTTTTTTCACCTACCCAAGCTCAAGGGGAAGTTCAGATCAGATTGGTTGGCCAAAATATAGGTGATACACACGAGAAAACAAAATAATTGGAAACAAAACCACTAATATGAGAATTTAAGTCTTGTTTTGCTCTTGATAGATTTTCCAATATTTATTGAAAATTTTCTTTGTATTACTTTCATTTTTAAAATTAGAAAATAAAAGAATGACAAGTAAGTTGTTTTCTCTAGTCCATGATTTTAGGTGATGTCTGTCCTTACTCTAGGCATTAATGTCAGTTAATTTCCTTGAAGACTGAAGGAAGAATCTTGGTCCTGGTATGCTTTTAATTTTGCAAAACCTGCTTTAAAAACTATGGTTTTTCTTGTTTATTGAGTAAAAATTAAATTCCTGTTTCTAGCATAAATTGGTCACATTGTGCGGTTTTCTCTTCTTCCCTGACATATTCAGATAGGGCTAGTTTCTTTCTTGTACTCTCAGAAATAGCATTCTCACTCTGAACTCTGGAATTTTGTTCATGTTTTTTCAGTTACGTTATTGTATTTAAAAAATTGGTTTGTCCTATAGTATTTTGGCAAAGGAATGTGATTTATTGCTGAGTTAGACTAGGACTTAAAAAATAAAACTGATGAAACTAAGCAGATTTTTCCTTTGATAGTAATTACTCCAATGCAAGTTTTGAGCAGTTGAGGTATTGAAAGAATGGAGCATGTTTTTTTACTGTTTTTATGAGCATATATATTTAGATAAGCATTTTTAGTGCTTTGGAATCTTTAGGTACTCACAGCTGAACCTTGAGCAAGTCATTTAATTTTTCTGACGTTCCTCTCCTCTCTGTTGAGAGATGTTTAGGCAGTTTCAAAAGCATAGATGTTTTACACACAACAGGTGCCCAGTAAATGTTCTTTTTACTCCCCACTCTTGGGTCTTTGTTTTCTTTTTTCTTGATTGTTGCTTAATCTCTTATGAATAGATTGAGGACTATTTCTGTTATTTGATTTTTGTAACATCATAGTAAGTTTTTGAAAAAATACTTATCATTAACCATATAAAGTTAATCTGTAGTATGTAATCTTATGTTGTGACAGCCTGAGGAAAGGACTTGAGAAGGGGTTTTGGTGGTAGATAGGCAGAAAAATTTGTTTTAGAGTTATACTTTGAAATCACATAAAGTCTGGTCTTGAGGTTTCTAGTCAAAGATGTTTATTTTGTGGCCTGGATAAAGTATTATGTGGTTTTCTAAAACATCTCTGTTCTTTATTTTTGGTAATAATATTATACTTATGTTTTGTGAAAAAAAAATGAACTTGGAGATGTTGATTGATAATTAATACTGAGTTAGAATTGGTTAAATGGAAAATTTTACTTTGATAATTGGGAACTCACTATAGATACCCATGTGTTTTGAGAAATTTATTTTAAAAAATAGAAGATTATTATTTAGAATTTATTTATTAGGTATTTACATACCAGTCATTGGAATAAGCACTTTATGTGCATTTTGTCTTTTAAAAATCTGAATAACCTACCCTGCGAATAGGTAGTATTAGTATCCTTAATTTTATAAATTAGAGAACTGAGGTTCAGAGATTAAACAATTTGCCAGGAAGTCAAGTGGGCTGTGCTCCTTGACTCAGGGACAGATTTCTTAATTATTATATTTAAGTATTCCCTTTAACATTAGTGCAGTTTGATCTTCCACATTAAATAGTCATAACTTTGTTGAATTTAAAGATAAGTAGAATATTCATAGAAAATAAAGTTGCAATCGTGAGAACTGGAAATTTAAGTACATAAATATTAAATTTCCTTTAGATCTGGAATTTTAAATTACAGTATTTTATGCATTATGAAAGCATGCTGAGTCAAGATAATATAAAATACACGGTTTTGGGGTTGTGGTGTTTTTTTGTTGTTTTTTTTTAAGTTCTTTGGTTCAGAAATGGTTTCCTTTTTGTCTAGTGAAATAGCTCTTTTAGCCAATTATGCAAAAAAATTTTTTTTTTTGGTAGGACTGTAAGGTTCAGTTATTTAGATGCAATTTTGCCCTGTACTCACCTTTTCTTCTTCTCTTTTTCTTTTTTGGTGTGGGGGAGATAGAAGTATTCAAAAGTTTTATTTGATTTAGGCCTTTTGGTAAGCCTTTCTGATAAAATTTGTTAATTAAGTATAGTAGTATATGTTGTTTTCTTAAATGTGGCACTTCAAAGGGTGATACTTTTGAGAGTGAAAGATTAATTTTATGTAATAGTGTAGTTACACTAGGATGAGGTAGAGTTTCAGGTGTACCAACTGCAGACAATGTTTCTGAAATACAGGTGGTTGTTTTATGATTTCTTTGTCCGCTGTGTCCTGAAAATGCTTTGAGTGAGGGTGGAGAAGAATATTAATTTTTATAAACTGAGACATGTGGTTAGTTGGAATTTTGCTATACTGCATCGGTATAGGAGGAAACCCTTTTTTTTTTTTTAAGATTTTATTTATTTGTCAGAGAGAGAGCACAAGCAGGGAGAGAGGCAGGCAGAGGGAGAAGCAGGCTCCCCGCTGAGCAAGGAGCCCGATGTGGGACTCGATCCCAGGACCCTGGGATCATGACCTGAGCTGAAGGCAGACGCTTAACCGACTGAGCTATCCAGGCGTCCCAGGAGGAAACGCTTTTTAATTGAATTATTAAGTGTGACTTTTTTTTTTTTTTTAAAGATTTATTTATTTATTTATTTATTTATTTATTTATTTATTTATTCAACAGAGAGAGACACAGCGAGAGAGGGAACACAAGCAGGGGGAGTAGGAGAGGGAGAAGCAGGCTTCCCGTGGAGCAGGGAGCCCAATGCGGGGCTCGATCCCAGGACCCTGGGATCATGACCTGAGCCGAAGGCAGACGCTTAACGACTGAGCCACCCAGGCGCCCCTAAGTGTGACTTTTTGACAGATGTTAATTACTTAGATATTAGCTTTTAGTCAACTCATTGTTTTTTTTTTTTTTCTTGTACTTTTTCTTTTTTGCCTGAGTGTTCCTTACACAGTGTCTCTGTTGGTATTAAGTAAATAAATCAAGCAGGTTGATTTCAGAAAAAATAAAATAGGAGCTAGTACTTCTGTATAGTATCTATGAGCCATGTATGTTTTATTGGCATTTTTGAGTGCTCATGGTATTCCAGATACCTATGTAAACTGCACACGCGCGTGCATGCACACACGTAATGGGCCTAAAAACTTTTTAGGGTAAATTGCAATTATTATCAACCTATTTAACAGATGGAAAAACTGAGGCACAGAGGAGTAAAATCACTTGCTTATGGTTATGCAGTTAAGAAGTGATGGAGTTAGGATATGAATATGGACAGCCTATCTTAGAACTCATGTTCTTAACTATTAGGCTAAACTCTTTCTATGAGTACAACATATTTGGCATTTAGAGAACAAATGAAGGAAATGTGTGATTGGAAAAGGGAATTGTCATTTTTGTTCTATATACTATGATAAAGACTATTTTGCAGTTATTACTCATATGAGACTTTTACTTGGGTAATTATAATTATTGAGGCTGTTATTGACAACAGCTAACAGTTTTAGAGCATTTTAGAGCACGTATGTGCTAGCCCTTCTGCTAAATACTGTACATGGTTTATCTCTTTTCTAATCCTCATAATGACTCTATGAGGTAAGTACTAATTTCCCCATTTGAACGTGAAAAAAACAGACTAGGAGATATTTTGTAATATATTCAAGGTCCTATGGATTGGAAGTGGTCAAGATTGAAACCCAGTAAGTCTTAGTCTAGAGTCTGTTCTGCCTCCCAGTGTAGTATGTTTAGATATGGCTTATTGAGCAGTGTGGAAAAAGGTAAATCAATTCCAAGGAAAGATTATACAACCATTTACTTTTCCATTGAAATGAAATTTCATTCTTTTTGTTTTCAGTGTAAGAAGGAAGAGTTTCTCATATATATACATGCATCTGTATATATGAGAATACGTTTGTGTTAGTTTTCAGATATTTGATTAAATTCTTATACAGTAAAATTTGTGATCATGGGAAATACGTATGGTAGTCTCATATTTTCATTATTCGATAGTCACTAATATTGTTAGAATGGATAGCTAAATTTTTAAATATTAGAATATGGAAGATAAAACATAACAAAAAACTGAATGTAATAAAAAAATAAAAAACTGAATGTAATTTGGAATCACTTTAGAATTCTGTACCACCTCGGGCATATTTAGGGAACTTGATTTTTCATTGTATCATTGGTGTAAGGAAATGCTAATCTGTAGCTATTTCTATTTGGACAAATTCTTAGTATGTGGTTCTTAGTTATTATATAGTATAATATTTTTTGGGAAGTGGATTAATTGGCAGATTAGTTTATGAGAAATAATATTTTAAACAAATGATAATCTACTCTGAGGAAAAGTCAGATGTATTTTAGTATTGATTATGTTGAAATGGAATTTGCATAGTTGCCTTGTGTCAATCTGGTTAAGGATTATGAAGTTCTAAATTGCTTAAGTTAATTTTATCTACTTATGTTTGAGCATTAAGAGAATTCTTACTGCATTCCTAATTCCATTTGGAAAATACAGGAATGTTTGCATTGATTTTTATACTTTGGCTTGGAAGGGAGTTAGGTGATATTTGAAAAGTAGTTTCAATTTGAGCTGAAGTGCAAAAGTCATCCAATAACTATTTATTTTTATTCTTGGCTACCGTTTCTTTTTAAGGTATGTAAAATTTCACTGACGGTTTTGCTCCTATTTTTATAGTTGCATGTAGTCTTCCTTTTTCCTTCTAGTATTATTTTAAGTTTATTTAGGAAGAGCACCAAGAAACTGACATGGTTGTACACTTACACAGTAGTATTTAAATATATATGAATAGTATAAACTCTATAAATCTATTGTATACTAAACTCGCTACTTAGGATACCTTTAAATATGTAGCACCATATAGTTCTAATCTTGTTTCGTTATTCATAGTCTGCGGTGCATAAGTTCTCTACTGAAACGTATGTCATAGTTTGACAATCATTGTTTACACGTAATTTTCTCTCTTTTTATTACAATGCTTCCCCAGCAAGGACAAGTTTGGAAGGTTTGCAAAGCTTTTCACCTTCCCTCTGCCCGCTTGCCCGCTTTCAGATCAGTTTCATGTTTCATAACTTCTCTTTCTGCAATTCACAACATAGCCATAGTAAACAATGAAAAAAACATTAAATTGCAATATGTTTCCTCACACATAGTAGAGAGAGAAAACTTTTTCAAAGGACACATTTTTTTAAAAAATGCAATGAGAAGTTAAATAGCAATATTATAATTTTAGTAATTCCCTAAGAAATAACATCTCACTAGCACGCAGTTAATTAAATGTCACATAACGAAACACTGAATAGTATCAATTATATTTGGTATTGCTAATAGTTCAGATAAAAAGTTCTTTCTAATAATAATACTTGATATTTGTATAATGCTTTACAGTTTACTACAGAGAATGCTGTATGGCTGATGTGGTCAAAATGTAAACATTCCCATTTATTCTGTGCTTATGAGATATAGAACAGATGTAGATTCATTGTTTGAAGTGCTGCTGGTATGATGGAAAAATACTGTTGTAGTAACTCAGATGTTCAGAGGAATAGGCAACACACTTTAGTACTATAAAGACAATTTTAGCAGCTTCCAGTTCTTTTGAACTAGGGCTCTCGTATTAAAATGTTTAAAGTGAATGAGGAAAACATTTTGGAAAAGACATCTAAACATAAGCTTTTATTTTATAACACTTAGAAAGAAACATTTCCAATACTCTTCTGAATATTTAATTTTGTAATATTTTATTAGCTTCAGATGAATACAATCCTACCTCAAACCAAGACTTTTTTTTTCTTTTTCTTTTTTTTTAGGTTTGAGCTTTTTCCTTCACTGCTGTTCTGCGCTAACTGCTTTGAAACTTTCCATGCATTTTTTTCAGTAGAAGAACATCTCTGTACTGTCTCCCATTGCATATTTCAGCTGTGACAATCCCTGCACTTTGCCTATTCATTTTATCACCTGCTCACCAAAAACAATAAATATCTCTAATTTCTGATTACAGATTTGCTATTACTTGGTTTTAGAACAAGGATGCATTTCACTTTTTTATTACTGTTGTTTTATAGGCATGTGGAGATCCCAAGGCAAAACCATCCTACCTTATTGACAAAAACCTGGAATCTGCTGTGAAATTCATAGTCAGAAAGTTCCCTGCTGTAGAAACTCGCAACAACAATGTAAGTCATAGAAATTTTTGTATTACTTGATTTTAGCCATCTGTAGGGAAAGTAATGGTTAGTGTAATGTTGAAGTAGTTCTTATTTGTCTAATTCTTTATATTTTGGTATACCAATTATGTACATTGATTAAGGGCTTTTAGGAACAATATTCTTATCTCTAAACTGGAAAAAATGACTCTGAACTACATCACTCTTTAGAAAACATAAGATCTTAATTTCTTACACACTTTCTTCTCTTCCAAGTTGTGACAGAAGGTAAGGTAATAGAAATGTATATATTTCAGATATTTGCATGACTAGTTGGGGAGTTTTTCCTTATAGTCATAAACTTTATTTTGAAATTAGTAAATGTCTTCATAGAACTTGTATTGTTTTTAGTAATTAGCTGTGTTTATTCTAAAATACATTTGTTTCTTCAGTATTTTTATAATTGAGACAAACATTTCTGAAAAATAATATAACAAGGTGATGGTGTAGGATCTTTATTTTTCCTACAATAATAGGAAAAATAGTTTTTATTAGTATATAAAATATAGTCATATCCAGAGTCTTCCTGATATGTTTACATAATCTTTAGGGGTTCGTTATAATAATTTCTCTAAGTAACTAATTTTAGAAAATTAGAGCTAATTTTATCTCACCATGGTCTTTTTGTTGACTTGGAATCTTTCTGCATGTCTTCTCTTTTTAAATTTTTTACTTTTGTAGTCTCATGTTATAATCTTTGCTTTCTTTTTCTTTATATACAAACTTAGTCTAGAAATTTCCTCTTACATATGGTCTCCGTACTTTTAAGAAACTGTTTAAAAAATATTTTGTCATCTTTTGGTTTCCTCAAATCAAGTATAGTTAATGAAGATCCATATTTTACCTGTTGGTATCACCTTTTACTTAAAAATATTGTAATGTAGAGGTAGAACACCAGTCAGAATTAATAAAGTCTGGTAAAGTGCTTTTTAAAGAATTAAGAAAAGTCTGTGTTTCTTGTGAGTACGGGTTAATAGTTTACAAAACACAATAGATTGTGTTTTGTAATTGGTATATTAAGGTATCATAATTAGTTCCTGATTACAGAATGGGTGATTCAATGTACACACTTCTTTTTTTTTTTTTTTTTTTTAAGATTTTATTTATTTATTTGAGAGAGAGAGAGTGAGAGAGAGCATGAGAGGGGAGAGGGTCAGAGGGAGAAGCAGACTCCCCACTGAGCGGGGAGCCCGATGTGGGACTTGATCCTGGAACTCCAGGATCATGACCTGAGCTGAAGGCAGTCACTTAACCATCTGAGCCACCCAGGCGCCCCAGTGTATACACTTCTTAAGAACACCATTATTTGTGTGGAGAATTCTTTTTTAGTTATTGACATTAATTAGCTGACTCATCTGACATAATATAGTCACTATGAATGAGAGAAATTTTATAATGAAAATCTGTCCTACATATAGTTTCATATATACTTTTTTTTCTCCTGGCTCATAAAATCTCTGTGATATGAGCTCTTCAGAGAATCATTTAAGTTTAATTTGTGTGTGTGTGTGTGTGTGTGTGTGTGTAAAGTTCCATGTGAAAATAAGCATAGTTCCTAAATATGAAGTCTTTTTTTAGAAAATTAGCAAGGTCTGATTAAGTACATGGTCACTGTTTTTGTAACAGTAGCATTTTTTGGTAAAGAGTAAATTAAGAATCTTTGCTCTTCCTGATTTGTGGGGCAAACTTTATAATAATGCTGCTGTTTTTTGTTTTTTAATAATTTTACTTTCCTTCTCAATTTCTGCAGCACAAAATTGATTTTTTAAAATAACAGTTTTATTAAGGTGTGATTCACACACATACAGTTTACCCACTTAAAGTGTACAATTCAGTGGGTTTTTAGTACATCCACAGAGTTGTGCATCCAGTGCCACAATTTTAGAATATTTTCATTACCCCAAAAAGAAACCCCAGACCTGTTAACATTCACTCCTGCCAGTCCCTCATCCCTAGACAAACAGTAATCTGCTTTCTTTCTGTATGCCTATTTTTAATATTTCATATAAACAGAATCATATAACATGTGGTCTTTTGTGACTGGCTTCTTTTCATTTAGCATAATGTTTTTAAGGTTTATCCAAGTTGTAGCATGTATCGGTACTTCATTTCTTTTTATTGCCAAAAAATATTCCATTGTATGGGTATATCATTTTATTTATCCATTCACCAATTGATAGATGTTTGAGTTGTTTCTGCTTTTTTTTACTGTTATGAATAATGCTGCTGTGAACATATATGTAAAAGTTGTTGTGTGAACTTATGTTTTCATTTCTCTTGGATATGTATACTTAGAGGTGGAATTGCTGGGTCATGTGGTAATTTTTTGTTTAACCTATGAAATCAATTGTATAGTATTGTTGAATATTACGCTGCTTGTAGAATTTACTCTGGTTGTTCTGTATGCAAAGTCTGAGTTTTGTCATATAGCCTTTACAACTATTCTGTGTAATGCTATTCTGTTGTTTTTTGCCTACTGAAGTACTGTGTACTAGGTATTTATGAAGTTCTGTGATCTTAGTTTTGATCTGAGCCTTTTAAAATCCTGGTGAGAAGTTCCTGGCAAACTTGGGTCAGGAAATGAGAAATGAGTTGAGTTTTGTTATTTTTTAATTTCATAGGAGTAGTTAATGGAGGTTTAAGGACGGGGAATGGTAGTAGCATCTGGGAATGATAGAAACTTGCAGATTTCTGGCTGTTAGGTATACTGAAGAAATGGTATTAGTATCATAGTCGGGTTTTTTCCTTTGTATTTGGGTCTTTGAGTCATTGTATAAATATGTGCCACAGAGCATGCTTATTTTATCTCACGGATCAGGGAGAATTACTGGTTAGCACTGTTTCTGTTTTGACAGATAAGCACCACTTGTCCCCAGTTTCAGAAAAGGCAATCATAAAAATATCGTTTTGGTGAAAATTAAACACAAATTTATTTTGAAGTTTCCATGATTAGATTCTTACAAAAAGGCTACCTTTGTGCTCACAGATAGCTGGTCATCTGGTATTCTAACAAAGGGAGGACACTGCTGACAGATAAAGCCAGATTGGTGCCTAACATAGCTTTAACAGTGATGATGTTGGGCTCTGCTGAGTCAGTTTTACTGTCTTGCTCAGGCCCCTTTGTGACCTGGTAAGAACTTCTGTACTCTCCCAATTCTGGATTTAGGGAAAGTCTGGATCAAGGAATGGTTTTTTTGTTCGTTTGTTTGTTTTTGTTTTTTTGTTTGTTTTGTTTTCTGAGTCGTGATTTTGAACTAGATGCCCCATAGGCTTCAAAGCAGCTGATTAGGTAAAAGTCAACTGAATAAAAGTGATACAGTTTTATAATTACAGCAGCACTTACTGAGTGTCTAATAGAGTTATTTTTCTTATTTAATTTTAGATTAAGGAAAGCATTTCTGAGCTGAGAGATTATCTAATTTATCTATAACTTGATATCTTCTAGTATTTTGAAAGTGTGACTGCCAGATGGGTGTATAATTTGTTCCCCGTAAGTTTCTTATGAGCGTATAGAGGGAAATCTGTTATTTTCCTGGATAAAGAAAATAGTAGAAACTTCTTATTTTTTTTAACAGGTAAAGATTGTTTTGTCCAAGAAATTCTAAGGGGCATTTTAAGGAAATGTTCAGGTGTATGTATGTTAAAACATTTCTTATGAAATATTTAAAATATTTTAATTTACCCCCCTTTGTTCTGATGTTGGGTATTTCCATTTAAAAGCTATTCTGTGTTTTTTAAAACAGTAAAAATATCTGACATGAAGGTGTCATTATAAGATTTGTCTACTTACTGTACATTTTAGTGTCAAATTTTGGATTTGATTCCCAAGTTAATGGGAAAGTGATATAAATTACTGTCCTGTATATGTTGAATTAGGTCTTAATTCGCTAAGAATGAAGGCATTGTTGGTGAGGAGAGTGCCACAAGAATCGTACAGGGATTCTGGACTGAGATACAGGCAATTATTGAAATAATTAGAAAATTAAATTTTCAAACTTAGAGGAATATTTTGTGTTATAGGTATTACTTATCTCCTCTCTTAAGGAACACAGTATTACAGGATACTTATGTAATAAATTAAAATTTTTAAGTAGCTTACAGCATCATTTAAGGAAAGACAAAAATAAAGCAACTCTAATAATGTTGGTTGTGAGACATAGCTTTAGAATCTGTTTTTTTTTTAATTTTTTTAAAAAAGATTTTATTTATTTATTTGAGAGAGCGTGAGAGAGTACAAGCAGGGGGAGCGGCAGAAGGAGAGGGAGAAGCAGGCTCCTCGCTAAACAGGTAGGCTGATGCCGGACTTGATCCCAGGAACCTGGGATCATGACTTAAGCCGAACGCCGACACTTAACCAACTGAGCCACCCAGGAACCCCTAGAATCTGTTTTTAAACACCATTTTATCCCTAGTGCTTGGTACATAAGAGGCAATAAATAAATGTTTGATGAGTGAATAAAATTTCCTTTATTCAATCATTGTTTTAAATTTATGTCAGAACCCAAACTTAGCAATAATTTTTTAACTTCATTATGTTATTAGCTAAAAAATAACTATCCTTTTTAGTGAAGCTACACAAATACATCTCATTAATGATAATACTGAGATTAAACTGGAGTAAGAATAGGAGTCCCAGGTTCTTAAAAACATGAATGTGTTTTGGGAGTGGGGTGATGGTATCGAGGATGGAGGTAGGGAAGCCCTGACAAATGCACTGTGGTTTAGTTAGAAGGAAAGGGTAAGGAAACTTGTTTCTAGCTAATCTCTAAGAGGGCATTTGTTGTCTTGTCATGGTTTCCATTATGATGTGGTAGTTAAGAGGATGGACTTTGGAGCCAGTAAACCAGAATTTGAGTTCTAGCTGAGTGATTTGGGGAAAGTCATTTCACATCCTTTTTTTTTTTTTTTATTAAAGATTTTACTTATTTGAGAGACAGAGAGTGAGTGAGAAAGCGAGAGCACAAGCTGGGGGTGGGGGAGAGGGAAGAGGGAGAGGCAGACTCCCTGTTGAGCAGGGAGTCCAACGTGGGGGCTCTATCCTGGAACCCTGGGATCATGACCTGAGTTGAAGGCAGACACTTAACCGATTGAGCTACCCAGGCGCCCCAAGTCATTTCACATCTTAAAGCCTCTTTGTTCTTTTTTTTTTTTTTTTTTTAAGATTTTATTTATTTATTTGACAGAGAGAGACACAGCGAGAGAGGGAACACAAGCAGGGGGAGTGGGAGATGGAGAAGCAGGCTTCCCGCCAAGGAGGGAGCCCAATGTGGGGCTGGATCCCAGGACCCTGGGATCATGACCTGAGCCGAAGGCAGACGCTTAACGACAGAGCCACCCAGGCGCCCAGCCTCTTTGTTCTTATCTCTAAAATGATGATAATACCAATCAATTCTCAAGAATCAGTTTAATATCTCCTAAGTACTTCACAGATTTGTGTGACAAATTGCTTTTGAAAAATGGAAGCAGTTACTTATATTACCTCTGACTTTTTGGTCTACTTCACTAGTAAGAATTCTTCTAGCTGCCTTTTAAATTTGGGTATTTCTAAATGACTTCCTGCCCTCCTACCCTTTCCACCCCCCCTCCCTGCAGTATATATGTATGAAAACATTTACTTCATGGCTTCAGCTAAGTAATATACTCTCTTCTGTTTTCTGGGTTCTAGATCTGAATTCCAGCTACCTTTTGAACAGCTGCACAAGTTAAATAGCAAACTTTGTATCTAGTATTGAACACATGATTATCCTCCATTTTGTTTTTCTTCTATGTTTTCTGTCTTGAGCCATTATCTTCCACTTGGTTACCTAAACTAGACTTTTCAGAAACCCCTTTGACTTTTATAAAATGTCAAGTTTCTAATTTAGGGCTCATCAGTTTTAATACTTGTCAGTTTTAATAATGTTTTGAATTTATCCCCTTCAGGTCTGCATCTGCTGCTGGGAGAAATGCTATGATAATCCAAACACTGCTTTTCATTCTTTACAGTTTCTCCTCCTGTTGCTACCCCCCTTCCCTCCTCACTAGAAGAGGCCAAACAAAACAAAACTAATCTATTTCTCTGTGGCAACTCACATCTCTGTTTTCCTGGCCCAAGCACTCATCTTTGAATCCTGTTAACTAGGATGTAGTAGGCCAACAAATAATACTTTGGTTTTAAAAGGAAGTATCTTATAATAAAATAATGTAGCAGTATTTTTTTTACTTTTTTTTTTTTTAAGATTTTATTTATTTGTCAGAGAGAGAGAGCACAAGCAGGGGAGCAGTAGGCAGAGGGAGAAACGGGCTCCCCACTGAGCAAGGCCTGATGTGGGACTCGATCCCAGGACCCTGGGATCATAACCTGAGCCGAAGGCAGACACTTACCAGACTGAGCCACCCAGCCGTCCCATTGTAACAGTATTTTGATGGTATATTTTGTCATTAGTCAATATGTCTCTCTTTAGATCTATATATACGCTAATGGAAACTTAAATATTTGGTCTTGACCACTTAAACTTTGCCAAAATTGAAAAACAGTGAGAACTAACTAAAGTGTCTATTCTTTTAAAAAGGTATCATCAACATTCATTTAATATCTCTTCTACATGTAATAATCTTTAATTCTAGCTTGAATAAACAGAGTAAATAAAAGAATGAACCCTGATTAGCAGATACATGTAAGCCATGCTTTGATATATTTGAAAAGTATTTGAAATAAGTCAAGTACTGGCAGGGAATTGCATTAGCACTAATGACCTACCTAAACTGGTTTAAATTGTCTTTTAATTTTTACCAAAATAATATGAATGCATGGTAATGAGTCAAATAGTTCAGAAGAATTTAGGATGAAAAGTGGTTATATCTCCTATTCCACTCTTTCCCACCCTGGTCATATTTCTCAGAAGGAACTTCTATAAGGAATATGCTTATTCTTTTTCTTTTATAAATTCATTTACCAATGTTAGACAATGTCTATTATAAACTCTTTGCTACAGAAGGTAAGAATTTAGGTCATTCAATTTCTTGCTCATTACTTACTCTCTCCTCTCTTCTTGATATTCAATAGTTTTTTTTGTTGTTAATATTTTTGGATCATTGGCTACTCCCTTTTTAAACTTTAAATAATATAATTCTCTATTTTTATAGCCTCACCCTTGGTCATTTAAACTTTAATGCTGTCAAAATTGTTAGTGCTTTCTTTTGTTTTTGAAATCATAAAATGTTCTGAAATTGAATTATATGCTGATTCTAAAAATTAAAAACTAGTAAAGAGGGCGCCTGGATGGCTCAGTCGTTGAGCATCTGCCTTCGGCTCGGGTCTTGGACCCGGCGTCCTGGGATCGAGCCCCACATCGGGCTCCCTGCTCAGCAGGAAGCCTGCTTCTCCCTCACCCACTCCCCCTGCTTGTGTTCCCTCTCTCACTGTGCCCCTCTCTATCAAATAAATAAATAAAATCTTTAAAAAAGACAAACAAAAAACTAGTAAAGACCTGAGTGCTTAGTGCTTCATTCCATTGTCACACTGGACTTAGAATAATTTATATTACATATATTTACTTATGTTTATATATATAATATATGTAGCATTAAAATGAAATGGATTCTTTCTTCCAGAATTATTTCATAGTTAAATTTGTTTCATAGGTACATCATGATTTTCTGGACTTACAGTTACATGCCTTGATAGAATTCTTAAATTTATCTGTCCTAATCATATCATCTTTATAAGCTTTCTTTTTTTCTTTTTGTGGCGCTCACTCTCTCCTATAACCTGCAGTCTTCTAATTCCCCTCTGGACAGTTTGCTTATGTCTGCTGCATAGCTTTCATCCTGGAAAATCTTCTCTTTGTTGTCCCACCAGGGCTTTCACATGGAGTTTTCATAGAGTTTGGGAATGCCTTGAAATTGTGTACAGAGCTTGAGTGTGAATGTATTTTTCAGCTTTCATTGTATTTTCAGGGTTGATTCTTATGATCCCAAAACACATCTGCTTTGAAATCACAATCTTGTATACTGTATATTCTAATTATACTAAACTGTAATCATAACCTCTTCAGCTCATTAATGCTGTTTTCCTGCAAATGAGACTGCCAATGGACATTATACTGGGGTTTTATAGCATAGCCCCTAGCATAACCCCCAAGGAGATACATTCCTGGCACTGGCAATCATCTTTCTATTTTCCTCAAATTCCTAAAGTTATATCTTACCTTTAGTGACTGCAATGGTAATTATGATCCCCTACATAATAACAAAGGATGTTACCAATACCTAATAACTTGTTGATTTTTAATTTTTATTTTCTTGGTCATTTGTTTAAAGGGGGCTCTAGCCACTTTTAGCCTGGTACCCTTTGAGTACCCTTAGCATGGTATTTTACTGTTTATCATGGCAGGTCTGGTCTTACCTTTGGTTAGATCAAAAGTTATTTGCCAAGATCCAAAGTGAAAGGCAACAAAAGAAACTACAGTGGAGTAAATGAGACATGTTGCAAAAACACTTATTTTTCTTTATTCTTCCTAGCAGTGATCTTGGCTAAAAGTGTTTTAAATATGTATACCAATGGTCTTTGGCCAAAAATAAATAGGATAGTATACTGTGTTAGTCCTCTGTCTAGTGTTGGGTAGAATGTAGAACATGGGAAAATTTATTTAATTGCTTATATATTTTTTAAGATTTTATTTATTTGAGAGAGAGTTTAAGTGCATGAGTGGGGGGAGGGACAGAGGGAGGGAGAGAGAGAGAATCTCAAGTGGACTCTACACTGAGTGTGGAGCCCCACGTGGGGACTTGATCTCATGACCCTGAGATCATGACCTGAGCTGAAATCAAGGGTCAGATGCTTAACCAACTGAGCCACCCAGGCACTCCTTAATTGCTTATTTTTAAGGAGTATTTTATTTTGGGAGAGTGTGTTTATACTTTTCATGGCACAAATGGCCATGCTTTCTTTTGCCTCTAGGCCTTTGTTTATTGCTGTTTTTACTATCTGGCTAAATATCTTTCTCCCATATTCTTTCACTAGGCTAACTTCTACTTGTTTTTTGGGTCTATCCTTAGATGTCACCATTTCAGAGAAGCTTTCTTTTAACCCTTCCAATTAGGTTATGTGCTGCATTTATAGTTCCCTCCATTTATCACTTATTCACTGTATTCACTTACTCTTATTACTTTATTCTCTTACTTGAAAGGTTTGTTGAGTGCTGTCTGTGAGCCAAGTCCTGTTACGTGAGAGGGGATCTGGCAGTGAATAAACAAACCAAAATACTGCCCCCTGTAGAGCTTATATTCTGTTGGCTAGAGATAGACAGAAAAGAATATGAATGTAATACCAGGTAGAGATGAGTTCTAAGAAGAAGAACAGAGCAGAGTGATAGTGGGGAGATACTTAAGGTGACCAGGGAATGCCATTCTGAGGATGAAATTTATGGTCATTGAGATGAGAGCTGATTGTAACTTGGGCTAGAATGGTAGAGGTGAGAAATGTTCAGATTCTGAATTATTTTGAAGACTGGTCATGAAATGTTCAGATTCTGGAAATGTATTTTGAAGATAGAATCTACAGTAATTTGCTGATGCATTGATACGGGGTATATGAGACAATGAGAATACCCCAAGATTTTGGCTTGAACAGATGTCAAGATTTACTTGGGTGAGGACACAAGAGGAACAGGTTTGGGGTGGGGGTATAGAAGGGATAGTACTCACCAGCTCAATATTAGATATGTTAAATTTGAGGGCCTACTAGAAATCTGAGTGGAGATTTTGAGTAGCCAATTCTATATATAAGTATCGAGCTGAGATAGGTAGCATGAAGCTGAGAAGTTGAAGAGAAATTATTGAAGAGAGAGGAGGAGTGGCATAATCATTGAGAGTAGGAGAATGAATTGACAGTAAAAGTTGGCAGTGAAAATGGAGTAATGTTGCTACTCAGTTATGGTTTATGATCATGAATTGGGGTTGAGATCAAGTCAGCATGTATATATGCTTTCTCTCACTGTGGGTTTTATCAGGCAATAATGATAGAGGAAGAAAGGGACAAGGGTGTAATACAATGATGGGCCATTCAGTCTTAAGATGGATAAAAAAGGAAATTGGGCATGAGATGGTGAGTGAAAAGATGATAGGGTAAATAGATAGGAGGTGCCTCAGAGTTCAAAGAATTGATGAAGATGTATAGGTATTAAGAGGCTATTACAGGTATTAAGTGGGAGTTATACTTCCATTGATGCCATTTTACCTTGTCTCCAAATCTCCCAAGAACAACAGATAAACAAAAAGGCCAGAAAGAAGCCAAGACAGTTTAAGCATAAACGTTATTCCTGTTTACAGGCCTGTGAATTGAGGAAATTTAACATGAGCCACCACTCTCTGTCAGTATGTAAGAAAAATAATTCCTGGGAGCCTTCTCTATTTTAGGATCTCCTTTAACTTCCCCCATCTTTTTCACCGTCTTCCCTACCCTTAGAAACTCCTACCATTCTTATTGTGGTCTTTCTCAAACTGTGTGTGTGTGTGTGTGTGTGTGTGTGTGTGTGTGTGTGTGTGTGTGTGTGTGTGTGTTTAAACCTCTTTCATGTAATTGCTAGTTGGTGAGGGTCTTTGTCTTGTTAAATTAAGCATTATAGTTTTTCACCAGGCACCTTGTACCTAGAAGTTAATTTTGGTGTAACCAGCTTCTAAAACTGGATATTTACCTAAAAAAAGGTGAGAGTTACCTGTGTATCTACATACCCTTACTAGATTATATACTCATTTAGAGGGCTATCATTTTATTCATAGTTTTATCCCCAGCTCCCCTCATGATGCCTGATAATTTAATAGGTTGGGATATTTGTTGACTAAATGAATAATATATTATTACAGTAACTCTTCACTTTCCTAGAGGTTACTTTTCATATCACTTGCCTCTTTGAATTACCTCTGAGAACTAGGAAGGAAGCAATTCCACCTTTAAGAATCTTTTCAAGAGGGGCTCCTGGGTGGCTCAGTCAGTTAAGCTGAACCTTCAGCTCAGGTCATGATCTCAGGGTCCTGGGATTGAGCCCCAGGCTGCGCCCCCTGATCAGCAGGGAGTCTGCTTCTCCCTCTCCCTGTTTCATGCTTGCTCTCTCAAATAAATAAATAAAATCTTAAAAAAAAAAATCTTCCCAAGAAAAAGAAAGTACGCATCCACATATAGATATGTTTATAGCAGCATTCATTATTCATAATAGCCTAGAACTGGAAACAGTTCAAATGTCCAGCAGTTGATGAATAAATAAACAAAATGTGGTATATCCATTTAATGGGATACTGTTCCGAAATTAAAGGGAACACACTTCTGATACATGTTGTAGTATCAATGAACTCCAAAAACATTTAGGTTAAGTGAAAGAAGCCGGATGGAAAAAGCTACATATTGTATGATTCTATTTTATAAGAAATGTCTAGAAAAAGCAAATTTGTTGAGACAGTAGATCAGTAGCACTTGGTGCTGGGGATAGTGGGGGTAAGAGTGAGGTTAACTAAGTAGGCACAAGAGAACTTTTTGCGATAATGGAAATCTAAAGTAATAAGGTTGGTGGTTGCACAACTCTAAATTTACACAAATTATTTAATTGTTCATTTATCATGGATGAATTTTATGGTAGGTAAATTGTAGCACAGTAAAGCTAGGAAAACAATTTTGAGCAGCTAGAAGTGGTATTTTAGAAAAAATGAAGTTTATTCAGAAATAAGCTTTTTTGGTTCTCACTGTGTCAAGCTTGTTGAGTTTACTTAGGCAAAATTGTAACAAGTCTCTTTTCTAACGCACTGTACATTAAAGGTACTCTCATCAGGAGCAAATGATAATTGACAGGAAGAGAAATTGAAACTTTAAAAAGTAAAAAGTATAGCCAACAAGGACTGTTTAATGTTGGCTTATTATCTTGTATATGTCAGTAGCACCTGAGGCCATCTTGACATGAATAGCTTGGTATAATTATTGATTACAGTGATGACATCTAATCAGTAAGAAGAAAAGCTTGATTTATTTCTGTGTCCCCAGGTTATGAAAGCAAGGTAATCACATATTATTAGAAAAATTTATAAAAATTAATTATTAAAATTGAATGTAAAGGAACTAGCTTCATTTATATTTTTATTTACATTGGAAAATGATGCCATTATATGAAGTAAATTATATTATTAATACAGTGTGCTGTCTTTTATATAAACCTGTTATGCCTGACCAACCACACTATACTAGGACCTGTAATTAGTGATTTTTCTAGTACTAATGATAAAATTACAGTAGTTTCATCAGTTTGCATTAATTTGACCATCTTGTAACCAGAAATCTTAAACTTTCAGAATTTTTTCTGATGCAAGTTAATGCACTGAGGTGGTAAAATATTGTTTTAATTTACCTATTGCTACATAACAGACCACCCCAAATCTTACTGAGCTTAAAACAACAACTTATTTTTTATCATTCTGTGGGTAGACAGGGCAGTTCTTGTGCTTGTCTCACCAGCCTTACATCACAGGTGCATTTAGCAAGTGGGTTGGCTGGGGGATGGGCCTAGCTGGGCTTAGCAAGATGCTGAGTTTCTTCTTTCCACATGATATGATATCTGAGGCTTCTTCACCCATGACACTTAAGGGCAGTGTATATTGAAGAGGTGTTTTGAGCTTTCAAATTTGATTGACCTGTATTGGCATTTTACCCTTTTATGGTCTATTTCTGTATCTGGAAAGTGAGCATAAAAATATACCTGGATTGGGAAATAGAAAAAAGTTCTGGAGATAGATGGGAGTGATGGCTGCACAACTGTGTTAGTATGTATTTTTTTAAGATTTTATTTATTCATTTAGAGAGAGAGAGCAAGTGCAGGGGGTGGGCAGGATAGAGTGGGAAGGATTAGTTATCATTTACTTTCCCTAAAATTTATTTACTCTTTGCTCAGAAAAATGCATTTCTGAAATATTGACTATCAATAGAATCATTTTGTATATGATAAAAGGAGAATCCTACAAAATCCTATGAACCTTTTAAAAAATGTGTATTCTTTGTGTGAATTTGGATTTTCAGGTAATCTTAAGAGATTTGCTTATATTGGATAGAATATGTCATTCTCTTTAGATATTTCACATTTCCTTCTTTTATGCTTTCTTATCCTGGAAAGACATAATGAAGTATTTTGCCCAACTTTGGGGATTTGTTCAAGGGATTAAATCACCATTCTGTGTTAGGATACGTAAACTCATTTGAGACAAGAGTTGATGCCTGATACAGCATTCATTTACAATCAGCAGTGCAGTTTGAAAATTGACTTAATATTTTTATGTTGAGAATGTTGAGGATAAGTAATTGATTGGTGGATTGATTGATTGCCCATCTATGTGCTAGTGTTCTCAATGCTGGAGATACAGCAGAGAATGATACAAATGTCCTTGCTCTCATGGATTTAAGTTCAAGTTGAGATTTTATTTATTTTTTATTTATTTATTATTTTTAAAAAAGATTTTATTTATTTATTTGACAGAGAGAGACACAGCAAGAGAGGGAACACAAGCAGGGGGAGTGGGAGAGGGAGAAGCAGGCTTCCCTCAGAGCAAGGAGCCCGATGCGGGGCTCGATCCCAGGATCCTGGGATCATGACCTGAGCCGAAGGCAGACGCTTAACGACTGAACCACCCAGGCGTCCCTCAAGTTGAGATTTTAGACAACGAACAATTAACAGAAATAAATACATACTTTGATTTGGAGATAAGTGGTAGGAAGAAATAAAAAGCAGGATAAGGAGTTAGAGAGTAATGAGGAAGGAGACTGTTTTAGAGAAGAATGCCTAACAATGGCTTCTCTAAAGAGAAATGTGGGAGTGAGCTATGCAAAGAAGTGGCAAAGAGCATCCCAGACTTGAGAAAGAGCAAGTGCAAAGGCTCTGAAGTAGGGCCAAGCTTGGTGAATTTGATTAACTGAGCAGGAAGACCAGTATGACAGCTTACAGAGTGAGGCTAGAGGAGTATGATAGGAGATGAGGTCTTAAAGATAGGCAGGTGTCCTGTTTAAATTTTATTCTGAGGCACTGGTAGGGACTTTGTATTTTATTTTAAGTGTGATGGGAAACCACTGGAATTTTTAAAAAGCCTTTTATTTTGAAATAATATTAGACTTAAAAAATTTGCAGAGATAGTGCAGAGAGTTCCCGTATACTCTTTATCCAGTATTAATATCTTGCATAACCATTATTGGAATCAGTTTTTTTGGTAGTGTGTTACTTTAAAATTCTCACTCTCCTGCTTCTATGTGGAGAAGACTGAAGAGGCAAGAGATGAAGTATGGAGTCCAGTTTGGAGGCTAGTGTAGTGATCTAGGTGAGAGTTGATGAGGCTGGTAGCTGACAGTTCAAGAGGTTTATCCAGATAGCTTCTTGGGACTTGTATTTTTAAAAGCCTGGTTTAGAATATCATACTAAGAAAATACACAAAGCTTTCCCTGAGACCAAACTTCTGTACTTGGATTTTTTTTTTTTTAAAGATTTATTTATTTATATGAGAGTGAAAGAATGAGACAGAGAGAGAGCATGAGCAGGGGGAGGGTCAGAGGGAGAAGCAGGGATCCCGATGTGGGACTCGATCCTGGGACTCCAGGATCATGACCTGAGCCTAAGGCAGTTGCTTAACCAACTGAGCCACCCAGGCGCCCTGTACTCGGTTGTTTTTTAAGAGGAACAAACTACTAGCATAATTTAGACCAAGAAAAATATTGTGCATAAGCAACTTTGTTAATGAAAGAAGGTAATAATTGAAATAGGTGAATAAAGAACTATAGCCACATTTCTTTGTGTTGAAAATCAGTGAGTTGCTGTCTTAGGCATTGGTTCCTTATTTTAAGTTGTCAGTAATTTTTCTTTGAAAGAATGAAAACTAGTAAATACTACATTTCATCAATTTTTTAGATACTTACTTTGTATGGAAAATGCTTCTTAATTTGACAAAGATTAATTACCAAGATTTTTCATTGCAAAGATACAGTCTTGTTTTATGATCTGCATAGCTAATCTTTATCTTGTTTATTTTCAGTTTTTACATATTTTACTTTAATGTTAAGAATAATGATTCATAGTTTGAAATTTTAATGAAAGCATTGTACAGATATTTTTTGCTAATGTATATAGTTAATCTGTGTATCTATGATATGCTTTTGAAAGTATTAATGAATAGAATGAATTCTTCTCAAAATTGTACTTTTCTAATGTTCTGTTCTGTAACATCAAACAATTTATTACTAATTTATGTTCTTAAACTATTCCCTGCTTTTTGTTTGCTGTAAAACAGTGAGGTGATGACTTAAGAAAACTTTGTTTTGGAAGTTGAACCTAAAATTAAGTACTTTTTAGTAGTATCTACTCTCTTTCACTTTAAGAACTAAATGGTAGCATTTTTTGTGGTTGAATTCTGAAAGTTGTAGACACTTTTGTTCTTTGTTATAATTGAACTCTTTAATGCATAGCTTTATGGAATTTATTTTCATTAAATAGGGAACATAATTGAGATGATTGAGTGAGATACTTGTAGAATATTTGGAACAGTATCTGGCAAGGAGTGCATGCTCACTTAATATTAACTCTTACTAGAAGTACTATAAGTAGTATTGGGATTATTTAAAATAGCCTTATTTTTCCTTGTTTTGGAAAAAGTGGTCTGTGAGCCTCCTTTGTTACTTACCTAATATTTAATGGGTAGTTTCTGGGTGTCAGGCACTATCAGATGTTCTTATGTACATTATTTTGGCTCATGATGAGGGTATTAGGCTCTGAGAGGTGAAGTCATTTAGTCATGGGTGTGCAATAAGAGGTAGGCTTTCTAACAAAACTACCCAAATCTGTCATCTGTCATTGACATATAAAGGCCTTTTAATTTGTCAAAATCACTCCTCTGTTAGATGTTTATATTGGATACTTTCTTATGTGCAGAGCTATATGATATGGGTTGTGGAGATTGAAGAAATGAGTTTCGTACGCTGTCTTACAGTGTTGGAGATAGCTGTGATACAAGGTAGAAAATGGTATTATTAGAAATTATACACATTTAGAGGATGGAGATGTTTGCATTCAGGGAAGAAGTTTAATCAGGGATGGTTTTTTTTTTTTTTTTAGATTTTATTTATTTATTTATTTGAGAGAGAGAGTGAGTGTGAGCAGCAGAGAGAGAGAATCTGGAGCAAACTCTGCCTTGAGTGTGGAGCCCGTCGTGGGGCTCGATCCCACATGACCTGAACCTAAATCAAGAATTGGACGTTTAACTGACTGAGCCACCCAGGTGCCCCCAGGGATGGTTTCTTGAAAATAGGTTAACATTTAAACTAAGTGATTTGGGAGTAGTGGGATTTGGACATCTCAGTAGAGGAAACAATAATGAAAACATGAGCTATGTATAGAAAATAGTGAATAGTTTGTTTTGGCTACTGTGTGTGAATGAATGTAGGGGAAATTTTAGATTGGAAAGGTAAATTAAATTTAGGACCAAATTGTGTAAGGCCTTGAAACCTTGATGTTTTGAATTCAGACATTCATTAGTTGAGTGAATTTCTTTTAGTCATTGTAGAAGCTACTTACATATGGTTTGGGGAAATAAAATTGAATGAGAAATTTAGACCACAATGAGATCTTATTATTAAAAAGGGAAATTGATGGGCATGCAGAATGGTAGAAAGAGCACTTTATTAGGAGTAAGGAAATGAGATTTCCAATCCTGACCCTGCCATGAAGGAGTTACATAACTTTGGAACAGTTCTTTTACATTCTGTGTGCATTAGGTTCTCAATATGTAAAATGAGGTTTGTACAAAAGATCATTAAAGCCATAATGAGATGGTGACTGTCTTTTTTTGTCCAAATTAGGATGCTGAAAGAGGTACTATTAATAATTAAGCCCAGTAGCAACTGAATTATATTCTTGCTTATCTTAATGAGTCTTTCACCTATTATGTTTCAAAACTCAAATTTAAAGGACTGAAAAGCAAGAAAAAGGACTAAGACATTAATCATAAATGTTTAATGTTGAACAAGGTAAAGGTAGAATAATCTGAGGAAATAGAACCTTTTAAACATTATTTATTTTTAATTGAAGTATAGTTGACACACAGTGTTACATTAGTTTCAGGGTGTATGACATAGTGATTCTAGAAGTTTATATGTTAATACTGTGCTTACCACAAGGGTAGCTACCATCTGTCACAATACAGTGCTATTACAACACCCTGTGCTATACCTTTTATTCTCATGACTTACTCATTCCATCACTGGAAGCATGTGCCTCCCACTCCCCTTCACCCATTTTGACCATCTGCCACACCCTGGAAATAGAATCACTTTTAAATAAGTATCTGCTTGATGTTATGAGTGGTAATGATTTGATTAAAAATGTGCATATGAACATGGAATTGTTTTGAAACAGATATATTCTTCAAAATAAAGTCAGTTACTATTGTAGATAAAGCTAAAAACAGTTATACATCACTGTAAGTATACACTTTAATATGTCTGGCATTTAGAGGAAGTAATGAGGTACTTCATTTACACATGTTTTCTAGACAAAATTCTTTAAATGTCTTCAGGGACTGAAGTCTTTAGGGTAGTTTACCCTGTATTAGCTGGGTCTACCAGACTGCTGTGCTTGCAGTTTTAAATAGTCTTGTTACAGTTTTGTGTTTTTTTTCTTTTTAATCTTCCCTTGATGTTATACTCACTGCTCTAAATTTTCTGGCTTATCATAATGGTGTTCAGTACAGTTATGTAGAGAGGCATCTTCCCCCCAACCTTCCTGTATAAGTAAGAACTGCGTGAGAGCTTCAAAATTGTGTGGATTTGGTAGCAAGTTTGTTATTTCAAGCCACTTTCCCGTATTTTCTAGTTTGCTCATATTCTAGATAAGTGATTCTCAGACATTTAATGTAGATTCAGATCACCTGGGTATTTTATTAGATCTTGTATGGGCCTGAGAATCTGCTATTCTAATAAGCTCCTAAATGATGTGGAGTTGCTGTTCTGTAGACTACACTCAGTATCAAAAGTTCTGAAAAGTTTATTGGAATTCTGTCAGTCTTATGATACACAGGGCATTAAATATGGCTGGATTCTTTTGGAACTTATATTGATAGTTTTAAAAAGAAAACTTAGGACTTTTGTAAATCTAATAATACAGTTGATTGAATAATATTTATCTTTTGTATTCACATTTCCCTCTTTCATGTTTACCAGTGTCTTAACCCTAGTTTTGCTTCTTTCTCATTTCTTTTTCTGTTGTTGTGGTTTTTTGCTTTTGTTTAATGTATTATTGTGTTTTGTGGATTTGGTCAGGGAACCGTTACTGTATTTTATGTTTGTATCTACATTTTATTTTGCATGCGTAACGTGGCTTTGCCTGGATGTTCTTTTTGGTAAGTTCCAAATTTATAAAGCATATTGTTTTTTTGTAGTGTAAGTTACAGTGTTTTTCATCTTTTTTTTCCTCTCACTTCTAGTAATGTGATCATGCTCATGAGTTGTTTTTAATTTTTTTAAAGAGTTCATTTGATATTTTTTCCTAACATTTTCCAACTTTCCTTAATAGTAGTGCAGTTTGATACTAATCTGCTTTGATTGGTTTTATAGCCTCACACTGTCAGTTGCTGATCACTGTTAGCAGTTGCTGTCTCAAGTATTTTGGTTTTTTAAAAAAGCCTTAATCATCTAAAGATATTGTTCTAAGAGCTTGTGCTTCCATATAGCAATCATAAAAGAAGATAGTTTGTAGTAAAATTAAATATCTTTATTCTGAATGAACAATGCATTCTAAATTTGTTTTTACAGCAACAGCTTGCACAGCTACAGAAAGAAAAATCAGAGATTCTGAAAAATCTGGCATTATACTACTTCACATTTGTAGATGTTATGGAATTTAAGGTAATGTATTTTAATATGTAGTATTTAACATACAGTGATGTTTGTTAATTGTATAAATTTCTTTATCATTTGTAGATAATAAAATTTGAATTCTTCTAGAACTAAGATTTAAATTTGTGTATGTTTTCTAGATTTAGTATTATTTATATAGATAAAAGATTAAAATAAACTTTATTTTCAGGACCATGTTTGTGAATTGCTGAATACTATTGATGTTTGCCAAGTCTTCTTTGATATTGTAAGTATTATTTTCAGAAAAATGTCTGATTCTCTTCTGATTTTCTAATAGAACTAAGGGGACTGAATATTTTTCTTCAGAAAAAAATTATGTGACTAGTGTGTGAAATTTTAGCATTGTTACATTGGCTTATTTTGTAGCACTTTTTTAAGGTAAGGAGTTATCATGTATTCTCTATTTTTACTTGTTTGTCACTGGGTATAAGTCTTGCACATATTGGGAAATAGTAAAGTTTAGTATTTTATTTTAGGAGGCCCAATTAAAAAAAGTTAAGTGAATAATATTTTTCTCTGTGAAAGACATACTTGATGGAATCTTTCTTAGGTAAGACAATTTCTAGATACAGGAAGTCAAAGTAAAAAATGTCTCTATTGACAATTTACTTATTCAGTGAATTTTATTATTTATTTAATATTCTTTTTTCTTGCTTAGGCTCCATATTCCTTCTTATTCTGGTTTTGTTTATCCTTTTAAACTGTCATCAGTTAAGGCAATAACAAACTTTTTTTTCATCCATAAAATTGTGTCACCAACACAAAACTGTTACCTATAACTTCCAAATTTTAGGTGTATTTTTGGTTGAAGGAATTAGAATCTTAGAAATAAGGATGGGGGTGCCTGGGTGGCTCAGTTGTTAAGCGTCTGCCTTCGGCTCGGGTCATGATGCCGGGGTCCTGGGATCGAGCCCCGCATCGGCTCCCTGCTCAGTGGGAAGCCTGCTTCTCCCTCTGCTGCTCCCCCTGCTTGTGTTCCCTCTCTCGCTGTCTCTCTCTCTCCGTCAAATAAATAAATAAAATCTTTAATAAAAAAAAAAAGAAATGGGGATAAAATAAATAACTATAGAAAATTACTGGTTTTCAGTAGCTGCCATGAAGATTTGTGTGTGTGTGTGTGTGTGTGTGTGTGTGTGTGTGTTTAAAACTTTGCAAAATAAGGAGTTAAACTTGATTTTTGTTTTCTAGACTGTAAACTTTGATTTAACAAAGAACTACTTAGATTTGATCATAACCTATACAACACTAATGATACTGCTGTCTCGAATTGAAGAAAGGAAGGCAATCATTGGATTATACAACTATGCTCATGAAATGACCCATGGAGCAAGGTAGACCTGCATTATACAGATCTTTGTGAAATTCTCAGTTTGATGGCTAACACCTCACTGAAATTTGATATGTCTGTTTTAAGTGACCGAGAATACCCACGCCTTGGTCAGATGATTGTGGATTATGAAAACCCTTTAAAGAAGATGATGGAAGAATTTGTACCCCACAGCAAGGTAAGACCTGGTTTTTAGATGCAGTAGCAGGCATGTGAGATACAGGGTCAGGAGATGGAGCCCTGTGTTGGGCTCCATGCTGAGCCCATGTGGTGCTTGCTTAAGATTCTCTTTTCCCCTCACTCTTGCCTGCTCTCTAAAAAAAAATTAAATAAATAAATAGGCATATGAAAAGGCATAAGGGTAAATAGAGTGATAAACTTCTTTTATGAAAAACATTATAATGGGATATGAATAATAGCTATGTATGGTTTTATCCAGTTGTGAACCAGAGAACTCATATTAGTTAGATTCCAAATAGTATTTGGAGACTCAGGGATCATTCATTATAGTTTTTAGATTTGGTATAGGGTATAGAGGTAGTGAAATTTAGTATTTGAGAATGTTTACTCTGATACCAGACTACCTGGGTTCTAATCCTAACTCTGCCAATTACTAAGTATGTAATATTGGGCAAGTTACTTAATCAACTTCATAGTATCTGTTTTCTTATCTGTAAAAATGGCATAATAGTACCTACTGCATATGGTTGTTAGGATGATTAAATGAGTTACTTCATAAAAAGTATTTGGATACATAGTATTTGATACATTTTATTTTATTTTTTTTTATTTTCTTTTTCTTTGTTCTCCCCCCTACCTGATACATTTTCGCTATATTACTAATAAAGCCTCTTAATGAGAAAAAATAAGAGTTTTGTGAAAATAATTTGGAATGTCTATCTTTTACAATATATTAAAAAAATAGTTCTTAATGAAACAGTTTTGGTTCAAAGGAGTCTTGCCATATGGCGTCTCTGCAGTAGGCTGCTTCAAATGTTCCTAAGCACAACAAGAAAATGTGTAGGTATCTCATACATCCTCATTATAGATAAGGAAATTGAGGGCTGGAGAAGTGACACAATTAGTCATTTGGCAGTAATAGTGGCAAAACCAGAGCTAAAGCCCAAGATTTCAGAATCTTGGTTCATTCTCTTTGAATGATAAGAGTTAGACATTTTAATAATACACTATTTTGTATAAATCTGTTAATGCCAAGAATTTTCCTTCAGTTTTCTTACTCCTGTGAAAATTCTGAAGATGCATTTACAGAAGATGTGTTTGCAGTTTAATTTTTTGCAAAGCTGTATTATCCCACAAATTTATATAGGTTTAATGTTTTGAAGTTAGTTGGATCTTTAGTTAGAAAGACGCTAGTGGATGGCATCATTTTTGAAGTAAAAATCAGCATTGTAGATGGAAGTGTCAGGATTCCTCAGAGTGCTGAGCATATCATAGCCATCTGTCTCTGATTTTGGTAGTGCTTTTTCCTCACTTAGAACTGTCTTCCCTACTCCTTCCTTGTTTTCTCTGTGGATCCTTTCCTGATTTTTTGCCAATCATGGATGGCCTTGTTTTTATTTACCCACTTCAAATTTGTTTCTTTTCCCACCTAGGTGATGAAAATTTCCTTAAAGGCTGTTGGATCTCTTTTTAAGTTCTCCATAATCATTCGCATATACTAGACTATTAAATTGCTTGAGGAGATTTGTCCATTTGGATTAGACTATTTCCTAATCATGATTTTTCTGATGTTCTGTGATATCCCAGTTTTTTTTTAAGTCTGTCTTTCTTTCTTTCTGTTGAGTGTGAATGGGGGGAGGGGCAGAGGGAGAGAGAAAATCTCAAGCCGACTCTGCGCTGAGTGTGGAGCCCAACAGAGGCCTCTATCCCACGGCCCTGAGATCGTGACCTGAGCTGAAATCAAGTCAGATGCTTAACTGACTGAGCCACCTAGGTGCCCCAATATCCCACGTTTTGGTAGAAAGTCTATCCTGTATTTGCTAGGATTTGTTAAAATTAATTTAATTTAAAAAATATATTCATAATCACTTGGTAGAGTATAATAAAAATACAGATTTCTGGGGTCTATTCCCAGAGGTTCTGGTTCACTAAGTTTTAGGTAGAACCTTGCTTTCTGTTTTCTGAACAAATCCCATGGTAGCAGTCAGATTAAAGAATCACTCTTAGGGGCACCTGGGTGGCTCAGTCGGTTAAGTGTCTGCCATCAGCTCAGGTTGATCCCAGGGTTGGGGGATTGAGCCCTGCATCAGGCTCCCTGCTCAGCGGGGAGCCTGCTTCTCCTTTTCTCTCTGCCATTCCCCACCTTGTGCTCTCTGGCTCTCTCTCTCAAATAAATAAATAAAATCTTTAAAAAAAATCATCATTCTTGTACAGAAATTTTAGGAAGCAGAGATGAGTACCAAAGCCCAGTTAAAAGCAAACAAGAAGCAGATGAGAAGAAACATTAAATACCTTGATGATAAAGCTGTAATTAACAGACCAAATGGCAAATAGAAGTTAAGTAATTTATTAAGATAGAGTACATTTTTTTATAAGGCCTTCTTTGGAGAAATACGAAATATGTTGAGTTCTATTAACACTTAATCATATAACCCTAACATTCTGTTATTTCAGTGAGAACTGTCAGAGTACAAAAGAATGACACTAGGCTTCCTACCCCTTTTGAAATAAAGATCCCAAGATTGCCAAACATTTTAACTTCCAAGGATGTAACGTGATTTCCTGAGCTAAGCTCTTGCCCAGGAATGCAGAATCTATGTTGCTTTAATGAAATTAAAAATAAACTTGAGATAGCCAGACCCACCTCAGATATTATATGGAGCATAGTTGTAATTACGTTTTGTTGTTTTAGGATGATACGGTTAGAAACACACAGCAGTTATAGCTGAAATTTAAATGGAAAAGGAAAAAAAATTTTATTCCTCAACTTCCTTTTTTCCTATTTTAATTAGTCTCTTTCAGATGCACTGATTTCTCTTCAGATGGTGTATCCTCGAAGGAATCTTTCAGCTGACCAGTGGAGAAATGCCCAACTATTGAGTCTCATCAGTGCACCTAGTACAATGCTTAATCCTGCACAGTCTGACACCGTATGGTTCTGTTTTTCACTTTTTGAATGAAAATAGTGAAGTTGATTTTTTAAAAATACCAGTTAGGCAGTGTTGTTGCAGTTTTTCTTCTAATTAGTATTAGCCTGTCAGTGAAATTTATTGTAAAATGCTCAGTAAGTTATACTGTTGAGCTTATTTCTAAATTCTGATGCTGAGTTAATAAAATTAGTGTAAGTATTTTCTTTTAAAATTTAAATGTTTGTTTTCTGTTATAGTAGAAAATTTGGAAAATGCATAAAATTTTAAAGAAGAAAACAAAAATCACCTCAATCTTCACCGACTAGAGAAAATCATTATTATGTTCTTTCACACAGTGGACCCTTGAACAACACAGGTTTGAACTGTGCAGGTCCACTTACACCTGGATTGTTTTTGTAAATGTATTTTCTGTTCCTTAAGATTTTCTTAATAGGGGCGCCTGGGTGGCTCAGATGGTTAAGCGTCTGCCTTCGGCTCAGGTCATGATCCCAGGGTCCTGGGATCAAGTCCCGCATCGGGCTCCCTGCTCAGTGCAGAGCCTGCTTCTCCCTCTCCCTCTGCCATTCCCTCTGCTTGTGCTCTTCTGTCTCTCTGTCAAATAAATAAATGAAATCTTTAAAAAAAAAAAAGATTTTCTTAATAACATTTTCTTTTCTCTAGCTTATATTATATAATATGTATAACATACAAAATATGTATTAATTGACTTTATGTCATTGGTAAGGCTTCTGGTTAATAGGCTTTTAGCAGTTAAGTTTTTTTTTTTTTTTTTTTAATTATTTATTTATTTATTTGACAGAGAGAGACACAGTGAGAGAGGGAACACAAGCAGGGGGAGTGGGAGAGGGAGAAGCAGGCTTCCCGCGGAGTAGGGAGCCCAATGCGGGGCTCGATCCCAGGACCCTGGGATCATGACCTGAGCCGAAGGCAGATGCTTAACGACTGAGCCACCCAGGCGCCCCAGCAGTTAAGTTTTTAAGAGTCAGAAGTTTTTAGTGACTTTTCAACTACACGGGGAGAAGGGGTTGGCAGTCCTTTACCCTCATCTTGTTCAAGGGTCGACTGTATTTTCAATCTTTTCTCTGTGTGTATGAACATAGATGTTCTATATATGGAGAATATACACACATAATTACTGATTTGGGTGAGACAGTGAGCATCCATGTACATAAGTCGTTTTTAACTTGATTAAAATATTATCCTTTGGAATATTACAAACTCTGAAATGGACTTGGGAAATTTGGAATAGACTTTTGGAAATTTATCATTTACCAGATTGAAGACAATTTGGCAAAATATTGTTTTAAGGGAGGTTTCAGGGAGTGTAAATGTGAAAGGGGCCCAGCTCTCATTTTCCTTTATGGACTGCACATTTAAGTATAAATTATAAAACTTTTATCCAACTTTTCAAATACGTCATGGTGGTATTTGAGTCATGAATTGAGTAGTAAGAATTTTTAGGAGAAAGAAAGAGAGTGACTCAGTACAGGATTTGTTTTTTAGAATTTCTTTTAATCACAAATTTGTATCTTCTCTTTTTAAGATGCCTTGTGAATATCTCTCTTTGGATGCAATGGAAAAATGGATTATCTGTAAGTAAAATTAGTTTTGTAATTACCCCTCAGGTTTTAAGTTTTAGAGAAAAATAATGGGTAACATGGATTACTTCTGTGCTAAGCACTGTGCTAATAAGCCTTCTTCGTGCTTATCTCATTCAGTTCTCATACTGACCCTGTCAGGATAGATAGTCTGTTTTAAAGATAAGGAATCTAAAGCTTAGTCCACATAGCTAATAAGTGACAAAGACAAAATAAGAACCCAGGCTAATGCCAGGGCTCATGGTATATTATATTGCCTCTCAATGTAGCCGTCAAAACTACATTTTTGTTTTGTTTTTAATGATTTTTAAAAATATTGTGTTTATTCAGCTAAGGTTTTTGATTTTGCTTTACTTCAGTACATGGTTGGCAGTTCAGTATACGTGGAGGATAAAATTACTAGTTGTGCTCCTGAGAAGTTCACAAACTATAGGGGAAATAGACACAGTGACCCACAGATATAATACAGAATGAGAATTGCTATAATACAATTACTTCTACAACCCCGAAGTCCAGTGGCAGAGGGGAATAATTTTGAGCAGTTTGTTGGTTTTTTTTGTTTTTTTTTTTTTTACTTCGTCTAGTTCTTGTTTCTTGATTTATTAACTAGTAGGTAGTATTTGTTGACTTTTTCTTATAGTATGTCTCAAACTACAGTGCCTTCAGTTTTCTTTTTTTAAATTTTTTGGATTGATACTTACATAAAATACGGATTACTAAACTACTGACAACTAAAAGTGAATTACTAGAGTTACCAGAAATGAATAAAGACACAAAGTAAAAGCCTACATTTTTAATTATTAGATTCAGGTTAGTCTAACAATTAGATTATTACTAGGTTTCTACTCATAAATGTCAAATTTTTATAAAAGTTTCTAAGTACTCTCTTTCTTTACTTAATCTCATTGTGCCCTGGCACTTTGAATAGCACTGTTATTAGTATGAAAGCTTGTACTCCTTATCCTTAGCATTTTTTTTAAAGATTTTATTTATTTATTTATTTATTCATTTATTCATTCATTCATTCGTTCGTTCCTTCATTTAGAGTCTGCACACATGCGAGTGGGTGAGTGGGGGGCAGAGAGAGAGAGAGAGAGAATCGCAAGCAGACGGGCTGAGCATGGAACCTGTCTCAAGGCTTGATCTCAGAACCCTGAGATAATGACCTGAGCCAAAATCAAGAGTTGGATGCCCCTCCTTAGCCATTTTTATTAATTATATTTTTTACATTGATTAGTTTTGTGATACTTATATTTTCTATAATGATAGTTAAGATTTTAATCCTTTCTCTTAGTTGACTCAAAACACAGCTTTCAAAGTATTGATTTTGCTGAAATATATTGTGATCCTTGATTGTTCATGTTTATGGAAGTTTGGCTGTGAACAGAGGTGATTATTAGAGTTAGGTGGCATGGGTGACCTCTAGAGTTAATAGCACTAGTTCCCCCAGTCTGTACAGCTGATTATAGGGCTTTGTGTGATGAGCAGGGAAGTGGGTCCGAAGGCAGGCTACTCTAATTGGGGATACAGGGACATAGAGAAGGCATACAGATGTGGAATGACCACAGTTGCCAAAGTAAGGAAGGTAATTTACTCTGAGTTTTGCTGCTTTCATGTAATTGAGCCTTGAGTAGAGTTAACAGAGGTTAAGAATTACCTTAAACTCTGTACTTATCTTTTTTTTTTTTTTAAGATTTTTATTTATTTATTCATAAGAGAGAGAGAGAGGCAGAGGGAGAAGCAGGCTCCTCACTGAGCAGGGAGCACGATGCGGGACTCGATCCCAGGACCTTGGGATCATGACCTGAGCCAAAGGCAGACGCTTAACCATCTGAGCCACCCACGCGCCCTGTGCTTATCTTTTTGACCTCTATACTCATAGTAGGACTTTTCTGTAGAAGGTGGTCTACTTTCTTTAGCACTTTGCTTTAGATTAGTTCAAAGTGTGGTCCCTGGGTCAGCAGCATCACCTAGGAACTTGTTAGATACACAGAATCTTGATCTCCACCTTAGACCTGCTGAATTAGGCTGTGAATGGATCCTAGCAATCTGATTTAAAAAATCATAAGCCTTCCCAGTAATTCTGATGCAACCTAAAGTTTAAGGATCATGGGTCTAGATTATAGTCTGGGGCCAAGAGTTATTGAGAGTCTGGAATGTTGAAGACCCAGCTATTTGGAATGCAATTATAAAATAACTTAAACTGATATTCTTTTCAGGGTCTATTCTTGCTATATTGGTTGGACTCAGAAGACTCCTTGGGAAAGATCTCTTTTCATCTCTGGAGTTTTGGGTTACTAATTCCAGTCTGTTTTTAAATTGATAGTTGAGTTCTACCTGCTTTCTATCTTAAAAGATTTTCTCTAACTTTCTTGTCTAGTATCTGTTTTTTTTATCTTGTTCTCCAGCATTTTTGTGGCTTAAATTTTTTTCTGTCCTTTTAATGGGCCATTGGTGGGGAAAGGAGGGTAATATGTGATTTAATAAACCATCCTAATCTTGGGCAATCGAATTTAAATTACATTACCTTTTTTGATTCTATCATAAACAAATGGATATACTAAATTCAAAGGTAATCCGTATCTTAAAAAAATAAAACATATGGTAACCCATAATATAACTGCTAATATTTTTAGAGAAACCTTTTATTGTCAGCGGTTTTGTGAATCTAAGTATTCAACAAGGTATAGGACACTAAGTGAAATCTCTTTTTACTTGGGTTTAGAGTAAAAAGTCATTACATAAGGCAAGAATCTTTCACAATTTCTCTTGAGGATTCTTTAAATTTCTGTACATGTATTCTGTTTCTTTGCCTGTATACCAGATTGTATAATTGGCTTGTGTTTAGGGGTCCTGTTCCATTAAAAATACTTTTATGTGTTCCAGGAAATTTAAAAAAGTTAAATACACTTCTGTACATATGATTCCACAATATATGCCTACTTAACTTAAAAAGTTAACTTGTGTAGTGGCCCTGTTTTTTTTTTTTCTCAAAGATTTTATTTATTTGACAGAGAGACAGCAAGAGAGGGAACACAAGCGGGGGAGTGGGAGAGGGAGAAGCAGGCTTCCCGCTGAGCAGGGAGCCCCATGTGGGGCTAGATCCCAGGACCCTAGAATCATGACCTGAGCAGAAGGCAGGTGCTTAACGACTGAGCCACCCAGGCGCCCCAGTAGTGCCCTGTTAAAAGGAGGTTGAGCTAAGAATAAAAAGATAAATGGCAAGTTGTATATTAATGATTCAGGAGTTTAGAGGTGGCAGTGACTACTGAGAATCCTAGGAAAATTTCACAGGAAATAGGATTGGTTTGTAACTGGCCCATTACAGTACCTTGTGTGTAGCAGGCACTGAGTAAATGCTGAATGAATGACAGATGAGGTTTTGTGGCCTAGTATAGAGGGCTAGAGAGGGCATCCACAAACATACGTATGCTTATACATTTGTGTAAGATTTCCAAAGTAGATAACAAAAGATGAAAGATCTGAATTCATATACTAGAGAGCAGCATAATATATTGAAAGAATCTTAGGCTTTAAGGGTAAATACTTGAGGCTAACTCTAGCTCTAACATGTTAATGGTATAACTTTAGATAAGTCATTGAACTTTCATTTCTTCCAACTGTAAAAGAGAAGGATACCATCTGTTTTATCTACTCCACAGAATTACGTGAGATAATATACGTGAAAACTTATTTGGTAAACTGCATTGCTATGAAAATGCAAGATGCTATTGCATTTCTTCTGGTGATTTAGAAAAGTACATTAGTCTTACTTTTCAGTTATTTTGACAGTTGTTATGATTACTGTATTATGTGTTAATTAGTAACTTCTGATCTTTGGCTTAAAATACAAAGATTTTTGAAAATGTCTTTTACTCATTTATTAAAATGACTTCTTACACAACCCAGAAGCAACATTTCTTTTTCTCATAGTGATTATGTTTATATTTCTGAAAATTTTGAAAGCTACTTTGTAACTGAAAGAATTTAATTTTGGAATACTTTTATATTTGTATTTACTTGTGTTTTTTTAAAGTTGGCTTCATTTTGTGCCATGGGATTCTAAATACTGATGCGACAGCATTGAACCTTTGGAAGCTAGCTCTTCAAAGTAGCTCTTGCCTCTCTCTCTTTCGGGATGAAGTTTTCCACATTCACAAAGCTGCAGAAGACTTATTTGTAAACATACGAGGGTATGGCATTTTCATTTATCTTGTCTTTTTTTGGAGAAGGGTAGTGAGTGGATTATCTTTATTGAAGTTTGTTGATAGAGAAGGGTCATGTCATGCAAGAAGGTATCATCTGTATTATCTTACTGGCCATAGTAAGTTGTTTTTAACAATCATCCTGATACGGTAGTATTCATATTTTTTATAGGTAACTTCATAGATTAAAATATCTAGTGTTTCTGCCCTTTCAAAATTTGTATTCTAGGATAAAATGTGTCCTCTTTTGTAAATCATGATATGGATTTAGACATAAATATGCTAGAAGTACCATATACATTTTAGAGTTTTGACATTTTTGTAAGTGCTATTTAAAAGTATGTGAATCAATCAAAAGCTCTTTAAATTAGTTATAACAATTACAGAAGTCATACCGCTGCACATAAGAAATCATGTTTCCTTTTAATAAGGTGTTCCAAGTGACTCATTTATATTCATTCCCTGTAAAGCAAGCGGTTCATACAAATTTGTTTCCTTGAAATTGTTAATGCCTGCATTGCTTTCCACATGAGGTTCTATAGACAGTATATAAGACAGGTTGAACTCAGACTTGGTAGCAATTCTGAAATCTTTTGAAATTAGGAGCATCTAAAATATTCTGGGGCGTCCTGTACCTGAAAGTGTTGAATAATTATGTTTGGCTTTTTAGCTTCAGATAGAAATGAAGTTTACCTACGTTTATTTCATATCCAATTTAGAAATGTCTTGATGAAATTGAGATGAAGCAACTGTTAGTTATTAAAAAATAAAGATCTGTTTAACCTACCAACTTAAGCCTCAGATTTTAGTATGTGTAAGAATTACAGGTTCCTGGACATCATCCCTAACTTGTATTTCCTATATCTGTATCTTGAAGAGGCTAAAGGAATCTGCCCTCTTTCCCCTAGTAATTTTTGAAGCAAAATTTACAGACAGAAAAATGCATAAATTTTAGGTGTCTACAACTTTGTATATGAATACTCTAGGTGATTACCTAGTCAAGATACAGAACATTTCCATTATTCCCAGAAAATTGATTTGTGCCCCTTTTGGTCATTACTGCCACCCCTGATCTCCCACCTCCCAGGCCCTTGATCAGGTGACCACTGTTCTGATTTCTGTCACCGTGGGTGTTTCTGACATTCTCATGTGGTAGTTTCTCAGTCATAAAATGAGGTCTGGTGCCCTATGTACTTTCCAGCTCTTATTTGGCTTTTATTTTAGGTGGTGGAGTACCTGGAAGTATCCTATGTCATATGGGATACTTTCTAATTGATTTTCATTTTCTAGTTGATTCAGGTTGAAAATCATGAAACTTGTAGCATATTGATAGCTACTCTGTGGAATCATATTTAAATATATGTAAGCATTTAGAACCAGGTGGTCTATATATTGAGCGAATTTATGCATTGTACACATAAGCATAATGACACCATGAGACCGATTGTCTTGATGTTAACGCTTTTCCTTTCTTTTTTTTGGTTATGCTTTTCTAATATTAATTTACCATTTAAGAATCTTCATATTTGAAGTTGAGAAGTCTTAATTTTTATTAAATTATGAGTGATCAATTTAAAATATGACTTCCAGTAGTTACACGTCAGATCGTTAAGTATAAAAGCTTATTAATTATGAAGGACAGTGATTACAGAATTAATGTATTTTGGACATTTGCTCAAAGAACACATAAATCTTAGAGTATTTAATTTAGAAGTTGGAGTTCTTAGTATAACTGGTTTTAGTTAGGTTGTCAGGAAGATAGTTTTAACATTTTAGGAATTTTGAGTTTTTGTATGTAATATTTATGAAAATAATGTATTTATTAGCATTTATTTTTCAAATGTTACCTTTAAACTTTTGATGTTGGTGTCCTGTTTCTTTTAATTTAAAGTAGTCAATATGCTTTCCTGCCCCAGTTTTTTCTACCACAAAACCCCTATCTCCAAACATTCACTAGTGTTGCTCACTAGTGTATGTTCTTTCAGAACTTTTTTTTATGAGATAGCATAAAAATCAGAAGTAATAGCTTTGTTTAGATTTTGGGAAACCACTGTTAATTACATTGGAAGTATAATTTTAATAACTCCATAGGGGCTTAATGAGGTATATTTAATCAAGATCTACATAGTGAGCTTTAATTTTTTTTGTGAGATTTAATATAATATGAGATCTATTTTTCTAAGAAGACTTTACTGGGTACTATAAGGTACCAGGAGAGGAGGTGCGTGGATTTGTTCCATGCATTTTTAGTTTGAGGGCCAGTTTTTCTTGCCGCTAATAGTAATTTTTAATTGACTTTTAGTGTTTGGCTAATTCGTTTCAACTGTTACCGATGAAATTAAGATTAACATGGTTCTAAATTTTTTTTTCCACGTAGCTATAATAAGCGTATTAATGACATAAGAGAATGCAAAGAGGCAGCTGTGTCACATGCGTAAGTAGTTCTGTCTTATATGTGGAACTTAAAATCAAGAAGAATTTCTTTCTTAAAGAATAATTTTGTTGAAGTGATTGCAGGTTAACGTGTGCCAGATGTGATAGAAGTGAGAGACTTTGAATCAATGAAAAATAAGCACATATCCTCAGTATCTGCTAAGCTTCAAGTTAGTGTAGACAGATCTTAAATATTTTTGAAGTGTTGATAAAAATGCTCTAAGGAAATACCATACAAAGGTCTTTTATTTTAGGTATCATTCAAGTCTTTTACCATTACTATGCTTTTGTGCCAATACTTTCCAAGTTGTGATGATTTTTGTACTATTTCATGAAAATTTGACATATCTTCACACTCTCCTAAATAGTATTTACTTTTCAAAGTATGCCTTTCCTGAATTGTAGTAAATATTATATATTAGTTAAGTATATAGAATAACTTAAAAGTTAGCATATTTAAGATCTTTGAACAACTTTTCAATTTTATCATAAATTATAAATAATTTGATATTTCAATTGAATTGTTATAGGTGGTATACTTGTGTAGAATATTTTCTCTACTGAGCTTAGGTAGAAGTAATATTATTTGATCCATCTGTATTTCTATAAGCCAGAGAGAAGATAATGCACCATTGCCATTGATGAAAATATAAAACGACAAGTTTTAGAATTTAGGTTTAGGCTATGGGATGGATATTGGGACTTTAAACCATCTTTATTCATTGCTGTCAGTGCTGTATCATTTCCTCATGCATGTTTTTTCACTTGAATGAGATGCTTATATTATTAAAAGTTATTTTCTAGTATAAATAACATACTTTGGAGTGTGTTAGAATTCCTTTCTTGACATACAGAAATACAAATGACTATCACTTCTTCATTGGATAGACCCTGTTGTAAGCCATATATATGGTGTCATAGCTATCTTTTATGAAACTTTTAAAGGTAAGGCATTTTCCCCCCTTTATTTATTATATAAAGTAATCATAAGTGGTAAGCAGGAGTAATTTTTCATAGGAATTCCTCATTCCCATAATCCAGGCTTAGTACTTTATAGACATTTTCTCTCTGTATTTACAACACCATAGGCACCTTGTAGCAACTCTGTGTAGTAAAAGTCAAAATAACAGTTGACCCCTTTCTTCTTAGAAATTGCACAGGATGACTTTATTATTGTCAGATAAAAAAGAGCTTGTCATTGGAATTAACCTAACATTGTAAAAGTACTGTGTATCAGCCATTATGAAAGATGTATCTTGTGAGGCAGGTATCATCATCCCTGTTTTATAGATAAGAGGCTAAAACTAGGAGAGGTGAAACCTAAGGTCACTAGGCAGAGGTTGGATTTTAATCAGAGTCTTCTAAAACTAATCTGTGTCCTGGCCAAATTTCTGGTATTCTATATCCCTTACACTAGTTTTTTTGGCATATATATATATATTGCGTGTGGGGGGGGCTGTTGGTGGTGCCATTTTTTGTACCTATCAAAATCTTAAATTAAACCTAAAATTGGGACTGTATATTTTGCATAGTGTGAGAAGTTGGAATACTTAAAACATTCTGTGATTTTTTTTTCCATGTTAATATGTGAGAGTAATTCTTCTTAAAAATTTGCATTTCATTTAAAAAATACCTAGTAATGAATATTTATAATTATCTTTTCCTTTCCTCATCTTTGTTTTTGAACCAGAGTGCCAAATGATCTCATCCTAATGTCTTTCTTGTATATAGCTCTTGTTTAGTCAGTCTTATATATTTAATAGGAACGTACTTAATAAACTGGATATGGATTATCATATATTTATTAACTTGTGTTCATTGATTTTTTTGTGGGGGTGACAGAAATGTGTATACATAGAACATTGCTTGGTTTCAAGGATTTCGCAGTCTAGTTTATAAAGTGCTAGGCTAAATGGTATTAAAGTTGCAGAAATTATTTAGAAATGGACATCTGGAACTGCTTTTTGAAGGATTGGTCTTGAAGTTTGGGTAGGATTTTGATAGGGGGAGAGTAACAGAATAAACATGGTTATAAAAACAGCATAAGAAAGACAAGGATAAACGTAAGATTGGAAAGTCATTTAATGACATGGCATACCATAGAAGATATTTGTAGGGACTTCATTCTAAAAAAACTTTGGAAATTGACCTGAAATGATAAGTTATTTAATTGCCAATAACAATTTTAGTGGAAACAGATAAATTATAATGATGTCTTTCCCTGTAGTGGTTCAATGCACAGAGAAAGACGCAAATTTTTAAGGTCTGCACTGAAAGAATTGGCTACTGTCCTCTCTGATCAACCGGGCTTGCTAGGTCCGAAGGTAATTGATTTAATTCTTGCTTTAACTACAGGTGTGCCATATTAAAACGAAAACTTCTGTGTGAAATTTTACTAAAATTTGATTTAATTTCTTAACTATAGGTGTGCCATATTAAAATTAAAAAAATATTTTCTATGGGAAATTGTACTAAAATTTGAAATTTTACTAAAACTTACATTTAACTGAGAATGAATTTACTTACTTGACACTCATACATCACACCTTCCTCCCTTTTTCTCACTTCTTACTTATATGTGTACCTTTCTTGATACATATCTCCCAAGTTTTCTTTTGTGTTTTCATTTTTGTCTTTTGAACTTGATTTTATCAGTTCTTGCCGGTGACTTTTCACTTAGAGAAAGATTGTGGATAGGTTTTACTTACAATCTTGGCATGAGAATAAGCAATGTTGTTTATTTTTTTTAATTAGGCACTTTTTGTTTTTATGGCATTATCCTTTGCCCGTGATGAAATTATCTGGCTACTTCGTCATGCAGATAACATGCCAAAGAAGAGTGCAGATGACTTTATAGACAAGTAAGTTAGCAACATTTAAAAAGTTATTTTTTAATATTTTGATGTATGAGATATGGAACTTGGGAACTTGGAGTTAAATTATTTTGAAAGACCTTTTTAAGGGCTTTGCATATTTCATAATAAAAGAATATTTGTAATATATCATTAGATATGAATTAGAATGCAGAGTCTACTTTAGCTTAATATTAGGGCTTTTAATGTTTCCTTTCTAATACTCTAGGTGGTCATAAATTCTTCCTTGTTTTCTTGCTATAACCAGTGATATTTCCTTTGGAATTCATTTTTTAAGATGATTTACTACACAAAAATTTAAATAAGAATCCTTACGAAGTAGAGTTGCAACCAAGTGTGTGATTTGAAATGTCTTTCTCTCATTTTAGTCCACAGCTTTTGAATAGGAGTTAGATAAATGAAGCAGAGAAATACGAGCGTACAGAAAAGTCTTATTCCTAATCTTCTAATCTTCTTTCGTTTGTGATATTTTTGTAATGATGTAATTTATGAGATACCCTAATTTTATTTTCATTTTGGGTTTTCCTTTATCAACTTCTTTAGTCATAGCTGTTTTGCTGTTCTTTTATTTTTGTTTTCTATCATGGAAATATCTTTAGAAAGTAATGGACATAAAATGATATTTAGCAGTGCTTTTTCTAAGAAAAAAAACTTCTTGTAGTAATACCAAAGTCATTTTATATTTTCCTTGATAATGATGAATTTATTTTTTGAAATACTTTTCTTGAATTTTTTAAAAAGGCACATTGCTGAATTAATATTTTACATGGAAGAGCTTAGAGCACATGTAAGGAAATATGGACCTGTAATGCAGAGGTATTATGTGCAGTACCTTTCTGGCTTTGATGCTGTTGTTCTCAATGAACTTGTGCAGGTAAAAACTGTATCATGCTATTCTCCCTATTGTTCTTTCCTTCCCTCCTTTCTAGCGACTGATTTGTTTGCTCAGTATAATCTAGTGCCAAGTGGTGGAGATATAAGTGTAAGTCAGTCGTTGTCATATCTTGTCAAGGAGATCGTCATCTAGAGGGGAGAAAACACTTAGTTGTAGTTGAGTGTAATAGTTGTTATGCTTAATTGTGTACACAGTTCAGAGTGAACACAATGCAGGGAATAATTCTTTATTTTGGAGGTGGAGGTGTACAGTGACCAAATTATAGAGGGCCTTGCAAAAGAGGAGGATAGCCATAAATCAGATTTAACCAAGTTTTAGGGGAAAAGTAGAAGATAAATCTTTTGGCAAAGTATGTTAGAAGGTGACCAGATTTTTAAAAAAAAATTCATCTGGATGACCTAATTCATCTAGATGACCTTTGATTAAATATCCTAATTTTATTTTCAATTTGGATTTTCCTCTGTTGATTTTTAGTCTTATTTTTTTTGGTTTCTATAATTTCTTTATTCAGTCTTTTTCATCTTAATATAAATTTATCTTTATTTCAAATAAGCTAACTAAGGAAAATGGTTTTTTTTTTTTTTTTTTGGCTTCATTTTATAAAATCAGGATGTCTAAAGACTACTAGTAAACTAACACATAAAGAACAGCATGAATTCTCTATATTTTAAAACTGCTGGTTTTCCAGAGGAATAACCATACTTTGATAACCTGTTTTTTTTTCCAAACCTACCTAAAAAAGGCGAATAAGAAAATAAAAAATTGTTCATGTAATTGTGTACCTTTGAATTATATGTACACCTCATAGGTTACTATCCTGAACTGGTGTATTTTTTCCTTTATCCACTAGATGGAGCTCAGATGCTTTCTGTCTAGAATGCCCATTAAAAACGGGAATAGAAGAGCTGATTTTATCCCTAAAATGTTATTACTCTGCTGTACTTTTATTTAAATAGTTACTACTTACCAGATAAACCAGAGGCTTTTGTGCTGTCACAATTTAAAAAATAAACCGGACTCCTGGTTTTATGTCATTTTGAAACTTGCTGTGGCTGGTTAGATATTAATTAATAAATGTAGATTTATGTTACATTATATTAAAATTTTTAAGTCATTCCATCTCTTGTGGTGTCTTTTACATCAGTTGTATTTTAACAATACTAGGAAAATTAAAGTTTTATTTGTTTTTCTGGAATTACAATATTAGTAGCAGTAATAATAATATTAATTGTCAGATTTATTGACAGTATATTTTACTACGTCTATGCACAATTCTATGAGGTTAGATATAGTTACCATATGTTGAAGAAAAAAGAATTTACATAACTTGCTCAGTATCCTAGAGTTCATGAGTAATAGAGCCAGTGTTTGAGCACAGGCTTTAATGCCAGTGCCCGAGCTGTTCATACCCTCTTCTGTTGTAAAGTACATGCCTGGTGTTTTTAACCATTTACTAGGATTTAAATTTAGAACTAAGATTAACCTGTTAATATAGTTCACTGTAATAGGTGTTAAATTTTTTTATTGAAGTGAAATATACATAACATACAACTTTCTATGCTAACCATTTTTAAGTGTACAGTATAATGAAATTATGTATATTCACATTGCTGTGTAGGTTTTAAAAATTATGCTATTTGTGAGCTAAGCATCCACTTTTTAAAAAAATATCTTATTCACCAACAACTTCAGATGTAGTTTTTAAGGTATTCAGTTTTTTAGCTGACTTAGGAATATTTTGGTCCTAATTTTGTTGAAATATAATTTACACACAATAAAAGTCACCTGTTTTCAGTGTACCGTTTGAATTTTGACAACTGTACGTCCATGTCACTACCACTATAGTCAAGACATAGAAAGTTTCCGACACTTAAAACACTTAAAATTTTTTTTTTTTTTAAGATTTTATTTATTTATTTGACAGATGGAGACATAGTGAGAGAGGGAACACAAGCAGGGGGAGTGGGAGAGGGAGAAGCAGGCCTCCCGCCGAGCAGGGAGCCCGATGCGGGGCTCGATCCCAGGACCCTGGGATCATGACCTGAGCTGAGTGCAGCCACTTAACCGACTGAGCCACCCAGGCGCCCCTAAATTACTATTCTAACAAAAACCCACATCGGGCTCCCTGCTCCATGGGAAGCCTGCTTCTCCCTCTCCCACTCCCCCTGCTTGTGTTCCCTCTCTCGCTGTGTCTCTCTGTCAAATAAATAAATAAAATCTTTAAAAAAAAATAAAAGTTTTCTTGTGTACCTTTATAATTGATTCTCTCTCTAAACCCTGGTAAACCATTCATCTGCTCTTTGTCACTTTTGCCCTTAAAAACAATTTTTCTCATACAAATGGAATCATATACTATATAATCTATTGTTTATGATTTCTTTCAATTAGCATAGTGTTTTTGAGATTCATCTGTGTTAATGTATGTATCATTTCATTCTTGTTTAAGGCTGAAAAATATTCCACAGTACGGATATACCAACTTGTTTATCCATCCACCACTTGATGGACCTATGAATTGTTTCCCCAGTTAAATGTTTTTAACATTATTTTTTGTTTCTTTTTTTCAGAATCTTTCTGTGTGCCCTGAAGATGAATCGATCATCATGTCCTCTTTTGTTAACACTATGACTTCCCTGAGTGTAAAACAAGGTGAGAGTCTTCCAAATAAAAACATATTTTCTCCTAATTAGATTTTCAAATTTGATTATTAAGGAGGGGATTTAACAGTTAATTTTTCTAGACTCATTTATTTTAGACACATTTACTCTGTTCTCTTTTGTCTTAGCTTTGTTCTCTCTGAAGCAAAAGTTGCCAAAATGGGTGTGTGATGATGTTTATAAAAATAATGAGAATTATAGCTTGAAATTTCTTATTATTCAGCAGGGGGAAAAAGGCATTTTGTAATTAAAAAAAAAAAAAAGTATATATGTGGTCCAAGCATCACCTATGACAGTAGTTGGTACCACTGATAAAATTATGTTTTAAAAAGTGCCAGGCAGTTCCATATTATCCTATTTAATTCACATCAGTTTTAGAAAGCTGTTTATACTTTTATTTGGTAGATTTGGAAACTCAAGGTTTGAGGGTTAACCTCTCAGTTATTTGCCCAAGCTCTAACAGGTATTAAGTACTAGTGTAGGGATTTTTTTTAAGTTAAGGTCTGTCAATCCCAATGTTAATGTTGTATACTTGACTGCCTCTTCATTATTTGAATACTTCAGTCTAACAGATTAGTATGATGTCTTAGTGTTGTAATCTTTAAGTAAAAGATATCCAACGCCTTGAAAATTTCTGAGTAATAAATACATTTTAGTTTAATCAGTCTTTATCACACTTAAGTAATGAAACTTTTGTAAAGTTGCCTGGTGATACTTGGTTTATAGTCACTTTGAGGAGCTTCACCCTGCTGTCCAAAGCTTCTGTTTACAGGATTTCTGAAGCTCTATTCTAGCTTCTTCAAAATTGGCATGTAAGCACACTGAGAAAGAGTTTAGGAGAGAAGTCTGTACTTTACACATCTCTTAGCATAACTCCCTCCTTATATCAACATCTTTAAAGGATTTGAGAATGACTTCACTGTATTAGTTATTCAGTTATTTTTGTTTTTTTAAGGGTACAGTTTAATAGTGTTTAGTAGATTCACATAGCTGTGCGACCAATCTCCAGAACTTTGTCATCTTGAAAATCGAAACTCCATAGCTATTAAAGAGCAACTCCTGATAACCCCTCGCCCCTGACATCTACCATTCTACTTTCTGGTTCTATGGGTTTGTCTACTCCAGGTACCTCATAAGTGGGATCATGCAGTATTTGTCTTTCTGTCACTGACTTATTTCAGTAGCATAATGTCCTCAAGGTTCAGCCACACTATAGCATGTGTCAGAATTTCCTTCCTTTTAAAGGCTGAATAATGTACCACATTTCATTCATCTATTCCTCTGTTGATAGACATTTGGGTTGCTTCCGCCTTTTGGCTGTTGTGATTAATGCTGCTGTGAACATGGTGTAAATACCTCTTTAAGACTCTGCTTTTAATTCTTTTGTGTACATGGCCATAAGTGGAATTGCCTTAGATGTTAAATTTTAAAACTGTGATTATATATTTGTGAAACATTAATTTGCTTTGTAATATTTTTTCTGTTATTGTAGTTGAAGATGGGGAAGTATTTGATTTCAGAGGAATGAGATTAGATTGGTTTAGATTACAGGTAAGAATAACTTAATTTTCATTGTCATTCTGTTTGGGTGTTGAATATTTTAGCTAACATGAAAACACTATTTAATAAGAAAAAAATTCATTGTTGTATACCTGTTGAAAGACTAGTTTTGTGTAACTAACTATAGTTTTTACCTCATAAAAGAAATAGGTTTTTTTTTTAAGATATAATCAACATATAACATTTTATTAGTTTCAGGTTTACAACATAGTGATTCATTCATACATACTGCAACATGATCATAAGTCTAGTTAACATCCATCACCACACATAGTTAGGAATTTTTTTTCTTATGAGAACTTTTAAGATCTACTTTCTTACCAACTTTGAAATGTGCAATACAGTTCTAGTGATACAGTCATCATGCTGTACGTGACATCTCCAGGACTTATTTTATAACTGGAAGTCTATACTTTTTGTTACCCTCAGCCATATTGCCGAACTCTGGCTCCCCACCTCTGGCAACCAGCAGTCTGTTTTCTGCTATGCATTTAGTTTAAAGTTTTTGTTATTTTTAAAAATTCACATATAAGTGAGTTCATTTGGTCTTTGACTTTCTGTGTCTGACTTAATTCACTTAGCATAATGCCTTCAGGGTCCACCCATGTTGTCACATGTGGCAGGATTACCCCATTCTTTTGTTGAATAATGTTCCCGTGTGTGTGTGTGTGTGTATGTATTTACACCACCATTTCTTCATCTATTTATCCATTGGTTGCCACGTAGGCTATTTCCATGTCTTGGCTGCTGTAAATAGTGCTGCATATGAACTTGGGTTTGTAGATACCTTTTTGAGTGAGTGTTTTCATTTCCTTCAGATAAATATCAGAAATGGAATTATTGGACCATATGGTAGTTCTCATTTTTTTGAGGAGCCTCCATAGTGTTTTCCATAGTGGCTGCATCCATTTACATTCCCACCAAGAGTACATGACAGTTCCCTTTTCTCCACATTTTTGCCTTGTGTTTTTGTTAATAGCTTTTTTAACAGATGTGAGGTGACATCTCATTGTGGTTTTGATTTGCATTTCCTTGATGATTAATAATGTCGAGCACCTTTTCATGTACTTGTTAGCTGTCTAGATGTCTTCTTTAGAAAAGAGCAAGAACAAGCATTCAGCTCACAGGCTGTAGTTTACTGTCCCCTGATGTAGTGCCAAAAGCTTCATTTTTCTGAAATGCAGAAATAATTGGTATTAGACTTTAAAAGTTTTCATTTAATATATAACTCACATAAATAGTTTTTAAGGGCTCTTAAAACTCAAGCCTGAAATCTTTGCATAACTAAATTTCATGAGGAAATTTAATTGCCATGTACGTACTTCTAGTAATTATGTGAAAACTGTGGCCTAGTTTTTTCAGTAACTGAATATTTTTAAAATATGTGTATTTTTTTTTTTTAAAGATTTTATTTATTTTAGAGAGAGAGAGTGTGTGAGAAAGAGCATGAGAGGGGAGAGGGTCAGAGGGTGAAGCAGACTCCCCACTGAGCAGGGAGCCCGATGTGGGACTCGATCCCGGGCCTCCAGGATCATGACCCGTGCCAAAGGCAGTCGCTTAACCAACTGAGCCACCCAGGCGCCCCAAAATATGTATATTTTAAAATAATAATAGTATGTTCTCATTATAAGATATCGGAATACCCAGAGATAAAGTAGAATATGAAAGTTTGTACTTTTCCCAGTTTCATACCTCAGAAATACTTTTAATAAGTGGTTTGTATCCTTTTAGGTGTTCAAACAGTAAATGGAATTATACTGTATACACCCATGGTTCTGCAACTTAAGTTAATTTTTGTTTAATTAAAAAGTGAAAATATAACCAATATGTGTTGGTGGACGAGATTTTTAGATCAACCCAGTCTCAGGAAGGACTCCTAGGAAGAGCATACTTTTCTGGCAGTCTGCTTAGTTCCCTGAGGTAATTTTGCTCTCAGGTTCTTTCCTTCCAAACTCAAAATACATAGGCATTTTTCTTGCTCTTGTTCTTTGTTCTGTGGTTGTGTACTTTTGGAGATGATTTTATAAATGAGGCCACAAGTATTAGGTAACTTGCCTGAGGTTGCAGAGTTGGTTAATGGGAAATCAGGGAAGAACACTTAAAATATCACCACCCCAAAATACTAAATGTGTATATATAATGGGTTGTTTTCTTCCTATTAAAAATAAAATTTAGAAATTAACATTTCTTTGTTTTAACAAAAGTTGTGAAACAATATAGAGGTAGAGCATATAAAAATGAAAATAAAAGTGAAATTGCTCTACCACAGGATATACACATTTAAAATTTTGAAAGTCACTCATTATCAAAAAGCTTGAACTATTTGTCTCCTGCTGTCAGTTTGTGAGAGTGCCTAAATCAACATTTGGGTTCAGAAAATTTTAGAGATTTAGATACATTTCAAATTTACCCTTATTAAATACTTTCAGGATTAGTAACTTACTCATTTGAAGGATTCACTTGAGAATTTAGCTGTGTTTAGTCATATGGCAGAATATAAAGCATTTGTATAGCATTAAGAATGTAGAACTGATATATCCCTCTGTAAGTTTTTTCTAAATTTTTATGAGATAATTATAAGAATATCACCTGCTGTCAGATTCTTTCATGTGTTGTATTCTTGCTTTCATTAGTTTGCTAGGGCTGCCATAGCAGAGTACCAAAGCTGGTAGCTTAAACAACAGAAATTTATTATTTTATAGTTCTGGAGGCTAGAAGTCCTAAATCAAGGTGTCAGCTGGGTTCATTCCTTCTGAGGGCTATGAGGGGAAATCTGTTCTAGGCTTTTTTTCCTAGCTTCTGGTGATTTGCTGGCAATCTTTGATGTGTTTTGGCTTATAGATGAGTCACTCTAATGGCATTGTCCCTGTCTCTCTTCATACAATCTTCTGTGCATATCTCTGTGTCCAAATTTTTCCTTTTTTATAAGGATTTCAGTCGTACTGGGTTAGGTCTACTCTGATGACCTCATTTTTAACTTGATTGCCTCTGTAAAGACCCTGTTTCCAAATAAGGTCACATTCAGAGATACTGGGTACTATGACTTCAACATATTTTTTTGTGGACACAGTTTAACCCATAACATTGCTCATAATCATGACTGGGACATACAGTCACTTTCAACTGTAATAACTCCTAAATTTTTAGTGACAGTGGGGCAGAGCATACCGAGGAAGAAAACATGGGACATACAACTAAGCCAGAGAAGTCTTGTCTGAGGGAAAGGGTAAAAGTGCAAGGTGTGAGGCAGTAGCCAGAATCCAGAACATTAGCATAGGCGATAAAGAACAGGTCAACAGTGAAGGTTCCACACCTACAGACTAGTCCATAGGAGACAGGAGATAAAATATTGAGTAGTATTATATAATCTATAGAGGAGTACAGATCCTCTTTTAAGGATGTTATAAATCTGGCTGTGGAGACAGGCATTAAAGATAATGAAAAATTAAATAACAGTTGAAAATTTAAAAGATTAACTTAAAAGATACCACTGATAGAATATGATTATAAATTAACTATAGTTTTCTTAGAAGGGCGAAAGCTTTTTTCAAGTTGGAATTGCTAATAATGATTTTATAGAGAAAGCATCATTTTGCCCAGACATTGAAAGAAGGGTAGAAATTGAATAGGAAAATAGCTTACACAGGAAAAGGGCAAACAGTGAGCAAAGGGCAAGTAAAGAGACTTTTTAGTGTTAAATATTACTACAAGAAGGAACAAATCTTCACAAGAGAGATGAATGATCTGACCTATCAGTGGTCAGATAGAGGGATAAGAGTTCAGTATGAACACATGGACAGACAGAGGTGTACAGTTCTCTAGATATCAGAATTCTTGAGAGCAGGGCCAGAAGGATAAGCCTTTGGGAGAATTTTATAATTGCTTTATGCCTCCACTGGAGTCCTATCCAATTTGATCCTTAGATCATTGGTCTTTTATAGGTCATATTGTTCTCCTTTTTTCTAATCTTTAAAGAAGAATTCTTTCTCCATGTATTCTTTGTCATTTTTTTCCTACTTCCTAAGGCATCTTGTTCCCTTATGTATTCCAGTAGTCTCTTAATCATCTTTGGTCACTTTTATTTATCTTCTTCCTTTCTGTCATCAGATTTACTTAGGTTGTTCTTATCTTATACTTTTATTTAAACCTGGTTTTTTTTTATAACTGGTTTCTCTTTTCATTGTTAAATATTTCAGATGAGTCTTTTAAATTAAATTATCTCATTTTGTCACCATCCATTTCATCTGAAATTATTTCCACAGTGATATTTTAATTCAGAAATTTTGAAATGGGGGTCAATTAGTGGAAGTCTTTATTGAGTTCCTGCCACAAATGTGGTTCCTCTTTATACTCTAAAGCTGATTAAAGATAAATTAAACTTCAATTAGACTTAGTTTGTAAAATATATCTAGAGTATACCTTGCCATCAGAATATTGCCCTCATTATTCTTCATTAATTCAAAAACAACAAAATACAAAACTCTGTTTTCTCTGTGGTGTTTCTGTGTTAGTGAATGGTAACAATCCATGTTGTGGCCCCTTGCCATTGTAGGGGCTGAGATTCAGTTTTTATCCAGTCTACAAGGAAATAATTCTTTAGTCTCTACTGTTTCATGGAAACTGGCAGAAGACATATGGGGCTCCTGCATCAGAGACAAAGGACTTAATTATTCACTGCACAGGAAGCAGCATGAGCATCAACATGTATGTCTCATTTTTTTCCCTTGCTTCCATGACCCATGGTGGCAGGCCCAGAGGAACCCAGGTGAATGCTATGTATGCAGTAGGTTTGTATTGCAGCTGAGGAACACTGAATTTGATGAACCCTCCATTGTATCAACAGTAAGCATTCTGGCTCTTTGATCCAGAGGTAGATATTGCCTCATTTCCTCAAGTTTGGTAGCTGCAAATAAAACCCTGAGAAATGGCCTGAGTAATGAGTGCTCTGGGCCTTGAATTCTTGGCATATTGAAGATGTGTAGGCATACATGGGATCCATGAAGGAGTATCTCCCAAAACCAGAATCCTGGCCATCATTCATAATTCATCTGTTGCCCACCTGTCTAATCATTTCCCAGATGAAACTCTTGAACTACCACCATTGTAGACCAGACCATCATAATCCTATCTGGATTATTGCCACCACTGCCTCTTAATAGATCTCTGCCTCCTATTCCCTTTCTGTCTACCTTTTCCCAATTCCCTCCTCCACATAGAATAATCTTTCTAAAACAATAATTGGGCACTGCACAGGACCTTTGGTTCACCAAAAGGTTTAAATTCTTTAACGTGGTATACAGGGGTCTGCATGATCTAGTTGAATCTCTTCTTACACCATTTTCTTTCTCTGCTTTTCACTTTAACTGTAGCCATAGTGAACAGTATTTATGCTGTAGACACTCCTTCTATTCTTGTTCTGTGCCTTTCTGGAATGCCCACTGTCCGTGGACAGGTTTCTGCTCTCTGATTTGGTACCCTTATAGTAGAATTTCTTTCCCTTTAAACCTATCCTAATGGTTTTGGTTAAGTTCTATCACCCTCTTGGTCAACCTACACTAATTTTTACTATCTTCAGTTCTTTTCTAGAATTCATCAGTTAGTACAGTATGTTTTAATTACTATAATCTAAAACCTCAGTGAATCAACATGTACAATACTTACTTTCACCTGAGTGTTTCCCATGTATTTTTTCTCTCAAACTAGTTGGAAAATTTCTTTTGGTAGAGCTAACTTGGCAGTTCACTGTTTTATACTTTTAATATTGTAACTGCAGTTCCTTTGGGGTTCTAGATGAATGACCCATATATTAGATTTTGTTTTATTGGCAGTAGTATTTCAGTTTGTTTATTTAAAGAATTTTTTGATAGGAATTTCAAGTTTGAGTCACTATTGACAACTTTAAAAACGTGATGTTACTGATACAGTGTCAAAATATACATTAAAAATTTTTCAATAGTGGGTATTTTTTTTCCCCAGGTAGAATGTCAAGGCTAAAATCATCGGTCTTTGCTTAAACTACTTTTGTTTTTTACTTTCGCAGGCATACACTAGTGTTTCTAAGGCTTCACTTAGCCTTGCAGATCACAGAGAACTTGGAAAGATGATGAATACAATAATTTTTCATACAAAGATGGTAGATTCCTTGGTGGAAATGTTGGTGGAAACATCGGATCTCTCCATATTTTGGTATGTGGTAATTTTTTTTAAATCAGAATTTGAAATTTTTAGTATCCAAAGATCTCTTTGTTGATCGTTTTTATGATAGTGTCGTCCTTGAGACCATTTGGTAATAGACTCTTATGAGTAAAGGGAATAGGGGTGCCTGGCTGGCTCCGTCAGTGGAGCATGTGACTCTTGATCTCCATGTGGGTTTGAGCCCCACGTTGGATGTAGAGATTACCTAAAAATAAATCTTTAAAAATAAATAAATAAATGGAATAGTTGACAACTTGCTAACAAAAGGAAGTCTACCAAGTAGGGATCATGTCTTTTGTGTTTTTTTTTTTTTTTTTAATTCTTTATAAGAGCAACTCTTACTGTTCTGAATTTATTTTTACACTTTTTTTTTGAGGAGATAAAAAACAGTCACTTCAGATTGCCTTAAGATCTTCTTTCGCATCATTAGATTAAGGAAAAAAAGTTGTGAATCGGTCAAGTAGAGCAAATGTTGGAAATTAAATAACAAGTAATTTCACTTTGCAGTAATTAGATATTAATATTATGATGATGTGGTGACTACTCCCTCCATTGTGTTCTGTTTTCCTTTGCTCCTGTCATAGCCTGTCTTCCCTCTCTTACTCCCCATATAATGTGGTCCTTGAAGGAAGGTCAGGCTTTTGTTCTTTTAGTGTCTAACATAGTAGGTACTTAATAAATGTTTGAATGAATAAATGAACTTGATTGTGATCAGACTAATGAACAGTGGGACCAGGTTTCATACATAAGTATTCTGGCTCCAAAGCTGTGCAGTATCAACTCTGTATCTGCTTCTTGGCTTTTTTTCCTGTATGGAAGCTGATCGGAGTAACCTAGTATGTCCCTTTATTTCTACAATGCTGAGATAATCTCAGTGGATAGTGATAGTAGTTTCTGTGTATTGAAAAGCCATTATTATGAATAGCTTCTCATTGTTTTTATTTTGGAAGATACCCCAGTCCACACTGATTTGGGCAGTTTGTTAGGATAGCTTTAATTAGCAGTATTGCAAAAGAAATTCAAATCACCAAACAGGGAAGGCATGAGAGGTTTCTTAAAGAAACTCCTGAAACACAATATATCACTGAAAAACAATATATCACATGTCAAATTTGCAAGAATTTTAAGATTATTTGGAACCCTATACTATTGTCTGACTTGGAAAGAAAATGGAACATTTTATGTTTGCATATATTTGAGCTACAGAAAGGTTCCTATTGGTAAAAGAAGGCTACTGTGATTAAAAAGTCCCTTCCCTTTCCTTGGAAATAAGAATACTTTGAATAATGTTTAAAATGTGTGATTTTTAGTCATATGTAAGTAATTTTTATCCATTTTTTTCTCATCACATTCTTATTTTGTCTGTTACATCCAAAATAAAGACATGTTTATTACTTTTGGTTGTCTTACTATTCCAAGATGTACTATATTTTATTGACTCATATTCTTTTATGTTTAATATCTCCTAAATCGGGAAGTAATTTAAAATTGATGGTGCATCATTGTTTAATTGACAGTGTTTTTCTTTCTCAGTGGTACATAAAATAGTGGTGTTTCTTACAATTGATAGTGACTTGCCTTTGATAAAAGTTGGTAATGTGAGATTTGAATGTCATATATTCACATGCCATAGATATGGTTTATTTTTTGTGTAAATTTTTTATTTTAAAACTTGTTACTATTACACAGATATTTTTATTACTCTGTAATTGTTGGTGTATGAAACATACTCTGGAAGAATAACTACACTTCAGTTGATAACTTCCATTCACTGGAATCAAATTAAATTAACTAAGTATTGTATCATAAAATTTTTAACTATAAAAATGGTGATTCTAATTTTTAATTTGTTTCCTTATATAGTTTTTATAGTCGTGCTTTTGAGAAGATGTTTCAGCAGTGTTTGGAGTTACCCTCTCAGTCAAGATATTCAATTGCATTTCCACTACTTTGCACTCATTTTATGAGTTGCACACATGAACTATGTCCAGAAGAGGTAATTTCAGGGTAGTACTGTGATTTATATTTATATGCAGAATACACTAGACCAAACGTGTAGCTGGCTAGATTTCACAAAGTCACAATTACCTAATCTAGCTTCTTACCTAATTTCTCTCTATGCAGAATCAGAACAATGTTTGAATAGGTTAAAATAGATGTAATGTTTATTTGCATGGATGGATAAATGCACATACATATTTTTAAGAACATATCATAAAGTCATTTGGAATTACATTTATTAAATGGTGGGTCAGGTATTCATATTTATGGTAAAGTTACATACAGTAATTGATTTTTTATGCTTTTTCTCTTAAACTATTATTGGAAAGAGTTGAAAATTGAATGTACAGATTACTGACTATAAACATAAACATGTCAAAGAAGAATTTCACTGACTTGTTAATATGATATAGTAAACAAAATTAACATTATTAGTATTTGTAAGATACATACAGGCACACATACTTATTAAGTAATTGAACTACTCAGTAGTTTTATCAATAATAAGTATCAAAAATGTACTCAGTATTTCTTCTAATCTTTAAAGAAGAAATGCCACTTTGTAAGCGTGGTAAGACTATATGTTAAAATTAAATGGTCTATTTCTTAACTTAGTGTTGAATCCCTTTAATTAGAACTACAGAACTTGGAGAAAAGAAACTGACAAGTAGCAGTAGCATTATTAATGTCTTTAAGTATTAGGTAACATCTGTTGCAGATTGTATTCCAGCAGTACATTCATTGGAAGTGGACTCTGAGACAGAGGTTAGCCTGCAGGAAATTTAGTAAGGACTGCTTTTAGGATTACTACCTGTGAGGATATCAACACCACCAAATTTAATACTTTTATAGAGTTTTTAGATATAATAGATTTTATCCTCAAGCTTTATACCTAAGATATACTATTAATTTTTTCCTCATAATCATCCTTCCCATTAAATTACCCATGAAGTCCTCTTAATTTTATTTGGTTTCATTTCTTGAATCTGTCTTCTGCTTTCCATTTCTTTTGTCACTCTTGTAGCTTAAATTTGTAATACTCTTCATATGTACTCCTAAATAGTTTTCCTGCCTTCAGTATTTCTGCCTTTAAGACTATCTAATACAGTGCCATCAGCGTGTCTCTTTCTTTCTTGAAGAATCCTCAGTGATTGTCTCTTGCATATGGAAAAAGTAAAAATTTCTCATCCAGGCATTTAAATCTTCAACAATTTGCACTCTGCTCCCATTCCTTTTTTAAAAAAACTGTGATTAAAGGGACGCCTGGGTGGTTCATTTCATTAAGCGACTGCCTTTGGCTCAGGTCATGATCTCAGGTCCTGGGATCGAGTCCCGCATCAGGCTCCCTGCTCAGCGGGGAGCCTGCTTCTCTCTCTCCCACTCCCCCTGTTTGTGTTTCCTCTCTCGCTGTGTCTCTCTCTGTCAAATAAATAAATAAAATCTTTAAAACAAACCCCTGTGATTAAAATCTATCTATATCTATATATATGTATGTTATATATATGACATAAAAATGTACCATTTAAATTATTTTTAAATGTGCGGTTCAGTGGCATTAATTACTTTCACAGTGTTGTGCAACCACCACTACTATCCATTTCCAGAACTTCTGTCATCCCAAGCAGAAACTTTATAATCATTAAGTAGTAATTTCTCATCCCTCCAACTCTTGGTATCCTCTAGTCTATTTTCTGTCTCTAAAAATTTGGCTATTCTAGGTGGTTTATATAGGTGGAACCATGTAGTGTTTGTCTTTTTGTGTGTGGCTTCTTTCACCTAGCATATTTCTGATGTCTCCCAGATTTTTATCTCCACTCCAGACCTTTCAGATCTAGATTTTCTGGGTATTCTGCTGCAGTTCAGGTGCTTTTAGCCATCTGAAATGTAACATGTCCAGAATAGAACTGTTGATTCTCTGCATGTTACCCCACCACCATCCTTTGAAGTCTTTTCTGCCTTTTGGCTTCATATGTATCCAGACTCCTACCATTTCTCATCATTGTCAAAGCCACATCTTTTTTCCTGCATTATCTTTGTAGTCTCCTAAGTAGTCTCTGCTTCTGGCATTGTTCTCCTAAAATCCGTTCTCAGTACTATAGCCCGAGGCTGAGGCAGATCATGGAGAGACTTTAGTTGTTTTGTTTTTCATCCAGTCTCAGCATTTCTGAGCCATTGTAGGGGAGTAGTGATATCAGATTTGTATTTTAAATAAGTCTAGTACATTTGAAGAAATACTAATTTTTGTTTTGTTTTTAGGAATAAGTGATAGCAAGGGATATGTTTCATCTTTCAGGAGTCAGAATTTGGTTAAATAAAACCCTAAATGTTTATAATTTGAAATCTTACCTCAAGTAAAGTGAACCAATATTTAATTATATCTGGCCTGGAGATTCCTTTTGGTTTGGCTTCCTCTTAAAGTTTTCAAGGGCATTTAGAATAAAATACATTAAAGTATCATGATAGATCTAGTAACAGTTACTTTAGGTGTTTAAGTATTTTTATATTGTATATTACATTTATTTTAGCAGCATAGAAATACCATATGTAAACTGTATATTTGTTACGTAATTATGGAAGATCTGGTAAGGTAAACTTTCAAAAATTTATCTCTATAAAGTATTATTAATGTGTAGTGCAAAATTTTATAGCATTATATACTCAACATTCCAGTTACTATTGACAAGAAAAACCTATTAAATTATTATGATAGCCACCAAAACTAAAAAGATACAGAATCCTATAGAGATGGATGGATTTGTGTGAGTGTATGTATACATATACATATCTAATCTCCTAAAAATTAAATATAATGTGTCGTTCCCCCCCACCCCGTTGTGTTCAGAAACGTTTGATTTTAGGGAGTTGAATGCCTTGTGAATTTCTTTGTTTTACTGACCTGATTTCTAACAATTTAAATTAAATATTTAAGCTTTTCTGGGGCGCTTGAGTGGCTCAGTCATTAAGTGTCTGCCTTCGACTCAGGTCATGATCCCAGGGTCCTGGGATCGATCCCTGCATCAGGCTCTCGGCTCAGCGGGAAGCCTGCTTCTCCCTCTCACATTCCCCTGTTTGTGTTCCCTCTCTCACTGTCTCTCTCTCTGTCAAATAAATAAAATCTTAAAAAAAAAATAAGTTTTTCTGTTTATAAGATCTTTATATATATATGTATATATAGTATATATGTATGTGTGTGTGTGTGTGTATGCATACATACATATCAGTTACGATTAGAAAACATTACTCTAAATGTGTTCTTTCACATCCTCTGATTGGTAGTTTAGTATTTAAGATCCAGATGTAGGACCTTGCGAAAATTGAAAATTAATCGTTTTCATATTGAAATACTGGTACTCTAAGATCCCTCCAATCATACTTTACTTGTATAATCACCAAATACTTTGTCAACTGTGTAAATACAGTATGGTAGGTTAGTTCCAAGAGATAAAAGTGATCTAGAACATTCCCTACCCCCACTCCTCCGTGTACAATAGACTTTAACTTTATTTTCCATGTTTATTTAAAAAGTATTTTAATTCAGACTACTTTCTTATAACTTTTATTATTGTTGTTGTTATTCTGCTTTGACAGCGACATCATATTGGAGATCGCAGTCTTTCCTTATGTAATATGTTCTTGGATGAAATGGCCAAACAAGCTCGAAATCTCATCACTGATATTTGCACAGAACAGTGTACTCTTAGTGACCAGGTAATAATTCACATATTTCCTTACAGACAGGAAGTTTGTGTATGAAGTCAAGAAAATTAACTGTTAGCCAGGTTTTTTTTGAATTTTCTGTCTTTTTTGTTAAATTCTTAGTAAATCTCATTACCTCTTCTTATAAAACTCCATTTTCGGGTTTTAAAAATTTGCCACTGTCTTTAGGATTACTTACTGCTTAAAATCCAACCTGTAGCTTGGCATTCAGATCCCTTCCTCATAGCTCAAACTGTGTACTTCACCCTGCTGCACTTGATGCTTACCACCTAGTAGTTCTCACTAAATTCTGAACTTCTCCTTCCAGTAAAATGTTCTCATTCTTTGCTTGCCTAGTCTGTTTTTACTTATCCTTTAAACTTTTGCTTTGATAATAACTTCCTCTATGAAGTTTTCTTCACACAAGATTTACCTATTTCTCTTTTCTACCAAGCTGTGTGAGCTCCCCGAGCTAGCTAGGTAAACTGCATCTCACTTATACCTCCGTTCTTAGTGCTAGATGGTATTTGCTGCATTGTCTGGATTCAGCTAAGGTTTGCTTAAATAGTTAATGTTTTTTCAAAATAATTGGTGTAATGTAAGATTTCATTTCTTTTTACATTTAGTTGCTACCCAAGCATTGTGCCAAAACCATTAGTCAAGCAGTGAATAAGAAGTCAAAAAAACAGACTGGTAAGAAAGGGGAACCTGAAAGGGAAAAACCAGGAGTTGAGAGTATGAGGAAAAACAGGCTGGTAGTGACCAAGTAAGTCATCCATTTTTATTATATCTTTTTGTTACAGGTAGAAGTTTTTCATTTTTTTGTATGGCATTAGTACTGAGGGAATGCTAGTAATTATAAATCCTTCATTTCTTAATCATTTATTATTATTATTATTATTTTACTTTTGTAAACTTGAATAGTTAGTGCTTATTTCCAAAGTACAGATTTTGGATTTTTGAAGAAAATTCGTGTAATAGGTAATATTTGTCTTTATATACTGAATACTGAAGGCCAAGAATCTGTCTAAAAATTTAGAGGGGTACACTATATAAGCAATCCATGGTTTTCCATTTATTTAAAATCAGATAGCCTGAGACTTTATTTTGGCATGTGTTATATTAGAACATATATCATTTTTAAAGTGGATATATCAGACTAGATATTATTAAGGATTGTGTGTTTGGAGGGTAGGCATTGGTGGGCAATAATGCATGAACATTGTTTAAAGTAAATTTTCTACTTACTTGCTTTTTTTATGTTGAGCAAGCTGTTTGCTGTTTTGTAGACAACTTTCTTCCTCCAATACAGAAAGTAGAGCAAGATTTGGAAATGATTGTCTTTATGAGCATGTAATAGGCTCTTACTTGTATATTAAATCAATATAGTCATTATCATCTGAATGGAGAAACAAATGAGTGTTACTGTCTTTAGAAAACTGCTCTCATGTTAGTAATATCCTTAAAGATTTTGAACTTGTCAGTTTAGGAAAGAAAAATACTGAATTCTGCAATTATTATCCCCAAATAAGGTCTGATATGTTTATAAAAGTAATTTTGTATTGCTGTGATGAAATGAACATTTTATTTACTGTTTATTAATATTTTTTCAGCCTTGATAAATTGCACACTGCACTTTCTGAGTTGTGTTTCTCTATAAATTACGTACCAAACATGGTGGTTTGGGAACATACCTTTACCCCACGAGAATATTTGACTTCTCATCTGGAAATCCGCTTTACTAAGTAAGAAAGAATATAAACTATTTTTGTTGGTTCAGTTAATGAGTTTGTTATGTTCTTCATATCCATGTAGTGTTTACTTTTATGAGGAAAAGTATTAGTAGAACTGATACAGTATCGAGAATAATGAATGCGGAAGCATAGAGAATAGTGAACTAGCAATTACTTAAATTACTCAGATTCTTGTCCCATACTTGTTATTAACTAGTCGTAACACTGGACAAGCCAGTTAATCTCTGTGAGCCTTAGGTTCCTTATAAGCAAAATGGGAAGATTGGAGCAAATCAGTGTATTTCAGCTGACAGGTAGCAACCAAATAGGGTCATGAAATCAGTGTAGAAGGTTGTAGTCAGCATTTCAAAAAAGAAAGAAGAGGCAGGAAAGGAAAAGAAACAGGGAAGAGTAGGAAAAATCCATGCACTGCATGTAGTGAGTATAAATATTGCTTCATGAAACTCTTCACTTACATATATGTATGTATGCCAGATACAAATCTTTTAGTTGGTTACAGTTAAATGTTTGAAAACATCAGAACTAGTGAATTCTTATCTTTTCTGAATTCAAATGTATGCTCTTAAGCCAGTAGAATTCATTCCTAATTAGAGTGTTATAAGTCTTATATATGTTTCTTGAAATCATATTACATGTGATATCAGAAACCTTTCAATTTTATAAATGTTGCTTTAACCTTTTTTCTAAAGTTACACACTTATTTATTAAAGAAAATATAGATTGATTTGAGAAGTTTTTCTTGGAAGGCCTTAAAACAATTTATAAAACAAAATTTAGCCAAGGATTTTTCAAAGTTTTGTAGTCATTAACAAGTAGTATTTGTACCATATGCTTGACATTGTGTTAAGTACTATAAGTAGTAATGAAATAGTATAAAGTTTAGAGCTACAGTTTGTGAGAAGACTACAACAATTAGAGAACAAAATAGGAGAATATATAAGTGGGCACTAAATTGTGTGTTAAATCATCAGTTGCCTAGTCAGGTGTTAGACAAAGACTGTCTTTTGCTTTCCTTTAGTAAGGCAGGCATCCTGACAGTGAAACCCAGAATAGTATTTAGACCAAAGGGATATTATGCACTCTGGTATTTATTATTCTCAACTCGGTGGGGGTTGTTAAGAGTGGTGGGTGGAAGATAGGGTTCACTTTACAGCTCCCTTGTTTTCCTTCCGTATGTAGTCTGGTCTGTTAATCCATAGAGAAACAGATGTTCTTTTTTTTTTTTTTTTTTTTAAGATTTTATTTATTTATTTGACAGAGAGAGAGGTAGCGAGAGCAGGAGCACAAGCAGGGGGAGTGGGAGAGGGAGAAGCAGGCCTCCCGCCGAGCAGGGAGCCCGATGTGGGACTCGATTCCAGGACGCTGGGATCATGACCTGAGCCGAAGGCAGACGCTTAATGACTGAGCCACCCAGGCGCCCAACAGATGTTCTTTTGACAAAACATCTATTTAGTTATCAGGATCAAGGCAAGGCTGTAAACTTGTTTACCTGGGAAAGATTTTTATGCCAAAACAAATAGCTTGTATTAGTTGGTTGATTTTTGCTGATCACTTGAGCACAATCTTAGGATTTTAGGGGTTATATACAAAGATAGCAGTTATTGCCTTGAGTTGGTCTTCTGGGATTATTTCTATTGATGGGATTTGTCATCGTCTTTAAAGATTTATCCTTACAAATACAAGTTTAAGATCTTTACAAATCTAAAGCTTAGGGGGTTTTAAAGATGGTAAGATAGGGATGGCCAATGTAGGAAAAGATCAGGTGGGAAAGTATTTTCAAAATTTGTGTTTCTTCTTAGGCTTATAGTTTATTGGGATATAAACATAACAGATCTGTGTTTTATGTGCTACATATAAAAAACAATAAAGTTTTTGTTTGTTGCCTTGTTTTGACTGTCATGCATTTTGTTGAGTGGCAGCACTGTTGGGCAGATGTGGGCTCAAACCCTAGATCTGCTACTTCCAGACAGTGAACTTTTATCAGTTTACTTGAGTTCTGAGCCTTAGTTTTTTGTTTGTTTAATCTGTGAAATGGTGGTGATAATAACTACATCGTAGGGTTATTAAATATGAGGATGATCAGTATAAAGCCAAAAAAAAAAAAAAAAAAAAACTACTGGCACGTAGTAGTGCCAGGTGAATTTGAGCTGTGGATTAGCTAGTCCATTTTACTTGCTACAGACGGTGTATCCTGTTAAAGGAATTTTTAAAAATTTTTATTTATTTATTTATTTTAAAGATTTTATTTATTTGACAGAGAGAGACGGAACACAAGCAAGGGGAGTGGGAGAGGGAGAAGCAGGCTTCCCGCTGAGCAGGGAGCCCCGATGTGGGGCTCGATCCCAGGCCCCTGGGATCATGACCTGAGCCGAAGGCAGACGCTTAACGACTGAGCCACCCAGGCGCCCCTTATTTATTTATTTGACAGAGAGGCATAGTGAGAGAGGGAACACAAGCAGGGGGAGTGGGAGAGGGAGAAGCAGGCTTCCCACCAGGGAGCCTGGTGTGGGACTCCATCCCAGGACCCTGGGACCGTGACCTGAGCCGAAGGCATTAGCTTAATGACTGAGCCACCCAGGCGCCCCTAAAGGAATTTTTAAAACCATCTTTATTGTTAAATCATTTTTAATATTGAATTAGAATTTTTTAATCATATTTAATCATATTTCTACTTTATTGTAGCTTTTAGGTGTTCATTCTTTTTTAAAGGTTGTTTCTTTGGAAGATAATGACAGTATTTCATGGCTTTGTAACAAATTGTATTTAAAAATAATGTTATTGCTTATTTAATATTAGATATCAGTAGGTTGAATGGCCTATTTACATAAATGGCAAAATCAGTTCTTTTATTCCCCACTCCCCAGGTCAATTGTTGGAATGACTATGTATAATCAAGCCACACAGGAAATTGCAAAACCGTCAGAGCTTCTAACAAGTGTAAGAGCATACATGACTGTACTGCAGTCAATAGAAAACTATGTGCAAATTGATATTACGAGAGTATTTAATAATGTTCTTCTTCAACAAACACAACATTTAGACAGTCATGGAGAACCCACCATTACAAGTCTATATACAAATTGGTAAGCACATTTAGAAATTTGGAGTGATAAAAAGTCACTTTGTCACAAACTGCTTAAGTTATTTTTTATCAATAAGTGCTCATTTTTGTTATCAGTCAACTTACACAGGAATGTATACCATAGTAAATTTTGACTTAATTTCTCCTTTTTATAAATTTACTTTTTCTCCTTAGGTATTTGGAAACTTTGTTAAGACAAGTCAGCAATGGTCATATAGCTTATTTCCCTGCAATGAAAGCATTTGTGAACTTACCTACAGAAAATGAATTAACATTCAATGCAGAGGAATATTCTGACATATCAGGTGAATAAAACTATGACATGTTTTATAGAGTGAAGAAACCTTGATTCCTTTGGCTTTTGATTGTTATGACTATTTTCTCTCAATTACATTCATTCAATGCATAATCATACATTATATCTTAGACTTACCTGTGCATTTGTGTTACTTTTTTATTCTGGAGACTTCTCAGGATATTTGCATTAATAATTTGCTTCTATAATGGAACATTCCAATATGTTAATATTCATTTTCTTAAAGTGTTTGCTCTGTCAAAGTATAAAATTAATTACATTTCCTTTCAGAAATGAGGTCATTATCAGAACTCCTAGGCCCATATGGTATGAAGTTCCTAAGTGAGAGCCTTATGTGGCATATTTCATCACAAGTTGCTGAACTTAAGGTAATACAGTCTGTATCAGTTTTAGCTTTGAAACATTAATTCCTGAAAAACATTTCAAGAATATGAACAGTAAGCCTAGAATGTTAATTACTTTAATCCAACCTGAAAGTTCTCATATGTAATTATAGAGCTAGCGTGGCCTTTCAGTAGCATTTTCATTTAGTACTGTCTCTTTTACAGATGAAAAAACTGAGAGCGTAGAGAGGTGAAGTGACTTGCTAAAGGAGACTAAAACTCAGATTTCTTGACCTTTGGTCATGTTTTTATTCTGTTTACCATGATGCTTTTCTTTGAATGACTGTTCAAAATTCCAGCCAAAGCCATTTATTTGAATTTGTAGTTTGAATGTATTACTTTCCACAGATTATATTACAGACATTATTAGGCTCATTGGGTTTTTTTTTTTTTTCCCCTAAGTAATCTCTACATGCCCAGTGTGGGGCTCAAACTCATGACCTCGAGATCAGGAGTCACATGCTCTATCAACTGAGCCAGCCATGCACCCCTAAGCTCCTTGTTTTTTATTATTAAGTAATCTTTTAAATTATCTTATGCCCTTTAAGCTGGATAAAAAATATGCCTTTAGTTAGCATTTTGGGGCGCCTGGGTGGCTCAGTCGTTAAGCATCTGCCTTCGGCTCGGGTCATGATCCCAGGGTCCTGGGATCAAGCCCCACATCGGGCTCCCTGCTCAGCGGGAAACCTGCTCCTCCCTCTCCCACTCCCCCTGCTTGTGTTCCCTCTCTCGCTGTCAAATAAATACAATCTTAAAAAAAAAAAAAAACAATGCTTTGCATTTTATTAAAGATGTAAAAGAGCTGAAGCAACGGCATTTTAAATGACTTTTTTTTTAAATCCTTTTAGAAATATCCCAGTGTTAAGGTGATTTATATTGAATGAGTCTGTGTATATAATAGCTATCAAGTTTTTGAAAGAATTTGAATTTGAGCCACTAAAACTTTCCAACTTTAAGAACAGAATAGATGAGGCATATTTTAAAATGTGCCCTTTTAGGGACACCTAGCTAGCTCAGTTGGTGGAGTGTGAGACTCTTGATCTCAGGGTTGTAAGCTTGAACCCCACATTGGGTATAGAGATTATTTAAAAATAAAATCTTAAAAAAAGTTATTAAAAAATGTGCCCTTTGCGGAATTTTTTTGGTGGTTACTTGTGCCTTGCATTTTTAATTTCTCAAGAATACGGTTATAGCACTGATAAGTAGCTTGCATTTTAAATGTAGCACTTAGAGATTTAAATGTGGTAATCTGATTTACTGAAAATTGAGCAAATATGTAGGATAAGTTGATTGCTGCAAGGTGAGAAATATTTTGCTGAATGAATAAAAGTTTAAGAACTCAAGCTTTTTTTAAAAAAAGTTGTTTATTTTATTTTAGAGAGAGAGTGCATGAGTGCGGAGAGGGGGAGAGGGAGAGGGAGAGAATCTCAAGCCGATTCCACACTGTGCAGAGCCCAGTGCTGGGCTCAATCTCATGACCCTGAGATCAAGACAAGCTGAAACCAAGAGTTGGATTCTCAACTGACTGAGCCACCAAGGCACCCCAAGAACTCAAACAATTAAAGACTGAAATTACCCTGAATTTCAGTCCTCTCATTTAAGAGCTTTGACTTTGGGCAAAGTTTAAACTCACTAAGCTTTTACTTTGAGATAATTATATGAGATAATACATGTCAAACAGTTAGGTACTGAGCGTAGTTCTTAACCCACAATAAGCGTTGAGTAAAATGTTACTTGGCATTCATCATGTCCATTATCCTCTTACTGTTCTTTTTCAAAAGAGTGTTCTACAATTCTTGTATAAAAGTCAACTTTTAGATACTTTATAATGTGGGTTTTAAATATACAAACTGTATGCTTTATATAGTTTTAAATGCATAAACATTGCAATGACAGTTTTGGTTCTTTACAAGCAATCACTGCTGTTTATTAGACTCATTCACCTGTAAATACATGATCTCTTTTCTATCCTCTTGTTCTTAGGTGACCAATTTCTCATCTTCATTATACTTTCTTGTGTTCTTTTCAGTATGAAAGAAGAATTATGACAAGATATTCTTTTTCTTGCATTCTAGAAAAGAATTTTACTTTTACCAGCTATTTTTATTTCAGACTGAATAATAGGTACTTCTAGAATTATTTTTAGTGCTTCTTTGCCATTTAATGTGGTAGATTGAATAGTCATGTAATAAAACAAATTAGCCTATTTAGATATCTGTATCCATATCTATGAGAGTTTAAAGGCATTTAATGTCCTTAACAGTACTGGAAGGCAAGCCCCTATAAGATCTGGCCTTTCACTTTTCTCACCTCCTTAACTCCTCCAGCCTGGTTGGCCTACTTGTTATCTCAAAATACTCTTCACTGAGCTGTTGTCTTAGCTAACCTTCTCATAACATTCATGTATTTTTCAAATGTGTTATCAGAATATCCTTTCTTCACCACACTTTGTAAAAGAGCAAGCATCACTTTTTATTCTCTTTATTCAACTTTCTGTGTATCTTACTTGTGACCTTTCTTGTCATGTATTTGTTTATGTCACTGTCACTAGAATAAAAACTCAGTTACAAACTCTCTTAAAACTTTGGTACGAAATTAGTGTCCACACATAGAAGGTACTTGCTAAGTATTTGTTGGATGCAGAAGTAAAAATAGGTAGCTATTTTGACTCTTTACTTTGTCCCAGGACTTTTCTAAGCTCCTCACATAAAACCAATATTGTCCCTATTTTACAAATTAGGAAAGTAAAACCAAGAAATACTAAGTACTTGTCCAGTTTCACGTGCTTAGAAGTGGTGAAACTAAAATTTGAGCCTGTGTAGTCAGTCTTGACCTAGAGCTTATACTAGTACTGTGCTATACTGTTTTTAGAAATGAAAGGGATCTAAGCAGTCATCTAACCCACACTTATCTAATGCAGGAAGATCAGATAGGTTTTCATTATAACATCGAGGTAGAGATTGCCTTTGGCAAGATTACCCTTCACATATTTAAAAACTTTTGTAGTATATTGCCTTTGTCTTCCCCATGTGAAATATATTCATGTTAGTCTCTCTTTCTTCTCTACAAATTCTTTTGAAATTGTTTGTGTCACCCTTAGATAATAGTGCCTTGAACCAAGAATAAACTTCAGCTAGAGATCTGATTAGTGAAGGTGCACTTACCTATTCTGGATACTATACTTGCTAGTACAGTTTAAGATTGTGTTAACACTTTTGGTAGCTATACTAATATTGTCATGTCAACTTGTAATCATAAATTTTCTTTCTTTTCACATACTGACATTGAACCATGGTTCTCCACATCTTAGATGTTGTACATTTTTTTTTCTTTAGACCTAAGTGTTACATTATTGTTGTTCTTTTAAAAATTTATCTTGTTAGATACTGTCCATTATTTCCAGATTGCTTTTGAGTTCAGATTTTGTCATAATCTTTTAGTAATACTTTTAGTAATACTTCATAAACTTAACTCTCTTAGCTCTGTCCTTAAGTATTGTTATCAAGTACATTCTTATTCTTGAAAAGAAATGGGAAGAGCTTATGTCTTAATATTTCTGTCTATATTTTGGAGTGACTATTTTTGTTTCTTGAATGTTACTAAAATTTTAAAGTTTTGATGAGAGTATAAATAATATTGACTTCTTTTTTAATGCTAGTGAATTTTCTGACTCAAGAGTGTTGTTTCTTGGATGGATCCTCTTAAATATTTTATAATATTAAACTTGAGTGAAAAACCTAGACGAAAGAAACTTTTTGTGTTAGATTCATAATAATTGAGATGCATGGGTATGAATTAGCTTGGATTTCTCATTAAATATAATATACTCCAAAACCAAGATGGTGTAGGATACTAAACATTTTTTTCTAAAACTTTTGATTTTAGCATTTTTTTTATTTTTTAAGTTTTTATTTAAATTCCATTAGTGAACATATAGTGTAATATTAATTTCAGGTGTACAATTTAATGATTCAACACTTACATACAATACCTGGTGCTCATCACAACCAATACACACCTTAATCCCCATCATCTGTTTAACTCATCCTCCCACCCACCTCCCCTCTGGTCACCATCAGTTTGTTCTCTGTAGTTAAGAGTCTGTTCCTTGGTTTGCCTCTCTCTCTTTTTCCCCATGCTCATTTGTTTTGTTCCTTAAATTCCACATATGAGTGAAATCATGTGGTATTTGTCTTTCTTTGACTTATTTTGCTTAGCCTAATACTCTGTAGCTCCATCCACATCATTGCAAATGTCAAGATTTCATTCTTTTTTGTGACTGAGTAATATTCCGTGTGTGTGTGTGTGTGTGTGTGTGTGTGTGTGTGTGTGTGTGTGTACACAGAGCATAATTTCTTTATCCATTCATCAGTTGATGGATATTTGGGCTGTTTCCATAATTTGGCTATTGTAGAAAATGCTGCTATAAACATCGGGGTACATGTATCCCTTTGAATTAGTATTTTTTTATTTTTTGGGTAAATATCTAGTAGTGCAATTACTGTATCATGGAGTAGTTCTATTTTTAAATTTTTTAAGGAACTTCCATACTGTTTTCCAGAGTGGCCACCTGCACCAGTTTACATTCCCACAAACAGTGCAAGAGGGTTCCCCTTTTTCCACATACTTGCCAATACCTGTTGTTTCTTGTGTTTTTGGTTTTAACCATTCTGACAGGTGTAAGGTGAGATCATTGTAGTGTTGGTTTGCATTTCCTTGATGATAAGTGATCATGAGCATCTTTTCATGTGTCTGTTGGCTGTCTGTATTTTTTGGAGAAATGTCTGCTCTTTTGCCCATTTTCAATTGGGTTATTTGTTTTTTTGGGTGTTGGTTTCTATAAGTTCTTTATATATATATATATATTTTTTTTTTTAAGATTTTTATTTATTTATTACACAGCGAGAGAGGGAACACAAGCAGGGAGAGAGGGAGAGGGAGAAGCAGACTCCCCGCTGAGCGGGGAGCCCGATGTGGGGCTCGATCCCAGGACCCTGGGATCATGACCTGAGCCGAAGGCAGACGCTTAATGACTGAGCCACCCAGGCGCGCCTATAAGTTCTTTATATATTTTAGATACCAACCCTTTATTAGATATGTCATTTGCAAATATCTTCTCCCATTCAGTAGGTTGCCTTTTGGTTTTGTTGATTGTTTCCTTCATTGTGCAGAAGCTTTTTATTTTGATGTGGTCCCAATAGTTTATATTTGCTTTTGTTTCCCTTGCCTCAGGAGACATAACTAGAAAGAAGCTGCTATACCCTATGTCAAAGAGGTGACTGCCTGTGGTCTCCTCTAGGATTTTTTTTTTTTTTTTTAAAGATTTTTTTATTTATTTATTTGAGAGAGAATGAGAGACAGAGAGCATGAGAGGGAGGAGGGTCAGAGGGAGAAGCAGACTCCCCGCTGAGCAGGGAGCCCGATGCGGGACTCGATCCCAGGACTCCAGGATCATGACCTGAGCCGAAGGCAGTCGCCTAACCAACTGAGCCACCCAGGCGCCCCGGTCTCCTCTAGGATTTTAATTGTTTCATGTCTCATGTTGAGGTCTTTAATCTATTTTGGATTTATTTTTGTGTATGGTTTAAGAAAGTGGTTCAGTTTCATTCTTTCACATGTTGCTCTTCAGTTTCCCCAACACCATTTGTTGAAGAGATTGTCTTTTTCCCACTGGATATCCTTTCCTGCTTTGTTAAATTAATTGACCATATAGTTGTGGGTTTGTTTTCTGCTCTGTTTTAAGGATTTTTCCATTCTGTTCCATTGATCTGTGTGTGTGTTTCTTTGCCATACCATACTGTTTCGATCACTACAGCTTTGTAATATAACTTGAAGTCTAGAACTGTGGTGCCTCCAGCTTTGCTTTTCTTTTTCCAAAATTGCTTTGGCAATTTGGGGTCTTTTGTAGTTCCATATAAATTCTAGGATTGTTTATTCTAGTTCTGTGAAAAATGCTGTTGGTATTTTGACAGGGATTGCATTAAATATGTGGATTGCTTTGGGTAGTATAGACATTTTAACAATATTTGTTCTTCTAATCCATAAACATGGCATGTCTTTCCATTTCTTTGTGTTGTCTTCAATTTCTTTTTTTTTTTTTTTTAAGAATTTTATTTATTAGAGAGAGAGAGCATGAGCTGGTGGAGGGAGAGGGTCAAGCAGACTCCCTGCTCAGCATGGAGCCCGATGTGGGGCTCGATCCCAGACCCTGAGATCATGACCTAAGCGGAAACCAAGAGTTGGATGCTTGACTGACTGAGCCACTCAGGCGCCCCATCTTCAATTTTTTACCGGTGTTTTATAATTTTCAGAGTATGGATCTTTCACCTCTTTGGTTAGGCTTATTCCTAGGTATCTTATTATTTTTGGTGCAATTGTAAATGGGATTGTTTTCTTAATTTCTCTTACTGCTGCTTCATAATTCATGTATAGAAATGCAGTGGATTTCTCTACATTGATTTTGTATCCTGTGACCTTACTGAACTGTTTTATCAGTTCTCGTAGTGTTTTAGTGGAGTCTTTAGGGTTTTCTATATATAGTGTCATGTTGTCTGCAAATAGTGAGTTTTATTCTTTCTTACCAGTTTGGATGCCTTTTATTTCTTTTTGTTGTCTGATTGCTGTGGCTAGGACTTCCAGTAGTATGTTGAAAAAAAAGTGGTGAGTGGACTTCCTTATCTTGTACGTGACTTTAGCAGGAAAGCTCTCAGTTTTTCCTCATTGAGTATGATGTTCACTGTGGGCTTTTCATATATGGCCTTTACTATGTTGAGGTGTGTTCCCTCTAAACCTACTTTGTTGAGGGTTTTTATCACGAATGGATGTTGTACTTTGTCAAATGCTTTTCCTGCATCTATTGAAAAGATCGTATGGTTTTTATCCTTTCTCTTATTGATGTGATGTACCACATAGATTGAGTTGCAAATATTGAACCACCTTTGCATACTGGACATAAATCTCACTTGATCATGGTGAATGATTTTTTGTAATGTGTTCTTGGATTCTCTTGGCTAGTGTTTTGTTGAGGATTTTTGCATCTGTGTTCATCAAAAATATGGGCCTGTAGTTCTCTTTTTTTTTTATGGAGTCTTTATCTGGTTTTGGTATCAAGGTAATATTGATAGTTTACGACCATTTTCTTAGAGATCCTTTTTAACAACCGCAAGATGTAATCCAGATTTATCTGGATTCAGCTACTTGTGCATTATTAAAAACTGGAGAAGGTGTTATTTATGACTTTGTATTCTTAGCCTCTATGTACTGAGGCATACTTCCATGTGTATTCTTGTATTTTATTACATAAGCAATCTTATCATAATATAATGGTGTTTCATATAGACAAGTTTAATGTATTGTATAGTATTCTGTCTCATTGAGATAAATGTCCTAAAGTACTCAGTCTGTCAGTGAAGATTCTGATTGTTTTGCATTTTTTAATGTCCTGTAAAGTTTCTCTAGAATGACCTAATTTATGAAATTATAGAAACAAAATAACATATAGGTTTTTGCTTCAAGTATTGGTAGGGTAGGTTTAGACCATCTTTTCTCCTAAGGACAGCTTAAAAAGGTGGCAAGATATATAAAGAAAGATTCTTCTTTTAAAGAAGCTAAAAAGGTAGGCCAAAATCAAGAAGAATGTGGGAACTCAGAGACATAAGCCTAGTACTGGAAGCCACTTTTGACCTGAGGATATTTGCTGATCCAGAAGCAACATTTGTAAGAGTAAAGTAGGTTTTGTGACCTAGTGGGGTCTGTAGTAAAATCCAAAGCCTGCCTAAAGTGGAGAGTGGGAAATCTGCTTAAATTCCTCTACCCTCTTTACACAGATAGCCCAAAGGATTGTATCTTCAGGGTAATCGCGAACTGGAAATGATTTGCCCCTCCCCAGGATCTCCAGCTCTTTTGGTGTTGCTCTTTTTGTCCAAAGAACCTATAGTCTTAAACTTGGATTAAGATGGTCCTAGATTAGTAGTGCCCCAAAGTGCTTGGCGGAAGCTAACAAACACTCTTTGGAAAAAGGTATCTTCATCATAGGTTTCAAATGATTCCTACAATCATTTTTCAAAAACAGTAACCTCCACCTAGAGAGTGGAATTCTCTTGGAGATCATTGGAGTGTTGGAGGTAGGACGTTTAATACATCTGGCTGGCTGCCTTGGGTCATTTTCTGCCCCCTGCCTCCGTCCTGCCAACTTTTGCTCCTGATTTTAGAGTTGTCCTTGTTGGCATCACTTCTTAAGATTGCAAGAGGTGTATAACAACCCCCCATACAGACATGTAATAACCTTCTTGTTTTCATCTTCAAGTGTTTCTTTCTTTCTATGCCACTGCCTACAACTTCTGTGCTCTGCCTGGGTCCTGACGCATGCATCACTTGCTTTCAATACTGTATCTCCCTTGCTGGAATTTGCTGGTCACATTTCTCACCTCTACTTACTCTTTGCTCCAGTTTCCATCTTCTAGAAGTTTGTTGACATCTCTCATTTGGTCTTGCTTGTTTCCTATATTTTCTTTTTTTTTTTTGTAGATTTAGTCTTTTTTATTCTTTTCCTTTCACTTTAGTGAATTTCTGGAAGAAGAGTTTTAGACATATGTGTAAAATACTCGACATTTAACCAGCACTTCCACATAGTTTACAAACTTATTTGAGCATAGGGCTTGAACTCAAGACGCTGAGATTAAGAGTCACATGCTCTACTAACTGAGCTAGCCAGATGCCCCGCATTTTAGTCTTTTTTTAAATTAGTGAATAAAGGGGCACCTGGTTGGTTCATTTGGAAGAGTGTGCGGCTCTTGATCTCAGGGTTGTGAGTTTGAGCCCTACGTTGGGTGTAGAAATTACTAAAAATAAACTTTATGAAACTAGTACATAAAATGTTTTGGGGGAATTATAATACTTTTAAGATCATTTCTGTAACTTCTTAGCTTTTATTTTTCTGGTTTTTTTTATATTTAATCTAAATTGACATAAACTAAATATATGGCCGCATATTTTCTTTGTATCTTAAAAATGATATTCATTGTTTCAGTTCCTGTTTTAGGTTGGGGACCTTTTTGTTTCAAAGAGTAAGTTTCTTTGTCAGAAAAAAGGGAGAACTTCTTTACATTTAATTATCATGAATAAATCATGTGTCAGACATAGTCAACACTGTGCATGCATACTCATGGTAAAACGTGTTCATTGCTCTCTGGAGAAGAAAACAGCCAGTCTTCTTTCCTACTGAAAGTCTTGAGGTGTTTCATTTGGTGGTGTGCCCATTGAGTCAATGTCTCCTTCTAATCCTGCCAAAAGAATCGTTTTTAGCATTTTACAGATCAGTTCTTCTAGTTCTTCATAGAAGACTTTTTTTTTTTCAAATGAAGTAGGAAATTTAAATATGAATTGTGCCAAGAATTTAACACTTCCTTATTAACTGCAAACAAGTTTATTTGTAGTACTCTTCATATATGTTTTACCTGATACATATTCACTAGTATTACTTCCAGCTTATAGTCCATTTGCCAATGATATTAGTCAATGTCTTTAAATGTTTAGAGAGCTCTGTTTTAGGATGCAATTGAGGGAGAAAAGAAAAAAAATTTAAATAGATAAACTATTTTTAAGTAGAGACATTATTAACATTCTTTTTGGTAAGGAATAATGTGCAAACAAATATTTTAGGGTAATGGTTCTTAAAGTATGGTCCTCAGATCAGCAGCAGCAGCATTATTACCTCAGAACTTGTTAACAATGCACAGTTTTTGGTTCTGCCTCAAACTTGCTAAATCAAAGCCTGTGGGACTGGGACCCAGCAATGTGTGTTTTAATTAATAAGCCCTCTAGATTGTTCCAATACACTAAAAATCGGGAACCATTTCTTTAGGGATTAAGAGCATGGATTTTTAAATCAGACCTATCTGAATTCAAATTCCAAAATCCACTATTTAATATCTTTATAACTTTGGGCTAGTTATCTAATTTCTCCAAGCCTTAGTTTAGTTTCCTCGGTTGTAAAATTGGAATATCACCTCTCTCGTGTAGATCAAGTAAATGGTATTGTTTGTAAATTGCCTGGTATGGGAGCTAAAAAGTGATTATAGTATCCTTACCATTGAACATATACTATAATTTATTGATTCTAAAACACAGTTATTCTGTATTAATGTTTCTGAAATTGTAGGTGTCTTAAAGTCATATGATTGGAAACATTGTGTCAGCTTACTTGGTAAAGTTTTCTTTTTATCTTAATGGCACATAAGGTAATGGTGCATTTAAAACTCAGTGGTGTCTGATTCAGTGATATATGTGGTATTATGTTCAAGGTGCAGGAGCACTGTCAGGGTTGAGCATATATTTGAGTGTGTATTGATTGAATCAAGTTTTAGCGTGGGACAGGTATTGAATTGGCCCCAGGAAAAGCAGGCATTTTAATCAGAGATTGTAGAAGTTGAGTTTAGCAAACACATATGACTGGAAATGTATTTCTGATTGGGAGCATAAAGAGAAATAATCTGAAGTACAGGAATACCTCATTTTATTGCACTTTGCATATACTGCAGTTTTACAAGTTGTAGGTTTGTGGCCATCCCTGTGTCAGACAGCAAGTATATTGGTGCCATTTCTCCAGTAGTATTTGCTCATGTCAGTGGCACATTTTGGTAATTCTCCCAATATTTCATGCTTTTTCATTATGATTATATTTGTTACAGTGATTTGTGATCAGTGATTATGACTCACTGAAAGCTTAGATGATGGTTAGCGTTTTTAGCAATTAAGTATTTTTTAATTAAGGTACATACATTGGTTTTTAGACATAATGCTATTGCATATTTATAGACTATAGTGTAGTGTCAACATAACTTTTTATATGCACTGGGAAACCAAAAAATTCATTTGACTCACTTTATTGCGGCATTTGCTTTAATACAGTGGTCTGGAACTGAATCTGCAATATCTCTGAGGTATGCCTGTAATATCAAGTAACCTAAACAAAATTCATACTAGTATAGGAAAACTGATTTTTATAAATTTTCTGTATAGGGTTTTCATCCTCCCTTAAATCAGTTATCATCGGTGTTTGGCTTGTAACAAAACCCTCATGGCACTTTAACAATATGCTTGCTGTTAAATCTTTGCAACCAGGCCTGCTAAATTGGAATATCCAAGGATGAAGCTTGGATTTGTATGTATTTTGAAATATACCCAGGCTTTATCCTTGGATATTTAAATATTATATCCAGGCTCTCCACATACATATAGACATTATCTCTGCCAGAATCAATTTAATTATATTTGTTTTCATTTTAATTTCAAACTAAATTACTTTTCCAAAGCGCCTTTTAAGAAAAACATTCTTTAGTGAGTTATACTTTCCTTGAATAGCTGTTCTTTACTCCCTTCCCTTATTTGTATCTCTTCCTTCTCTTCCTTTTTCGCAGTGGTCTCTGAAAGAGAAGGTAGATAGTTAACACTTCCATTTTATAATTTGTATGGGAAACCTTGCTCTCTTATAATCCCCATGAAGTAGTACATATATATGAAGTAGTACAAACATGAAGTGTAGTACAAAAGTTATTCTTCCTCTGATTGTATACATCCAGTGATGAACTGTAGGCTGTCTTTGGCTAGCTTTAACTTTAGCAAGTTCTTTTTATTGTGGTTGGAATTTATTGCTCTCTGTATCCCCTTCAGTGTCTGTTTTTTATTATTGATGCTGTTCTGTGTCTAAGCATTAGATAATCCTTTATCCTACTGCTTATCTTTATTGCTTTTTCCTGAACATCCTCCCTTCTTGAATTTGCAAATGGAAGAAAAACATTAATCCTATGTAAATAATTTTAAGATTCTTTTGTTAAACCAACAACAAAAGTATATAGCATAGAACATCTGGATTTCATGAATTGTATTTCCTACTTGCTGGATTATGATTTCCAAGCATGCTCTTATCTCATTAACACAAGGTGGTCCATGCCTAACCTAGGATCTTTTTTTTTTCTTTCTTTCTTTCTTTCTTTCCTTTTTTTTTTTTAGAAACTTGTGGTGGAGAATGTTGATGTGCTAACACAAATGAGGACCAGCTTTGACAAACCAGACCAGATGGCCGCACTCTTTAAAAGATTATCATGTGGGTAACTCATGAAACTTTCTATAAGCATTAAGAAGACTTTGACACTCAGTATTTAGCTTTTGCTTAAATATAAGTATTCTTTAGCTTATGAAGAGAGCAGAAAATAGTTGCAGTCAAAGGATATTTTAAATATATGGCTTATCTATTTCACATTTTTTTAACCATAGTCTTAGTACCATGTATCAAATATTTAATGAGTATTATCAGTTAGTTCATAAACTCATTTAATACAAGTAAGTCTATATTAATTTAGACTAAAGGAGAATTAACTTTTGAGTCTATAACTTTCTAAATATCAACTTTATTGTGGTATAGTTTGCATACAATGAAATCTACGCATGTAAGTGAACAGTTTGATGGATTTTAGCAAATGTGTATATCCATGTAACCTTACCACAGTCAAGACATAGAGCACTTCCATCACCTCAGGAAGTTCCCTCACATCCCTTTGTAGTCAGTTTCTCAACATCCCACAAACCCAGACAAAAACTGATCTGATTTCTGTCACTATAGATTAAATTTGCCTGTTCTAGAACTCCACATAAATGGAATCACACAGTATATACTCTTGTCTCTGCCTTTTTTCACTTAGTATGTTTTTGAGATTCACCCAGCTATGTTACGTGAATCAGTAATCTGTTCCTTTTTATTGCTATCTAGTAGTCTTTGCATGAAAACTTTAGCCCTACAACTAAAAAAAATTGTTTCTAATGTCTTCTTGACATTGATTCTTTGTGGGAGGTATATTGTGAAATAACAGTGAATCTTAAAAATTTATGAAAGCATATTTAGCCAGGTAACTATTTTAGGTGCACTTGAATTAATTTTATTTTCATTTGCTTTTGTACTTGAAGTATAATTAAAAATTATTCTGAAGTCATACTTATTGATTCATTTAAAAGCCTTTCTAGCATTAAAAAATTAATGAAATACCAAATAAAATATTCTTTGTATTTGAGAAAACCAAAGAAAGAGTTTATTCTCCCAAATAAAAAATAATCCTGAAAAAAATTAAAGCCATATGTATTTTACATAATACTTCCCCTCTGATAGTTTTCTTTTAAATGTTATGCACCTATATCAAATTTTTAAAAGTGTAAAATGATTTAGAGAATCACTTTATTTTAGGCTGTCTTATCCAGCTTCAAAAATATAAACTTATTTAATAAAAATTAGTATAAAATTGAACTACACAATAGGTTGCCTTATAGAACAGATCAGTTGTTGCCAGAACTGGGAAAGCAACAAGGGAGTTTTTTGGAGTGGTGATGGTGGTAACACAAATCTACACATGTTAAAATTTTTTCCTAGAGCTATATACCAAAAGGGGGGAAAAAGGTTAGGTTTAATGTACAGTACTTTAAAAAATGAAATTAAAATGATAAAAATGAAAATACTGATTTGGTAGTATTTTAGGGAGGTAGAGTCTGAATAAATACTTAGTAGGAAATTACTTTTTAAATTTCTACCTGATCTCTTTTGTTCATTGTTTTACTATATACTTATATTTACCAGTCTTGTTTTCCTTATTCTTAATTATTTTTTCATGTTTCTCCTGTTTTTAAATGCTCAGTTGACCACCCAACCAGCCTAACTACTCAGCTTCTTACTAGTAAATAATATTTTGACTGTATCATTTGGTTAAAGGCCTTTAATCCACTGCATTGTTCAGTGCCTGTTTACTGTTACTTTAACTCTCCTATTTGTGGAATTGAAACAAAATGGAATTTGTTAAAATTCCAAACAATTTGTAAATTTTCAAAATAAAATCCATAATCCTTAATGGCCCATCTATATCAAATTTGCCTTTAAATAGAATTTATTAATTCTTTTTTGTGATTTGGAAAAAGAAAAGATCTGCTTGAGAATGGCTTACTTAGGGGACCAGAGAAAGCTATTCTTCCAGTTGAAATATTTTTCAAAATACTCTCTTTTGTCTCAGATTCCCATCTTTGTGCCTCCTTCATGCTATATCCAGAGGTTGATATACTTTTGTAGCAGTTTGATTTTCATAGTCAACAACCATATTCTTTTTAATACCCTTAAAAAGCCTTGTAATTTGTTAAAAGTAGTCCTAATTGGGGCACCTAGATGGTGTAGTCGGTTAAGCGTCTGACTCTTGATTTCGGCTCAGGTTATGATCTCAGAGTCCTGGGATCAAGCCCTGCATCGGGCTCCGTTTTCAGCACGGAGTCTGCTTGAGATTCTATCCCTCTGTCCCTACCACTCATGCTCGCTCTCTCTCAAATAAATAAATCTTAAAACAAAAAAAAGTAGCTCTGAATTGGGAGGTAATCTGGAATTAATTTTCAGTTTTAGGACTTTTTAGCTATGTGACTTGAGCAAATTTAATACTGTATCTGTTTCTTCATGTTTTCTGACAGTGTGTCTCTTGGGACTAGGTTCATTGCTTTATTGACTCCCTTATTATAGACCTTAATTTTCTAGTTTTCCTATAGTAATTCTTCCTTTTTAAAAATTCATTCCATTCACTTTTGCCCTGACCTTGCCACCATCTACAAATCTACAAGTTGCCTCCAAAGACCTTTACTTTAACAATACTTTGAATGTTTTTATCACCTAAAATTGTTGCACTGGTAAGATCTTGAATTTGAAGCTCTACTCTCAGATCAGTTATGTCTTCCAGCTTTTCCACTCCTTCACTCCTATTAAATTCTTTGTTCTAGCTCATTGAAACATTGATGTCTCTCTAGTTTTCTAATCAGTCTCTTCCTGGCTTTACTTCCTTATCCATTCAGGACTTTAAAATTTAGTGATTTTAATTATATTGTCCTCTGTGCTATCATACCTTTGACTTTTTGCTACATTCATCATTCCAAGCAATTTCCCTGATCCCAGAAAAATCTCCTGCTCCCTGGAAGCCAGATACTGCTTGTAAAATAACACTTGTTAAAGTCTGTTGTTACACCTCCCTCTTATTCATCTGGCTACTTGCCTGAAACCTTTCTGGAAGAGATCATTAGTGACTACCCATTTTCAAAATCTGGTCCTCTTTCCTCTTCTTCTACTTGATTTCTCTGTAGTGTTTATCTCTTTTATTCTCCTTTTTATTGAAATTTTATTCTCTTCATTTGCCAATGCTTTTACCATTTTTAAGCCATTGTTTTTATAATTCTTTTGAGGAAATGTATCCAGTCTTATTTATCAGTGTATCTTTAAAATATTCATCCCCAGCCTTGACTCTGTATGGAGCTCCAGGTACTTAATACCAAGTGCTAATTTGATCAGGGTGTGGTCTATGGACCAGAAGCAACAAGCAAAAGCACCACATAGGAGTTTGTTAATGTAAATTATTAGGGTTCCACTCCAGACTTACTAAATCAGTTTGCTGGGGCCCAGCAGGTGATTCTGATTTCCATTGAAGTTGGAGAAACATTTTTTAGATATCTACAGCTGTATGACCCACAGATACTTTACAGCATCTCTGGAATAGGAAGGATATTCCCCTGATGGGAGGTATAAATGGGTGGGGAGAAAAAGCCTGATATTCTTCTGTTATTGACCATTATATTACCTCCTATGCCATTCACCCAGTGATTCTCAAAGAGAAACTTGGGTATGTTATCTGACTTTTCCTGTAATCACATTCCATTCCATATCTAGTAGCTGTGTCTTCTAGATCAGAGTTTGCAAATTGGTGGGTCATGTTTGGCCCAAAGACATAATTTTTTTGCTCTATGCTACATTAAATTAAAAAACATTTTTTGATCATTATTTTAAAAATGCAAGATTTTGCATAAATATCCAAACTTTTGGCTCTCTTTCCCCCCAAATCCTGGGCAGTGTTTTGCCACATGGCAGTGATTGGCTGGAGCTTAGTAGCAGTTGCCTCTTTTAGAAGTGTTTTTCTCCAGTTTTTCCCCTCACTATTCTGTCTTTCACTTAGTCTACTTCACTACTTTATGTTACCTGCTATAGATATTGAGCTTGTAACCCCTGCTGCAGATCCCACCTCTTAAATGTGATGCCTAAATCTATTCCTTTTGTTCCCATGGTTCACATTTAAGGCTTTGTCATTATTTCGTGAACTACAATCTTGGCTTCCTAATGGGTTCAGTCTTCACTTTCTAACCCATCTCCCACATTCAGAGTTATATTTCTAAAGATTTCTTTTCATATCACTCTTTATATTTAAAAAACCCTGAACTACCTCCTCCTTGCTTAGAGGATAGTCTAAAAACTCCTTAGCATGCATTCAAAAGCCATTATTTGGATAACCTCATATCCAGCCATTGTTTCCCCTCTTTTCCTTCACAACTTTTTGCTTGCCTGGCCTGAGATCCACACAGCTCTGCTCTAGTGTTAGTTCCTTGGGATGTGCCTTAGTCTGTTTGGGCTGCTACAACAAAATATCACAGATTGGGTAGTATATAAACAACAGAAATTTATTTCTTATCGGTCTAGAGGCTGGAAGTTCAAGATCATGGTGCTGGCATGGTTGGGTGAGGGCCCTCTTCAGGGTCACAGACTTGTCATTGTATTTTCACATGACTGAAAGGGATCGGGTTCTCTCTGAAGCCTCTATAAGGCAGTAATCAAATTCATGCGACTTCACCCTCATGGCTTGAACACCTTTCAAAGGCCCCACCTCCTAATACCATCAGCTTTTGGGGCTTAAGTTTTTAATACATGAATTTTATAAGGACATAAACATTCAGCCCACAGCAGGATGTTAATGGAAATTATGGGGAATTAGAGGAGGTGCCAGTGCTTAAAAAGGTATGGCAAATAATCCATTAATGATAAGTTAAACAACATTTCTTACCATGAAGTTCCTCAGAACTTTTAATGTGTTGTTACTGTTATATATATTCAAGAGAAGGTTATAGGATATACTTCTGGCAGAATTATTTGATTAAATTCTGGATATCATCCCTTGGGAAATACATGATTATATCACACTACTTATTTTCTGATTATTCATCTTATTCTCTGTCATTCCTTTTTCTAGATTTCCTTTTGTTTTGTTCCCTGGCCTGGAATGCTTTTTGTCTTCTCTTTTATGACCAACTTGGATGACATTTTCTCAGAGAAATATTTCCTTTCACCCTTCTTTCTTCTCTCCTTTTCTGGATGATAACATAGTCTCATTTCTTGAATAACCATTTCATTGAACATCTTCTAGTCTTCTGGGTCTCAGGCACTCCACTGAGTGCTAGAGAAAGATTGGTTGATTAGACTGGTTCCTGCTCATGTGGAAGGTATAACAAATAACATAATGCCTTACCTCATTTTGTTAACACTACTGTTTTAAGTCTCATCACATTTTGGCTTATATTATGGCTGTTAGTATGTTTTAATAAAAGATGCCATGGTCAAAGTTTAAGCAAACCACATAGGAGGTAGAAAGTCAAAACAACTCTCTATTCCTACTCCTCAAAGGTAACTATGGTTAATGGTTTTCTATACATTTTTCTAGAAATTTGCTATATATGTACAAATATATGTGTATATATATATATACTGTTGACTCTTGAACAATGCGGGGTTTACGGGCGCTGACTCCCTGTGCAGTCAAAAATCTACATGTAATTTTTGACTCCCCAAAAACTTAACTGCTAGTAGCTTACTGTTCACCTCAAGCCTTGCTGATAAAATAGTTAACATATTTTGTATGTTATATGTATTATATACTGTATTCTTATAATAAAGTAAGCAAGAGAAAAAATATTAAGAAAATTACCAGGAAGAGGAAATATATTTACTGTATTTACCAAAAAAAAAAAAAAAAATCCATGTGTAAGTGGACCTGCACGATTCAAATGTGTTGTTCATGGGTCAGTTGTGTATCTTTTTGTCTCACATAAATAGGATCATATTTTCTTAGTTTTCTTGACAGTCCATTTAGAGTGTTAGTTATGGTCTAGATTATTATTCTGTTTATATTTGTGTTCTTATTTACACAGTACTATGCCTTGTATATTGGGAGTAATTCAATAAATGTTTGTTGGCTTTTTAAAATATGAAGGTATTGATCCTTCCAATTCTAATCTCCCTTGATTTTGTTAATTAAGTTTTAATATTGAATATATAGTAATAGTTTTCAGAATAATGCTTTCTAACTAAAATGTAAATGATCAAATCCATTTATAGTCTTCAGCAACCTGGTCTTGCCAAAACTGCTTGTGATCTCAATAGTCATTTTTTTGTTTCTTGACTCTCCAGACCTCAACAGTTTAAGAGTTTAGCATCTCCAAGTTCTGGGACCATTTGAGGATTTAACTCCTGTCCACTCTGACAACTCCTCTTTCTCCCCTAGTCTTTCTCTCCTTCCTCCTACTTCTGCCATTTCTGAGAGGATTATACAGGTGGCTACTTTTATGTGATTATTTCAAGATTCTGGTGAACCATCTAAACCATTTTAAAGAATAGTGTCTACTCCATATGAAGTAAACTGTAATTTCCTTACTTTTAATATCAGCTTTCAGTACCTTTCCATCTTTAATCCTTTGTTGTAATCAAATTGCTGTTGTATCTTTTATCATGGGAATTTTATGACTAAGAGTTTTCTTCACAAAGTTAAGAAAGAATTGAATTCAGACTCTTCTCTCTTTTCTTCCAATTTAGCTGTTGACAGTGTCTTGAAGAGGATGACAATAATTGGTGTAATTTTATCCTTCCGATCATTGGCACAAGAAGCACTTAGAGATGTAAGAAACCATTTTAAGTACATATCCTATAGTTAAGTAATCCCTTTTAATTTCCCAGAAATTAAAAGTTACTTAAAATTCCAGTTTTCATAGTTACATAAAATCAAATATATAGAAATTAGAGCTATTTAAACTTATTTTTATTTTGGCATTGAAATTGGGGTGGGGATATAGCTTGCCTGGATATTGTACTACTTTTTCAACTTTCTCTTCATTGAAGCATTTTCCATTTTGGCTATGTTCAGTTTGGCATTCTAAGTACTGTTCTTAGTACTTTAGAAAAATCATGTGAAAATAGAAAAGGTAAAATAATTTTTATGAAAACTAGAAGTAATTGAATGGTAATATTTAAATTTGGGGCTCACCATTTAAAAATAACTCTGCATTTTTATTTGTTGCCCTGCCTAGGTCCTATCTTACCACATTCCTTTTCTTGTAAGTTCAATTGAAGATTTCAAGGATCATATTCCAAGGGAAACTGATATGAAGGTAATAAAGCTTCTATTTGGATTTTACAGTTTCTAAAATAAAATATTTGAGTTACATATGAAATAAAATTTAATAAATTCTAAACTACTGTAAAGTTTTTATTCTAGAGTGATCTGTTAGCATGTTTACCTTTGAAAATACATCTTTGAGAGCTCAGCACCAAAATGCTACATAGGCATTTTGAAAGTTAATCTTCCTTAATCACCCATAGCAATGTAAAATGGGTTGGTATTGATCTTTTCTTACACTGATAGCTGTCCATACCTGGTCATAAGCAGAATTAGAAAGACAAGCCAGTGAAATAAAAGTTGTAGTAAAATTCAGTCAGTTTTTTTATTTTTATTTTTTTTTTAGATTTTATTTATTTATTTGACAGAGAGAGACACAATGAGAGAGGGAACACAAGCAGGGGGAGTGGGAGAGGGAGAAGCAGGCCTCCCTGCGGAGGGCCTGATGCGGGGCTTGATCACAGGACCCTGGGATCATGACCTGAGCTGAAGGCAGACGCTTAACGACTGAGCCACGCAGGCGCCCCTCAATCAGTTTTTTTAAATTGATGTTAAAAAGTCTTGTAAGAGGATGTCAATTATAGGGTATAATTTAAAAAAAATTTAATACCCTGTTTTTAGAAATATAAGATAGAGTATTAGTAGCCCTTTGTGAGTTTACAATTTTTCTTTTGAAAATTTTTTGATCATGAAATCCAACTCACTTATCTAACCACAGCAATAATTAACCAGTGGTTACACATCCACTAAGTGACCTCATATGTATGTTTTCTAAGCTTTCACGTGTCTTGGAAAGATTATTTTCTATTTTACATGTTTTGAAACGCACTGTCTGAAAAAAGTTGTCTAAACTCTTGTGTGACACTCAAGTTTTTTTTCTCAGATTGATGCTACTCACTTTCTGAGGCTTATCTTCCATGGCTTGTTCCATCCTTCTCCCATGCTCTTCCCTTTCTTACTCTACCCTTCTCTTCATATGTATCCCATGAGGTAACTAGTTCTTCCCGTGTGCATTCTCACATCTGTCTAATTTATTCTACCTGAAAATCCTGCACTTTTCTGTTTTCTGCCTTTTGAAGTCCTGCTTATCTTTTAAGGTCTGATTTAATTGCTGTATTCTAAGAAACATTCCTTGATCCCTAGGCAATAAAGGATTTCTTTTTTCTTCTTCTTATCCGAAAACTTTTTGTTTATCCATTGCGGAGTTAAATATGTTCTGCCTTGTATTATAATTGTGTTTTTTCTCTTAAATTTATACTAGATTGTAAACATTTTGAAGACCTTGTTTTATTTTTGTGTCTCCCACAGTGCTTTGCATAGTGTAAACATTTGAGATTAATGATTGTCCTATGATTTTATGATTGAAAACCATGTGTGATTAGCGTAAAATTGTTAAATGGAAACACTGTGGGAAAAAAAGTTAAGGAAACGTTAAAGAAGAATCATTCGTTGAAAACACAATGGTGTGTGGATTATGAGAATATTCTCAGCAACCATCCAGTTCTCTCAGCACCTGACATAATTATGTTTAGTTTTTAGCAAACTTTCAACAGAACTTAATATATTTTTTTTAAGATTTTATTTATTTATTTATTTGACAGAGAGAGAGAGAGAGAGAGACAGCGAGAGGGAACACAAGCAGGGGGAATGAGAGAGGGAGAAGCAGACTGCCCACAGAGCAGGGAGCCTGATGCGGGGCTCGATCCCAGGACCCTGGGATCATGACCTGAGCCGAAGGCAGACGCTTAACGACTGAGCCACCCACGTGCCCCAGAACTTAATATTTATTTTGAAAACTGAAATATATATTTTTAAAATTAATTTTTAATTGAAGTATAGTTGTCATACAGTATTATACTAGTTTCAGGTATACAACATAATGATTCAACATTTATACACATTATGAAATGGTCACCGTGATAAGTGTAGCTGCCATTTGTCACCATACAAAGTTACTACAATGTTGTACTACATACAGCAACATACTGCATAAAACATTGTTGACTATTTCCCTGTGCTGTACTTTTCATTGATGTGACTTATATCTGGAAGTTTGTACCTCTTAATTCCCTTCACCTGTTTGCCCAGTCCCCCTCCCCTCTGGCAACCACCAGTTCTCCAAATATATATATTTATTTATTTTTTATTTTTTTAAGATTTTATTTATTTATTTGACAGAGAGAGACACAGTGAGAGAGTGAACACAAGCAGAGGGAGTGGGAGAGGGAGAAGCAGGCTTCCCACCAAGCAGGGAGCCCGATGCGGGGCTCGATCCCAGGACCCTGGGACCATGACCTGCGCCAAAGGCAGATGCTTAACCGACTGAGCCACCCAGGCGCCCCCAAATATATATATTTTAATAGCTTTATTGAGATATAATTCAGTTATCTTAAAATTTACTCACTTAAAGTATACAGTTCAGTGGATCTAAGTATAGTCACAGAGTCGTGCAGCTGTCACCACAGCCAAATTTAGAACATTGTCATCATCCTAATAGGAAGCCTTATGCCCATTAGCAGTTATTCCAGAATTCTTCCCAGTCTCCAGCCCTAGGCAACCACTAAGCTAGCTTCTGTCTCTGTAAGTTTACCTGTTCTTTTTTTTTTTTTTTTAAGATTTATCTATTTATTTATTTATTTTAGAGAGAGAAGGCATGCATGCTTGCACGTGTAGGGGGAGGGGCAGAGGGAGAGAATCCTCAAGCAGACTCTCTGCTGAGCGTGGAGCCCTGCATGGAGCTCAGTCCTACAACCCAGGAGATCATGACCTGAGCTGAAACCAAGAGTCAGGTGCTCAACACAGTGAGCCATCCAAGCGCCCCAAGTTTGCCTATTCTTGACACTTAATATGAACCATACAATATGTAGGCTTTTGGTACTAGCTTCTTTTACTTAGCATAATGTTTTCAAGGTTTATTCCTGTTGTAGCATGTATCAGTACTTCATTTTTTATTGCTGATTAGTATTCCATTATATGGATATACCACATTTTATTTATCCTTTCATCAGTTGATGGACATTTAGGTTTTCTTTTTTTGGCTGTTATAAATAATGCTACCATGGATATCCCTATACAGTTTTGGTGTGGACATACGCTTTCCTTTCTCTTCGATACATGCCAGGAGTCAAATTGCTGGGTCATATGGAAACTCTATGTTTAACCTTTTGAGAAACTGCCAAATTGTTTTCGAAGTAGTTGTACCATTTTGCATTCCTAGCAGCAATGTATGAAGGTTTCGGTTTCTCCATATCCTGTCAATATTTGTTCCTGTCTTCTTAATTATAGCCATGCTAGTGTGTATGAAATGGTATCTCATTGTTATGTTATACATTTTTCTGAAATGATGAATGTTGAATACGTTTTCATGTGCTTATTGACTATTTGTGTATCTTCTTTGGAAAAATATCTATTCATACCCTTTGCTCATTTGGATTGTTTGCCTTTTTAATTTTGAGTTGTAAGAGTTCATTATATATTCTGGATACAAGTCCATTAACAGATACATAATTTGGAAATCTCTCTTGTTCTGTGGGTGGTTTTTTCATTTTCGTAATAATGTCCTCTGTGGCACAAAAATTTTTAGTTTTGATGAAGTCCAGTTTGTCTATTTTTTTCTTTGGTTGCCGCTTCTTTTGATGCCCTATCGAAGAAACTGTTGCCTTACCCAAGTCATAAAGATTTATACCTGCATATTCTTCTAATAATTTTATAATTTTAGCTCTTAGGTTTATGATCCATTTTGAGTTCATTTTTTTTTTTTTAAAGATTTTATTTATTTATTTGACAGAGACACAGTGAGAGAGGGAACACAAGCAGGGAACACAAGCACGGGGAGTGGGAGAGGCAGAAGCAGGCTTCCTGCAGAGCAGAGAGCCCGATGTGGGGCTCGATCCCAGGACCCTGGGATCATGACCTGAGCCGAAGGCAGACGCTTAAGGACTGAGCCACCCAGGCGCCCCATTTTGAGTTCATTTTTGTGTGTGGAGTAATGGATCACAAAAAAAATGTTTTTCCTTTTTTTTTTTTTTTAAAGATTGATTTATTTGAAAGAGTATGTGCATGAACAGGGGGAGGAGCAAAGGGAAAGAGAGAGAATCACAAGCAGACTTGCTGCTAACTGTGGGGCTTGATCTCACAACCCTGAGATCATGACCTGAGCCGAAATCAAGAGTTTGACACTTAACCGACTGAGCCACCCAGGCGCCCCCCCCAAAAAATGTTTTTCTAGAGCTTAATCCATGACAATTTCCATTTATTTTTAGATACACAGTTTTACTTCATATTTTATACTGAGTTTTTTTTTTTGGTAGCAGTATCAAAAGTAACCAACTATGTAGGTGGTTTTTAACTGAGGTATAGAGCAGTCAGAATATCATAAATACTTGAAATCCATATGTAATGCCAAAAAGAATTATTTTAGTCATTAGAAATTCCTTTATCAGGCTTTAAATCTGTACTCCTTAAAAATCTATTATGGGGCACCTGGATGGCCCAGTCAGTAGGGCATGTGACTCTTGATCTCTGGGTTGTGAGTTCAAGGCCCATGTTGAGCACAGAGCTTTAAAAAAAAAATCTATTATGATAAGTAATTTACCTAAATATTTATAGCTATGATATGATGAGTCATTGAACCACCACAATTTTTTATTAAATAAATATGAATGTAAATATAAGTTCAGCAATTTTGATTTACTTTTGTTCATTTATTCATCTCTTTTGGCTTGATATTTTACATCCATGCTTCCAAGGAAAGTAATATTAGCATGATTTTATTGGCATTTGCTGCAGAGAGTATACAAATTTTTTTTGGCCTAACAATAAGAGGTTCTAATAAGCAGCACATCGTGAAGTAATAACTGAATTTTTCATTGTAGGATAGTTGTGCTATAGTTCCTGTTTCAGCCAAGTTTTGAAATTCTGTAGTGTTCTTATAGGTAGATTCTAATTTAAAAAGTATGTCTTTCTTACTAAAGTGAGATTTCTTAGAAATTTGCTAAAATATTTCTTACTCTGTAATTCTTAAATATTCCATCAGGTTGCAATGAATGTGTATGAGTTATCATCAGCTGCTGGATTACCTTGTGAGATTGATCCTGCCTTGGTGGTAGCTCTCTCCTCACAAAAATCAGGTAAAATACATTAGTAAATATGTATTAGTCTTAGTTAAAATTACCAGGGCAACACAGATACAGGTGTGGTACTTATTATTCAAATGCCTGCTTAATGTCCAACTTGCTTTTTTTTTTTTTTTTTTGGTAGTTGGAATATAGCAATGCAGAAACAACAAAAATCCCTGTCGTCTGGAGCTTATGTTATAGTGGAGTCATCATACAGACAGTATTTAAGCCATAAGACTAGATGGAATTTCTAAGGTTAGTTAACATAGATGCAGAAGAAAGAGGATCAGGGTCTGAGCCTTAGGACACTTTCAAATTTAAGAACTCAGGGAGAAGAGGAGGACCTACCAAAAAGAAACTGAGAAAGAAGGATGGATGATGGAGAAGAAAAGCTAGGAAAGGAGTTTCCAGCCAAAATGGAGAGGGATTGATCAAGTATGCAGATTAATGGGTAATGCTGCTAAGAGCAGGGCAGTGGAATTTTTGGAGCAAAAGGCTGAGTAGAGAGGGCTTACGAGAGAATAGGAGAAAAGGAATTGGAAATAATAATAAGTATAAAACAACTCTGTCAAAGAGTTTTACTGTAAAGGGGAACAAAGAAATGAAATTACAGTAGCTAGAGGCAGGAATAAAATCAAGAGAAGGATTTTTTTCAGGTGAGAGAGTCACAGAATTTGTATACTGATGGAGATGGTCCAGTAGGTAGCAAAATTGGTATCTAGAAAAGGGTGTCCTATTTTCACCGGACTAGAGCTATTTACTGTGGAGTCAGTGCATCATTGTGTTGTATTAAACATTTAAAAGATTTTAAAACCAGCTCTTTGAAATGTAGAACCCAGAATGCTCTAGATATTTCTAGATTTGTCTACAAAGTAACATTTTACCTGTTTCTGATACTAAAATGACCATCCCTATCCCCTTGTACCTAGCATGTTTGGCTGGGTTCATCAGTTCTTTTTTTATTTAACATTGCTTTTTGTTTCATCATTCATGCAATATGTTAATTATATTCACATGGGTAATTGCCACTGTTACTCATTTGGCTACAGCTATATTTTTCTTTTTTTTTTAAAGATTTTATTTATTTATTTCACAGAGACAGAGATAGCGAGAGCAGGAACACAAGGAGTGGGAGAGGGAGAAGCAGGCTTCCCCTCGAGGAGGGAGCCCGATGTGGGACTCGATCCCAGGACCCTGGGATCATAACCTGAGCCGAAGGCAGACACTTAACAACTGAGCCACCCAGGCGCCCAGCTACAGCTATATTTTTCATAGCCAAATTTTAAAACATTCTGGCTCTTACGTTCAATTCTTACATATATGTGGTGGGGTGAATAGTAGAATAACTGGAATTTCCCAGGTACCAGATTCAAGTGCCTTAGGTAACCTGTAATTTTAGTACACATTATAATAAATATTTTAGAAAGGATTATATCTTAAAAGACTTAGGGCAGTGCTAGTTATTTTCATTTATGACTGGTTCCTTCTGTCTTCTAAAATGGATAGGTTGGAAATCTAGTCCATTTTCCATATTTATATCTTTTAAATACTAATAATAAACTTCAAATCACATTTTTTTAAAAAAATTAAGGTTTTTTTGGATGATTTTACAGAGTAATTTATGAGATATTAAATTTTCTAAACTGTAGTACACAGAATATTCTTATAAAATAATAATTTATCAGTTTTCAGTTAGGAAATTTTAGGATTCCACTTACCCTAATCATATTTTTTTTTTTTGCCTTATAATCTTACAATTAAGAATAATTTTTTTTGCCTTACTGTTTTTTTAGAGGTCCTTAAAAAATGCTTGGGTAGTTGATAATAGCCAATAATGTATGTTACTTCTATTCTATATCACTTATAACAAAGTTGCGATTAGTTCTGTAGAAGCTCAGTAATATACCTTATACAAAAATTGAAATTTGCATTTTCTGGTTTAGATTGATAACTCTTAACTAATCTTGAAGAAATACCTTAGTTTTATTTTGATTTTTCTCCCTTAGAAAACATAAGTCCAGAAGAAGAATATAAAATTGCCTGCCTCCTTATGGTCTTTGTGGCAGTTTCTTTGCCAACGTTGGCCAGTAACGTGATGTCTCAGTATAGCCCTGCTATAGAAGGTAATGGTTTAAAACTGTTTTGGCAATGAAGGAGTCATGAGTTTTGATATAGATACTTTTCAGGTAATTAATGTTCATTTATAATAGAACATGGGTTAACCTACTAGTCACTTACTAGCTTTACAACCTTGAATAGTTGATTTTTCTTTTTCAAAGCCCCGGTTTCCTGATTCATGAAACATGTATGTGTGAGCTTTTGGGTGCCTGAGTGTGTGTGGCAGGGGATGATGAAGGAGTATCCAACTCTAAAGATCGAATGACGAAATGTTTGTAAAGCAGCTAAGAACATCTTTTTTAAGTTTCAGAGACAATATAAAATTTATGTATGATTTCTCTTGGGGATATTTTTGAAAATTTGCCTGTTTAATACAGACATCATCGTTTGTTGCTTTTTTGCTATAGTGTTTCTAAAAGCACTAGTCCTCATAAAAATGAAAGGAGAGCAAGGCAGGCAATCTCCCAACTCTTAATAATGTCACTATGTAGATTGTGAAGTGATTAAAGACTTGCTGTTTATGTATTTGAAATTTTGGGGTCATGCAGAAACCACAAACCCTACTTGCACTTTTCTCAGGGCACTGCAACAACATACATTGCTTGGCCAAGGCCATCAACCAGATTGCCGCAGCTTTGTTTACAATTCACAAAGGAAGCATTGAAGACCGTCTTAAAGAATTTCTGGCGGTAGGTATAATCAAATAGAACTCATGATGTTTTATAAGGAAAATAAAAATGGTAACTAAACAATAAATTCTCCTTTTTTTTTCCCCTGGAAGGAGGACCAGGTGAAGGTAGGCATTAAAATCAAGGAGCTGGTTAGCATTTTTTTCCCGTAGAAATCTCTCATTTCTAGAACTCTGCAGTATGACCTTTTTTTCTAAGCTGGTATTTGGACTGCCTAGAATTTTGCCCATTATCTTATATATAGGCACTGAATGATTGAAATATATTATAAGTTGAAGCATACTGAAAATAAGTAACTCGTGAGTGAACATTTCATTAAAACTTTCTTAAAATGTTTATATACTTTTAAGCTTGCATCTTCCAGTCTACTGAAAATTGGCCAGGAGACCGATAAAACAACAACAAGAAATAGAGAATCTGTTTATTTACTGCTAGATATGGTAAGTCTCATTTTATTTTTTATTAACAAGAAAAAAGTTCCAGTCATTCCTAATAGTCTTTTCTTGGCATTTAGTAATTAAATAATAATATGAGCTGAAGTACCTTTTTGATCCCTTCTGTTCAGTCCACTCAAGCCACATACTGTCTAAATATCACTGGAAAGACTAACATTACTTGTATTTTACCATATGGTAATCATACCATAAAACAACAGAATAAAAGATTAGTATTACCTATTTTATGAATAGGTTTCAACCAGTGGGAAGCATTTAAGGCCTTATATTTTCCAAGTGTGTCAGTTTGAACTCTTCCAGTTTTCTGAATTTTCTACACTCTCTCTTCCACCCATCTAATATAATTTCCTGTGATTCTCAGTGCCTAGTCAGCTCTTTCTCTTCACTATCTGAACCAGCTATGCTTGTTTCTACACTGTGGCTCTTCTCACTTAGAATAATTTCCTTTTCCTGCAGAGATCTGTATCTGTTCTATGATTCGGCGTACCCCATAGCTAAAATCTTTTTCTAGATAGACTTTCCTGATTACTCTGGCCCACATTAATCTTTCATCCCTTTTGAACTCCTCTAGCTTTCCACTTAATTACAGTTGGTCTTATGTTTGATTTGGCTTTTTGGCTTAGTCTTGGGAACTTGATGGTATGGACCATATTTTAAATATGTTTATATTCTCTTATATGTCTAGTATACAGTTGAGGGCAAATGAAAGTGCTCAATCTGTTCCTCTGATTAATAGACTTAATTGAAAAGTGATTTTAAACATTTTGATAGCAAAACACTGTCACATTTATATTTCAGGTTTTAAAGTAAAAGGAAAATAATTTTCTAATTATTTCTAATAAGGACACTATAGAAATTATGATTTACTGGCTGTAAATGTTCCCATTAAAATAACTTCAATTCTGTGATGCATTTTTGCTACTTTTCAGATTGTGCAGGAATCCCCATTCCTGACAATGGATCTTTTGGAATCTTGTTTTCCTTATGTCTTGCTGAGAAATGCATACCATGCTGTCTACAAGCAAAGTGTTACATCTTCTGCATAAAATATCTGCTTATTGAAGACAAGCACGCATTTTTGTTGCTCTGGTTTTACCTGTGAACTGTGGAACTATTTTACCTTAAGGCCTGAAAAACAGTTTTGTGGATTATAAATTTCTTTCATACGGTTGTATTTTCTGATCATTGGTTTCATTTAATATGGTTCTACTACAGTATACTTGGTTGATTTAGGTTTCACATTCACTGAATTGACTAAAATTATTCCTATAATTTTAGAATATCATTGTTTGAAAAACATACATTATGTTTTTGATATTTGAAAATAAAAGAAACTTTTGCTTGTTTATTTCTGAAAAAGAATTGTATTTAGTGATTATTTTAGATAGTGATATTATAGCATTCATCTGTGTGTAAATTATTTCATATAGGGAAGAGTTCTGATCTGTACCTATGGTTCTTATTGCAAACAAAACTGGATGTGCATTTCTGTGATGTTATGAATACATTTCTACTTTATTTTGAAACATTTGCCAAACTAAACACTGTAACACTGTATAACATTAAAAATGTTAAAGGACTGCTTAGCATTAGAAGCAGACTATGTCCGGAAATTCTAAAACAGCAGCATATGTTGTTGCTTGTATAAAGCCTGGTGATAATTTTTAGACTAACTTCCATGGTGCCCTGCCGGCATTAGCACTACCATTGTACCCTGCTGTATAATAAACAGTCTTAGACATTTATCAACTGTTGATACACATGTTAGTCCCTAACCACTTTTTATATGTTTTAAATTTTTGAAATTCAAGTGTACCTGCCATAACATAAAATAAACACTAGACTGTATCACATTTTGAATTATTTCCTTAATTTTGGATCTCCAGAAATTTATTCAATAATATGAATATTTTAGTTTCAATTTAGTTTAAAATATAGGAATGTCTAAGTGTAGCATTTGATACCAGGTCAGCTGTCACAAAATTCGATTAAATATTTTGAAAAACATTCCACTGGAAAAAAATTTTAAATAAAATTGGAAAATAAAATTACGTAACATTTTTTTAAGAGTTAAGAACTAAAAGGAAACTCATGTGCCATCAGCTTGCAATTGTATATGCGACCAAATGGACAGAATTATTTGAAAGAATGGGAATAAAATGAATGATTATGGAACTAGTAAAATGTTGCTGAGAACTACATCAGTCAGTAATGAATGGGAAAGACCTATTGCTTAGTGGTTGGCATGGAGGGCAGAATAGCTCATTTTGTTTAAAAACTAACCAGATGTTTTGTTCTTTAATTGGCATTATAAAGACTATTTCTCAACAGCTTTGTATCTGGATATCAAATAGAGCTTTTGCTCACAGCTTCTTAAGTATACACTAGTAAAATGTTAAGAGAAAAGAAAGCCACTATGAACTCAGTTATATAATGTTCTTCTTTGTTCACATACAAAGAGTAGAATGAAATTGAAGTGCCACAAGATTATCGTGTTGCTATTTTGCATATGATATTTTCCAGTCTATACTTAAAGCAGGAATAGTTACCACTATCTGTTGGAAATTTTCAGTAGTTCAGTGAGGATTTTTGAAAATGGAAGGAATTTTCTGGGGTGCCTGGGTGGCTTAGTTGGTTAAGTGTCTGGCTCTTGAATTGGGGTCAGGTCGTGATCTCCAGGTCCTGGGATTGAGCCCCAAATCAGGCTCCATGCTCAGCGGGGAGTCTGCTTGAGATTCTCTCACTCTGCCTTTGCCCCTCCCCTCACTCACATGTGCTCTCTCTCTCTGTCTCTCAAAATAAGTAAATCTTTTAAAAAGAGGGGAAGGAATTTTTAAATGGAGTGGTTTTATAGACTTGAAATAGCCTGATGACTCAGTGAACAGTTGAAATTAAGATTAAATGTTGTTTGTCTTGAAATATTAGCATCCTAGAGTGATAGTAACTTATTGGTAATGATATCCTGAGAGGTAAAGTAGGCATTTGAATATGTGTACTTAGATTGGTAAATGTGGTAGAGCATAGGGATGTCCATATGCCATTATTTACCCCTGTTCAGGCCAAGAAAAGATCACTCCTTCATAGTCATGTGAAGTTTTTCTTGCCCAGTTTTTTTCCCATATCCCCAAACTGACTGACTGACTGACTGACTGACTGGTGTAGTGTCTGATTATTCTTCACAGACAATCTTTCTATGGAAAAAAAAAAGACAAAGGTAACTTAGAGAATTAAAAGTAAATTGACAATACTATTTCTAACATTTTGTTTGTCTTAACCTTTTTTTTGTCTTAATGTTTCTTATTCTAAACTTAAAGTACAACATACTGTTTTTATTGTTTTCTGTACAGTCACGTCGTGTCTATACTATGCTATTTCACTCAGCAATAGAAAGAGGTCTTCGATTTTTTTTTTCAGTGTCTCCATATATGCCATGACTAATTTAGTAATTTCGTTTGGTGAACATTTAGGCAATTTCTTATTTTTCATTTTAAATATCTTGTATCTATGTCTTGGTGAATTTGGCCTATTACCTCCTTAGGATAATTTCTCACAAGTAAGATTGCTTGGTGGGAGCATGTACACATTTTAAACTTTGATACATAATATTAGATTCCTTCCGATAAGATTATATAAGTTTTACTCCTGCAATTGTGTGAATATAATTTCCTCTATTACTGCCAGTGCATATCTTTGCCTGTTCAAAAGGGGAGACACATCTTGTTTTAATTTGCATATCTTTGTTTATTAGGAGGTGAAATATCTTTTTTGTGTTAATTAGTTATTTTTATTTCTTTAATGAATTACTCATTTTCATTCTTTTTGTTACTTTCAAGTGGTGTTCAAAAGCTTTTATTTTAAGATACTAATTGAACACTTATTGGCATATGTAAAAAAATTGTAGTGCGTATAGTTAGGGTTGAAAACAGCTCCTGTACAATCTTGAGTGTAGTGATAAGGCTATTAAAATCTATTAATAGTGCATAGTAATTAATGTTAGGATACAGCTACTTTGAAAACTGAATTTTAATTGAGTTTTAGAAGTATAGGACATTTATTTCCAAGTCCAAGTTAAGAATAGCTTCATATAAAAAGGGTATGTTAAAGAATGAAAAGATGTCCAATTTAAATATATGAACTTAAGAATCAATTGAAATTATGCCAAGATTGTAATTCCTTTATTCTATTAAATAGGTATAAAATAAATTATATATTAAGGTAATTCAGAGAGATGCTGTTTGTGTGTTAGATACTATATGTAGGAGACTGTGTATATAGCAGTTTTTAACCTCATTCCTCAGAGATGTCATTTTAAAAACTGTTGTCAATAAAAACATCTACCAATCAGAAGGCAAACAGTTGTAAGATTTTCTTTGCCTTTCATACTAATAGCCTGGTGTACATCATTTTTTTAAAGAGAAAGAATAAAGACCAAAAAGAACTTCAGCACTTTCTTCCTAAATTAGTATAACTAGTATTAACCTTTGTTTTTTAGTTACACCCTCTAAAGTTAATTTGTAAAGCTATTTATAATTTAATGTGCTTGATAAAATTGTTTCTATCATTCATTTCACCCCAGCCTTCATTTTATGGAAAGTTTTCCCATTTTACAAAATGATTGTGAACAAAGGTAAAGTGGCCTTTTTGTTACTAAGAATATAAAGGAAAAAATATATAAAGGAAATAGGATCTATATCATACATTATTTTAAATGTAATTTAGATAATTCTTTGTGAAGAGAAAGCTGTCATTAAGTCATCTTTATTTACTGTAATCCTTACCTTTATAGATTGTGCTAATTCAGGAAATCTGGTCACAGAACGTTCTCTAATTCAGTCAGTTGGAGAGCATATTCTGTACGATTGGGATGAAAAAGATGGGTAAGATCTTGTACCTACCTTCTGGGAGCTTAGAGTGAACTTTGCTGTTAAGTCGTCTTTTAATCAGCTGATTGTTCTTCTAGTGTTGTCAATTTCTTAACGCAGAAAGGATGGAAAAAATTCCAAAGTTCAGAATAGGACTAGGGCTCTGGTCATTTATTCTGGAAAAAAAGGCTTCTGGGAACATCAACACAAAATGAACAAACTTTTTAGAATCTAGAAGTAAGGAAGAGTCATTTGAGCCTAAGTTAGGACAGCTGCTGGGGAAACAGTCTTCACGGTCAAGAAGGTGCTCCAGAGAATGAATAGTTTTTGCAGGGTTATATACTTTTTACGTCTTGTAAAAGCTCAAAAGAGTATAGATTAGCACATAGGCAGGAATCACAAGGTTTATCATAAAGGAATGCAGGGAGTAGGTGCACTGATCGATCTCTCAAGGATGGTTTTCCTTTAGGTTACTCATTCACAAAGTAGATGTACCATGCATGTGTGGTGGGCCATAAAGTGGGCTTTTGGTTTGAACAAAGTTTATATATAGTCATGTTGACTTAGGAATCTAAAAATGGCTTCCCTTGTCTATCAGGCCTTTCGAGAGTTTTTCCCTCATCACACGCAGGAGAAGGTTGAGTCCAAAAAAAATTCAGAGCTTAGTTTTGTGGGTTATACTTTACATGGTGCTCTGGTGATAGTAATGAGAATCTGATGTGGTTGAGCAAATACTGGCTGGATGAGATAAATTTCATTTAAACTAGCAATAAATGCCCTTACCTATCTTTGTATTTCCCCAGTAAGTAAAAACAGTGCCTCAGATTTGAAATGGGGGCTTCCTTCTTTTTCCATTAGACTCTTATTTATTCCTTTTTCTTTCTTTTTTTGAAGTTACCTCTTAATTTTCCCTTCTCTTTTCAAGGTAATCCTGGAACTTGGCACAAATGCTTCCCATGACTTCCCATTTTGGATCCTCCTGTTAGTCATTGGCACTCTCCTAATAATTCTGTACCACTTTTCCATTCATTCATTCAGCAAATATTTCTAGATGCCTGGATATAATGGTGAGCAAAATAGAGAAGGTCCCCTTTTACAGTTCGGTTTGCACATTAATGATGGTAGGCAGTAAAGGAACAAGCTTCTGATAGAGGGAAATATATGGGATGCTGGGCTGGGGAGTCAGGGAGAGAGTTGCTTGAGGCATCAGGGAAGGCCTCTGTATGAGAAACAGTTGGGCTGGTACATGAAGGATGAGAGGGGGCCAGAAATGGGCAGAGAGAACAGTGAAGGTGAAAGCCCAGAAGGCAAAAACAAACTTCACAGGTATGAGAAGAAGAAAGTATACCAATTAGCATTTCTGTTTGTAGGAGCCTCATTGGGCTGGCTAGCTCTTTTACTTTTCTGGTCTGCCTGTCTTCTTTTTTCTTTCTTTCTTCTGTGCTTATATATTCGAAGTTCAGAAATCCAATCTAAGTTAGGTTGGCTGTAAAGAAACTGAATTCACTGATCGGCTGTGGCATTGATCTGAGGATGGTAAAGTCTATTATATACCTACCACCGGGCCTTCTAAACCAAGTTCAAATTTTTTTCAGGCAGTGAATCATAATCTATGTAATGATGCCAAGTCTTCTATTACAATGACTTGCCTTTGGAAGATACCAGCTGTGATATTCATAAAAACTTTTATGAGTGAGTAATCCCTAAGGTAGTAACTCCACATCGGTCCTTCATGTCTTCTTTATGGCCACTTGAGCACAAACCACCATTTCATTTGATGGCATTGGCCTGAATTTTCAAATAGACAATATGCCTCTTTTTCTAAAGATTTGCTGTGACCTTTGTCTTTTGGGAAAAAGATTGGTTTGAAATTTTAAATGTTTTAATCTTTAATGAAAAATGGTTAGTTATTTGGTCCTGTTGAAAGGAAAATTAGTATTTATTGATCCTACTTGGTATTATTTTCAGAGTGGAAAGCTGCTTTAAGTATATTGAAGTAGGGATGCTTATATGAATCGAACTTCCCATACACATTACTGTCACTAACATTTCAGATCAAGCATGCCTAACTCTAATATGTCTCACTTCCAAGAAAAGTCTTCAGTCTCTCATTTTGACCTAAAAATAACAAAATAGGATAAATTAGCAAATTAAAGTGAGGAACCTAGCCAGAGAGGGCCATATCTTATTTCTAATTAACCTTAACCCTCACTTTACTATTTTCTCTTAACTTCGAGAATGAGATGGATGGATAGGTTCTGGTCAACTTCTTGCATGAGGTCCACAGACCTGCGACATGGGTGACCTGGAAATGGGGCTATACTGGATGAACAACCTGGTGATCGTCCTGTCTTAACTGTGGTTTAGGGCTAAGTCACATTCATAGTGTACATACTGACCAAATGCTCAATGGTCTAGTCTTGAAATTAGTATTTGGCCAAGGCCTACATGGAAGAACACCATTATAGAATGTAAGCTTCTAAGATATATGAACAAATTTTATTCAAAAATTGTAATTTTATTACATCATTTATGTTTTTAAAGCTTAATGTAGTTCAGGATCATTCATTTTTCACCACTGTCAACTGCTAAATTGCTCTTGTGCTCATATTAAACCACTCATTTAAAATACTAATGGGGCACCTGGGTGGCTCAGTCAGCTAAGCGTCTGCCTTTGGCTCAGGTCATGATCCCAGGGTCCTGGGATAGAGTCCTACGTAGGGCTCTCTGCTCAGCGGGGAGCCTGCTTTTCCCTTTCTGCTGCTCCCCCTGCTTGTGCTCTCTCTCTTTCTGCCAAGTAAATAAATAAAATCTTTTAAAAAAACAAAAAAATATAATACTAAATAGTTACTTTTAAGTATAGAGTGGAGAGCAACTCATGAAGTTGCTATCAAATTAGTTAAGATACGCTTTTTCTCCATTAGTAACTAAGTTAAAGGCATTTCCTCTTTAACTCCTGGATTTGAAGTCTTAGGGGTCAGTGGTAATGATAAAATTTCATTAAAGTATTCTCGCATGCTGAACTTCATGCATTATTGGATGATATTTCCAGAAACAAACCTCGGCAGGGAGCTTGCTTCTCCCTCTGCCTGCTTCTCCCTCTGCTTGCTGCTCCCCCTGCTTGTGCGTGCTCGCTCGCTCTCTCTCTGACAAAATCTTAAAAAAAAAAAGGCACATTCATACTTAAACTGATAGAATCCAATTTAGGGAGAGCTCCACTCCAATTACATCTAAAAGGTTTATCTTTATTTGAAAGTGGATATTCAATTATTAATCATAAATTGAGATGCCGTACTAACTAGGTATGACCATAACCTATGTAATTACATGGTGATTGATCACACACGAGTTGTGGGGATGCAAGAAAGCAGGCTGGAGCATGCATTCAACTGTTAGACCTTGCAAAAACTGAAGCTGAATCTGAGGAGCAGATAATGCACAACTTCCTAGACTGAAGATGAACTTCAGTTCATTTCTAATTCTTACCTTCAGCCGAAATGTACAAGGGTCTCTGTGTGTAGCCTGAAGCAAGGCCCAGCTGGCAGAACTTGAGATGGGAGGAAAGGTCAAATTTGACCTTGGCTGTTAATAGGGGTTTTGTCCAAGCTGAAAATGCTGGTTAGAGTCATAAGAAGAGCTCACATTTATTGATAGCTCACTATGCAGCATACTGCTAAGTTTTATCTAATTTGATCCTCTAAGTATTGCTCATTTAGTCTTCCCAATTACCCTACATGGTGATTATCCTCAAATTACTGATGTGGAAACTGAAGCTAAGGGAAGGAAGGTAAGTAACTTGTACAAACTCATATTGCAAGGAAGAAGCAGCTAAGATTTAAATCTGGCCCTGAACTATATACTTATCATTACATTGTCTCAGATCTCTCAGATATAAATATGGGCTTTTTTTGCACTGGCATTTAAAGTTGCTTTGCACTAACTCACCTGCAGCTTCAGGGTCAGGAAATACTTCTGAGTGCTTACATTGTGCCACTCTTGATACTAGGCATTTTCATGCCCATTACCTCATTTAATCTCCACAACCAAATTGCTCAGTAGGGATTATTTTTTCATGAAGAAACTGTATCACAGAGCTTTAAATCCCTGTCACAAAAATATGGAGGGACAGTAATAATGGAGCACTTCAGTCTTTTATAGCTGGATAGAGCCTTAGAAATTATCTACTTTAACCTACTCAAGGGCAAGTAATGTATCCAAAGTCACATAGAAGGAATTCTTACATCTTGATTCTTGGTTTAGTGGGTCTAGGACTCCTTCTGCTGTGCCATGCTGCTACATAAATGTGCATAGTTTCACAGTCATAAAGTCTTAATCATAATGAGCATTTGCTGGTTCCTGCTAGGATTTTAGGGTGTATGTGAGGTATGATTCCATGGCTTCAAAGAAATCTGGGATCTCAATCCCAGCTCTGTCACTTAAGGATGAATTACTTGACTTGTCTGAGTTTGTTTCTGTAAGTGTAGAACAGGGATAATATCTACCTTAAACAGCTGTTGTAAGGATTAAGGTAAGTGAGGTCAGGTACATAAATCGATGAGATTCAATAAATGGTGGTTGTTTTTCTGGTTTGTTGTTGATTTGGCTTTGTTTGCTTTTTATAAAATTATCTTCAGAGAGTGTGTCCTGGTCATTATGAGTAGTGTAACATCACAACTTCCATTCATGAGAATGTGACATTGTTGTGTCAGCCTATACTTCAGCTCTGGTCTGAGAGTCTTTATGTTAAATGGCAAAGAGCTTTTTCTCATGTGGATTTAACATAAAGCAATGCTCAAGTTAATTTAAGACTGCTCTTTACTGTATATACTTTATACTATATTTGTGTGTATTATACACAACAGATGTAAAAGATAGAAAGCTTACATTTTCAAATGTCATTGTAGGACCCAGAACAATTTCAACAGTGGCTCATTGGAAGCCTCTGTGCCTTTCCTCATGTTGTTTCCTACCTCTAGAATGGAATGTTCTCTCATATTCTGGCCTGCAAACTGCTGATCATATTGTCAACAGTGAGTTCAAACATCACTTTCTTCTCCATAGCACATCATCCTCTGTTTCTTCTGAACCTTGTAAATACCTTTATTATAGTACTTATTGAATCATAGTGTAATTGTTACATATCTGTGTCTCCTTTGATTCTGGGAATGCCTTCTGGGTCCATGTTTATTTCATCTTTCCTTTTTTAAACAATCCCCCAACTCGGTGGAAAAGGCTGATGGCTAGACAGATGCTATAGAAAAATGTCCTTTGCTTCATGTTAGGGGCAAGTGGTTATTTTTCTTTTTGTTCTTGTGGAGGGACAGGGCATCGTGAAGTACAGGTAGGTACTTCCAATGCCTGGAATGGAGGTAGCTCAGTGGTGACACAAAGTGGTTTCTGTGATTTCTCCCAAGGAGATGATTCACATGTTTGGAGTATTTGGGGAAGATGTGGAATCTGAACTTCTTATATAAATAGGTACAAACCCCTGAAACTAATAATACACTATATATTAACAAAATTGAATTTAAATAAAAAATTAAAAAAAAATAGGCATAAGGATGGGAGGATTAGCGAGAGATCAAGAAAGTCTTCCACGTTACAGGAAAATGACTTTTTAAAAAAAAATCTGGAAATGTGAGTGAAATGCCAAGAGCAAAGAAGAGGAGCTCTAAGAGAAATTACAAAGTGACAGTTGAGGTCATTGTCCTGAAATAGAAAAATAATCCTTTCAATCTGGTGACTCACCCCTAACTAAAGTCAGTACTTATAAAAAAGGCAGGAGCTTTGAGACACTTAACTGTAATCTTATCCCTTTGCAGAAATACCTCCCATACTTGAGCTGGTCGGATGATCTTCTCATGTCACCAGGTACAAGGATTAGTAGACCTTGAAATGTTATCCTGTCAGTCTAACTTCTCATCTGTTCTCAAGATCGCACTGGCAATTACCTTGGCAGCTGATCACACAGTGACGACCGACAAGGCTCCTAGGCTTTCAAGATGGCAGAACACTCTTGGAGAATAAATGCCTTTGCTGCTGGAGGTCACAGCACCCAGAAACTGATTAGAGGAAGCAGCTGATGACCTGTCTAGTGAGTTCTATTTTTGTTATATCTGAGCCCAAGTCCGATGGTTGCTAGCAAGTGAATTAATACCATGACTTCAGTCTGAAGGAAATATCACACAATTCAAATATACTCTCCTCAGCTATAAGCCGTAGAGCCTTCTTCAGCCGCAGTCTGAACATTTGCATTCTATACAAAACATTACAGTCAGAAGATAGGTGTGGTCTTTCAAGAACAGCTTCTGAATCCCCCAAGCCATCCTAAATAAAACGTATCATAGAAATTCTGCTTTGCTTCATATATCAATGTCATTGTATCTTTTGAAGTTGAGGTGTGCACAGATGGTAAATCCTCAGATTGAATTTGACTGCCTCTCTGTGTGAAAGGGAGAAGACCTCGAGAGTACCTGTATTCCTGGGGAGAACACCCAGGTAGAGGTGCTCACGACATGTTCTAGTGACTGGCATGCTTGGATTCCCAGCTTCAGTGATCACATCTGGTCTTGGCTTTATCACCCTTTACAAAATTTGATTTATTTGAAGTGAAGGGAGGGAAAGGCTAATAAATGTTCCTCTGGGCACTAGAGGGGCCAGCCCTTCCATAAGAACAAAGAGAAACTAATTGCTTGCTCCTAACATTGAAGCAAAGGGCATCTCTACCACTAGATTTCTGTAATGTTTGTCTAGCCATCAGGCTTTTCCACTTCACAGCATACTTTCTGAGGGGAAAATTATTAGAGAGTGTTTCCTTAATTATTTAATCTTGAAATTAATAATAGGACTCTTCATTCTAAATAACTTAAGTAAAGGGAATCAGAAAAGGAGAAAATACAGTATCGTGGCATTTTTAGAATGTGGCATGTCCTCAAGGATCGTTATAACGGGCAACGAGTTTCTGAGAAATTATATAACTTAGAATCTCTCCATTTTCTGTTTTAACTGATTTTTAAAAGATGGATTTTTTATTTTATTTATTTATAAATAAAATAAATTTTATTTATTTATTTATTTGAGAGAGAGAGAGAGAGCATGAGTGGGGGGAGGGCCAGAGGGAGAGTGAGAGAGCAGACTCCCTGCTGAGCAGGGAGCTTGACATGTGACTCGATCCCAGGACCCTGGGATCATGACCTGAGCCGAAGGCAGATGCTTAACCAACTGAGCCACCCAGGTGCCCCTTTAAAAGATTGATTTGATAAGAGTTTTCATTTTAAAAGCCATGCTTGAATAGGAAAGTGAACTATAAATTTCCAGCTTTAATTCTACTTATCCTGGGAGCATTATGTATCTTTCCAGAGTCCAAAACCTCAGCAACTATTACTTTATCTCCCTCCACTTTTCTTTCCCATCTCATAAAAATGTGACACTTAAAAGAAATACAGTAGCCCCTCCTTTATCTGCAGGGGACACACTCCAGGACTCCCAGTGGGTGTATGAAACTGTGGACAGCACCAAACCCTATATATAGTATGTTTCCTATGTATACATACCTGTGATAAAGTTTAATTTAAAAATTAGGCACAGTAAGGGATTAACAACAATAACTAATAAAATAGAACAATTATAAAAATACACCGTAATGAAAGTTATGTGAATGGTGGTCTTTCTCTCTCTCCAAATATCTTATTCTACTAGACTTACCCTTCTTGTGATTATGTAGGTGTTATGACAGCCTTAGGATAATACTGGCCTTCTGACCATATGTCACGAGGAGGATCAGATGCTTCTCGACCACAGAAGCTGACCGTAGGTAACTGAAACCACAGAAAGTAAAACTGCAGATAAGGGAGGACTACTGTAATATATCACATCCTAGCATCAGTGCAACAAGTATTTTTTTAAGTTTATTTTTATTTATTTATTTTTAAGTAATCTCTCTACCCAACGTGGGGCTTGAACTCATGACCCTGGGATCAAGACTCACATGCTCCTCTGACTGAACCAGCCAGGTATCTCTCAACAATTTTTTTTTTTTGAGAGAACATAAAGATAGATACTTTATTGTTCACCTTTTACACAAAGCACACCTCCAGCCATTTTCTTTCACAGCTTGACAATGTTTAGGTCTACAAAAACCCAGCAAGAAGCTTTGTGTAGATTTCAGTAAAGGAGAATGTAAAACATCAAGTCAGCCAGGCTTTTGTTTTCTGCAGCAATAATAAGGGGCCTCCTGCACCAAGCGAAAATCTGTCCTCTTACTTGGTAGTGCATTTCTTCCATTACCAAAAAAAGTCTGCCCAAAGCAAACTAACTTGTATTTGCTGAGCCAGTGGTAATAACTCGTGCATAAAACAAATTTCAGTTTGCTGTTTCTTCTAACAGATTTCAAGTAAAAATAGGGTTTAAGGAAGAACTTGTTTTGAATGGATGCAGGTCAGTCTGAATTGCTATACTATATAAATGCCTACATGTACTATAGGTTCACAACTTAGTTTGCTTTTTTAATCTTTGTGGATGTTGGCCATGTTCAAGGTTTTCAGAGTTGAGCATATGGTACAGTATTCCATCAAAAGGATAAGACTACTGAATGTGCTTTCTGTGGAAGAGCTCATTTCATAGGAACTGACCTAAAAGTTCTATCATGAAGCAAATGTGGCATAAACTCTGGATGAAAAGCCAATCAGGGCAGAACAGTGCTTGGAAAATAGACATTAGAATACTTAACGGAAAACACATTAAAATGGATTCATAATATGAGGGAGGTTTCCTAGTTATAAATCTAAAAAATTCTAGGAGAATACTCATTTTCAAAACCGCTTATTTAAACTATTTATTCAAGTAATTTATTCCCAAAAAAGTATGCATGTTCTGACTGTGGAATTAGTTGACTGGTCAATTAAAGGCAATTTTAATTACCTTTTAAAAAATTCTTCATACAAAGGAGAGATGTATGTGTTTCTCAAATAAACTGCATTATGTAAATTCTTAAAAAAATAAACAAAAACAATTAAATGAAGACCTACAAGTACTTAGGCCCAGCAGGAATCTGCCTGCCACCTATGGTCTCATAGTAATTAAAAATTGATGTTGGACTCAAGATTCTGAAACTAAGTTTCTGTTACTTGAGCTCCAGCAAAATGTAAGGGTCTTTAGCCTCAACTAGGATAATGTCTTCCCTGTCCAAATCCAAAATAATTATACTGATAACCTCCATGCTGGAAGTACTATTCAAATTGTCCTCCTTGGTGATAATTCCAGCTCCCCCTTCCTCCCCAGCCTCCTTCCCGGCCTCCACATCCACCTTGGCTACTGCAACCACCTCTCCCTCCACAGCCACTGCCTCAATCACCATGGTGCCCACCGTCTTGGTACCTACTGTCCTGCTATTATCCACCACCGTGGTATCCACTCCCTATATATGTATATATGTACACATATGTTTGGAAGTCACCATGACCACCACCTTGATAGCTACCACCACCATGATAGCCACCTGGCGGGAAACCCGAATCTCGATAACCACCATCTTGGTAGCCACCACCTTCTCCTCCACTCCCTCCATCCGTCCAGCCTCCTTGAGGCTTATTTCCTCTTCCTCCCCCCTCGCTACCATGGTTGTAGCCACCATGTCCACCTCTCCCTCCTCCTTGTTCATGACCTCCTTGTCCTCCATATGAAGAGTGTTCATAACCACCTCTCCCTCCTTCTCTGCCTCCTGTTTGCTGCTGGGGGCCATCTTACCTTTTTTGCCATGGTGGCATCTCTGGAGATGGAGGTTCAATTTTCACTGGGTCTACTTCCTTGTCAGGCACTCTGCCCATCAACACCTTATTGATGGCACAGGCAGTCTTTTCTTTTATAGAGCTACTGCTTGTCCTTAAAATCTTTGGCAAGTCTTGTCTTGTAGCCAAAAGGTGGGAAGGGAAATAGTACTTTTAGGAGATAGGACTTAGCGTTTCTATTTTTTTATTTGCTGTTTTTTCTGTCTGACTCTTAGCTCTGTCAGACCAACCAAAAGACTGGACAGTAACATCCAAGAATTCTATTAGCAGCTTTCTCAGAACTTCATATTCATTGGCTATGGCTTGGTGAATTGCTTCTTTCTTTGCCCAGTGGGCTGGTCCCATTGGCTTCTTCCATAAAGGCTTTCCACATGGTTAAGTGGAACTTTTGCTAATGTCTCCTTTAATTTTTTTTTTTTCAATCCTGCTGAAGAACTGGAACATAGTTATATTGGCTGGAGGTTTGGACATTCCTAGAGCAATACATATGCCTTCCAACTCTTGAAAGACCTCACTACCACCTCCTTCTTGACCTTTCTTTAGAGGAGCATTCTGGCAGCTTCTAGTTCTGAGATCAAGAATGTGAGCAAAAGGAGGCAGTTCTGAATGAGAAGGCGTGTGGTCACATCCCCAGATGTCAATGAAAGATATGGACTGTTCATCTCCCCTAGTAGCCCACTCACCTCAAGCTGGAATTCTTCAGCTTCACTTGGGCTATTAGTTGCTTGCACATTTTCCTCTAGTTTATAGAACACTCTTAATTCAGACACCAGCCAAGCACAGAGTTCAGTAAACTTGGGGGAACTGGCTCCACCAGAGACTGCCTGAGACAGAGTGCCATCTTCCAACAATGGACCCTTGTAACCTAGATCTTCCAAAGGCTCCAAGATGTTAGTCTCTATGAGGTCACACCTCATCCTACTGTGGTATTCAAATTTCCTACTCATCAGGCTCCCCTCTTCTCCTGCAACGTGTGCACTCGCGTGTGTGCTGCCTTCCCGCAACAAATATTTTTTTAAATACCTACTATGTGCCAGATCCTTGGGGCAGAATAGTAAAAACAAAACTATCTTAACTAAAGCTACAGTTTAACTAGACTTATCTAGGTTTCCTGCCCTATGTACAGCTTTATCTAAAGAGGAAGACTCCTAATGGAGGCTCCTTCTGCGATTATACACTCTGGTCCTGATGTGTCTTCTTGCTGGCTACAACTGATTAAATGAGAGAGGAAACTGAATTCGCGGGGAGGTAGTCCGATGACTTGAAAATGGTGGGCTGTTTTTACCAGATTTTTCTCACAAATTAGAAGCAGGGCTGAAGGTTGTAGTGGCTACTTAAGCTGGCAGCCTCATGGAGTAGAGACTGGAGCAGCCATTTCTGGGTTTCCTATGCTCTCAGGTTATGAGGGAGGAGAGAACCGGAAAAAGCTGATCAGGTGAAAGGGATGGCATGGATGCCCAGAAGAAATCAAAGAAACATGACAAGATGAAGGTGAGAAAACATCCAGACTCTCTCTCTTTTTTTTACTTGAATTGATTTGACTAGATTTATATTTCTTACAACTTCCCAGTGCAGAGAAGGTCCTCGATAAATATTTGTTGAATGAATAAATGTACAGGGCATTGTGTCCTAAATGCTTGGTGTGTACAGGAAGCAGATATGGTTCCTGACATCATGGAGTTTACAGTATAGAGGAGACAGATTTTACATATTTGGTCTTGACGGTAACACAAGTGTTAACTCTCATCATCAGATGCAGGAGGCAAATATTAAACAAATAATGACTATTCAACATTGTAGTGTCAAAAACAAACAGAGGCTCAGGTAAAAGTTTCAATGTTATTGCCCATGACCAATGGATATGTGAATGCATTAGAAAATTGGTATGATATCATTAGCAAAAAAATAAATAAATTGTACTTAACTAGAATTCAACTTTGGCTGGATTTTTTTTCCTCCATCCCTCTCCCTCCTTTTCTTCCTTATTTCCTCCCTTTCTTTCTTTTTGAAATCTGACTACAATATTGTGCTAGTGCACATATTTTAATTTGGTGCAGGACATGCATAACAAAATAAGTGAAAAGCTATAAATGTTAGAGCATATATATTATTTATTTCAATGACAAAGGGGCAATAAATCATGTTGTCAAGTTGCACTGTAACGTTCAAGGTCTGTCTCTGTTATGTCTAATTGGCCAAGCATTTGCTGTTCTGAAGTTTACAGAATGGGGAAAAAGCATATTAGTTTATAGAATAGATCATTGATTTGTCAAATGTACCTTTCCTAACTCATACTTTGTCTCTTTAACTGAAAAAAATGCCTTCCTCAAATATGTACTATTTACAGGTCATTGGAAAAGAGTATTGCACAATAGGATTATTATAATGTAGTAAAAGATAGCACTTTTATCTTATTGGCAGGTAGAGATCACATGTGAAAACTTTTTGATCTTTGTTGACTTGTTAGTGGAAAAGATTTGGAAATCCTTTTGTCACTGACAAGAACAGAACTGTGGTAGCTGTTTTATAGTTGGTCAATTTTAACAATAGATAAAAAAGGTTTTTGTTGAAGCCAATTTATTAATATGTAACAGGCAACATATTACCTTAAAGACAAATGCATATTTTTCTCATATCAAGACTCCCCAGATTTTTGCTAGCATCCAAAGATATTTAAAAGAGATCTACATTCTCCACCCGCTCCCACCCCAGTCTGTCCTAAGCTGAGAAATAGTACTGCAACCCTCTGAGCTTTAGCAGTTTTTTAGGTAAAAGGAATTTTTTATGATGTAATTGATATCGTAGCTACTCAGCTGGACATAAACTTTTAAGGGCTAAGTCCATTTGCTGATTTGTTTGCATTTCCTACTCCAACTAAAAGAATTCAAAGGCATGAAGAGTCTATTGTGAAAAATGCATGAATAATGCAAAAGGCATCCTGAAGTAGGATATCAGTAAGGTTCCAAGGCAGTTATGGCTTTCTAATAAAATCATGAAAAATTTAAAATGAAAAAAGTCAAACCATCTCAAATTTGTTGAGGCAGGTGTAGAAGAGTGCACGAGGGAAAGCTCCCTCTGAAATATGTGGGGTTTTTCCTGTGAAGTCTGTTCCCCTACACCCCCACTACAACTCTTTTGAGATATAGTTGACATATAATATTATGTGAGTTTAAGGTGTACAATGTGTAATCTTGATACACTTACATAATGCACAATGATTACAACCATAGCTTTAGCTAACATGGCCATCGAGTCACATGATTACCATTTCCTTTTTGTGGTGAGAACATTTAAGATCTACTCTCATAGCAACTTTCAAGTATCTAATAGAGTAGTGGTAACTATAAGCACTATGCTGTCCATTAGATCCCTAGAACTTATTCATCTTATGACTGGAAGTGTGTACCCTTTGACCAACCTCTCCCCATTTCCCCCACCCTCCCTCCCCTGGTAACCACCATTCTACCCTGTTGCCATGCATTTGGCGTTTTTTAGATTCCACATATAAGTCATATCATACCGTATTTGTCTGTCTTTGTCCGACATATTCATTCACTTAGCATAATGCCCTCAAGTTTCATCCGTGTTGACATAAAGGGCAGAATTTCCTTTCTCAGGGCTGAATAATATTCTGTGTGTGTGTGTACATCTCCTCAACCCCCCACCCCACACAAATACCATATGTAAATTGATGATTTTCCGTAATGCTATGCTTTGATTCTCTTCTCTTCACCTTCTATGAATCTACTGTAGGTTTTCATTTTATGGTTATCATGTGGCTTACATAAAACATTGTAGAGATATAACAGTCTATTTTACACTGATAAGTTAACTTTGATTGCTACAAAAGCTTTACCTTTTTACTCTTTTTTTGTCATAATTTTCATCTTTTTATATTGTGTATCCATTAACAAATTATTGTAACCTAGATTTTTTTTTTAAGATCTTACTTATTTATTTGACACAGAGAAAGAGAGAGCACAAGCAGGGGGGAGTGGCAGGCAGAGTGAGAGAGAGAGGCAGACTCCCCGCTGAGCAGGGAGCCCGACGCGGGGCTCGATCCCAGGACCCTGGGATCATGACCTGAGCCGAAGGCAGACGCTTAACCGACTGAGCCACCCAGGCATCCCTGTAACCTGGATTTTTTAATGCATTGGTCCTTTAACCTTTATACTAGAGTTAAGGAGTTAACATACCACAGTATTACAGTGTTAGAGTATTCCGAATCTGACCATGCTTACTTTAACCAATGTGTTGTATATTTTCATATATTTTTATGTTTCTAATTAGCATCCTTTTATTTCAGCTTGAAGAACACCTTTCAGCATTTCTTATAAGGCAGCTTTACTGGTAACGAACTCCTTGGGCTTTTGTTTGCTAGGGAAAAAGCTTTATTTCATCTTCCTTTCCTAAGTACAACTTTGCTGGGTAAAGTATTCCTGGTTGGGAGCTTGTTTCTTTCCACACTGTAATTATACAGTGGTACGCAGCAAGGAGCGGTGGTGAGATGAGCAGAGGGTCTGCAGCAGCTGTGCTGGCATCACCTCCTCTCCTGGCCTGCAAGGTCTCTGCTGAGAAATCTGATGTTAGCTTTATGGCAGTTCCTCATATGAGAGATTTTTTTTTCCTCTTGCTGCTTTTAAAACTCCCTTTTTGTCTTTGATTTTAGACAATTTTATTATAATGAGTCTTGGAGAAGGTTATCTTAGATTGAAATTTTAGGGTGACCTGTTAGCTTCATGAACTCGAATGTCCAAATCTTTCCCTAGACTGGGAAAGTTCTCAGCTATTATTTCTTTAAATAAGCTTTCTACCCTATTCTCTCTCTCTTCTCCTTCTGGGACTCCAGTTGTATACGCTGTTTCTCTTACTGGTGTCCCATAAGTGCTGTCAGCTTTCTTCATTCCTTTTTCTTTTTGGTCTTCGGACTGGATAATTCCACTTGGTCTGTCTTCTGGCTCGCTCATTCTCCTGCGTGGTCAAGTCTGTTATTGAAGTTTTCTATTGAATTCTTCAGTTCAATCATTGTATTATTCTTAAGCTCCAACATTTTGTTTGGTTTATTTCTGTGTTTTCTGTTTCTTTGTTGACCTCATTTTGTTCTTGTATTTGTTTTCCTGATATTGTCATATTATTTATCCGTGTTCTCTTGTAGCTCTCTGAGCATCTTTAGAACAATTATTTTAAATCCTTTGTCAGACAATTCCTAGATCTCCATTTCCTTGAAGACAGTTACTTAAGGTTTATTATATTCCTTTGGTGTAGTCATGATTCACTGATTCTTCATGAACCCTGTAGCCTTGAGTGTCTGTGCATTTGCAGAACCAGTCACCTCTTCTGGACTTTATGGATTGACTTTAGTCATGAAACACAATGTGCTGTGACCCTGGGTCTAGTCGTCCAGGGCACCAGGTGTGGGGGCCTGTGGCAGCAATGGGTACGGGGGTGCATGATGTCTCTTTGGCTTGGGCTGCTGGAGTAGACAGCATGAACACCCATGTGATCCTTGGTCAGCACTGTGTGGGGAATACAGTGGCTGTAAGGGCTGTGGGGATCCTTAGCGGTTCCTCCAGGTCCAGCAGCTACTGACCAGGGCAGGCAGCGAGGGAGCCTGGAGCCGCTGGTGTGCACGCATTTGGCTATGGAGCCGGCAGCAGGCACCTGCGTAGTGGCTGGGACCAGATGCAGACACACACGTAATGGTGGGGGCCGGGGCCGTCAGTAAGGGCCAGGCTGACTAGGGGCTCGTTGGCAGCTGTGGGGGCCCTGGTGCTGGCATGCTCTCCACGGCACTGGAGGCTGGCAACGGGTGTCGGGCTAGCGGCCGGCCCGCAAATACACAGCTGGAGGGGCTGGCCCCGTGCCTGCTAGGTGATGGAGCTCAGCTGCAGGAATTGATGCCGGCATCTCGCGCTCATGCAGCCACGCAAGTCTGGGCTGCTAGTACCGTTCCCGGGCTCTGGTGTGGGTGAGGGAGGAGGCAGCAGGGATGGCCGCAGGAGGCTGGTGTCAGCAAATGCAAGGAGTGGTGGTGAAATGAGCAGAGGGTCTGCAGCAGCTGTGCTGGAATCACTTTCTTCAGAATCTTCTGGATTTGTCTACAGAGCAGGTCACCGTGGACCATGACTGGCCTGCTGCGTGGCTGTGTTGGAATCCCCTGCTCTTCCTCCTGGGTCCCAGCTGTCTCTGTATGTCTCCGCCTTGCCATTCTCTGGATGGAGTGAAACTGATGTGCGACTTCCACGAGGAGCCCCGAGGCTGGGGAAGCTGGTCACCACCCTGCTCTTCCTTTCCTGGTGCGGGAACTCTTTCTAGATGGGAAGTGCTCTCCTCACACTGAGCAGTGCTGGCCGGGAAGATGGTTTGATGCACGCAAAATGAAGCTGTCTTCCTTCTCTTCTCATGCGGTTATTCTCGGATTTTTTGTTTCACTGAGCTGCTTAACTTCAAGTGCACTCCAGGGCTCTCCCAGTGTTGTTTGGTTCTTGGATAACTGTCTAATTGTTGCTCTTTGTGGGGGAATGGGGCTAGGATTCATCTGTCACCATTTTGGTGATGTCACTCCTGCCATTGAAGAAAAATCTCCATCAATGGCCGTCTGTGCTCCAAATGAAAAAGTAGGTGTTATTCAGCATAAATGTTCAAAGAGCTGAGGGAGACAAAAAGAAATATCAAAACAGGGGACTTTGCTGGTTTTAAATCAGAATGATGGCCACTCCATTGATGACCTAACATTTTGAGGTTTAAAGTGTCAGAATATTGATTTCACTTATGTTTTCATGGATTAAGATTTTAGGTTTCAATTTTTTTAGATTTGTCTGTTTATAACAGATTATATAAAATATATTAACTAAATAAATTAATAAAGTCATGAATTTGTCAGTTTTATTTCTGTATTCTAGGCTGTCCTATGAATTCACCCTTTTTCTATGTATTTGAATTCTCCATAGCCTAAGGCTTGGTGGGGTGCAGAGGCTACTTCCTACCCTACAGGTCCATTCTCCTAGCCTCCCTTGTGCTTTTTGTGGGATATGTGACTCAGGCTCATCTAGTCAGAAGCAACTACTCTGGATTTGAATTGGGGGTTAGTGATGCAAGACGGTGAGGATACAAAGAACCCTTGCTGGTGGTAGAGCCGGTCATACCCTCATCCTATTACCCGGGCCAGTAGAGACAGCATTATTAACAGTGGTGTCCAGTGTTCAGCTCTGGCAGGCTGTATTGTTTATTGCTCGAGGGGGTGTCAGTAGGGTTCTCTCTGGATCATTTCTATGGCTTGGCTTGGATGGCTCTGGTTGCCCAGTGTCCAAGTTTGGTTTCTAACTTCCCTGTCTGTTCAGTGCCATGCTAGTCAATATCCTTTCACTAAATCCCCCCTTTGCTTAAATCAAAGTTGTCCTTTTTTGTTCTTGCAACCTTGAGGATTGTGACTGCTAAACCCATATCGTGGTCAAATCAGCTCTCTTTGTACATTTATAATGCATGGTCCACCACACTGGACTTGTTTGTGCAGTTTACGCCACTGCAGTGTTGATGCAACAAAGACCGATACTTGCTGTAGGGGAGTCAGCAGGAAGAGGTTACACAGCTAGGGAGCGGGAAGGGAATCATTGGAACTCCAAATGTAATCCTTCCAAGAGGCAACATAAAACTGTACATGAAATTCCTTTGAACATGGTTAAATATTACACAAATATAGTAGATGGTGTGGGTATATCATAGTGCAAAAATGGTCAACTTTCACGTATTGCTTAATTTACTTATCCTGGTAAAATTCTCATTCACAAATATGATGAATTTTACTTTACAGAAATGTTACAAAGTGGGTGAATACAAAGCAAGTGTTCGATAAATTTAAGTAATTTTCAATGTGACAGTACCAACAAATTCCTTCTTGCAATGGCATCTGCCTGAACCAAATTAAAGGTATGTCTTCCTTGGCCTGACGTGTTGGCTGTAACTTTGGGCCTTTAGGACATAAACTCAGATTAAGTCTTAAATTTATAAATACCCAGCAATACTTATAATTACAGAATACTTATAAATACTTACACCTCCTTATTGGTAACCTCTGAAGATGGCCAACAATTCAGATGCTCTCAATGTCTGCTTACCCCCTCCTCAAAATGAAGAATGAGGAAATGGGATTGGATTGCCAGGGATGTCCTAGAAAAAAAAATGTGTTTGAGGATGTTTTACCTCTGAGGACGTGAGGATCCCTTCCCACAAACTGTGGACTAACTTCATGGTTGTTCATTTACACTCATTGTCTCATTTGATGTGCACAGCAGTACTATAAATAGGGTGAGCAGGAATTATTCTGACTTCTTTTTTTTTTTTTTTTTTAAGATTTTATTTATTTATTTGACAGAGAGAGAGATAGCGAGAGCAGGAACACAAGCAGAGGGAGTGGGAAAGGGAGAAGCAGACTTCCCGACGAGCAGGAAGCCCGATGTGGGGCTCGATCCCAGGACCCTGGGATCATGACCTGAGCCGAAGGCAGACGCTTAACGACTGAGCCACCCAGGCGCCCCTATTCTGACTTCTCAGTGAGAATTCTGAGAGTCACTGCATTAGGCAAATGACTAACATGTGGGGCAGTGGGGACCCAAACCTATCCTTCTGACTCTTGGCCCAGTCCTCTGGCCAAGATGAAGGAACCTGACAAAAGATTCTTCTCACTGGGTTTCTTCACTTTAGAAACCCAAGGTCTTTATCTGAAACATTGATTTATCTATACCTTTCCACTAAAACTACCCACAAAATGTTTTCTGCTCACTGTTCAAAATTAGTGAAATGCTACGGTGCTTTGATATCAGTGAACGAAACCAAAGCCGCTGGCATTTCTGGGTCACTGCCGAACCCAGCCACAGTCCTCACAACACAGCCTATCTAGTTTCTGAATCCTAACTGGTCTGGAGCTCTCCTAGATCTGAGATTCTCCTTTGCAGTCAAGTGGAGGAAAGCACCTTCTTTTTGCCAAGGAACCATAACCCAAATTTCCCAAGGCTCCAAATGTTCTGTGTGCATACGCGGACACATCAACGTCCATGCCCAAGTTCTAATCACCATTTCCCCTCATGTGCTCACCCTGACCTCCAAACCTCTGAGAGAGACTCCCTTCTGCCTTTGTAAGGTATGGCATATTTACCTGAGCACAGACGCAATCATACGGGCTCTCACGCAAAAATTGCGGCTCGAACGGGCTGCTCCCCTCACCACTGAGCTACAGACCCGTACCAAGCACCCTCACTGGTGCTGGGACAGCTGGCTAGTCTCCTGTGTAATGAGCAGAACCTCACCCTTCCTCTGGGTGATGCTTGGCTCAGGATGGTGCTGGAGTGGCTAGGGTTGTCCTACAGTAGGGTTATGTGAACCCCAAATGGACAGTTTAGTAAGGCAGCTCTTTGAGTTTGCATTCAGAGACCTTTTGGCTTCCAGGGCACCTCTGGACTACCAGGGTAGTTGAATTTGGACCGGTTAAAGAACTATCTACCACAGCTTTGCACAAACCACTATTTGTCCTTAACTCTAGGGCCTAGTGGCTGAATTCCTTAGAGCAAACTTTCTCTTTGGAACTCTATAGTTTCCTTTTGTATTTTAGTCTTCACTGGATCCCTTCTCCCACTCCACCCCTATGCCAACAGGCATGTTTAGATGTGTCTGAACACCAAACATGACAGAATTTGTTGTCTTTGACCAGAAAGCTACTTTGCCTTTATATACATCAATTGCTGGAAATGGAACTGAGGAAAGTGTTTTTCTTAGGAGTAACCAGAAGGCTCATTTTGAACCTCATCTCAGGGTGGGCTCCCTCCTTTATACTTAGCACCTCCAATCAAATTCAAAATGGAGCATTGAAAACTCTGTTTCTAGTCAAATTAATTTGTATTCTGATGCTCTGTGCCATTAATATGTTCTCAGAGAAAATTTGGCATTAAAAGTTGTTTTTCACTTAAATGGATAAAACAGCAACTTATGTGTAAGAAAAGACAATAAGCCCAAGTGTTCATCAACAGAGGAATGGATAAACAAAATGTAGCATATACCAACAGTGGAATATTACTCAGCCTTAAAAAGGAAGGAAAATTCAATCCATGCTACAACATGGATGAACCTTGAAGACATTATGCTAAGTGAAATGAACCAGTCATGAAGGGATAGATATTGTATGATTTCTTTCACATGAGATTCCTAGAGTAGTCAGTCTCGTGTGTAGTAGACAGGTAAGGAAGCAGGTTCCAATTGTCCACCCAGTAACACAGCTAGCAACTGGTAAAGAGACAAGACTTGTGCCCTAGTGATGGTCTGAATAGCTAATTTGTTCACAGAATTTATGGCTATAGAGGGGACCTCTGCTTTCGTACTCGTCACTTCTTCCATTTTACACGAGAAGATCTGAGCTCTAGAGATATCACACAAATAGGAGCAGCAACTTTAAAAACCTGTCAGAACTCCTGAGTCCCAGCCCAGTGTAAGGTTTTTCTTCCAAAAAACCTTTATTCTCGGACTTTCCTGGGTTAGCACAAGAGGGTGTGCAAGACATTTCCCCATGATGCTGCTTAGCAATTTCACCTACAGGGACTGCAGGGACTGCGAGGCTTTCTGGGCACTCCTTGGGCACCGTGAAAGCTGTAGGTGCCCTGGTGAGGAGCAGACCCAAGTACCCCTGCCCCCACTGAAACCTGGAAACCTGGGCTCTTAACTGGAGGTGGGGAGGCCTCTGGGTTCTACTGCAGGAGGCTTGTGACCTAGGCTTTGTATTGACATATGTGTATTCTTTCTCCTGGGGCCATAGATCATATTGTTCCTCAGATTTTCAAAGAGGGTGGGGGAAAGGTTAAGAATTATGTCCCTGGACATATATAAAATATTCGCTGAATGGATGCTTGCATTGGACTGTATTTCTTCTTGAAAAATTTCTTTTAATATGTATCATTTCTTCTTGAAAGATTTCTCCATTAGAAATTCCTCAACCAACAAAGGTGAGAGTCTGTTACTTTTCTGTCAGCAGATGTGTAAAAATTTTTTAAATTGTTTCCTTTTCCAGAGCTCCCTGCTCCCTTCTTCTGGAATCTTTCAAGTCTGAGAGGCAAAGTACTCCTGAATGTCAGAGAAGCTACACAGATGGTTGTGGCCCGAACATTTCAGGGGCCATGAGTTCCCCCAAACATAGAGCCCTGGCTGTTCTGTGGCCAGAAACACAGCCATCCATGTGTTCAATTAGCGCAGAGCCCAGGCTCCCGTGAGGACACCTCGTCCCGTTCAGCCTCAAGCAGCGTCGTGATTTCTTGGGCTAAGCAGGAGGGGAAGGAGGGACGAGATGGTAGAGCCTGAAAACCTGCAAGTGACATCAACTTTGAATTGATCCAGAATGAAGCCTTTTTTTCCCTCCTAAGCTGCAAGGCTTTGAAATGCTCACTGGTGTCTTTGGGGTGGGAAATTAGCATAACTTCCTTCTCTCACGGTCAGGTCTTCCAGCCTCCCAGTGGGGGCTCTCTTTGAAATACGAGGAGTGTGTGTGGAAAGGATTCAGGAGCAAGGCTTGCAGGCCAAGAAGAAAAGCAACCGGCCTATTTCCCATCCAAAGAGTAACCAAATACAGCTGTAACTTTAGACTGAGGTGCTTGGGAAAATGATTTTTATTATTATTTATCATTTTATAAGAAGCAAGTGTGCACTGCTGAGGAAAGGATCCAAAACGTGGCTTAGGAAATCTAGCTTTGATGATACAGTCGAATCTATTATGTAAAATTTAACAAGCTAGCTGATTTGTTTTCCTAGGGAGAGAAACCTCACAATTAAAAATTTTTTAAAAACACAAAATGATTAAATATCGACTTAGAAATACAAACCAGAGATTCCCAAACACCCAGTGGGTACAATGTGCTTACAGCCTGTTCCTATTTCCTTCTATATTAGTTCCGTTCATGTTTGAGCAATTATTAAAGGAAGCTAAAATTCTCTTGTGTTTTGTCTACCTGTGGGAGCTATAACGAGATCGCCGCTGAAACAGGAAATATACAATAAATCCCCCCCTTTATGACTGGAAGTGAAGTATTTTATGGTGTTTGCAAGTCATGTAACTTTGTAGGGGAAACAAGTAAATCACATTGTAAGTTATGTACTACTGAATAGTCTCTGCTGCATAATAACCTGTTTTGTATATTTGCCACCTCTTTGTAATTGCAGCCGGTGTCTGCCCGGTAGGTAGCACATAATCAACTGTGATATTGAAATGAAGAGAAAAGAGGCATTTGACACTGAGTTTGTGAAAGCTTATGTGTAATGAGATTTCCCATGAGCAAATTAGACCAACAATGATATATTGTATCTTATTAGTTTGAGTAGAAAAAAGTTAGGTGACTTAAAACCTAGGAATATTTCAAGAATATGGTTTATTGGCTCAATATTTTTTTTCAAGGAGTCTTTAATTTATGAGTCTTTCTTCTGCCATTTTATTTATTTTTTTTTAAGATTTTTTTAAAATTTATTTATTAGAGAGAGAGAGAGAGCATGAGAGGGAGGAGTGTCAGAGGGAGAAGCAGACCCCCTGCTGAGCAGGGAGCCCGATGCGGGACTCGATCCCGGGACTCCAGGATCATGACCTGAGCTGAAGGCAGTCGCTTAACCAACTGAGCCACCCAGGCGCCCCTCTTCTGCCATTTTTAAGAAAAATTCAGAGTAGTTATTCTTTGATTACTGTTACCAAAAAGCTAACTTTTAAAAGAGAAAGAAAACAAGATACGATCTTAGTTTTCAAAATCCAGTTTATTTGAAAAGCCTATACTGGGGGTCACCGTATTATGTGCATTTGAACCAAACTCTTTTTGCTCAAGTCAGTCTATCCACCTGAGATCCAAACTTAGTGGTGTTTCTTAATACCTGTAGCACATCTCCCATGTCTCACTTTGCATCTCCGACCTATCACCTGTTCAAGAGTAGATGTCATCAAGATGAGACTTATAAGGTGTGTCCCTTATCTCGACACTATTGAAGATTCCAGTTTAATGTCTTTAAAGTCTTGAGAGACCTGCGCTCGCTGTATCTCCAGTGTAAGGTTTTGATCTGTGATATTAGTGACCATCAGTCTCACTGTAACCCAGGCTGTGTCTAAAAGGAAAAGAAACATTTCTTCATACAAATGGAAGACTAATTCATCATAGAACCCATTTATCTGAAAAGGGATTGAAGTGAAGGGAATGCAGAAGAAACTCAGAATCAATCTTCTGCATCTGTTTTTGTTCATGGTCCTTGCTCTGAATGTTGTGATTGTGGCTACAATCATAGTGAGGCATTTTGTAAATCAGAGGATAGACTGCAAATACCAGAAACTGCCAGAATATTAGCTAGAGGATTCAGCCTTGAGTGAGACTCCTTTCTCCTGAATGCTGAAGGAAAAACTACCTTGTGGTTACATGCATTATGAATAAATTAGGGAGGGCCTCATAAAAAAAGGGGGAAAGCCCACAAACCAAATTCAAGAAAATTAAAGAATAAAAAAGAATCTCTTTCCGTGAGACGGTTGCACTGAACCCTTTAGTATGTATACATTTACACTCTATGTGCTGTTCACTAGGGATACTGTAACTTAAATAATAATGCAAAAATGGATTCAGTAATTGTTCCTTCCTATATTTTTCATGCACAACATCTAGGCCTTCTGTCATGTATCAAGTTGAATCCTAATCTTCCATAGTTTAAAGAGAACATTTCTATATTTATTTCTTTAAAGCATTCTTCTTAAGAGCCAGCATTCTGCAGAAGATATTATTATTTGACTCTAAAGTGATATTCCCTAGTGGAGGTGACCACATTTCCTTTTTTGTTATTAAACTGGGGAGGCAGTCCTAGGTGGATAAAACAAGAAAGAATTGGATGCCAAAACACATTTTCCTATTCCTTCTACTACCCAGCCATTAGGACCTGGGTTGACAGATTGACTCCCATTTTGCTTGCTATATAAAAGTACAGTGTGGAATTAGGTTCATCTTCACTTCAAAAATCAGTAGGTGTTTCCCAGATAAATTTAGAATGCATCAAAGCAACCATTAAATGCCTTTTTTATCATATTTCAGATGATAGGTGGCTCAGTGTCCTAGAATTTGTATGAAAAGTCACATAACGATCCAGAGATCCTAGGAAATCAAAAGCTGCCCATGCAGGTGTCCCTGGCCTGGGGACCGGGTGGTGGCTGTGCCTTCATTCCCACATAGCCTGGCCACGTGGCACAGAAGGTATGGCTCTGCCTGCGACAAAGCCCATAGGACATGAGACAGCATGGGTAGAATTGGGGCTTAAAAAGTACAATCACATGGAGATTTGCATAATAATATTTTGCTTGTAGAGTGAATATGGCATGGTCTCTTATTGGTCTAGAGATGCTGTTTTCTCCTTGTTTCATCCACTTAAATATTTTTCCATTTATAAAGTAATACACGTTCATTGAAGGAAACTTACATATTTACTGCAGAAAGTCCATGTTTATTCAGGAAAAATACAGACAGCAATAAACACAAATGTTAAATCACCTCAAATCCCATCTTTATTAATATTTTATCTAGATAGATAAAGAGATATTTGTATAGATATCCAGATACACATGCATACTTCCTAGAGTTATATGTATTTCTGTACCTACATTTATATTTACAAATATATCTACATCTACCCTTATACACTGATCTATCATCTATCAATTTATCTCAGTATCTATATTTATATGCACTCATATAAGATCATGCAAGATCTACTACTTGATAATTTTTTTAAGACTTAACATATCATGAACAGTTTTCCATGCCAATTTCTTCTACTACTATATAGTCTACAAAGTCATTTTTTATGGCATAATGCATAGTATTCCATAGATCATATGTTTGACAGTTCTCTGTTGTTTTTTAGGATGAATTCACAGAAGTGGAATTATGAGTCAATATTGCAAAGCTTCTGCTATTCACTGACATTGTCTTCTAGATGGTATGTTCCTATTTCTACTTCTACCAGCAGTGTTGGGAGGATCTGCTTCCCTGCCTCATTATCAAACATTGTTTAAGCTTTTATGGGCTGTTCTTTATCAGAACAGCTCAAAGGGCCACACAGACATCCACTTAACAATGTCTTCTATGTTAGGCAATGGAGTGAAAGGGGTTGTTATGCTGGTTTAGCAAAGAGCATCACTATATGTTTGAGGTAGGAAACTAAGAGTAGAGTTGACTCCTAGTCAGCTGACTGCCCACTTACAGTTCTTTCTTTTAGCTGTATTGCAAACATTTCATTTAACTATGTATTCAAAGAACTGTTATTTTAGTGAAGAGTGGCATGGTTCATTTTATAATACTCAGAAATTCCTTCAGTTTAGGGTTTCAAATTCTAATCTACAGGACATTAGTGCAGGGCAGCTTCCCATTACCAGGACAAAAGAGATTTTAAAGAGACCTGTAAGAATAAACTAAAATAAATTCCTAGATATCAAACTATCCTTTAAATAAAGTTGGTGAGTAATAAATGAATAAAAAACATAAAGATTAAATGTTCTGACAATACTCATTGACATAAGGGAATTGTCCTGGTTGGAAAATGTATTTTGCTAAACACAAACTGTTTGAAAAATAGCTTGAAGCTTTTGCTAATATTGCTTGAAGCAATATGCTAGAATTTACTCAACTTTAATTATTATTACATTTCCAAATAATAAGCTATGGTATTTATAGTATCTTCACAAATTATCTGCATCTAAAAGGAACTTGCTACATAAACTGTGTAACACCAATGTTGCACAGTTAAGGATAGATTTACTCCAGGAGTTACTGTAAAAATAGACTACTCTGCATTGGATTGATGTAGCATATCAACAAAAACACATGAAAATGCAATATGGAAAGAAAGCATTTAATGACGGAGGCAGGCATGGTCTGGGCAGAGGTATGAGTCTAGTCTACAAGTCTTCTGTCCCTGAATGCTGCCTGCCATTTCGGGTATGTACTTGCCTGTGTTAATTTTGTTGTCTTTCGCACTGACCTCTGTGTTCCTTCTTTTATTTCCCCTTTTCTGTATATTTCAATCTTTCTTACTCTTTTATCTTCTCTCTCCCATAATTTTAGGTTTGTGGAGGTTTCCATAGCCTTATTCAATGGAGGAGAACAAGAGAATCTGCTTCTAAATGTAATTCCTTATATGGACTCACTTTATCTCCAATGGAACATTGTTATGTGTTTCTCTAATACAAAGCAGGTAAACTTATAATGGAAGAGAACCTTCATATACCATTAGCCTGCAATGCCATCCTTTAACTGTAGGTGGTAAAAGAGAATACTGCCTTTGGAGTTGGTGATTTTAAATGGATTGTGTCAGGAGTCTGAAAGCCTTGGGTTCAAATCTGACTATTACTTGCCAGCTCTTTGTTATTGGGCTGACCTAGAACTTAGAGTGTTTCAGTGAGGATTAAATAAAATAATGTATCTCGAGTACTTAGCGCAGAGCTTAGCATACAGGAAAAAAAACCTTTTTAGCTTGGCATGCAGGAAAAAATGTTTTAGGAGGTAGAGTAGACAATTGTTTGGGACTCCATTAATTATGTTGACTCCACTCGGTGTTACTGGGGGTTACTTTGCCCCCATAAGAGTCAAACACCTTCCCACTTATTGCGGAAAATCCAATGCCTTTTCACCTATGTCCATGAATTCCCAAGAAGCATATGGTCATGGTCACTTATGGCTCCAGTCTCCTGCTTCTGCCAAATTACTCGTTAAGAGATTGCTCACTTTCCCATGAATCTGTTCATGTTCTGTGCCACTTTGACCCTGACATGTCACCCAGTGATTTTCTTTCATTTCCATATACACTCAAAAATTACTCACCAAGGATATTTATGTCTGTATAGAAAACTTGACTGGAGTTTCAGGTAGAGGGATTTATATCACAGACACATGAGCTTACAAAATCAGATATTTCTGATTTTGAAAATGCCTTGGCCATTTCTGAAAAGGGAGCTTTTGTTAAAATGATGGTGAATAATAATACCTAAACCACACGGTTGTTGTGAGGGTTAAATGAGATAAACCATAAAAAACCACTTAGAGGGGCGCCTGGGTGGCTCAGTTGTTAGGTGTCTGCCTTTGGCTCAGGTCATGACCCCAGGGTCCTGGGATAGAGCCCTGCATCGGGCTCTCTGCTCCGCGGGATGCCTACTTCTCCCTCTCCCACTCCCTCCCCCTCTGCTTGTGTTCCCTCTTTCATTGTGTCTCTCTCTGTCAAATAAATAAATAAAAATCTTTAAAAATAAAAAAAAACAAAACAAAAAACAAAAAAAAACCACTTAGAACAATGCCTAACATGAAGTGGTTAGCTGCTTTTACTCTCACCATTACTCTCACTGTTATCGATACCTGGCCTGCCACCATGTGACTTGGTCGTCTTCTGTCTGTGTCCCGTCACTTTCTTCTGCCAGCCACATTCCTGTTTGTTGTCTTGGCAGCTGCCAACCTTTAGCTCTGGCATTCATCCAAGGTATTTATGAAAACATTTCCCAAACAGAGACAGTTCCCTTTCTAAGAAGAATTCTGCTGCCACCTGTTAAGATAACATGGTTTGTGTGTGTGTGTGTGTTTCTTTGCCCTACTACTTACATATTTCAAGCTTATAAAATAAATTTGTTGAAGAAGGCAAATCCCACGTATATCCCAGATTCAAATCACATTCATCCTCCTGTCCTAAACAATCTATACCTACTAGGTACCCAAGTAACTTATTGACCGAAGAGTGTGTTTCTTGTCTTTGTTACAGGAACATTTACTCCTTGATGGCATGGTCGTGTCCGATTCATTTTGGTTTGACACAGAGACTTGCATGCAGGTGGATGTCATAAATAATAATGGATTGCTTTTCTCCCTTTCTCCACCACTGTGGTGTGTGCAGCTGACACCTTTCCTTGTCCTGTTTCCTATAAGACTTTCAGGATCAAGTGATTTCTGGCCAAGAAACAAAAACAGAGTCATTTTCATTCCCCAATGAATTCCCTTGAAAACTCATGATAAATCAGGTACAACTCCAAGAGGAGACACTGGAGAATAGCCAAGCCGTGTCTGTAAGGAATCACACATCGGATGGCTCACATGATGCTATATCAAGGTCACTAGCATTTTACCCTATCAAACTGAAAAACTGCCACTATCAGAACAGTTGGGCATATTTTATTGGGAAAATAATTTTTTCTTCATACTTCTGCACAAATAGAGTGGTTCAGTAATAAATATGTGAGAACTTTTGTTTGAAAAAAAAAAGCCGATTAAATGAAGAGACTGAACAATACTGAGTATACTTAGTTCTAAGGAAGAAAAGTATTTCTGAAAAAAGAGCCTGCAATCTTTTTAAGGTAGCGTGGAAAGGCTTAATTCATTCGCCCCCTCACAGAGGGGTGGAGGGGTGACAATGGTTACACGGAGAGGCCACCTGTCTGCCCCCGCTGAGCCCACGGGCAGAGGGGCATTCTGGGAACATTTCGCCGCAGCTCGCAGCTTGCTCCCAGCTTGGCTCCCAACAATCCGAGGGCTGAAGACACCTGCTGTGGGAGCAGGTGGTCTGGAAGGTTCGCCAGTGTATGTGCGTGTGCGCGCACGAGTCTGCTTGTGTGAGTGTGAGAACGTGTGTGTGTGTCTGTACGCGGTGTGCACCGCGCTGCTGCAGGGGGCCGGATGTGTGTGGAGGGGCGGGGGTGCGGGTGGGGCGCTTTTCATCCTTGTGAGCCTTTCTCGACAGCTTTGGATGCATTTGGCCTTTTAAATAGTCTTGTAGGTATTCTGCTAGCCTCGGGCATAATACGGTTTAGGATATTTTATATGAAAGGGGACGTTTACATAAGTCTTTGAACTCAAAAATCAATTTTCACCATCGGCAGAACCCACGGATTTGACATCTGTTCTGCCTTTCCTGATGTTGCCTGATAACTGAGATAGTCCTGTGTTTTTCCTTCCTTGAAAGGAAGGAGGAGAATGAATGATGTTTATGAACTCCGTAAGCTCTAACTCGTTAGTAGTTGTGGAAGACGAACATCTCTAGGCTCCAGCAGGGACGGCTCTCCTCCGGGACACCTAAGCCCTACCTCAGCAGGGCTCGTCAGCTCCGTTATTGACACGGGAGCCAAGAAGCTCTTCCACTTGGAACTGGCTGGAAAAAATGTGCGAATGAGGGGCAAGTTATTAGTGTGGTGTTTAGCAAGACAGAAGTAGAGTGATCAACAGGGCAAATGAAGAGGAGAGTCGAGGAGAGAAGGAAGGAAGGAAAAGAAGGGAGGGACGAAAAAAGAAAGGGACAGGGAAGAAAGAAGAGAAAGTGGTGGGTTGTGTGGGGAGAGTCTAGGACCTACTAAGGGTTTATTCAATATTCACTACAGAGGGAGTAGGGCCTGGGTATGAAGGGGGTTAGGTATCCAGTCACTTTCTAATTATGACATTGATTCACTGAGGGAGGCTGTGGAATATTATTTTCTGACCGTGTTTAGATTTTGGAAACTTCCAGGCTTCATTTCTGAGATCTGTGTTATCACTAAAAAGACGGTGTGGTTTCCTGTCCCCTGGCCACAGCACCTGAAAGATTTTCCCCCACCCCCCCGCAGACCACTCCCTGTTTAGGTGGTTTGGTCTCATGGAGGCAGCTGCTTCCCCTACATGCTTCTGAAGCATTTCTGTGGAAACAAAAATTTTAAATTTTACTTGAAAAATAGTGGGATTGCAATAACATAAGAACCACATACCCGATCTTTTTAATGTCATGGTATAAAGTGGCTAAATTCCCCCTCCGTCTGCTTGCACCCACATTTAATCGCATCCTCCTGGGAAAATTTTACCCTCTCTTAGATTTTTGGCTTATCCTTTCCAGCTCATTCCTACGGAGATGCAGTGGTTTCTGCAGATATATGCAACTATTTCTTGCTACAAAACGGAGTAGTTCTATGTATATTTGTTTGCATTTCTTTCCCACTTCATACATCATGGATTTGTTTTCAAGTCACAGTGTGCAAATCTGCCTTGTACTTCTCAGTTGCTCTACAGAGTCACCTTTGGGTAGCTACCATCATTTATTGAAGCAGGCCCCTATTAATAGCATTTATGTTCTTTCCAACTTTCTCTTATAACCTTCCAGCAACAAATGTCCTTTTAAAAGCAGGGCTAAATTTTAGAGCATGTTTTTTGAATTTTAGAGCATGGTTTTATGAGCATGTTTTTGAATTTTAGAGCATGGTTTTATGAATGAGTTTAGTGTGCAAAGCTATTGTTTCTGAACACTGGTAGAGACAAGAATTGTGAAGACCAAAATTCTGTGTTTTCTCCTGAAAATTGTGGGATGAATTAGTTAGAGTGAGATAATTATACAAATAAGTCTAGTATATGTAATTAACTGTAGCCGTATGTCTTGGTCTGCTAAGGGTTATGGAAGTGTTAGGATCTTTTATTATATTCTTACCAGTCTTTTTTTATTAAAGATTTTATTTATTTATTTGACACAGATAGTGAGAGAGAGAGAGAGCACAAGCAGGGGGAGTGGCACGCAGAGGGAGTGGAAGAAGCAGGCTCCCCGCTGAGCAAGGAGCCTGATGAGTGACTCGATCCCAGGACCCTGGGATCATGACCTGAGCCGAAGGCAGACGCTTAACTGACTGAGCCACCCAGGCGCCCCTATTCTTACCAGTCTTAAGATCATTTGAACACAGTCCTGTTTCAGGGTAGGATGAAGAATGAGATGTTACGTAAGATTACAATCAGTTATTGATATTCTAGTTATATTATAATTTGTTGTATAATTGGAATAATCTAATTATAATTATGTAGTATTATATAGTTTAATAATGATATATTGCTGTGTACCTCAAGTCTAAGTCAGTTGGACCTGATTTCTGTAAGCCAGTGTTTCTGAGCCACTGCCCCCACAGCTTACCCTGTTTAGAAATCTATTTAATAAGTTTATTTCACAAAAAATTTAGCCATCCAATATGTAATGAAAACCTATTTGTAAACGAGAAATACAAAAATACATATCCCAAAATTTCTGCCCTTAAGAATCTTACTATTGTAAGCAGTCAGAAAAATTTCATATTTCATTTAATTTCAACATATGAAAAGTTGAATGAATAAATATAAATGACAATTCATAGAACAGTATGTGATGAATGCTAAATAAGTCAGACAGTAAGTTTAATAAAGAAGAAATGAAGGAATTGAGTCAACTTGTCCTTGCAATTTCATTGTTAAAATGATTTGTTTAACATTGTCAAAACTACAACTTACAAATTTATACTGTTTTAATACACACTATCTTATTTCACCCTCAAAATTGCTTTTTGATATAGAGTGAGAAAGGACTATTAGGCTCATTTTACAGATGAGGACACTGAGGATCAGAGAAGTTCAACGACTTAGACAAGGTCAAGATATTAGTAGGAGATGGAACCAGAACTAAAACCAAATATGCCTTGCTAGACTTTATATTCAGTAAGGTTATTATAATGAATAACTTCTCAATGTTGCTGTTCTTTTCTAGAACAATCAGCAAAGATTCTTTTTCACACTCATTCATTAATTCATGCAACAAATATGTTTTGAATGTCTACTAGATGCCTGGTTCTGTTGTAGGCACTAGAACAAAATGGTCAAATTACTATCCTTGTGAGCTTACATTCTAGACAATAAAATATACACATATATAATATTGTTTATTGCAAGGTGCTAACAGTTATGGAGAAAAAGCAGTACAAGAGGGATAAAGAGGGCCATGGGGTTGAGCATTTACCTTTTTAAATAGGGTTGTCCCGGAAGTCTTCATTAAGAAGTTAACATTTGAACTTACAGAACTTCAGACAGAGAAATCCACCAATCAGGAGCATTTCCATTCCCAGCATGTTCAAGAAACAGCAAGGAAATATATGTGACAGAGTGGAGTGAATGTGGCTAAGAGTAGTAAGAGATTAAGCCAGAAAGGAAAGGGAAAGTTAGATCCCATGGAGTCTGGTTGGCTACTCTAAAGACTTTGATGTCTGCTTTAAGTGAAAATGAAGGCCATTGGAAAAGTAACATGATCTGACTTCTATTTTAAAGTATCACTCTGACTGTGGTGTCAGGATTAGACAGTAAGGAGCTGACAGTGGAAGCAGGGAGACGAGTCATGAGGCTCTATGAATAATCTAGACTTGTCCCACTGTGCTAACAGTTGAGGTGACGAGAGGTGGTCAGATTCCTTATATATTTTGAAGGTAGGACCGAAAGAAAGAATGGCCCCAAGGATTTTGGCCTGAATTACCTGGAAGAATGGAGCTGCCATTCACTGAGATTGGAAAGATTGTGAATGAGCCAACTTTTTAATTTTTTATTATTTTATTATTTGTGAGGGTTGTTGGTGGTGAAAGATCAGGTGGTGAAGATCAGGAGCATGATTTGGGTACATGCTAAATTTGGGATGTGTATTATATATCCAAGTGGAAATGTTGAGTAGGAAGTTGAGTGGGATTCATGGCCAAACTTGGGCTAAGAGACATAAACCTGGCAGCGATCAGTTTCTAGATAGAACATAAAAAGCCATGAGATTGGGTGAGATCACCAAGGGAGTGAATACAGGGAAAAGAATAGAATCAAAGACTGAGCTCTGAGGCTCCCCAACATTACGAAATGAGGAAGATGAGGATTTCCAGGATCATCTTTTAGGTAGAGAACATAACAAGACTCTCCTACATATACAAATAGTCTGCCGCCACCACCACCACCACCACCATCATCATTATTATTACTTCCATGACCACATAGCTGTTATATGATGCTGGTTAGGTGCACTAGATCTCCCATAATAGCGCTTTGCACAGCAACAGTGATCTCTTTGCATATCCATGAGAGTGGTGAAATTGCTGAGTGGAGAAATTCCTTAGCCAACTTTCATATGATAATGGATACCTCTTATTCTACTACTATAGAATATTGATTCAGAAAGGGCTTTGCTCTGGATTAACATGCCATGATTAAAGAAGCTACATAAGGTAATTCTAGAGAAAAAAAAAGAATCTGTTCTCATTTAGGTTACAATACTAACCAGGTACTATGGGAGCAGCACACTGGGAAGTATGGTGAGACATACAAAAGAGTTACAATATAGCTGTCAACCTTGAGGCCTCACAAATTGTTACATGCCTCTATAGCAAGGGGTAATCTGATTAAGTGATATGGTTGTGAATGAGTCACTTCCTGCGGCCAGGGTTGGGGAAGAGTTCATGAAGGTCATGCTTATACAACAGCTTTCCTGGAACAGAGCATATGTATGAAAGGCAGCTCTGTGTTCACTTGGAGAGAGGAGTAGGTAAGATCTAAGTAAGGGGTAATGAAGAGACCGGGACCAAGGAAGTCTTGGGGTGGTGGTGGTTTGGAGGGGAGCATGGCCTAAGCAGTGGGAGAAGGTCAGGGGTCTGGCCATCCTGGGCCAAGTGTCTAAAGGGTTTTGATTAAAACTTCAAAGGGTAAGTCTCTAACCACTTACGCTGCTTTAAAGACACATGGATTTGGGAAAGCTGGGACATTGGGACTCTGGGCACTTTCTCATACTGGAGATGGAGGCTGAGCAACCTCACTGACCTTCTGGGTCCTTCCTAAATCTCAGCACGTGAGGGGCACAGGAGTGACTTCCAAGGTTTGCTTTCTCTCTTCCCTTCACCCCCACTAGTGTTAGATTTAATTTCACTAGGAAAATGTGTTGTGAAATTTTTAAAAACATGATTTTTTTTTTACATGAAAACATTCTTAAAGAACAGAAAGTTGCTATACCAGAAAAAGTGACACATATTCTTTTGTTTATTTTTTCATTCCCTCTCTGCTTTCACAGTCTACATTTATTGAACATGTATATAAGACATCGTGCTGAGGACATAAAATGGATGGAGCCTAATTTCTGCCTTCTGTGGAGGTTCTGGCCTGTGCTCACATCATACTATGTTATAGTTGGAATACTTTCTGGTAGAAAAAAAGTCATTTAAGCATGTGCCCCATCACATCCACTCTTCATAACCTCAAATAGTGGGTTTAGTTTAATTTTGCACCTGTGTGCCTCAAAGGAGAAAGTAATGACCCAGCATTTTGTTAAATAAAGCCAAACTGTTCTTTTAGCTGCAGTCATCATGTGCTCTCCTTGAAGGTTAAGAGCCTACAGAAAAACCTAGTGCTAAAATTATTGAGTTTTATAATTTTATTCCACTAACAAGTGATGGTTTTCACTAAGCAGAAAAGAGGCATAAGGCATTTAGTGGGATAGGTGGTTTCGAGACTTTCCTAGTCAAAGGATTTTTATTTCATATTAACAACATCAGATTTTCTCTGAAAGCTTTCTTTTGGAAAGACCATATTGAACCTCAGAATGTATTTTAAGTGACTTAATCACTGTAATAAAAAAAGATAAACACTGTGGCTGTTTTCATAAATTTCAATGTTCATTTTATGTCTTTGCTGCAGAAGAAAGTCAAGAGGGAAAAAATGAACTCCAGCACTTTGGTATAGTTCATCTAAAATTTGTTTTATTTTTGTTTGTTTGTTTCCTTAACAGTTAGGGCTATATTTACCATTTGGGACGGGGTAAATGCAGCAACAATGACTTTGGCAGAAACTTTTTTTTTTTAAAGAAACTGAGAATTTTGGAATATTTCCAAAACATTACACTAAGGAACCTTTAATTGGTAGCAGTAAAGTTTTGTTTAAGCTTAGCCACTTAGTATTTTATGCTTGTCTGAAAAAAGTTGCCTAGTATGAGGCTGCCAAAGAGCATACAATACACACAATAAGTTAAATTTGTAGTTCAGTATGCCATCTTGAAACAAAATGGTGACCGAGGAGAATTTTCAAGTCAATGTAACATTTTATGGGTTTCTGGGAAATATTTAATGTAAATTATTGTAGAGTCTTCTATTTTAGATTGGCAAATTAATCAAACTGTAATGGAAAGTCTAACTCTAAAGTTTTTCTAGTTCGTTTGCTTTAAATCAATGGATTTAAAATTTGTTGGTGGATATTCATAAGTTGGAAGAGCTCTATAAATTAAAAATTGAAAATCGTATTCTTTAGAATAGAATGGAATGCTTTTCCAAAGAGTTGTATTTTGCTCGTGTTTAATCCAATTTCAAAGACTCCTGTCTTCTTATCAAGCTGTGCTGCACAGATAAAGGCTATGGGCAGATCTTGGCTACAGTTGACGGCGTTATCACAAGTGTAGACTGTCTTGTCTTTGCTAGATGCCCTAATAATGAGACACTGAATCTAATTCTAACCTTATGGTGCTTCATTTGTCAAATCAAGGCCATCTAAATCAGAGCTGGAAAGAGGGAAAGAGGTGGTGTTGAGAAATCTCTGAAGAAACCGGCTTAGAAGGCTCTCCTCTCTCTCTTCCTGCAAACTGATTCTGAACCTTCGATGTTTTCTCTGCATATCTCAGTGATCTGGGTTTTTTTCTCCTTCCTCTTTTTCCCCTAAATTATCATTATCAATAAAATAATTAGTATGTGCTGCTGATCTAATAGAGCGATTTAAGTTACATAAATTTAATTGAATTTTCTTATCATTGAAAATAGGATTAAAAAGCCCCAACCCCACCAACAACCAGATAATTCAAATTTCAATTATATTCAATCTGGCTTTTTGTTCTTAATTAGTCAAATTTGTTTGTTAATATATAGATTCAATCATAGGGATGGGTAAATTGTTTCTGTTTTCTATGTGCTTAAAATGTAGGCATAACATTGATCTAAAAATAAAATCAAGTAGGGGTGCCTGGGTGGCTTAGATGGTTAAGCATCTGCCTTCGGCTCAGGTCATGATCCCAGGGTCCTGGGATCGAATCCCGCATCTGACTCCCTGCTCAGTGGGGAGCCTGCTTCTCCCTCTCCCTCTGCCATTCCCTCCGCTTGTGCTCTCTGGCTTTCTCTATCTCTCTGTCAAATAAATAAATAAAATCTTTTAAAAAAAATAAAAATAAATAAATAAAAATAAAATCAAGTATATAGATATAGGTACATATGTGTATGTATAGTGCGAGAAAGAGAAAAAGGAGGGGAATGGGAGAGAAAGGAAGGGGGGGAGAAGGGATGAAGGGGAGAGAGAGACACGGAACTTTTGGTTTGGTAAGGGAATGGGGTTTGAAGGTCACAGGTGGAGAAGTTATGCATTCTATGGAATATTTGCAAATGTAAATAATTCCTAGACCCTGTCTGCTCTTAAGTACAGAGATACATTTTGAAGTTTGTTTTTTTTTTTTTTTTAAGATTTTATTTAATTATTTGAGAGAGAAAGAGAGAAAGACAGAGAGGGGGAGCACAAGCAGGGGGAGTGGCAGAGGGAGAGGGAGAAGCAGGCTCCTCAGTAGGGAGCCTGAAGCGGGGCTTGATCCCTGGATCCCATGATCCCAGGATCATGATCTGAGCGGAAGGCAGATGCTTAACCAACTGAGCCACCCAGGTGCCCCCATTTTGAAGTTTTTAATTTCATTTTTCTTCTCTGCCACTCCTGTGTTTTCCCCTTTATTAGTTTGAAAGTTACATTTGTAGTGGTTACCTTAGATACTTTGAAGGACAAATTTAACCTAATACAATCTAATGTTAATAATTAGACAATCAAATAATCCTTCCAAACAATAAAGGACTTTAAAATGCTTTAGCACTAATCACCACACCTTTGGAATTACATGCTATTGTTACCCAGTAAATCGGTACCTATGTGTGGACATTCTTTAAAAAAAAAAAAAAAAGAAAGAAAGAAAGAAAGAAAAAGAAATTGGGACAGATCAGTTAAGGGTTCAACAGATGTAAATTTTTATAAATAATTTATAAACTAATTAATAATGGAAATGTACAGGAATTTTTTATTCCTAAGACACCCATAGTTTGTAACCATTCCATATCATGGCAGAACATATTTATGTTCTGACTCGAGTCTTGGTTCACAGGCTCCCGTGAACATACTCATTGATTATTTCTATCAATGAGGGTTGCAAATAAAATAAGCAGGGGAATCTTGGTGATAGGACATGATAAAGCTGGTAAATTACAAGCAGATTACACAGAAGCTCAGTGGTTTTCATGGATCTTGCCTCAGAAACTTATACTATTTTATGGCTTTAGCTACAGTACAGATCAGATTCCTGAACAGTACTCATATTATAAAAAGGTACAACATAATTTTGGCCTTATAGAAACATACAATATGCTAAAAGCACCTTCAGTCCTGGGTTTTCTGGGGAGGGGGGAAAGGTTATTGAGCACACCATCTGTTCTGTCTTATATTTATGTAATGCTTCATCCCCAGGGCATTTCTGTTTATAGATGGGCAAAGAACAGGCAACAAGAGAGAAAAGTTAGTGGGAGGGTCATGGCAAACATGAGAAAAATAAAAATGGTGTGAGTTGAAGGATTGGTAAAACAGTATATTTTTCATCTGTGACCTATTTATTCTTTATAATCCTATTTATAAAATTAAACAGTAGTATTAATAAGAGTAGTACTTTGGCATCAAAACATCTTTTTGGAATCGTACCTTTTTTGGTGGTGTATTATTGCTGAGGGACCACACAGAGGTCCCATTACCATCCATATTATAGGGGAACTAGATTCCAGTGGCATACAGTTGTCCCTGAGGCTGATGGGGTGAAATTAGACTTCTGGTACATCTTGAAGGAGTCCAATAAACAAATCCCTCTCTTACCAATTCAAATTAGGAACCAGTTGGAAAATACGTTCTAGCAGAGAAACTAATGGATGTTATTACCAACAAAGTTGATTGGGGAATGTGGCTTTAGGTATATGGCTAACAGGGCTTGCTAATTTTTGACTCCCGGTTAGTAAGAATTAAGTACCCAGTCACAGTAGTGCTGGACCACCTGAGGCGAAGCCTCCCCGCAATGGCTGAGCCACCCCTAGCAGTGACCACATGGGGCACCAGAGAGGGTGGAAGAGCGCCCAAGGGGAGGGGGGAAGCCTGAAGCATCCTTTGCTCAAATTCACAGGTCAGAAAAACTGCTCCTTGCCCAGGTTCCTCCCATGATCTTCCATCCTGGAGAGAAGAGTGGACATCTCCTCCTCTCTGTTGAAATATCTTCTTGTCTCTCTACTAGTATTAAGTTCGTCCCCTGCATCCTACCATCTTGTTCTCCTGTGCTTTCCTTTGTTCTCATTAACCTCCCTGGGGTGAGGGGGGTGGTTGCCTCCTGTATTGATCCTGCACAGCCATCAGACATTTTTTTCTGCATTTTCTCCTAATCACTTATTTCAATCATGTATTGTAGGCTTAGAGATATAGTATTAACATCAGTTATACCCATTTACGATGCAAACATGGGAACACATATTTTATGTATTTTGAGATCTCTATATGAAATGACACAAATCTTAATTATCTATATTCAGGAAAGAAAAATTAACTTTTTACTTTGGTTAAAAACATGGAATGTGTGAATGCTTAAGGAACATTACATCTGTTAAAACTATAGAATAAGTTTATTTATATACAGAACCTAGACATTTGTTTCCCTAGAGGTAGCAATAGCTAGATAGAAGCCATTGATTGGCTATCTATTTGGGTAATTTTTTCATTTCTATGTAAAGTAGTTTCTTGATTGCCTTTGGTTCCTTTGTTATAATCTTACTAGGAATTAAGTGCTACAGTTTTTATGGTTTTCTGTTTGGTTCTTCTTAAATACTTTAGGGAAAAAGCCTTTTGTTGACCACAATCCTCAGAGAAAAACAAGTTCTAAAACAAAATGCATCAAAGTTGCTGCAAAGTTTCCCAGCTAATCTTTTACTATAAATGATATTTGTAACACTAGGCAGCACACACTGACTTATTGATGCGGTGCTGGGTGACTGAGAGTTCCTGTGGCTTGTGCAAACCTGGCAATTAGGGTCTTACAGATACTTCTGTGAACATTTTTTATATCTAGATGAAGAAATGCAATTTCTTGCAAAAACAAAACAAACAAACAAACAAACAAACAAAAAAACAACCAACCAAAAAAAAAACCCCAAACATGTCCACGGATAATGTAGGAAAAGAAACAAAAATAAAAAGAATATATGGACTTTTAATTTGGTGAAATGAAACATTAAATGTCACCGGCAGGACAAATAATCATCTCAAGTGTACACCCTTAGGGTATTATTATATGCAAGGTGACTAAATAAATATATACACCAACATGACAGCATGTCAGTGAAATGTAAGCAGTTTTTCAAAAGCTGTTTATATGCACTATCAAAAATGCCTAGTTAATCATTTTCTACCTGCTAGTTCTTTCTAAACCTCACCTCCCAGCCCTTCCATCTTCCACATTAAGCAAGGGGCCTGTCTGAAGATGAGGAAAATTTGTGGCTTGGTTTGCAGGTGGGGTCATCTACACTCTTGGAAGGGAAAGATATTCTGTCTTTCAATAGTAACAATTTTTAAGGGAACCATTTCAGGACTTCACCAACCTCTATCTTGAACATTCTTTAGATCTATTGTAACTCTTTCTTGCTGTAACATAATGTTGTAACTTAGTCTTTCCTCAGTTAAGATATAGGGCTGACCATTTACGGTTCTTTCCATTTTGTAGAGAAAAATTTTATCAGAATGCACATTTTATGATGGCCCTGACTTTGCTTTGTTTATTGTGCTCTTTATTCCACCTAAAACTATCTGGAACCTAACAAGCCAGCAGTAAGTGTTTAGTAAATGAATGGATGAATTTTTTTCTTCAGAACAACAATATTCTTTTAAACTTTTTCCAGAGATTACATTCCATCCCTGCCCCCCAAAGAAGATGTTTCATATTTCCTCTGTATCTTGTCCAGTTTGGTGCTTTTGGACACAGATTTCTAGACTTTAATAGCTATGTTGTCATTGTGTTAATCACCATCTTCATCACTGTAATAAAAAAGATGAAAACATTTATATTGTTTATAAAATAGTGTAAGTGGATGCCAATGGACATTCCCCTCCAAGGCCCTCTTAAAGATCTATAAACTGTTTTCATTTAAAGGAGATTATATTATGCTTACAAATTAAAATCTCTTTAGTTTCAAAATTGCTGAGAAAGAAAATCTAAGAAAAGAGGTACTATGTCTTACTCTTGCAAAATATTTAAAGAATTCAAAATGTTTTTGTTTGGCAGTTACTAGTGAAAAGTCAAAATCTGAACTTCCATCAAGACAGGAGGTAGATTTATAGAAATTCTGTACTTAGAAAGTATCTGGATGGCCTTAACTGATCTTCACGTGTGTTGTTGTTTTCATAACTTTGCAGGTTTTTATTTTTGGCAGGCCAAGAGGAAGGATGGCTGATTTTTTTGTCCCCATTTCCCTTTTCACCTCAGATGGAATAATTGAATGATGTTAACTCCGTATAACATCTTTGCCTAATTCTCACTGGGAAACTTTCCCATGTACCCTGCTGCCTTTCAGAGGACATGTAACTAGGGGAAAAAGATGGTTTCGCAGAAGACCTGTGTGCAAAGTCCTATCAAATCCTAAACCTCATTGGGTCAAGCAAGGAATTGGAGAGACTCTTACTTTTCTGTTCCTTTAATAATGTACATGATCAGACTGACAGCCCATATTGAGGATCAAAATAAGTATTACTTATTATGAATTATAATTATTAAATATATTCTAAATAGGCTTAGAATCTATTTCTTATAAAGGATATAAGTAAAAACACATTTTTATCTAGATAGAAGGTATAGAAGAGATAGAAAGTATAATTCTCCCCCAGAAGTATTTTGGAGACTGTCATGTATCATAACATTATAAGTAATGGGCTTAACCAGGTGTTTTTCCTTTGGGTTCGAAAAATTACTTGCTACTGTGTTCAATTAATAATATTGTATTAATAACATATCAGTCATACATTCAGGGTAGGATTTGAAAATTATAATCTTCCCGTCTTGCCTTATTATTTCTGAGAGATTGCTCAAAGAAGACAAGTTTTACAGGACAAATTTCCTAAGATAAAACCAATCTTGGTATTAAGGTCTTTGCTACTTATCATCAGATTGAATCAGGATATCAAGAGAATCAGTAGAATAGAATTGAGAATCCAGAAACACCCTTTACATTTATGTTCACTTGATTCTTGACAGAGATATCAAAACAATGAAATGGGGAAGGAATAATCTTTTCTACAAACAGTGCTGAGACAACTAGATAGGCACATGCAAAAGAATGGAATTGGACCCCTTCCTCACACCATGAACAAAAACAAGCTAAAAATGGATGATAGCCCTAAATGCAAGAGCTGAAACTATAACATTTTTAGAAGAAAGCAGAAGAGTAAATCTTTGTGATCTTGGGTTACTCAAAGCCTTCTTAGATATAACACTAAAAAGCACAAGAGACAAAAGAAAAAGGTAGATAAATTGAACTTCATCAATATTAAAAACTTCTGTGCTTCAAAGAACACTATTAAGCACATGAAAAGACAAACCATAGAGTGAGGAAAGATATTTGTAAATGATATATCTGATAAGGGACTTGTGTCTAGACTATATAAAGAACCCCTACAACTCAAAACAAAACAAAACAAGAACAAATCATCAATGACAACCCAATTAAAAAATGCAAAGGGTCTGAATTGAGATTTCTCTGAAAATGATATATAAGTAGCAAATAGGACTTGAAAAGATGCTCAATATAACTAGTCGTTAAGAAAATACACACCCAAACCACAACGAGATGTCATTTCACACTCACTAGGGTGGCTATAATAAAAAAGACAGACATTTATAGTAAATGATTACGAGGATGTGGAGAAATTGGAACCCTTATACATTGCTGGTAGGAATGCAAAATGGGATGTTAATTGGAAAAGAGTTTGGCAGTCCCTCAAAAGGTTAAACATGAAGTTACTATGTGATCCAACAAGTTCACTCCTGAGGATATACCCAATAGAAATGAAAACATATGTCCACACACAAAAAATGTGCACAGAAATGTTATAGCAGCATTATTCATTATAGCCCCAAAGTGGAAAAAAACAGGTGCCCATCAGCTGATGGGTATTTGTTTTTTTCCACTTTTTGGCTACAACATAGGTTAACCTAAAAGCATTATAGGAGGTGAAAGAAGCCAGTCACAAAGAACCCATATTGTATTATTCCATTTATATGAATATGCACATATATTTTTAAAATAGGCAAATCTGTAGAGATAGAATGTAGATTAGTTTTTATCTAGGGCTGAAGGGATTAAGGGGAAAATGAGAAGTGACTGCTAATGGGTTTGGGTTTCTTTTTTGGGGTGATGAAAATGTTCTAAAATTGATAGTGATGATTGTTACATAACTCTGTGAATAAGCTAAGAACCACTGGATTGTATGCTTTAAAAGAGTGAACTTTATAAATTTTATGTAAATTATATCTCAATACAGCTGTTATTAAAAAAAGATATCTGAGGAATGGCATGCGATTTAGTAGTTTGAGTATCTACATTATATTAAAGCATCCCAAACTGCTCCTTGTAGGCATTGTGCCTAGGGAGGGGTAACTTCTCATGCAGAGGACTGTCTGAATCGGAATCCTGATATGACCTTTTGTTAAGTCATGGGATCTTGGGAAAATGATTCATTCTGTGGCGCAGCTTCCTCATTCATAAAATGGGAATAATAATGCTACTATGGTATAGAGTAGTTGTGATGCTTAAATGAGTGAGATGCTTTCATAGTGCCGGGCATGCAGTAAATCAGTCAATGCTGTGTAAGTATTTGTTATTAGGATAGAGTCTACAAATTTCAAAATTTCATCCTCTGGTGCTGACTGAATTCCAGCTCGTCCTGTTTCCAACTTAGGGAATAAATACATTAAAAAAGGAGCCCAACTTTGAGTAAGGAAAATAGATTTCCTGGGACAAATTTCAGACAGATAGCAAAACAAGATACAGAGGAAGAATAAAATAACATCTGCATTTGCCTCCTCAGGATCCAGTTCTTTATGATGGAAAAATGGAGAGAATGATTGAAAGAGCATCAGCCAGAGGTAGAGTTATTAGCTAGTGATGGGATGAATAAAGTAGCTGAGGGCCACCTTGAGGGTCAAGGGCATCAATTAGAAAGGATCGGGGGAAAAATTGAATAGGATGATTAATATTCTTGGGGTAGCAAGAAGGTCAGCAGGCCAGGATCCCGACATGGGGTAATTTAGTTGATTGGTGAAATAAGGGTAATAAACCTAGTCCCAGGAACGGTTCTGTTAACACTAGGAGGATCCATGTTAAGATTTAGGCCTTAACATTGGCTAAATTATTTTTGAAATACCTCATTTTGACCCTAGAAATTTTCCAGTAGCCATTTCTGATACTCTGATGAACATTTACTCTTCAAGACCGAGGAAACAAAAATTGACTTAAAAAAAAATTCATTGGCTTTGATAACTGATATATTTGCCAAGTTGGCAGATTCATGTTCTCATTATTTATATCCATGGAAGAGAACAATTCATCTTCCAGGTTAAACATGAGATGGACGACTCACATTTAACAATTCACAGATGACTGAGGACTAGCTGGGTTATTGCTTCTTATTGATTGCTTTGCAGGATTTCTAATATTGTGGGGATTATTTTAAGGCTTTTCTGACTTGGCCTTGATGGTCACAGTCAGTTGCTCAGTTGTTCAGCCATAGGCCTAAAGCCCACATTGGAATGACCTGTATGCCTTTTGATCTCCCTTCACCAACAGAGGGGGAACTAGGGAGGAAATCAAAGACTTTTAAAGGTATAAGATGTAAGATGTAGCAAAACACGTAGGTCTATTCTAGAGTAAGATGGCAAAAGGGTATTCTAGAAATCATCTGTAATTAAATATTGTCAAAGGGAGATTAGAAAGAAATTCAGGATCACCTGAGTTTCAAGTGACGTTAGATGGGGGGGTCACTACAGTCTGGGGTCCACTCGGATGTGTCCCATACCTCTCCTTCTGAAGCCCCAAAACCATTTGGGCTGTTTGGAAGGTTTGGATGATTTTATGCGATTGTGAAAACAGAATACCATTATGTTTAATTATCATACGTATTTTATATAGGCATTGGTGCTTCCAAATGAAAGAAAAACACACACTTCCAACAAAGAAGGATGGTGTAAATAGAAAGACCATTGAATTGAGCACCCATTAACTGCCATTAGCTGACTCCATGATTTTGCAGAAGTGATTTTTATCTCTGAGTTTTTTTCAAAATTAGGTAGGGAAGACTGGGAGATTAGAGGGGGAGGAACAAGTGGGTGGGCTAGACTGTTGAGGTTCATTCCATTACTAAGATACTCTGGTTATTCCTGGAACTTCTTTGAAGCTGGATCTATTGTTCTTTTATTGTAAGTGGGGGTGGAGTGGTGCTATTTTCCTTTAGGAAAGTACGTGAGGGTCAGAGAGCCAGCTGATTTTATTGTCAAGTCTCACTGGGGCTCTGAGGTTTGCCTTTGAGTAACTAGTAGAGAAATCTAGTCCTCTTTTCCTCCCTAGCCACCCCCCTTCAGAGTGTCATTTAGCTGGTAGACTGCTTTATTGAAATTTTGTTTCTAAATTCCTCCTAAGAAAAGATCACCTGGAGATAAAATAATGGAATCTTTATAATATGCAAAGTTTACTAAGGGTAAATCAGGGCTTTATCTCTTGTTCAAAAGGGTGATTCTCAAAGTGTTGTCCCTGGACAGCAATACCAGATCACCTGGGAACATATGAGAAATGCAAAATCTCAGGCCCCACCCCAGACCTACTCTACCAGAAACTGGATGAGGCCCAGCAATCCACGTTTCCCCAAGCCCTGCAGGGGATTTTGCTGCACGCCACAGTTTGAGAGCCCCTGCCCTGATGCTGATGTAGCTCACCGGCCGGAAGCTTTTATTGGATTGTTTGCAGACCGGAAAGGTAATACCCTCCTAAAGTGGAACTTGAGGAATTATAAGGTCCGCAGAACAGTTTGAATGAGGCCACGAAGCAATAAGATCTCCCCATTCGAAGAGCAAGGCTTCACATTCTGTTCCTGGGAGGGCAAAGCCAGCGTCTGACAACCAGTGTGGACAGGGTTCAGGCCAAAACCTAGGTCCACAGAGAGCCTGGTCCATCCTGTTCCCAGATCCTCTCTGCCTAGGAGGAAATGTGATTGTTGGAGTTGGGAAAGGAGCGTGGATTCAAGTCCCACCTCCGACAGGTCCTATTCTAGTCGTGAGAACTTTGGGAAATTCCTCCATTCCTCTGAGCCTCGGTTTCTTTGTCTTTGCAACTAATACCTCCTGCAAAGCATCGAATGGCTTAGGTGGCTCACAGATAGTAGGTACTCAATAAACACTGGTTCGCTTGCTCCCTGGGTATGTAAGGCTGATCCCCAGTTGGTACATTCATTCAGACTGATCCATGTCCATGCTGTACTAGTTGACAGTTATTTCACAGATCAGCCCTGACTGTAGAAATATAAGCACATTTTCTTAAGGGACAGATGTCGATCCTCTTTTAAACCCAAACCCAGGGGAAGTTTAAAGTGTGCTTAAACAGATGAAAAAGAATGTTGATACTTAAATTATTGTCAAAAACAAGACACTACAAATTCTTTTTTTTTTTTAATTGGTCAAATTTAGGGCACCTGGGTGGCTCAGTTGGTTGGGCGACTGCCTTCGGCTCAGGTCATGATCCTGGAGTCCCAGGATCGAGTCCCGCATCGGGCTCCCTGCTCGGCGGGGAGTCTGCTTCTCCCTCTGACCTCCCCTCTCTCATGCTCTCTCTCTCTCAAATAAATGGATAAAGTCTTTAAAAAAAAAAAATAAATAAAATAAAATAAATTGGTCAAATTTAAATTTTGGAAAGATGGCTATTTCACAGTGAAAACCTCTAGGAAGATCTTTCTTTTTTTTTCTGTTTGGTATTTTATTTTTTATTTCATTTTTTTTTTTAAAGATTTTTTTATTTATTTATTTGAGACAGAGAGAATGAGAGAGAGAGAGAGAGCACATGAGAGGGGTGAGGGTTATAGGGAGAAGCAGGCTCCCTGCCGAGCAGGGAGCCCGATGCGGGACTCGATCCAGGGACTCCAGGATCATGACCTGAGCCGAAGGCAGTCGCTTAACCAACTGAGCCACCCAGGCGCCCTCATTTTATTTTTTAAAAAGATTATTTATTTATTTATTTGAGAGAGAGAGAGTCAGAGATAGCAAGAAAGAGGAGAGGGAGAACCAGGCTCCCCACTGAGCAGGGAGTCTGACTTGGGGCCATGACCTGAGCCTAAGGCAGATGCTTAACTGGCTGAGCCACCCAGGCATCCCTGGTATTTTATTTTTATCTTTTTAATTTTTTTTTTTTAAGATTTTATTTATTTATTTGACAGAGAGAGACACAGTGAGAGAGGGAACACAAGCAGGGGGGAGTAGGAGAGGGAGAAGCAGGCCTCCCGGCTGAGCAGGGAGCCCGATGCAGGGCTCGATCCCAGGACCCTGAGATCATGACCTGAGCTGAAGGCAGACGCTTAACGACTGAGCCACCCAGGCGCCCCATCTTTTTAAATTTTAATTCCAGTGTAATTAACAGCCAATGTTATATCAGTTTCAGGTGTACAATATAGTGATTCAGCAATTGTATATAGGAAGATCTTTTCTTGAAGTCACTACTGGAACCCTTGTTAGGAAATTAGATGAAATGCCAATGACCATAGTGCCATGATGCATTCTGAGAAGGCTTATTGGCCATGCATAGGTCTGGGGGCACTTCCTAAGCAGCTGAGAGCCCAGAATTGACTCACAGCCCCAAGTAGGTGCTGGGGGCAGGTGCTATGCTGCTCTCAGAGAGTCAGGGGCCATGCACACGAGGTTACTTTGAAGTGCCCTCACCCCCTGAAGAGGCACTGGATGTGCTTTGGAGCGGGGGAGCCTTTTAAGGTCTTGGAGTCTGGTCTTCATAGATGTTTTTCAGTACGGTCTTGGTTCATTAATAATTTGCATTTGCCACCTTGACAACTTTCTCAAATATAAAATCCACTGCAAAAATCTTTGATTTTCCTCCTTAGTTCTAAAAAGTGAGTTTTAAAAGATCCCTATTGCTGTGCCCATCAGAATATCATTTAAAAAGCTTCAATTCTCCAGCCACTTATGTGTTGCCTGCAAATTCTTTAAGGTTTCTTCGGCAGATCTGGGGAGATGTCTAAAGCAGTCCGCTGCTTTCACGCAGCCCAGTCCCGCTGTTACAGAAGGATTCTGTCAGCTCAACACCGGTTAAATAAAACCGTGCAAAAATAACATCAGAGAAACAAATTACCTATGACCTATTTCCTCTGAGGAACCAGGTTTCAACCTTCCCTTAATTTTCTCTAACTGTGGGGCTGTTGGAAGGCACTCATTCTTAGGGGTATGGCTCATCCACTAGTGGAGACTGTTTGTCATATCTAATTGGTGTTTCCTTCAGGATCACATGGCCTATTGTTCAAACTTCATTATCACTATTTGTTCAAATTGTATTTTATTTCTCTTTAGATGTTTATTATTTTTTACTTTTTTAGACATTTATATTTTAATATTTAAAATATTGCATTCTAATTATACCAGTTCACATTTCTCAAATGTCTGTTTAAAAGAAGGAGAAGATGAATTCTCTTCTTGAAAAAAATCACACGTGCCATTTAGGAAGGCAGAGCACACCCAGATGAAATAATAAAAGAAAAAAATTTTTTTTAAGATTTTATTTATTTATTTGACAGAGAGAGACACAGTGAGAGAGGGAATACAAGCAGGGGGAATGGGAGAGGGAGAAGCAGGCTTCCTGTGGAGCAGGGAGCCCGATGCGGGGCTCGATCCCAGGACCTTGGGATCATGACCTGAGCTGAAGGCAGACGTTTAACTACTGAGCCACCCAGGTGCCCCAAAGAAAAAATTTTAAAGCAGTAAATTGACAGGTGCTAAAGAATAATTTGCAAAAATGAGCAAAGTTCAAGAGCAACTAGTTAGAAAAATGAACAGACCCAGGCAGTGTACTCAAAAAGGCTTCTGGGAGGCAGTGAAATTTATTTTGGGTTTTGATAAAGACACATTTGGATTAGAGAAAACTTGTGAGGGGACATGTTAGACAAAGTGGATAATTAACTTCTGTGAAGGGTAAGGAAAGCAGCTTTTATTTCAGGTAGATGTGGAACCATAAAAACAATTAGCTTGTCTTTTCTTACATTGTAAGACTTAGGATGAATAGGAGTACATATATAGCAAACAATCTATTACAGCTACTCTTCGTTTCTTCCAATTTATTGAAAATCCCAGCTACATTTTAATTGCAGATTAGCCCGCAAATGCTCTAATATTGACTGTTTTCAATTTTGTTCCTCCAAATTGTACTTGCTATATCATTTTTCATCTAATACATGTCTATAATTTTTGGCTTTGTTCTCTTACATGACATTAAGTGATTGTAGACCAGGCAAAGTTTGTATACTAATTCAATGACTCCCTATCTACCAGCTGTTGTGTTCTTTTTTCCCCCTCCTAAGTGGAACAAACTTTCTTCTGCAAAAATTTACTTTAGTCACAAACTGGTGTTTATGGTCATTTTAGAGAGAAAATTCCATAAACCCAAGTGAGCACTGCTGTTTTGTTATGCCATCAGGTCAATGCTGGCGAATGGAAACCAGCATCTCCCAGTGCTCTGAAGTGGGGGCATCTTTTTTTCGGCTTCTTACTGACTGTGAGAAATGGCTGGATTAAAGCAGCAAAATATTTCAATGATGCAGAGCAAAGGTGACTTCCTGTTTTGTTTTAGGGTTTGTTTCCTTCTCTTCTCAATGAAGGCTGTGTTTTCTGACAGTCTGCAATCCTTTTGCTGGGTGAAAGGGCAGGGTGCAGGGCCTCTGTAGGTCATTCCATTTACAATATGCCCTGAGAAGGCAGAGGGGGAGAGGAAGGAAAAGGGGCGGCTCATTAGTGGAAGGAGCAGACCAGGAGGGGATCTGTTTTCTATTTTCTTCTCTAGATTGAGCTAATTTGGATGGGAAGGGTTTTATTGTTGCCATCATCATCATGATTATTATTACCTGTGTGGTGTAATTTTCCTGCGCGGTTCTCTCAAGTGTTAGGTGAAATTGTTGGTGACAAGAGATAAATAATTAGTGTCATGTTATTGTAGTGAGTAAAATCAGAATAAAAAATATCCAAATACTTCTAAGCAGGTAGTTTTTTACTCTTAAGAAGCAAAATTCAAAAATTCTAATTCTGCAGGGCAAAGAAGAAAAAATTTAAACCTGTTTCTTGCTTCTGGTGGCCTACTTGTAATTATGTACAGCATTTCTTCTTCCTTTTTTTTTTTTTTGAAAGGCAGTCTCCCCCCCGCCCCCCACTTCGTTATTCATAACGCAGACTCGAGTAGACCTGACCTCTGGGTTGATAAGCCTCCACTGCTGCATGCAGGGGGCTGTGTTTTCTGTGACTTGGACATGTAAAGCGACATTGCTGCAGTCCATCCTCCTCAGGTCTGACTTTGTGCAGAGCTGGTGATCCGCAGAGGTAAAGCTGTAGTTTGCTTAAAGACCCACCTCCAGGGAGCGAGGGTGCTTGGGCGGGCTCCCAAGTGGGGAACTTGGGGTACTCCTCCGTGAGGGATTGTGGTTGGCTTTCAGCGAGGGGCTGGGGCCTCTTCTTTGGAGCCAGTGTGGGGATGGGGAAGGAATGCACGTCTCAAGTCAGCGCCGTGTGGGGTTGTAGCGTCCGGGCTGCTTCTCCAGGCTGCCCTCCCCTCTGCCTCCAACCCGCAGACCTTCTCTCCTCCATCCCCGCTCCCTTCCCGGGAAGAGGAGCCGGCGTTGGAGGGCTGGGACTGCACCCGGCGCGGGGGGCGGGCGGAGCTGCCTCTCTGGCCAGGAGGTGGGAAAGTGAAGAGCAGCGGGTCCGAGGCACAGACCTCGCGTCGGGGCTCCTGCGGCCGGCGGGTCCTTCCAGCCTGCGGCGGTCGCTGCAGCCGCGGCAGCTCACACCAAGAGCTGGATCTTTTTGCTCAGCCTGCAAGACTTGAAAACTCTTACTGCACCCTCCTCCCCCATTAAGAGTCTTTTCCCTCTGGTTTCCCCTCCATCCCCCGCCCCCGACCTCCCCCCTTGGAGAATTTCATGCTTCTGTTAGCACCTTTTCGTAATCCAGGGGACGTGACAGTCCAGAGCTCCAAGTGCCTCAGCTGAATTCTACTTTTGTTTTTATTTCTCCCTCGCTTCCTCTTGTTTTCCTCTAATCTGATTCATCTGCGAGGTCTGACGCTTCTGCCAGAGGGAGCAAGGAATAAAGAGATGCTGCTGCCCCAGAAGGCTTAGACGTCGGGAAAGAAGAGCCAGAGCGGCAGGGGCGGCGGCGGCAGGAGGTCGGCGGAGCTCGTGGGACCCCATTGGGGGAATTTGATCCAAGGAAACTGAGATCGTCGGGGGAGGAGAAGCTCCCAGATCATTGTGTCCACTTGCAGGAGGGGAAGAGGGGACCGCGGAGCGGGCCTCTCGGCGTGCTCGGCACTGCTCCACCCTGCCCCGTCCTGCCGGGATCATGGTCTGCGGCAGTCCAGGAGGGATGCTGCTGCTGCGGGCTGGGCTGCTCGCCCTGGCTGCGCTTTGCCTGCCCTCGGTGCCCGGAGCTCGGGCTGCAGCCTGTGAGCCCGTCCGCATCCCCCTGTGCAAGTCCCTGCCCTGGAACATGACCAAGATGCCCAACCACCTGCACCACAGCACCCAGGCCAACGCCATCCTGGCCATCGAGCAGTTCGAAGGTCTGCTGGGCACCCACTGCAGTCCCGATCTGCTCTTCTTCCTCTGTGCCATGTACGCGCCCATCTGCACCATTGACTTCCAGCACGAGCCCATCAAGCCCTGCAAGTCTGTGTGCGAGCGGGCCCGGCAGGGCTGCGAGCCCATCCTCATCAAGTACCGCCACTCGTGGCCCGAGAGTCTGGCCTGCGAGGAGCTGCCTGTTTATGACCGTGGCGTGTGCATCTCTCCCGAGGCTATCGTCACCGCGGACGGAGCCGGTGAGTCCTGACCTGGCCCAGCCTCTCTGCTGACCTCCAGCCACCCCGCTTCTCGCTTCTGGGAGTTTTTGCTACTCGCCTTTTACTTTCTAATTCTGCCTTTTTTTCTTGGGATCGCTTCTCTTAATCACCCCTCTGTCGGGCGCCACTTCTTTCTTCTGTCTTCCAGACTGATGCACTCCGTGCCAGTAGGTAATCTGTCTTTCTACAACACGCACTTCATTCCACTCCGGTTACACTTGTTGTCAACACTGACCCTGCACTTTCCAAGCTTTACATGTCCACGTAGCCTCATCTTGTATGAGTGATGCTCCCTTCTTACTGTCTTAATTTGTTTACAGTCACTGCACTTTCTTCCCGGATTCTCTTGCATTCTCAAGCATCCATTTTCCATAGCTTTGCTGTTTTAGCCGCTTGTCAAGATTGTGTGGTGAAAACAGAAAACCGAAGCACCCTTTTCTTCGAATCATTAGAAATGCCTAGATAATTTCAGTAACCTTACTCCAATCCACATATGTTAGTGGTATGTGTTTGCTGAAAGTCCAATTTGAGCAATTACTTTCACCTTAAATTTCCTCCTCCTTTCAATGAGATAAATTGTTCTTCCATTCCGGACTGAAACAGCTGTGAAACATTGCTATGCACTGCTAATTGGCTTCTGTGACTTGCTCCCAGCCACAGAGCTGGCGAAGTGAAATTGCTGGGCTCTTTTCACATTCCCACATGCCTTCAAGTCCCTTTGTAAGTGACATATGGATGAAAGGAGTTATATTTAAGGCGTGCTATCATCATTCACGCATGTAATGTTATTTTTAATCTCAGCCCTTATCCCATTGTTAGGCTCTGCAAGTATGTCTTTAATACCTTATTTCATGCCCTTTGTTCTGTGTGTGCATCAACCACACATTCATCTTAATCTTTCCTTACCGGAAAGCTGGATTGCAGTTCTACATTTAATGGAATCAGTCACAAGTTGTTTTCTCACTAGTGTTTGGTCTAATTTTGACACTCATAACTCTGAAGACCTCAGCTAGACCTAGTTCATTATGGTTCATTTAATTCTCACTCAATGTCACTCTTACCAGTTACCCCTGAACTCAAATTTCACCCTCATAGAATTTCATATTTTATGGTTGGTCCTTTTTCATATCCGCCCCCCCCCCCCCCCCACCGAGGAACTCTGTTATTAGATGTGATGACTTGATTGCCTCTTCTGTTCATTTCCTGGGCATCAGTTTTTTCCTTCTTCTGCCTCTCAACTTGCTCAACCTATGCTCATGCCCTTAGTCCATTTCTAGGTAATAGTTCTTGGTTGTCAGAAAAATGACGTAGGAAAATTGCTTTCTGTGCACATTGACCTGCTTAACGGAAAGTGAGTGAAGAGGCAAAAAGTACAAATAGCTGCAAAACCAACACTGAACAGAAAGATTCCAGAAGCTTTTCCATCGTCCTCTCACTTAGCGAATCGGTCTTATATAGACCTATTGTCCTCTTGATTTTAATCAAGAGCTAAGAACTGGTTGTATACTATAAGCAGAAAGGAATGTATTTCTTATTAATCTTTGGGCTAAAAGAGCACTCTTGAGCCTTTGTACTCACTAACGTCACAGGCTGCGCAGAATCTGGAAGAGCTTGGTCAGTTGCTGCCCTGGTTTGCTAGGCACTTAGAATCAGTTAAATGCTGGCGCTTCACTCAGGCCAAGGACTAGGAATGAGGTGGCTGTGGTTCACTCTGAAATGCTTTCCTCCCCTTAAAGGAAAAGACTTGCTCTGAAACCTCTCTTAGACATGGACCTCAAATGAGAGAGGTTTGGCAAGGGTAACAGCTTTCAAAAACCATGGTCAATATGGATGGGAAGCAGTTTCCTTAAGTGTCCCTGAATTACCTATCATTGGGGACCAAATGCAGAACAATTGCCTCATTGAAGCACTCAAATAGGCCATGCATGGAAACAATTTGTCAGTACGTGAGACCTGGTTTCTGAGCTGCTTTAAAATGCCATAATATCTGCTTTGTTGACAGCATCCTTGCTAGAAAAATAGGGAGGGTTAGGTGGCAGTGGGAACCGTATTTTTGTGATGGTCTCCCTTTACCACAACCTTCAGTGTAAGTCCAAGACACCAGCAGCAGGAGGCAGCTGCAGGGGAGGTGGGGATGGGGAACGGAGAGGTGGAGTCTACCCCCAAGGGTCTCCTGGCTTCCCAGGCCAGCTTGCTGAAAATTGCATTCCCTATCCTGGGTCAAACTGTCAGGCACCTGGAATTACTTAGTAACTACCATATGTGGCCAGTTTAATTTACGATGCAATATACTCTTTGGTTCAGTGGGATATGATAGTTCACGAAGCCCTTTTTTTCCCTTCCTTTAGGTATAAACAGAATTGTTTATGTTTTATGATTAAAAACCAGTCGAATACAAAAATGAGGTCTCCCTGAATAAAAGGGGCCACCTTCACATTCCTTCAATGCCAAGAGGATTTTTAAATCCTACCATTCACAGGGGTCTGTTCCCTCCACAAACAAGTTTAGGCCCATTTACAAAGCAAAGTCTTATTGAAATGGAGTAGTGCTTCAAACTATGTTTTGCTTTCAAAATACTAAGGGCCAGCATACATTTAAAAAAAAAAAAAAAAAGCTCCTATCCTGACCATTACCAACAAATTCCTATGACATTTGTTCTTTTTCCACATTGTCTGTTTACTATGGAGCTGTGACTTCATGCACAACTGCTTCATCTGAGAATTCATTTTGGCCAGTTCAGACCTCGAGTCCAGGCTTCAGGATCGTGTGGCAAGTCAGGAGTGTGGGCCGGGAGCCCGGCAGACCAGGTGCTGAATCTGGACTCTGCCTCCTCTCGAGTGTTATTATGGGGAAATTCTGTAAGCTCTCTGATTGAAAGTTTCTGATCTGTACCATGGAGACAGCCCGCCTCTACGTCCCCCCGGGGCCTGGTGAAGATGAAATGAAGCAGCATCGTACCTGGGACGTAGTCCCTGGCAGATTGTGCGGCTGCTTTGCTCTTTCGCCACGATGATCGTCGTTCTAGCAAAGTGAGGTGTTCTTTTTTGAAGTGGTATGCTGGTCAACGCAGATACAGCTTAGAAGTTTGATCACTTCAGCTCTGGAAACCAAGCTCTATGCCGGGCGGGACCCAACTGGAAAAGCAGATCTTCCTTCTGAACACATAAGCTTAATATTGCATTTTCCACAAATGAACCTGGACCTCAGGCTCAAGAATAAATCCCTTTTGGGGGCACCAGGAAGAAGGAATGAGTCTGAGGGATGTCGGTCAATTACAAGTAGTTTATCTTGGAAATGTAGCGATCAAGAATTTAAGAAAACTTATGGTATGATATTTACCAGCTATTTATTCAACACCCATGGTTCGCCATGCCAAGGGCTTTATAATCAGTCCTCAGTCACTGCTGCTCTCCGTGGCGGTGTTAGCTCGTCAGCCCAGCTAACACACGTCTCCACATCTCTCTCGCCTGCCTGTGCTGCACCAGCTTTCAGGTGCAGGCACCGCTGTGCACTCATTTCTCCGTGCTCTGAGGAACAGGCAGCCTTTTCTTTAGCTCTGGTCTGCAAATATTTGAGGGGCCGAATACCAAGAAGGAAGAATTATTTAGTGTGATAGGAAGGCAAATGGAGTGGAAAGGAGAAATGGAAATTTTAGATTAAGGCCGGAGAGAACCCAGTTCTAAGGATCCCTCATTCCATAAAATATTGAAAGGCACTCTGGACGGGGTAGGGAAGAGGGTATCTCCGCGAGTTCTGGTATTTCATTATAGCTAACCTAATTAGTGGTAATAGAATCTTGCGTAGTCCCCAAATCTTATTTTAATAACTCCTTTTCTATTTCATTCCTACTACCAAACTTCCAAATCATTGTTGCTATAAATAACAAAATCGACTCCGTTCTGTTTGGCCTTTGTCTTTCCACGAGGTGTATAGAAAGAAGAGCTACAGTTTTGAATCATTAAGAATTGGTTCTGTTTCTGCAGTTTCACAGTTTTAGAGGTAGACGCCCTAAGTTGGAATTCCAGTTTTGCCATTAATGTTAGACCTTGAGCAAGTTGTTTGAGATTGACATTGGGAATAGAGAAGAACAAAAGAACTCTTCATATGAAGTGACTGACAAATGGCCAAGCAGAGTGTGAGTGTTTAGCAACAACAGCTAAACAACAATATGTCCTCTCAGGAGAGGGATCTTGGGCAGCAACAGAATGTACCAACATATTCTGTCTGCTGTTTTAAGTGTGTTATGCATATCGACTTATTATAATAACTCCGTGGTAGGTATTTTGAAGAAAAGGAAGCGGAGGCGTACAAGTGATTTGTGCAAGTTCATAAAGCTATTAAGAGAAAAGATTCAAGCCAGAAGCCATTCTCCACTACACTTCCTGTCTCATGAAGAAAGAGGTGATTCATAACTTTAGAAAGAATCGGCGTCTTTTGACTATCAGATTGCAGTTAAAGGATCAAATTTTGTCCATTGTATTTTGAAAGCCCACTTATATGTAGCTTAAGAGAATAGAAGACAGCCCTGGACAGGGATTCCAAGAGATTAGAGATAACTACCTCACTGCCCTTTTGAGATAAGAGTGCATTCCAGACTCTCACATCTAACCCAGAGCCCCTCAATCTCATCATGCCACAAAGTGAACTCCTCATTTCCTTATCCTCATCTGCCTATACTTTTCTAGTATCTTTTATATGGTTATGAGGCCCCAGCATACCCATGCTCCAGGCCTGGGAGTCAGCTTTGATTTTTACCTTATTTTTTTTTTTAAGATTTTATTTATTTATTAGAGAGAGAGAGAACATGAGCAGGGGGGAGGGGTGGAGGGAGAAGCAGAAGCAGACTCCCTGCTGAGCAGGGAGCCCAACACGCAGCTCAATCCCAGGACCTGAGATCATGACCTGAGCCCAAATCAAGAGTTGGATGCTTAACAGACTGAGCCACCCAGGCACCCCCAGAGAGATCATTTCTGTATAGATCATTTGTGTGTTATGATTATTGGACTTGTTCAGGAATAAAACCATTGGCATGTTACTTTAACACTTGGATACATTTATCATGAATAAAGTCTTTGAATAGGGTAAAAGTCATTAAATTAATAGTATATGACTGAGTTGAACTAATGTTTTAGAATCAAGTATTTGTTGCCTATTTGTTTATTTGGTGGTTACTATCTTTCCTTGTATATAGCTTTTTAAATACCAGATGAATAAAAATGAAAAAAAGATAAAAAAAAAATCAAATCCCAGATGATCATTACTAAGCCTGTGAAGGTAATTCATTAATTGTAATTTTGAGTGCTATTGTCCTAAAATGGTATTTAGCCACTCCTTTTTAATTTATTCATGATACATCCTATAAGGAAAAAGGACAGGGGAAGAATGTTATTTTCTGTTAGGATAAACAGATATTAAACTCATTTAACAAAGTGTTACTACAAAATTAAAACTTATATAAAAGTTTGGAGGTGAAGTATCAATAAGAATAGATAGCGAGGTGCAGCAAGTCTCAGCATGCTGTTTTGCTGAGGCACTCTTATTCACTAGAGGCTATGTTCTTAAATAGAACACAGAAGAACTTTATATAAGTACTATTTACTGTGTATCACTACCATTTTCTGGGATTATGGTAGAGTCATTGGCAATTTCCAGTTATTACCATGTCTATTTATCGCACTGGTCCTTGCATGGTATGCTTGCTTTCTGCTGAAGAACTGTTTGGTTTACAGGTAACAAAGGGCATGAGAATGTGTTCTGAATGCTTTCCTGACGCACTAAGAATTTAAATATATGCTAGTCACGTGTGATACATCTATTTATTGAAGAGATGTGTTTGCTTCTTTTAGTTAAGACACAAGTGTTAGGTGAATGCTTAATATGTACGTGGACTTTATTGTGTCAGAAATTTCATGAGACTCAAAAACTTACTAAATCCTGAAATTTTATGTGCAGTTGATGAGGATTCAAGAAAGTGTATCATCTCTCAATCACACAAAAGAAAAGATCTTGTTCTTATTTGACCTAAAAGTAATAGAGTGCCAAGCTCATGGCACTAATAAGAATCCACTTCCTTGAGACTCCTGGGTTCTTACCCAAATTAAATTCACGACTGAATTGGATTTTTATATGGGAACTTTTGAAATAATAATGAATAAAGTATAATTCTTTCTTTATTCTATCACCTTTCAGATTTTCCTATGGATTCTAGTAATGGAAACTGTAGAGGGGCCAGCAGTGGTGAGTGTTTCACTATCTTCCTAATTTTCGTTTGTTTTCAAATTAGTCTTTGTAACCTAGATACTCAACTCTTATATGGGTACATTTATGCCCTATGTTTTAAAAGTAAACTTTAAAAATTATATTTTATTTTAAAAATTAGCATATAATAAAATTGACCTTTTCTCTTGGTCTTTAAAAATTGTGTGGATCTCGTGAGTTCTGTGGATTGTAATGCATGGGTAGACTTGTGTAACCACTACCATGATAAAGATACAGAATAGTTGTTAACACCTCAGAAGAAACTTCCTCATGCTATCTCTCCATAATTACAAGCTTCTCTCACCCTTAACCACTGGTCATCACTGATGTATTCCCCACTCCAGCTTTGTCTTTTTGAGATGATCTTATAAATGGAATGGTAGAGTATGTAACCTTTTGAGATTGGCTTGTTTAACTTACCATAATGTCTTTGAGCTTCATCCAAGTTGTTGCTGCATGTAGCAGTATCGATTCGTTTTAATTGCCAAATATTTTATGACTTGAGTCTATTACCATTTGTTTAGCCATTCATGTCTTGAAGGATTATTGGGCTGTTTCTAGTTTTTGTCAGTCATGGGTAGATCTACTATAAATATTTGTGTAAAGGTTTTTGTATAAACATAATTCTTCATTTCTCTAGGGTAGATATCTAGGAATAGAGTTACTGGGGTTATATGGTAAGGGTATGTTTAACTTTGTAAAAAGCTGCCAAACTGTTTCCAAAATGGCTGTTCAGTTTTACACTAGCAATGTGTTAGAGTTCCAGTTGTGCATCCTCTCTGGCATGTGGTATTTTCAGGTTTTTATTTTTTCAATCCTAGCTATTTTAATAGGTTTGGAGTGATAGCTTACATCTATGGAAGTAGTGCTGTATTCTGGATATAAAGAACCATGTTTTGGTTCCACTGATTTTTCTCTATCGTTTCTCTGTTTTCAATTTTATTGATTTCTGCTCAGTATTGCTTTCCTCTGCTTGCGTAGGATTTATTTTGCTGTCTTTTTCCCCCCCCCTTAAGCTGGAAGCTTAGATTATGATTTGAGACTTTTCTTCTTTTCTAGTATAGTAATTTAATGCTATAAGTATCCATCTAAGGATGGCTTTGTTTGCTTCTCACAGAGTTTGATAGGTTTTATTTTAATTTTTCTTCTGTTTAAAATATTTTATAATTTCCCTTGAGACTACCTCTTTGACTCATGAATTACTTGTGCTGTTATATTTGCTGCTATTTGGAGATTTTTCTCTTTATGTTGTTGTATTTTATTTTAATTCCCCTATGATTAGAGAACATACTTTGTATAATCTTGATTGTTTTAAATTTGTTAAGGTTTTTTCTGTGACCCAGGATATGATTTATCTTGGTGAATGTTTTATTTGAACTTGGGGAAAAATATGTATATTCTGCAGTTGTTGGGTAGAATGATCTTTATTTATTTACTTGAGAGAGAGAGAAACGGAGATAGAGCACAAGCAGGGAGGAGAGGGAGAAGCAGGCTCCCCGCTGAGCAAGGAGCCCAATGCGGGGTTTGATCCCAGAACCCTGGGATCATGACCTGAGCCAAAGGCAGACACTTAAATGACTGAGCCACCCAGGCGTCCCGGGTGGAATGTTCTTTAAATGTCAATTAGATTAGTTAATACTGTTGTTTAGTACTTTTATATTCTTGCCCATTATCTGTGTGCTACATCTATTGATCACTTTGAGATTAATATTTAAGTCTCCAAATATTGTAGACTTTTCTATTTCTCTTTTCAGGGCTATCAGTTTTCTTTCATGTATTCTGAAACTCTGTTATTTGGTGCATTCACAGTATTTTTATGTCTAATTGGGGAATTGACCCTTCATCATGTAATGTCCCTCTTTATCTCGTAATTTTCTCTGCTCTAAAGTCTATTTTCAGGGGCGCCTGGGTGGCTCAGTCGTTAAGCGTCTGCCTTCGGCTCAGGTCATGATCCCAGAGTCCTGGGATCAAGCCCCACATTGGCCTCCCTGCTCAGTGGGAAGCCTGCTTCTCCCTCTCCCACTCCCCCTGCTTGTGTTCACTCTCTCGCTATGTCTCTCTGTGTCAAATAAATAAAATCTTAAAAAAAAAAAAAGTCTGTTTTCTTTGATATTAATATATAGCTTCTTCAATTTTCTTTTGATTGGTATTTGCAAGGTAATCTTTATCCTTTTATTTTTAACATACTTATATTATTATGTTTTAAATAAATTTCTTGTAGACCTGGTATAATTGGGTCATTTTTTTGTTGGTATTGTTTTTTTGTCCATTTTACCAATCTTTGTCTTTTGATTGGTGTGTTGAGACCATTTACATCTAATGTGATTATTGATATGTTTGTATTTAGATCTACCATTTTATTATTTGTTTTCTGTTTGTTCCTTATCTTTTTCATTCCTGTTTTCTATTTCCTAATTTATTTTAGATTATGTGAATGTCTCTCGCTCTCTCTCTCTCATACACACACACATGTATATGTCTGTGTTATATATTTTTTTCACATGATACATGTATCATGAGAATATATATACCTATATTTTTTCTTTCAGACATAAAAAATGTTTCTTTTAAAGATTTATTTATTTTGGGGGAGAGGGGCAGAGGGAGAGTGAGAGACAGAATCTCAAGCAGACTCTGTGCTGAGTGTGGAGCCTGATGCGGGTTTGATCTCATGACCCTGAGATCATGACCTGACCTGAAACCAAGAGTCAGATGCTTAACTGATTGAGTCACCCAGGCACCCTGACATTAAAAATGTTTTAAACAACTCAGTAGGAGAATAGCCTACTATGTTTACACAGATATTTTTAATTTCTATCATTTTTCCCAATTTCTAGTATTCCTTCTACTTGAAGAGCATCCTTCAACACTTCTTTTAGAGTAGTTCTGGTGGCAACAAATTCTCTTAGTTTTCCTTTATCTGAAAATGTCTACCTTTCACCTTTATTCCTAAAGGACATTTTCATTGGATATAGAATTTTGGGTTGGCAGTTCATTCAGGCTTAAAAAAGTTATTCCACTTACTTCTGTCCTCAGTGTTTCTCATGGGACATTGGTAGTTATTCAAATCATTGTTCCCCTATATAATTCATCAGTTTTCTCTGGTTGATTTCAAGAATTTTTCTTGGTGTTTAGTTTTTAGGAGTTGGATTATGCTATGTCTGGAATTTGATTTCTTTGGGCTTATCCTGTTTAAGGTTAAGTGAGTTTCTTGAGTCTATAAGTTTTTGCATTTGTCAAATTTGGGAGGCTTTCAGCAACCATTTCTTCAAATATTTATTTTTACAGCACATTCTCTTCTACTTCCAAGTCTATGATGATGTGAATGTCAGAGCTTTTGTTATTATCCCACAGGTTTCAGAGGCTCTGTTCATTCCCCTCCCAATCTTTTCTGTTTCTTCAGATTAGATAATTTCTTTTGGTCTGTCTTCAAGTTCATTGACTCTTTCCTTGATCATGTCTGTTCTGCTATTGAGCCCATCCAGTGAATTTTTTAATTTCAGTTATTACAATTTTCCCTGTTCAAAATTTCCACTTGGTTCTCCATTGTATCTTCTATTTCTTTCTTGAGACTTTCTATCTTTCCATTCATTTCAAGGGTGTTCACTATTACTTTTTGGGGAATTTTTATAAAAGCTGCCTTGAAATTATTGTTGGATAACTTTAACATTTGTGTCATCTGATTTTTTTTCCTGTACATATTGAGATTTTTCTGGTTCTTCATCTGTGGAGTAATTTATTGCATCCTGGTCATTTTGATTATTATGTTCTAAGAATTTGGGTCTTATTTAAAGTTCTATGAAAAATGTTGATATTTTTATTTTAGCAGGAGTCAATCTTGCTGGGTTAAAGTAGCAAATTCTGACTTGTCTTCTGTGGGTTGTGCTTTCAGTATCCGTTTAATTGTCAGTCTTTGCAATGCCTTTCAGATCCATTCCATGTGTATCCTACCCAGTGGCCAGTGTGAGATCAGGGCAATATCTATCCCATAATTTAGTTTTCAAAGTCTATGGTATACTGCTTAGTGTCAGATTCATATATACCCACAGGTGAACCTACCAGTTCATAAACAATTTTATGGAATTTTTTCTAAGTTCCTCCCTCTCTGTGGTCGTCTCAGTACTTTTCAGTTTGTTGGGGGCTCCCCAGCTTTGGGCTTTTGGCCAGAAAGCTGGAGCTTTATTTATCCCACTCTCTGATGTACTTCCTGTGACTGACTCTGCATCGAGGCCAGATGGTGGGAGGACAAAGCAATGGGACTTTGCCCCAATCTCTTGACACTACATGTTCAATCAGAAAAAAAGGTTCTCTAACATCAGCAGTTTAGGCTTCTGAGGGCCTCCCTTGGTGCAGCTATTGTCAGTACTGCCCCAGGATTTCTTGAGGGATACAAGAGAATGGAGTGTTAGAAGACCCTTTCCGACTTCTTGAGTCAGAACTAGAGGGCTTCTCCTGAAGAATTCTGTCTGCCTAATGCCCACTTACAGGCTATGGGCTGTGTTGAAACTAGGCTGGAGGGTACCAGAGGGGAAAAATTGATGATCCTACTACCAGTTTGATAGTATTGGTCTTCTTTCCCAATCTTCCTGCTACTATTTACTTTTTGGAGTCCTTAAGTAGTTGCTTCATACATTCTGTAACTGTGTTCAGTGGGAGAGACAGGGTGGAGTCTAGTTACTCCATCTTACTATAAAATAAGCTTTCAAATGAAGTATGATGTATGTGAAAAAAAACCCCACAAATCATAAGCATGCAGCTCAGTGACTTGTCACAAAGTAAACACTCTGTGTAACCACTGCACGGATTAGGATGTATACCATTACCAGCGCTTCAGAAGCCTCCTTGTGCCTCTTCCAAATTGCTCCTTCCACCCTTCTTTCCAAAGGTAACTACTAGCAGAAATTCCAGTAGCATATATTAATTTTGCCTAATTTTGATCTTTTATGAATATATATATATAGTGTGTGTGTGTGTGTGGCTTCCTCTGCTCCTTATTATGCTGTGTATAGTAGTACTTCTGAATTTTCATTGCTGTGTAGTATTTTATCATATGAATATACCACACATTATTCTAATGTTCTTGGATATTTGGGTTGTTTCTAGTTTTTATTTCTATGATTAATGCTGTATTTGCTCTTACAAGAACATTATAACTACAATTAGTTACTGTATACCTTTTCTATTTCACTCTCCTCTAGGAATTCGCACTGATTTGGGTCTGTGTGTCCTGCCTTGTAAGGTGTCTTTTCTTTATTTTTAAAAGATTTTTTATTTTTTTATTTGAGAGAGAGAGAGAGAGAGAGAGAGAGGTGTCATTCCCCTCCACAGCCTTGAGATTAGTGGGAAATTCTTTTATATTTGCTTTCATTTCTGATTTAGCCTCCACAGTCGACACATTCTTTCCTTTTGGACTGGACAAGCTTCCCTGAGCACATCCTTTCCTTCTTTATAGCTCCTTGAGTTCTCAACATCCACCATTCAAAGTAGAAACAACAAATAACGGTTGCACTTTACCCACCCCCCCCAGAAAAAAACCCAGCTTTAGTTGTCTTTCAATGTGTTGAATCTCTGTCATAATAACAATATTTAATGAAAAAAAAAGCAGGAGGAATTAGATTTTCTTTCTTGGCTGTGGAGGATGCTGGTGGTGGGAAGGCTTAAGGGAAGGTCTAAGAATGGGAAACGGGACTTCTCAGTAGAAAGTAGCCAATCTGGTTTTATTTGTGATAATCAGTCAACATTCAACTTTGAATTTCAACTTTCTTCCTGACTTTGTTAAATACTATTAACTCTATACTTCTCTCCAAATTCAAGGGAAAATGGAAACTTAGAGGGAAAATACCATTCCTTTTCTATTGAGAATCCTGTATCTTTAAACTATTAATGTCAGAACAAAACAAACTATTGATACCAAAAGAATTACTTTAGTTGTTAATTTACCTGCTCATCCTCTATAAGAATTATTCCACTGAAACGACCTGAGATCATGACCTGAGCCAAAATCAAGAGTCGGATGCTTAACCGACTGAGCCACCCAGGTGCCTCTGCCTTGTAAGGTGACTTATATGTGGAAGTGGAATATTTATTTTATTGAGTTGTAAATAAGTTCAAGATATGAATTTTCATTAGACTGCAGCAGTTTTCACTGTTGATTTCCATTGAATCTTGTCAGAGTGACAAGGGTTTGGCCAGAGGCAATGTCTGCCAAAGGTGCCCAACAAACATGTATCTTGTGAAAAAACGTAAGTGAATGAAAATGACTTATTTAGAATTATTTCATTACCTTCTTGATGCAATTGAGAATGTTTTGGCAGTGTCGTAAAATCAGCTGGAAATTACCGGTGTCTAGCCTTGGTTCTGTTTTAATGATCACTCCTACTTTATATTTGATCAAAACAAACCACAAGGCTCACTTGTATAGTATAATTGGTAAGTCAACATTTTTGGCCAAGTGCAGGCATGTGCTATCAAATTGTCCAGAAGTTATGGTTAGAATAACATAGCACTTCAATGTGTCAACAAGAGAAGATGGCATAAACAATACTATAAATAATATACAAAAACAGTTCAATGTGTAAAACAACCTGGAATGAATGTCATTTCCTGGGTTTAGTGTTTACTGTTCCTCTTTTACAAATGTTTCCCTGTTTCCTGGTATAATGGGAACGATGAAAACCAACCAACAAACAGGCAAAACCAAGATCATTCTGCTTGCAAAAAAATGCACTGACGTAGTCACATGTTCTGTAAAAAAAATATAAATTATTCACCCTCAAAATTTTATGCTTTGGAAAAATGGAGCAGCCGAGGTTGATAAAACAGGGAATGAGGAAGGTACAAAAACACTGTAACCCACATAACCTCACTTTCAAAAGTGTCAAGCTATTTCTGCCTGGAACTTGGAAAAGAAACTCCAGTTAATTTATCCTTTGTCTGGAAGTTTAAGAATTCTTTTCTTTTTTCTCTCTTTTCTCTGTTCTCTTATAGAAGCGTAACCAAATTACTTTTCTGATTTGTTTCCAAATACAAAATCAGGCTGTATTGACCTCTGAGTTTCCATCGGATGTATTTTCGAATCACGGAAACGTTAGCAGTATCCCCAGTGTAAGTTGGGTGCTCTACAAAGTTTTCACTAACATCTTCCTGCCCCTATCTCAAAGGTGCTTCAGAGAAACTCTTCTGGGGGGCTGAGGGGCAGCTGCTGAGTAACTGGATTCCTGATTGCCTGCACCTGCCAGGTCTGCCCCGGCTACCCCTCTTTTGGGGATGGCCTAGGCCTGGCTTGGGTAGTATAGATTCATTCTCTCTCTCTCTCCTTCTCCAAACTTCTTTCTTCCCCTTTGACTTCCTCCTAATTTAGAGAAGGAATTTGTTTTTTTTTCCTTTGGTGCAAATGTTTATTGACAATAGCAGCTGAATTAACCTGGGGGCAACTTCTGCCCTTTGCTGGAAAAAAATTAGGGTAGATAAAAAGTAGTATATTTACAATTTTACAGTAGCCTACAAGTATATGCATCCTTTATTTTATTACTTTGCGATATTTGACACTTTTGACTCATTTTTATTCATAAGCATTCTCCTCCTCGAGCTGTTACCCAAATCTGCTGGTGCTTCTCCTGCCCCCCCAGCAAGTGGGCATTCCCTGAGGCTCTGTGCTTGGTCTCTGCCCCTATCTCTCTGCAGTGGTTTCTTCCCACTGGAGTGCAGCCAGCTCCATGGGCTTAGTTATCACTCTCGTGACTCCAGGTCTTATCACTGCCACGGGGAGAGCACCACATTTCTCCTTCAGTAAACACTTCTACCCGGGCCACCTAGTTGTACTTCAAATACAACCTAGTTAATAATTAAAGTTATCTTTGTATCACAGATTTCTTCCTTGCAACTTTCTTTTTTAGTATGTGGCACCGTTGTTTTCTCAGGTCCCCAGTATCAAAACTTCATAGTCCGCTAATTGGTCCATCCACCCCACTGTTCCTTAGAAATGTCATGGCCGCCTCCTCTTGCCAGGCATACTGTATACCCGGGACATGGGGTGAGGGAGTGAGCAGTGACCGCACCTCCCTTTTCTGCCCTCTTTTCTATGTGCTTGAGAGGGCTAGATAGATACCTGATGTTCTTTTTTTTTTTTTTTTTTTTTTAAGATTTTATTTATTCAAGAGAGAGAGCGAGCATGCCAGAGAGCCCAGGTGGGGGAGGGGCAGGGAAAGGTGCCAGGGAGAAGCAGGCTCCCCACTGAGCAGGGAGCCCAGACGCAGGGCTCCATCCCAGGACCCTGAGATCCCAGGACCCTGGGATCCCAGGACCCTGGGATCATGACCTGAGCTGAAGGCAGACGCTTAACCGGCTGAGCCACCCAGGCACCCTGATATATGATGTTCTAAAAGACTGTGAAGCCCACTTTATGTTTTTGTTAATTGAGCTCTTTAGGGTATATCGCTGAACATAATACTTCAGCTCTCACAGGAGAAAATGGGCAAATCTCATTGATTATATTTTGTATATCCTGAATGACCCTTGGATCCAGAAATGTTGTGAAGGACAGTTTATTTAAAAATTTCCAAAGACCTAAATCCTAAAGGAATAAACTAAATTTCCTTTTCTTATTAATACAGTGTTAGTCCTCTCAATCTTAAACAGTTCCCTTTTACAAAGTACAAATTACTATGAATAGAGACCTTTATTACAATATTTGAGGTTTGTTTTTTAACTTAAACTGAGCAAATGTTATTTTTGCTTTTTAAAGCCTTATTACCTATGTTCACCAATCAACTGCATTGCATTTTCCACATACTGCTCTTATCCAAAATAAAATCTAATAGATTCTTTGCCTTATGCTTATGATTGGGAAATAAATATTATTTTAAACATGTAATGAACAGCTGCTAAGTCATGGCACAGTTCAGTTTATGGAAAAATGAAAGGAATGTCTCATGAATTTTTATGTTATTGGTACTTTATCGATGTATAATTCACTTACAGTAAAACGCATAATTAAGTGTATGCCACACTGAATTTTGGCAAATGTATACATCTATGTAGCTATCACCCAGATCAAAATAAAGACATTTCCATCACCCCTGAGAATTCCCTTGGGCCCAGTCACCCACCCCACTGTGAGGCAAGCACAGATGTTATTTTTATCACCATAGATTAATGTCTGTTTTTCAGATTCATGTAAATGGAATCATATAGTACAATATTCTTTTGTGACTGGCTACTTTTGTTTTTGTGTAACGTTTTTGAGATTTATCCACTTCTGTGTATCATTTCATTCTTTTTTGTGGAATAGTAAACCCTTGTGGGAGCATAATACCGATGTGATTTCTCAATGCTGTTTTTTTTATATAGTTCCCCCCCAAACTAAATGTAATACATATAAAAGTTTCTATCTCTAGGAAAAAATTTAGTAAATTTTTATCTTTAAACTTAAACTTTTAAAGTTTTTTTTTTTTTTTTAAAGATTATTTATTTATTTATTTGACAGAGAGAGACACAGCTAGAGAGGGACCACAAGCAGGGGGGAGTGGGAGAGGGAGAAGCAGGCTTTCCGCTGAGCAGGGAGCCTGACACGGGGCTTGATCCCAGAACCCTGAGATCATGACCTGAGCCGAAGGCAGACGCTCAATGACTGAGCCACCCAGGCACCCCTTTAAACTTAAACTTTTAAGTATAAACTTTAAACTTTAATTTTTAAATCAACTTGCAGATGATTTTGGTTAGAAAATCATCTCTTCTGTTTCATCATCTGCTCTTGAATTTGCATAAAATATCTTCAGATCTTTTTGTTTATATATTACTACTACTGCTAAGAGCTAACATTCAGTGGATGATTTACTAAGTAATAGGCTTTGTGCCCAATTCTTTAAGTGAATTATTCTTTAAATTCTTAACAATAACCCTATGAGGTAGACAGTATTAGTTTAGAAATAGGTTTTGCCAAAGGTAACTTGCCCAAGGTCACACAACTGGGAAGGAATGGAGCTGGGATTCAAACCCATGTGCCCTTAATCATTTTGTCATATTCTCTTGCATGCTAATACTTATTAGAATGGTTACATATGTGATCATTTTGGCTTGCTAAGTTTGATCCTTCCAATTTTGAATATGTACATGACAATTCAAATGGACTCCTTACATCAGGACAGAAATTAGCTTGGTCTACCTGAATCAAAATAGCAGAATCTGGTACTGTTGAAAAGCCTGATTGCTTAATTTTGGTGGGCACCACAGTTCTGTAGGTGGCAAGGAACCTTGGACAAATAGTCCTTCTCTTATTCATTAGGTGGTCTTTATATATAATGGATTAAAAATCCCAGTGAATCTTGATTAAATCTGACATTTATGAGGCAGGTATACCAGGTACTGTGATAAGTATTTTATGTGTCTTCCCTCATTTATTTCTCCCAGTAATTCTGTAAAAGGTAAGTCTGAAATTACCTAAGGGCATACTTATTGACACCTCTTATAGGTGAGAGCTGGATCTCAGTAAGGAAGTCATAGTTAAGAATATAGAGGTTCAAATTGTAAAAATTTATTTTTTATGCCTGTTTTAAAATTTGTGGTTTGCTCCTGTTTCTTAAAATGGAGGGAAGAGGGCAAGTGGGCTTGTAGGGTCAAATGCCAAGATATAAAACATATAATACATTTGGTACAAACTAAAATTACTTAAACTCTAATCTGATTAGAATGAGTCAATCTTGAAAGAATTACAGTAGAAATTGTAAAACAAATAGAATTATATTTTCTTTAATCCCCACATACTTTTTGACAATAGATCCTGCACACAGATATAAGATGTCTTCTCCTAGAAAACGCAGAAAAATACTAATTCATAGATAGTAGTATTCCAAAGTCATGGTACCTGAAAAGCTATAGGGGTTTTAGAATCCAGCAGAGGAAGTCAGTTATAGTCTTATGGCTCTGGATGGGGCCCAGCAGTAGTGAATCTCAAGCAAAGGTCAAGAATAGAAAATTGTATCACCCTTAAGCATGAACTTGAACAGATTGCATTAAGTAGTGAAGGTCCACTGAGAATCAAATTTCATAGTTTTATCAGGTACTTATAATTCTTTAGATCTTATGAAACCATATGACTCTAAAAATACTATTATCACTGTTTTCAATAAATGAGCCCATTTTTATGAACAAAAATTCGAATAAAGGAGGATGTGATTACTTTCCTCTCTGAACTATCTTTATAAGAAGCCTTGTTGTTGAGACAGTGCATGGTGGGTGTGGGGAACGGGGGGGTATCTCCTCTGAGTTGCAAACCAGATTCTGTGGAGCTCAGGCATGTTAATTTTGCAAACTAATGTTTGCATGAGGGTGATAAACTCATGTTTGTATGAGGATGATAAACAATCTTCAGTTTCATTAGCAGAGAAGTAGGAAATCATTGATTCTAGGAGAGTGCCTGAGAGAACCAAGCAAAAACGTGAGGGAGAGCTGCCAGAGGTGGTTTCATGATGGAGGCCCATGAATGCTTGTGGGATATAGGACGCCATGCTGTTCTGCAATTCAGGATGTTATATTCGATCCTAGATGTTGAGGCGAATGAATTATTAAGATAAAACCTTCCCCACATTTGAAGAATTCTTTTGTCACTTATTTTTGTTGCAGCCAGCTCCTTTAACTTGTTCGTGTATTTTTTTTCCTGAGATAAAAACATCAAGGCAGTTCCTTTACAACCTTTTCTTCTCAACCAAATCAATATCTAATGGTTTTTGGAATGCAACCAAATCAATATCTAATGGTTTTTGTGCAAAGCTCAGTAAATAATAGATTTTATTTTGCCACTGTAGAAACCAAAATTTAAGAACCTTGTGCAGTTGGGAAGCTGAGAGAGGGACACTACTAGCAACATTATTAGCAAATTAAAGTAGAAATGATGATAATATTACTGGCTCCATAAAAAGTCTGAGAAATCAACTATTTATAGTAAAAGAAGAAAAAAAAAGGAGGCTGCTACTCTGATTTAGGGTGGCAGGTAAAAAAAACATACTGAATAATGCATGTACTATATCCCTCCATGATTCTTTGCAATTTCTCAGTTCCTGGGCTTTCAGGGATATATATGTAGATGTGAGTAAAAGTACTTTAGAGGAAGAAGAATCGATCTAAGATATATTTTTCATGAATACACTCTCATATGAATATGTTTGGTTTGAGTTAGCATAAATAAGTGAAAGGAAGTCCTTCCATATTTGAGACTTATAGATACAAATTTCCACTTCTCCTTTTATTCTGTTATTTTATTGAGTTATTAGTTCAACTAGGCAGATGTTTGTTTGTAGCAAGAGCTACAAACTGAAGCATGACAAGGGTCACATTTATGGCATGGCCTTGCCAACTCTGAGGCTAGCAGAGATAAGTGCACTCTAGATGAATCAAATCTAGTCCCAAGAATAAACTGCTTTGCTCCTTAGCTATTAGGAAATGGTCTAGCTATGTATATGTAGTTGTGTATATATAGGTATGTAAATACCTACTTGAAATCTTCCTAAATCACTTTATGACTTAATTTTTGAAAAATCTCTGCTTGGGAAGGTTATGGGATCTATTTGTTTATGCTTCAAGCAAAGTTGTATGGTAACAACATCCTATTAGACTCAATTCAGTGATGGTTGGTATAGTTTTGCCAAGAATTATTATTAGAGTATGAGCAAATTTCTAAAGAATTACAAATATGTAGATAATTTATGTAGATGCATTATGTTTGAGAAATATCTATTTTTAAATGCTAGAAAAGCACAAATCCCTATGTGTATATCAGTGAGGATAATTTGTAAATCAGAGCATAGCAGTTATTTCTTCAGAAATGGTCTCATCTCGAGAATATCTCTCCTTGGGGCGCCTGGGTGGCTCAGTCGTTAAGCGTCTGCCTTCAGCTTAGGTCATGGTCCCAGGGTCCTGGGATCGAGCCCCACATCAGGCTCCCTGCTTGGCAGGAAGCCTGCTTCTCCCTCTCCCACTCCCCCTGCTTGTGTTCCCTCTTTCTCTGTGTCTCTCTCTGTCAAATAAATAAATAAAATCTTAAAAAAAAAAAAAAAAAAGAATATCTCTCCTTAAAAAGGAAACCTTGTGAACTGTTCATGGGAAAGTAAATTGGCGTAACCACTGTGGAAAATAGTATGGAGGCTCCTCAAAAAATTAAAAATAGAGGGGAGCCTGGCTGGCTCAGTCAATATAACATGCAACTCCTAATCTCAAGGTAGTGAGTTCAAGCCCCACATTGGGTGTAGAGCTTACTTAAAAAAAAAAATTAAAAATAGAAACCCCATATGATCCAGTAATTCCATTACTGGGTATTTACCCAAAGAAAACAAATACACTAATTCAAAAAGATATATGCACCCCTTTGTTTATTGCAGCATTATTCATAACAGCCAAATAAGGAGGCAACCTAAGTGTCCATTGATAGAGGAATGGATAAAGATGTGGTGTGTACAGACACACACACACACACTGGAATATTACTGGGTCAAAAGAAGAATGCGATCTTGCCATTTGTGACAACATGAATGGACCTAGGGGGTATTATGCTAAGTGAAATAAGTCAAACTGAGAAAGACAAATACCATACGATTTCACTTAAATGTGGAATCTAAAAAACAAAACAAATGAACAAACAAAGCAGAAATGGATCCATAAATACAGATAACAAACTGATTATTGCCAGAGGGGATGGGATGGGCAGGATGGGCAAAAGGAATGAAGGGGAGTAGGAGGTATCGGCTTCCAGTTATGGGAGAGTAAGTCACAGGGATACAAGGCACAACATAGGGAATATGGTCAACATATCCCAACATAATACAGGGATAAAAGGCATAACATAGGGAATATGGTATTCTAATAGTGATGTATGGGGACAGATGGTAGCCACAATTTTGGTGAGCATGGCATAATGTATAGACTTGTTGAATTACTGTGTTGTACTCCTGCAACTAATGTAACATTCTGTGTCAACTATATTTCAGCAAAAAAAGAATTATCTCCTTAAAAAAATTTGTAACATTTCAGTACAAAATAAAGCAACTATACAATAGAACTAGATAACTTTCCTTTTTTGACAAATAGGAATATAAATGTTTTGCGAATAAGAAAGTTATTATTGGAGGGGCGCCTGGGTGGCTCAGTCGTTAAGCGTCTGCCTTCGGCTCAGGTCATGATCCCAGGGTCCTGGGATTGAGCCCCACATCGGGCTCCCTGCTCGGCGGGAAGCCTGCTTCTCCCTCTCCCACTCCCCCTGCTTGTGTTCCTGCTCTCGCTATTCTCTCTCTCTGTCAAATAAATAAATAAAATCTAAAAAAAAAAAAAAGAAAGAAAGTTATTATTGGAGTGGGCTTCTTTAGAATAGCAACCAACACTGAAATTACCCATAATGTATTGATTTGAGATCTTTATTCCACGGAAATTGTGTGTTAAAAATTATCTGCAGAACAAGGGAAGTGCTGTGTGTAGTGTGAGAAAATCCTCACCTCTCTCATGGATGAGAATAATGTTGCCACTATTGCTTTGTAGAATAGCACCGATCCCCAGTAATGGTGATTTCTAGAACTTAAATGCTGCTAGGAAGGGTGCTTGCTACTCTTCTTGGGACTGCTACTTTAAAGCATGTTATCCATAAGTTCAACTGGAAGTAAAATTTATTTTGATTAGAAAACATCAGCTGGTCATCAAAAGCTTCTGCCTTTTATTGGTCTATGCTAACATAAAACATTTCTTAAAATACTTCTATTGGCTTTCTTTCTGTGATTCATGTGTTCTTTTTTCCTTTTTCTGTGTCAAAGCATAAACAGATGCCATTTATCCTTAATGAAGCATTCTCAGGGACACTAGTTTAAAGAAATCTTTACATGAACTAAAATGCCTCCTGAGATAATTGTGTATTATTTTCTATTTTTATATTGGCTTTAATGACTAACAACTTACAGTTATGATGCATATATGACCTATATTTGTTAGCTAAGTAATCTATGAACAGTATAGTAATCCACTTTCCAAGATGTTAAGTGATTTATCCTATATATGAAACATTTTGAGACAATTCAAATTTTAATTACATATACCTGTCTTATATGTAAAAATGTATTCTTGTCACTACTCACCAGATTTGAAAAGCATGGAACTTCTCATTTCAAATTATGTATTAGTAATTTCTTCCAATAAATTTAAAAATACCATTGAGTTAAATAATGGTTATTCGGCCTCTAGGTGGGATTTGTGGCTGCTCTTAAGAACTTCATTAAGTTCACCGGGTTGTAATCATACCTGCTTATCTCATTGAGTTGCTTCTTTTAGATCAGGAACTAGGATTTGGAAAAGTGTCATGTGATCTGTAAGGCATATATGAATGCAGGTGGTACCCCACAGAGGTAAACCAGTTACCTGAGCATCAGCAGGAAATTGCCTTTCAGTAGGCATTGATTCTACTTCCATAGGCACTAAACATGCCTCTTTCAGGATTTGGGGTTGATGCCCTCTTCATGCGTGGTGGTGAACAGGGTTTCCTCAGGATTCAGGTGGTTTGTTGAAGACTAGGAGCTTATGAGCATATTGACATTAAATAAGAGGCTGGGTAAATAGAATAAACATGAATGTATCCCAGGAGAAAGAGATCAGACACAGAATTATGAAGAGCCACCTCACCACCAAATTTGGATCGAATCTTATCAACAAATGTGAACGAATAAAAGAAAGCTCATGTTGAATTTTTATTATAGCTAAAATGTTGTATTTTTCAGAACGCTGCAAATGTAAGCCTATTAGAGCTACACAGAAGACCTATTTCCGAAACAATTACAACTATGGTAAGGATAACTTCATGGTTGACCTATAAACTGCTTTGCTAAGAAAGGGGTGTGTGTGTGTGTGTGTGTGTGTGCATGCGTGTGTGCGCGCACGCGCCCATGCACGTGTGAATTCGTAGAGCAGTTTAAAAATAAGGCTTAAAACCAAACAAGGACAACTTTTAAGCACAAGTGCCCTGTTCCTCCCGAACAGTTAAAATGTCTCATGGGCAAAATTCTTTTTTTCTTTTTTCTCATGGGCAGAACTCTTAACAAATGCTTGGTTTTGCAGCATCTCGGGCAGCACTCCTGCTGTCTTAGCACTCTGTAATCAAGTAAGTACCCAGAGCTGCGTTTCAAAGGAGATGGGAGGGACTCTTCCTTCCCTGACGTGCTAAAGAGGGTTTGAGCTTGAGTGTTTGGAGCTGCACGGGTTTTCAGTCGTGCTTCAAAGTCCCCTTCACTGGGGTAAACGGAGGAGTGCTTTGATGCATCAGAGAGGGATGGGTAATAGAGTACAGCTTGGTTTCTCCAATCAGTCCATCTCATGGAACACATTGGCAGAGTTGGAAGATAACACTGACAGAAGTTGTTAGTAATTCAATTAAGGAAATGTTTTTTGTCTAGCTTGACCAAGAAAAGTGACATTCTGTTAAAGTATTAATTGAAGAACCACCACTCCAAATGTAGCTGGCAGACTTAACTGCAGGAGGAAAAGCCTCCTGTCTGTACCAGGTACTGTGCTGGGTGGTTCCTATACACTCTCTTTTATAGTTTTCTCAACTGCCCCAGGAGATGTATTGTTGTGCTATTTTTATCAGCGGTTATTGAACCCAGATTGTCCTTTCTTAAATTATTTAAAATGTATTTTTGGGTACTGGCATGCTTGAGAGTCACAGATATCAATTACTATTATATTTGGAAGGCTCAGTTAGAATTTTCGAGCTGATAAAATAAGGGACAAATCAACATCTGTTGTAATCCATAGGCATTTTATTGTGATTTTTTTTCCCTAGCATCTGTGAGATTAATAAAGGTCGTGTGACTATCTCTGAAGAAAATTGTTGATGCTGAGTCAATGAATAAAAACATGACAAATAGATTTTTAAAGGAAACTTTATTATTAAAATGAGAATTTTATTATTGAATTTTTGTGCCTTATTTTAGAGGACAGAGGACATATAGCACAGATTTATTTTTATTTCTATACTGTTGGGAATTGGAAGGAGAGAAATTGGTAAGACTCTAAGAGTAATCTTTGATATCTATGAAAATACTGTGTATTAGAAGGTATAAAGTAGAAAATTCTCAGTGTAAATCAATCTTTTTGAAATAAATATACTAGTTTCCCAAGTTTTTCTTCAATGGAATCAATTTTTATTTTTTTGCTTAAAACTCATCTTAAGAGGAATCTAATTTCTCTTAGCCAGTGGTGGATGCACTTTCTAAGGTTGAAAGGTCATGTTTTTCTGAGAAGTCAAATGCCTGGCTGCTCATCTGAGAACCCATTCCTCTAAAAACTGATGTGAAAAATCACAGGGAAATGGAGGTCTTGATTTTGAGGAGATTAGGTTTTTCAAGAGTGAAAAATGTTATGTGAACTTTTAAGTATAGGTATACTAAAAACAAAATCATAATAAAAATTGTTATTTCGAGGAATTTAGTTGACTTCGTATTTATTTTACTTCTCTTATAATCAATTTTTACTTTATCACACTTTTTTAGTGCTGCGACGGTTGGTGCTGCTATTTTGGTTAAGAGTTAAAATACAAGTGGTTACAAGTCCGAGTGAATATTATAACGTAAAATGGAATACAGGTCACAATTAGTGGGAAGGAGATCATTTCTTCCTCATAGCCAAACAATAACCAGGTTGCCCATAGTTGAAGGATTTTCATGTATCTGTAGTCTACTTAGAGCTTCTCTGGGGAGAAAGCAGGCACTCAAATGATTAAATAGAAGGAAGAATTCTGAAAGGAAAATGCAATTTAAATTCTAAAATATGTTGATTTTTATCACTAGTCTCTGCCTGTGTCTCATGAGAAAACAAAGTGGGAGTGGGGGTGAGAGTAAATGATAATTCAGACAACCTCTGCTTCATTCAGATTAATTCAGTAAAAGCTCTTGAGCTTTAACAAAATTACTTGAATAATAAAGTAAGTCTTGTAGAGAGATATTTATTTTGGAGTGGGTACATGTGCTAAAAATTTCTAATGAAAGTAGTGGACACACTGGATAAATCATTAATTTGAGAACATTTGCACAGTTTGCTGATCTCTAAGAGTTGATGGATGCTCTGAGGCACATTTACATAAACCAGGACACAAAAAAATGTCTGCTAGCCGGGCTTGTCAATTTATCATCTGAATCTCCCAAACGACATTTCAAAAAGGCAATCTTATTTTTTGTTAAAATACAGACTTGAGAGAACATGAAGAAGGGATTCCTTTGCTCACAAGTTGCACCAAGCAGGGACAGCTGGGTAGTTCTCTTTCATTCACGGTAGTCCTCACACTTTCTCCGGAAATTGAAATACCCGTGGAGCAAAAATGAGGTTTTGTCCTAAAGTTTTTAGAACAAGCAACTTAATTTCTATCATCCATATGTCCTACTGGTGGAATTTTTTTTTTTTTTTTTTTTTAAGATTTTATTTATTTGACACAGAGGGAGAGAGAGCACAAGCAGGGGGAGCGGCAGGCAGGCAGAGGGAGAGGGAGAAGCAGGCTCTCCGCTGAGCAAGAAGCCCGATGCAGGGCTCAATCCCAGGACCCTGGGATCATGACCTGAGCCGAAGGCAGCTGCTTAACCGACTGAGCCACCCAGGCGCCCCAACCTACTGGTGGAATGTTAACGTTTCTCGTTTCTATATGAAGTTGGTGCATTGATAGGAGGAATGGTTTATTAGCTGGCTTTATGTTTTCATGGATTACTTTTTTCTATTCCTTTGTAGTCCAAAAAACCCTAAAATCCATGGGAAGGAACTCAGACCAAAGTGGTTTGCAGATATGTGCCTAAGAGGCTTTGAAAAAGTGGATTCATTTGGATACGTTGTGTCTTCCTCTCTAACATCCCTGGATATTGGACTAGGGAGCTGGGCCAAAAGCCACTGGCTTCTTGCTAATTGACATTTTTACTTCTTTGCTTTGCAGGCTTTTTCAAACCCCTCCTTAAAAGAAAGAAAGAAAAAAAAAAAAAGAAAAGCTCATTTATCAGAAGGAGGAATCTAAAACATGTGGCTCTTCCAGAGGACAGAACATACAGATTAGAAGCAGAACTGTACTTTGTAGATTCTGAGTCAAATACTTTGACTTTGCAGCTGAATTGGTTACTTTAAGGCAGTTCATCTTCATACTGAGAAGTGAAGCTGGCTTTTGTGAGCTACATTGCATGCCAGTATTTCCACTGAGAGAGGTACATCATACAACGAACATAGTAAACCATGTTCCATAGCACATGAGCGGAGGGAATGTTGGAGGGTCTGACTTCAAAGCACATGGAGGAAACAAGGTCTCATGGTAGCAGTTTTTTTTTTTTTTTTAAGATTTTATTTATTTATTTGACAGAGAGAGACACAGCGAGAGAGAGAGAGAGCACAAGCAGGGGGAGTGGGAGAGGGAGAAGCAGGCTTCCCGCTGAGCAGGGAGCCCAATGTGGGGCTCGATCCCAGGACCCTGGGACCACGACCTGAGCCGAAGGCAGACACTTAATGACTGAGCTGGAGCCACCCAGGTGCCCCAGCAGTTCTTATTCAAGAAGAAAATGTAGTATACCTATAGGAGAGTATAAAAGGTAATTTGTACTGAAACGAAGGAAGAAAGGAGCTGTTGTCTGAACAGTCCCTAAGATGAGCAAGGTGGAAAGATCGCAGAAGCAGCTGGGGAACACTGTAGAAGAGACTTTAAAACACTGAAGAGGCCCCGACTCTTTAGAAAATCCATTAATACATCTGATAGAAACAAAGCATATTAAATACCAGGTCTTTACATAGAGTGAAATTAATAACTGAAACCACATATGTACACATTCAAAATAAAATTTTGGAGGAAAATCACATCAGATTCACTCAGCCTTTGATTAAGTGGATTTCTCACATGCACACATGTGTGCATACACATACACATACACAAATATGTGTGTATACACGAATTGGAAGGGGATCAGGGCTGAAGAGTAAAGGGCAGGTGTGTTGTGTAGTGTGTCATTCACTACCATCTAAGGCAAAAGTATCTGGTTGACTTTTATGACTTGACTAGAAAGGAGCCTACTTGTCTTTTTTGAATGGGGCGTCTATTGTGTTTCATATTACCACATCAACTTTATTTTCTTTTATCCAGTCATTCGGGCTAAAGTTAAAGAAGTAAAGACCAAGTGCCATGATGTGACTGTAATAGTTGAGGTGAAGGAGATTTTAAAGTCTTCTCTGGTAAACATTCCACGGGACACCATTAACCTTTATACCAGCTCTGGCTGCCTGTGTCCTCCACTTAATGTTAACGAGGAGTATATCATCATGGGCTATGAAGATGAGGAACGTTCCAGGTAATTCACTCCCTAAGGATTCAGAACAATTGCTGTGTCTATCCTTTCTTTATTGCATTTCTCTAGACCTCTCACTCTGGGTTTCTTACCTGGGGCTCTGTCTACCTTCTATGGGCTTATAGCTAGGTTTTTCTGGGTCCCTCAATATCGTGTATTGGATAGAAAAGTGTCTGTGTGCAATTTGTGGGCATGCATTTTTCTGGGGAGAGGGATCATAACATCATTTCTTCTTAAATGAGTCCATGACTCCCCAATTATTAAGAATTACTGTTCTAAAACTTGGCTGTGCTAGTCTAGAGTAAATAGTAAATCTTTCTTGACAACGATTCCTTGTGTTTTTTCAGTAATATATTTTAATTTTTCAAAAATGGTTGCTTCTTTAAAAAATACAGATTACTGTTGGTGGAAGGTTCTATTGCTGAGAAATGGAAGGATCGACTTGGTAAAAAAGTTAAGGTAAGCCTGTATTTTATGTTCAAAGTGATACATAAAAATAAAAGTAGGAAACCAGCCATTTGTCATTTAAACAAAGAGTTGCCCTTAAGGGCATGAGAAATACTGAAACCTGAGATGTGTGTGTCTGTCTGACTGTCTGTCTGTGTCTGTGTCTCAAATTCTAAGGACGGAGATTGTTTTTAATGTCAATTTAATTTAAGGAGTGAATTCTCTGTAAGTGCATCAGAGATTTAGCCATAGTTGCCTCACTTCACACAATGAGAAATCTGGCTGTGGTTAGTCCGGTCCTGGTTGGGTGGCTCCACATTATCATTAGGGCTCCAGGATCCTCCTAGCTTCCTGTTCTGCCATTTTTAAGGGTACTGCTTCAGTGCTCATGTTCACCTGGAGGTCACAAGATGGCTGCCTACCTCCAGCATCACACCTATATTTCAGGGAGAAAGAAAGGGAGGTAAAAAGGGCTTTCCAAGGGGCGCCTGGGTGGCTTAGATGGTTAAGCGTCTGCCTTCGGCTCAGGTCATGATCCCAGGGTCCTGGGATCGAGCCCCACATCGGGCTCCCTGCTCCGCGGGAAGCCTGCTTCTCCCTCTCCCCCTGCCTACTGCTTCCCCTGTTTGTGCGTGCTCTCTGTCAAAAATAAATAAAAATCTTTAAAAAGAAAAGGGCTTTCCAAGTGCCTCATCTGGCAATTTACATGTAGGTTTTAGTCTCCCATCCATCCCTAGCTGTAAGAGAAGCTGACAAATATAGTTTTTTAGCTGGACATGTTGCTTCCTTGAACTAATTGTAGTTCTGTGAGTCAAAGAAGGGAGAATAAATGATGGGCAGAAAACTACCAATGTCCCAATTCAGAGACACCAATTCCTCTGTACAAGATGAAGCCACATTCATCTGTAGGTAAGAGATCTGACCGAATCAGGTCCTTTAGAGCAGTAATGGAGCTTTATTTTTAAGCCAATGATTCTTAGATTCTGGAAATGTTGCATTTTCAAAAAGCACAGTAAATGACCTTATTATAGAAAGTTAGAAGGTTTCATTTCTTCTTACTATACTAAACAAATCTGTTTCAAAGAAAGGAATGTATGCATAGAATTGAAAAAGGTGTGTGTGTGTGTGTAGTGGGCAGGGAGGGAGAAAGAAAGAGTGGGAATTGTACCAAACATAATACATCCCCTTCCTTCTGTGAGTTTGAAGGCTTGGGAAACATTTACAGGGTAAGTTAAATACCCCTGGGCAGTTTATCTTCTACATCTGGCACTTGACAGAGCAGACACATTTGAGTTTAAGTGACCTACAAAAATGTAAAGGGCATTATTTTGCAGGGAGAAACTACCCTTTGGTAAGTTCTTTTTTCCCCCAGTATATTTGTCAAAAGTGAGATGTATTTCAAGTTCAGACTTGTGGGAATTCTCCATTTGTATCTCTTTTCAATTACTTTGGTGTTTATTAAAGAGTGTCTCTTCTTCAGGAAATTGGAATCTCTTACTGTCCTTTTAATTTGGTTTTCTGCTTGCTAATGCAGAACAGGAATTTGTCCTAAATTCCTGTACCAGTTGGAAGAGCTTTCAACATCCCTGCTGCAAAGCATGTAACGAGGCTTGCTGCTTCTCTTTTGGTACCAAAACAATGACCATCATGTAAAGACCCAGGACACACGGCTTGTTTATCCTATTTCTTAGGCAAACATATTTTCCATTGCTTTCTACAGGAGACTCACAGAGTTACTGTGAAATCTTTTATATTCTCAGTCTGGATTTAAACATGCTAAAGGGAAGAATTAAACCAATAACGTGAACAATTTTTAATTCATATGCAGATACTCATGGCTAAAGATCTTGGATAGAAAATCTCTTTAGGCTAGAATTATTGAGGTTCTTACTTTAGTTTTCCAGTCAATTTGAGGATGTAAAAAAGAGTTTTATGGAGGATACCAGTTTTATTTTGTTTTGTTTTTCAAATGAAAATTGCCCTTTTCAGCTGATTTTTTTTCTTTTTGCTCAGTGAATAGAATAAGAATTAAATAAAGACCTTCTTACGGTTTTGCCATACAAATGGTTGCTTACCTAAGTCTCTTGAGACAGCAGGTTGTTCAAATCAAAATATTTGGTCTGCCTTGGGCAGCGGAGAATCAGACTATTTTGTAATAGGAAAAACAGTAAGATTGTGGAGTAAAGTATGCTAAAATGAAGAATTATTTGCAGTAATAGAAAAATGATAATTTATTATGTACTAAGCCCTTTATGTATTTTTATTTATCTTCAGAACAGTCTTGTAAGTATGTTCTATTATTAATTCCAATGTGTTAATGATGAAAATGAGGTTTAATAAGTTCAAGAAACTTTGCACAGTAACTGATGGAATTAGAATTTGAACTTGGGCCATCTGACCTTAGTTCCTTGCTGCTCGAAGTGTGGTCTCTGGACCAGCAACACTGGCATCACAGGGAAGCTTACTAAGTATGAAAATCTTGGGCCCCATCCCAGACCTACTGAATGAGAATCTGCAATTTTAACAGTATCTCCCGGTTATTTCTATCTTTATTGAAATTTGAGAAGTACTGCTGTAGTCCTTATTCACTACCTATAATACCTGAGATAGAACTTCCTTTTAATTTATTATTTTACATGTAGACACTCTTGGCATTGTTAATATGAAATATTAGTGAACTTGATTGTGGTTATTAGAAACATTGGTAATGTCTGCTTTGTCCAACTTTGAGTGCAGAACCTTGTCTGTTGTGATTGTTGCACTTGGTAGAGATTACTTGGAAATATATTTTTAAGAGATCCTATTTGCCCCCCAGATTTCCATTTTTTTTCGCTGCTTAAATCACATATGTTTTAAAAGGCTGTGTTCTGATGTGTCGTCGGAGAAGAAAATGAAAAATAGCCCTTTGAATTCTGTGTGTAAATCTTCCATTTGTTGATCACCAGGGGCGTGCCAGACTGTGTATGTTACCTCCAGAAATACCCACAGATTTGGGTAGATATTTGTGTCACCATTAGACATGGAAATTTTAAGTTTAAGGTTTGTTATGAAAACATGACAGACATATTCTAGGTGGCCACTGTTGTGCTTTTTATGATCAGAGAATTATGTCCATATAAACATAATCTGATGACAAAATTTTATACTTTTTTTATGATCAGAGAATTATGTCCATATAGCATCACAGGATAACAAAATGTTATACTTTTGGAAAATGCTTTTGAGATCTGACTTTGCGGTCTCACTAAGTTGTTAGAATAATAGAAATGATGACCCTGGCGATATGCGCATGCGACCATTTTCTGTTTTAAATTTCACAGCGCTGGGATATGAAGCTCCGTCATCTTGGACTGAATAAAAGTGATTCTAGCCATAGCGATTCCACTCAGAGTCAGAAGTCTGGCCGGAACTCCAGCCCCCGGCAAGCACGCAACTAAATCCTGAAATGCAGAAAGAACATCAGTGGACTTCCTATTAAGACTTGCGTTGCTGGACCAGCAAAGGAAAATTGCACTATTGCACGCCATATTCTATTTTTTACCACAAAAATCATGTGGTAACTGATATTACTTCTATTTTCTCTCTTGTTTTCTGTTTTTCTCTTCCCTCCCCCCACCTCCTTTTTTTGTGGTCTGAGGGCAGATCCTTAAATATATTCATTCTGTTTCACTAATCCTGGGAAAACTGTTCTTTGCAATAGTAATAAATTAAACATGTTGATACCAGGGCCTCTTTGCTGGAGTAAATGTTAATTTGCTGTTCTGCACCCAGATTGGGAATGCAATATTGGATGCAAAGAGAGCTTTCTGGTATCCACAGAAAGCTAGATATGCCGTAAAACATAGTCTGCTCATCTAATTACCATTGCCTCATTTTCACATGCCTTTTGGGCATTCTCTTCATGCTTAAAAGTTCTGAATGTTTATAAAGGTAAAATGGCAGTTTGAAATCAAATGCCACACAGGCAAAGCAATCAAGCACCAGGAAGCATTTATGAGGAAACGACACACAAGATTAATTATTTGCAAGATTGGCAGGAAGCAAAATAAATAGTGGTAGGAGCTGGGGAAAGAACATTTCGCCTGATTGAGAAGCACCACTGAAACCAGTGGCTTTTGGGGTGTAAACAGTAGCATTTTTCTTTGGGCAATACATTTGATTTGTTTATGAAATATTAATCAGCATTAGGGAAGTGAATTATAACTAGACATCTGCTGTTATCAGTGTGGCTCTGTTAAATTTGCTTCCCTTTAAATAAACCCATTGGTGTAAGTCTTTTTTTCCCCATCTTTTAAAATAAATCTTGACTTGCTGCATTGACCAGGGAAAGAAAGTATGTATGCATGTGCACCGGGGTGTTATTTTTAAAAGATACATAGCTCTATAAATTGCTGTAGTTTGCAGGATGGTAAAATGTGTGAGGGTGTGCATGTGTGTGTGTGTGTGTGCACTCACACCCAAGCTGTACTGAATTACAGGCCTGTACTTTATCATTTGGATTTATGCTGTTTAATGCTCAGTAAAATATGCCTAATAAAAGGAATTCTGGTTGTCAGGAGAGAGGTTTTTCTGACTTTTGAACCAAATGCACAATCTCACTAGCCAAGCTGCAGTATCCCCAGGGACCTTGGGGAACAACGGATACTTTTCCTGCCTTCCTTCCTCCAGAGGGGTTCTTCCCTTCAATTTACATATTTGATATGAGGAGAATCAAATTTCTAAGCTATGGTATGCTGAAAATAAAACATTTATGAAGCAAAATGGTGCTGTGCTTCCTTCTACAAGGGCAATCGTGCCAGAATGAAATTCATTCTGGAACAAACATTTCCCCAGTAGTAAATAATTCCTCTAAATTCTCCCTTCTGAAGGTAAAAGAACATCCTGACTTTCCAGCTGATGCCCAAGCCCTTACGGTTTCTGGAATTCCAGAAGAGTTCCCACCTTTGCCTCCGTGAAGACTGCATGCTCTTTTGAGCTGCCCGATGGTTGTTATTGGATAATTTGGCCACATGCCCTTTGGGCTTTATTCTCAAATGGCTAGAGCAGGTGCATCTCTTTCTAGATGCTGCTGTCATAGCCTTAAAATGGTGAGTTTGGGTGTCACAGGGTAGTTGTGAAGTGGTACAAGGGAAGAACTGCACCTTGGGATCTCTCATCATGATGTTGATGCCTCAACTTGAGCTTCAAGGATTGAAGACTGGAAAGTTGTGCTTCTTCATTGTCCTGTTTCTCTCATGCGTTTTTCATGTTCACTATGGGCAGAAGGGCAAGAATGGACCGTAGGAGATTGAAAAGAATCGGTTTCTCAAATCCACAAAATGGTCATCATCTCTTCCAAAGCATAGTAAAGAAGACATTTTTTGAGAGAGCGAGAGAGTGAGAATGGGGAAGGGGCAAAGGGAGAGGGAGAGAGAGAATCTTAAGCAGGCTCCAGGCCCAGTGCGGACCTGGACACGGGGATCGATCTCACGCCCCTGAGATCACGACCTGAGCCAAAATCAAGAGTCGGTCGCTTAACCAACTGAGCTTCCCAGGTGCCCCACCCCCAATAGTAAGAGGAGTCTTAAGTGATGAAATATTTTGACGTACGATGAAAGACCCAGATGGGTCCAGCCCATGCAGTATTTTTTCAGGGCTGGGAGGTAGCGGTGGTCAGGTGGTAGCATTTAGTTTCTGTGTAGAGATGTGACACAGTTTATGCTCAGAACATATACAATTATAAACAAAAGAGTGCTCCATTTTTGGAGTGAGCTGTGATCTTTGCCACCTTCCCTTTAGTGGTCTCTACAGGCAAGGCTTAATTTTGCTTGTCTGTGTGGGGTTCTGTCAGTTAAAGTTTCCAATGGCACGAGGTCCATGAATAAACTGCTTTTGGTATTTCAGTTTGATAGTTGCAATATCTTCATTAATAAATTATGTGCAGGCCTCTTTTGGGAGATAACATGATTTTCATCATGATGGTCGTGTTTCTAATCAGACTGCAAAATCATTTCTACTCTGCAATTGCCATAATACAAATGCATCTTTTTTTTTTTTTTTTTTTTAAAGATTTTATTTATTTATTTGAGAGAGAGAGAATGAGAGAGAGCACATGAGAGGGGGGAGGGTCAGAGGGAGAAACAGACTCCCCGCTGAGCAGGGAGCCCGATGCGGGACTCGATCCAGGGACTCCAGGATCATGACCTGAGCTGAAGGCAGTCGCTTAACCAACTGAGCCACCCAGGTGCCCCTACAAATGCATCTTATTAGTGCCTCTGTACAGGCTTTTCTGACAGGTACTAACTTTCAAAGCCACTAAAAATTTAATATATATGCACCCTTGTTGGTAACCTTGAGACTTACAGAGTTAATTTAAAATTTCTTTGAAAAATTTTGTTCACCTTCAGGATTTTAATTTCCCCAGCCAAGTAACACCACCAAAATATTAGGTGTGTGCTGAATAGACTAGCACAAATTAAAATAACAGCAAATTTGGATTCTCTTCACAGATATGTGAGTATTTACTGTGTCACATATAGAGTGTAATCTGATTCGGTTCCATATGTTGCACTGAGCATTTGGGGGTGGGGTGGGACAAATCCGTGGCTTTCCACATCTGTTCTGTATTAAGAAGGCAAATACAAAAATTACAATCGCTGAGTAAATACCACTACTTATTGCCTTCTGTAAGAAATTACTTGCTATTATTTTTTCAACAAGTAAAATGACAAGTATTTCAAGATTGGTGTTTATTCAGACTGTAAGCTTTAATATTTAAAAAATATAAGCATTCAAGAAGATGGTAAAAATGAGATAGAGCAGAGATTTCTAATACTGTTCCGGAAATCCAACTGATAGAATTTTTTAATATGGTTCCCAGCTGTATTAATAAGAAAAAATGATATAGTCAGACCTTTCTTTAGTTATCTCTTCGGGTGATAATATCTAACGGTGGCTAGAGCTTTATAGAAAACACCTGTATTGTATTACCTCATGTAATCCTTGAAAGTCTGTGAAGTAAGGATTATTTCCATTTTACAAATGCAGAAATCAAGGCCTTAGAGTTTTGTAAGTAGCAGAGCTGGGCCTCAGACTCTCTTATTTTTATTTCCCAAGTTATATGTTTTCCACTATTGCAAATGCTGATAAAAAGATCAATGCATCCTGACATTGTAAAAAAGCATAGGGTCAGGCATGGAGTAGGCTACTAATGTTTTTTCTTAAACTGAGGTCTCCCGACTGCATGCCAGAAATCATATATAATATAGTTCCAATTCTGATCCCAAGTACTGTCGTTTTTGCTTTTCAGTTTTCCTTGCCTACAAAATTAAAGTTTCAATGGAATGATTCTTATAGAGGATGAGCAGGTAAATGAACAATTAAAGTGATTCTTTTGGTATTAATAGTTTGGTTTGTTTTGGCATTAATAGTTTAGAGATACGTGATTCTCAGTAGAAAAAAAATGGTATTTTCCCTCTAAGTTTCCATTTTCCCTTGAATTTGGAGAGAAGTGTGGAGTTAATAGTATTTAACAAGGTCAGGAAGAAAGTTGAAATTCAAAGTTGATTGTTGACTGGTTACCACAAATAAAACCAGATTGGCTACTTCCCACTGGAAAGTCTTGTTTCTCATTCTCAGATCTTCCTACCACCAGCGTCTTCCACAGCCAAGAAAGAAAACCTAATTCTTCCTGTTTTTCTTTCATTAAACATTTTTATTATGACAGGGATTCAACAGTTGAAAGACAACTAAAGCTGGTTTTTTTGGGGGGGTGGATAAAGTGCAACTGTTATTTGTTGTTTCTACTTTGAATGGCGGGTGTTGAGAACACGAGGAGCTATAAAGAAGGAAAAGACATGCTCAGGGAAGCTTGTCCAGTCCAAAAGGAAAGGATATGTGGACTGTGGAGGCTAAATCATAAATGAAAGCAAATGTAGAAAAGAACTTCCCACTAATCTCAAGCTGTGGAGGGGAATGACAGCTCTTGGTAGCATAGCGGTGCTGGGGCTGCCCTTCCAAACAGCACCCCTCCGCACACACTTAACATCATGAAATGGGATTGAATGGGCTTGTAGTGTTAGGTCTTAGGAAAATTTGGGGCATCAGCAAGGGTAGGTTGGGGTGACACATGAAGCTTAGGATAGCTCTGAGATGGTAAATAGTCTGTGAAACAGAGAACAAAGTATTTCTTGTCTATACTGGATGGCAAATAAATCTAATAACGTTGATGTGGTTCACTCTAATTTTATTTCTACATTATTTTGGTGACTCTGGTGTTGGGGGAATCAGGGCTTCTCTGAGATAGGATCCCTATATAGTATTAAGAAGAGAATTTGAGGTAAATACTTATGACTTAACTGGACAAAAGAATAGATGGATATAAACAAAATCTCTACTGCAGAACTCTTTCCCTGTGACTTATAATTCAAGTATATATCACAGCTTTAAAAAGAAGCATGGAGCTCAGAAATATTATACCCACAGAGATTGCATTGTTCTGTCTGTGCACATTTATCTCTTTCCTCTTGTTCATTCTCCCCTATTCTGCTTCTCGAATTGCTCTGCTCATTAAATGAAATACAGGCCTGTAGGAAGTATATGCAGAATTGCTAGAAAATCAAGCATGAAATAAACAGAAAAGATTGACATTCTTTAAGCCCATTGATCAATATCCATGAAGCTCATCTGAATTTCTTTCAAGTTACTAGTTCAGGCAGTCTTTAGCTTCTCTTATATACCCAATACCAATGGTCTGAAACTAGAGGTGCCAGCACTCCTTCCTTAGAAACATTCGATCATTCAAAATGGCCCCCTTATCACACCTTGAAAAGAGCTTTGAAGTTAGGGCACCTGGATCCAAATTCTTGCTTTGCAACTTACTGGCTATTTAGCCTGCTCTCCAAGTTCTAAGATCAGGTGAGTGGAGCTGGGCAGAGCCTGTTGAGCAGTGCCTGGAGGATGGTAAGTGTTTAATAAATATCAGAATTATTCCACATTTTACTCTTGAATTCTCTCTGTAAGGTCCACAGTTCTCAAACAGGGCTCTACTGAGTGCTTAACCAGCTGAGAAGAAAAAGTGGCTTCCAAGAGATCTTACACCCTGCCCTGCTCTCGCTCCACCATCTTTAAGATGCCAAACTCAAAAAATTCCCTTCATTCATTCGCAAATTGAAGAATGAAATCCTCTTTCTTTTCTTCTTCTTCCTAAGCAGATGTGCTTAGACAGTAGCATGGTCAGGAGACAAGATGAACACTCATTCAATTAAGAAAGATATGATTCTGGAAAAACCACATAATACTCAATTCTACAAATACTTCTATAACTGATAAATATTTGTTTTCTTCCAAATATGATTTATTTTGGAAATAAAAAAACCAAGATGCTTCTCTAATCACTTTTAAATACAGAGGATGGTAAACTAATGGGAAGCTTAACATCTTTATGTTGGTTATCTCTATGGAGATGCCAACTTCCAGATTGATTCACTTAATCTTCCAGCTTTGGAAGTTGGTTTTTATGCTTTACTGTTATTCATTGTAAATAATAGATTATTTCACATAGAGGAACAAAACAAGTAAACCAATGTTTTTCTTAATGTTATTGGTAAAATCTTGGTCCCCAAGAACGGTTATTGTTCATTGTTTAGGTGAGCAAGAAGACATCTCTTGCAAAGATATGTGTTCTCAATGTGAGCTGAATTTTGTCAGAGGAGCTTCTTGGTGTTTTTCATTTCCTAGAGAGTTCCAGAAGTACTAAAATTATATCGAGACGAAGTGTTTATGTTTCAAAAGAGCAGGTTCTGCATTCCAGGCTACACACTGAGGGTTCTCAAAACAGAGGTGGCTTTAACTGAAATTTGGGAAATAAGGATAACTCCTAAGGACTTGGACCAGTACATATTGGAAAAATAGAAGAGAACCTATCAGCCAGCTGAAAAAGGAAACAACCTGATTCCGGGGATTGGCACGCCTTTCTGTACAGGGTTGCATGGTAAATACTTAAGGCTTTGTGGGCCATAGAGCCTCTGCTGCAAGCTCTGCCCTTGAGGCTTACCAGCAGGCGTTGACAAGACATACATGAATGAACATGGCGGTGTTCCAATAAAACTTTATTTACAAAAACAGGAGGTAGGCTGGATTTGGTCTTTGGGCTGTAGTTTGCCTACTTTGTGGGTCATCTAATCAAATGTTCACTAACTAGTTTGAAAGATTTTATCATTTTTTAGACTTAATGAAATAGTTTTGGTGGCATAGAGAATTAACTACTGAGAAAGGTTAGGCTTGTGCTTAAATAGGACTTTGCCTAGCATTTTGCCATTAGAGCATGAATCTATCGGGTAGAACATTGTTCTCTTCAGGAATAAAATGCAAGGGCTTGGGAAATATATCAAATATATCAATTACATAACTACGGCTGAAAGAGGCCTTAGAAGTTGCAGGAGAATACGTGGTACCTGGCCTAGGGAATAAGGGAGTGAAAGAAGCCAGGAAAGGGAGATGTAAGTTGCCCCCTTTAAGCAATTATTCACAGGACTCATTTGACCACCCAGTAATATTTTGTTGTTTTCCTGCAAAGGCGCATTCTTTAGGACGATCCAGCAGGGAAAATCCATACATAATACAAGATGGTAGAACCTACAAAAGAAATAAGAACAAAAGTAATTCTTTTAAAAGTCCCTCAAACTGCTGGTCTCATTTCTCTCTCACCTCCCCTCCCATTCATTCTAGTTTGGTGTATTGAAATGTGTTCCGACTGCTAATTATCCCCTCTTTTTAAAGCTGGCATGCCTATAGTAATGAAAAACTATAAATATGGTTTGTAGTTGTCATTTTAAAAAATGTTATTTACTCTTTGCTGTTTCCTTAACATTTCCATTTAAGTTGCTAAAAATAAAAAAAGAAAGAAAGAAAGGAAAGGAAAGGAAAGGAAAGGAAAAAGAAAAAAAAAAAGATACTAGGAAGTGTTGCCCATGCATTAAAAACTCTGTTGTGTATTTAACCCATTCACCATAAGCTTGATTTACAACTGCTTTCCCTGCCTGATGAATCCCACATGCCCCATAATTTAAACATCTTAATGTGCCTCTCACTGGAGTCCCTTTTTATTTGAACGTAAATTGATTCTGAAACTGCTCCCAGTCAGAAGTTTGTGTTTGAAACACTGTAGCTTAGAGTCGAATATGGTCATACTAAGGTTCAATCTGCAAGGTATAGGAATGAGGTTCAATTGCCGGCATAATTAACCTACCTCGGGTTAATTTAACCATAAAATATACACTCCAGCTGACTGTTGAACCTGCCATAAATAAATAAATGACAGAGATCCTGAGCCATTCAACAAATGGACTGCTGTTTGTTCGTATAAATACAAAAGAACCTTGAATTCCTTTCTGGATTTGTGCAGTTTATTCTTTCTTTCTTTTTTTTTTTTTTTTTTTGAGGACTTTTAGGGATTTTCAGTGGAAGGCAGACATGATTCTTGTAGCATTCTAGACCTGAGAGCAAGCCCACTAATTCTTATCTAGTCCAGGTAAAACCCAAATATAATCTATGTAAGACAGTGGCTTATCTATCATCTATCTCATTCAAAAAGAGTATTCTGGAAGACATTTAATGATCTCCTTTTGTAGATAATTCTGGAATTTAATAATAATTCCTGCTATTGGCAAGTTCCACCACAGGTTTTAGCACAAGAAAATGTCAAATTACATGAAATATTTAGTGACAATTATAAATGTTATACTTTTTTAAAAGTACTTGTTCAATACCTTACATTTACATAGCCAGATCTGTAAGTATTTTGGACTTAGACTGGATATTCTCTTAATAAGTCTTAGTAACATTTCAAGTCCCACTGTTCTCCTTCAAGCTCAGGAAGGAATGTGTTCGCTTCAAATATGCCTGGGTTCAGCTGTTAGCCGTCTTTGGAGACAAACCACAGACCCTTGACCTGATCCCCTTCTCAGAGCCATAGCCTGGAGAGTGGGAAAACGTCTTGTGTGATGAGGCCACCAACTAAACAACAACAACAACAACAACAAAACACGGATAAATGAGGCAGTGGGCGCACAAATGTATCCAAAGATAGGCTTGAGCCTAGAAAATGTCTGGAGTTCCACCGAGAAGGCTAATACCTGGCCCTAGTCTAGTGTCAAACAGTCAGAAGCCGTGTTGAAGCAGAGATCTGCCTCCAAAACACAGAGGATGGTGATTTTGACCCAGGGAACCAACCTCTTGGACAACTGCTTTTTTTTTTGTCTCAGGAAATTAGGTTGTGGTCTTAAAAATTCCTGAGGCTTGGAGCAGATAGAAGGGACATAACAATTGTTTTCTCTGCACCAGGAATTGTGCTATACTGTAAACTTCTTCTTTCCTTAGAAAGGGAAGGAAAACAAGCCTGCTTTAATAACATGCAAACTTAAGTTGTAAAAGAGCTCTTTACATTGATCTGGCGTTGTTTATCTTAAAGGACACTTGGACACTTCCTCATTCAAGGGCAAGTTTTTACTGAGTGCTACTGTGGCAGACGCTGCGTTCTTGCATGGTGCCTGCCCTGCTTACAGTGTGATGCGGGAAGCAGACAAGGCAAGTGACATACTGTGAGAAGTGCTAAGAAGGATAAATAAGATGCAATGATATTGGGGGTGGAGGTAGAGAGGGAGGTGGCAGGGAGCAGGTGACTACCTGCTGAACAAGGGGAGTCATCGAAGTAGAATCTCCGTGAAGCTGATGAGACTAAGCTTTGGTGTCCTTCACTTGTCCTGGCCTCTTCCAAGTTCCTGAGGCATCCCATGATCATGTGTTTTGTGATGTTTGCAAATTTAAGATTTTAAAAAATTATTTTTCCATAAAAAAGATTCCCCCAAATTGTGTAAATTTTAGGGCTCAAAAAGTCTGAGTTCAGGCTTGGTGGTTGGGGAAGATTTCTCTGTGGAAGAAATATTTTAATTGATTCCAACAGGATAAGAAGGACCCTGCCATGATTGATGTGGGGATAGTGGTCCAGGTAGGTTGCAGGACCATTTGAAAATTCTGAAGCTGGAAATTGTCTTGCCAGCTGGAGGACCTGTGGAAGGAGTAGAATGGGGAATGGAGAGAGGTGGGAGATAAGGGTGGAGATGTTAGCAGGGGCAAACATGGAGGGCCATATTATGTAGTTTGGTTTATGTCAATGTGATATGTAAAACCACTAGCATGTTTGAAGCAGGAGAATAACATTATCAGATTTATGTTTTTTAAAAAGATGATTCAGGGGCACCTGGGTGGCTAAGTCGGTTAAACTCCAACTCTTGGTTTCAGCTCAGGTCATGATCTCAGGGTCGTGAGATCGAGCCCTGTGTGGGGCTCTGTGCATAGCACAGAGTCTGCTTGAGATTCTTTCTCCTCCTCTCCCCCTGCCCCTGCTATCCTTCTGCTCCTTCCCCTGCTCGCACACATGCTCTCGCTCTGTCTAAAATAAATAAATAAACAAATAAATTCTTTTTTTTTTTAAGATTTTATTTATTTATTTGAGAGAGAGAGAATGAGAGACAGAGAGCATGAGAGGGAGGAGGGTCAGAGGGAGAAGCAGACCCTGCAGGGAGCCTGATGCGGGACTCGATCCCAGGACTCCAGGATCATGACCTGAGCCGAAGGCAGTCTCTTATCCAACTGAGCCACCCAGGCGCCCCAACAAACAAATAAAATCTTCAAAGATGACTCAGATTTTATAAGAACGTTTGATGTGAGGTTGGAGACATGCTTAGAGAAAGGAGGCTGTTGCAATATTCCAGGTGAAAGATATGGTGGTTTGGATTAGGGTGGTTATGGAGGGAAGTAGACAGGCTTAAGATACACATCAGATTTTGGAGTCATAGGACTACCTGATGGGTTGGACGTACAGAGCTGGAAAGAGACAAGAGTGAAAGGTGACAATCCACGAGCGGATTCTGACTTGAGCCACTGGGTGGATGGTAGTGTTACTTACTAGGATGAGGAGGGCCTAGGAAGAGGGAAAAATTGGGTGGATGGGTCGTGGGGAAATAAGAGTTCTGATTTGGTTGCATTAAGTTTGAGATACTTATTACTCAACAGGAAGATACTGAATAGGTGGTAAGATACATAGTCTGGAACTTAGAAGAAAGCTATAGGTACAAATTTAGGCGTCACCAACATATATATGATAAATAGCATATTTCCAAACTATGTAAGTTTCCTATTTCTGCTCTTTTTAGCGGTTTTTCATTCCATAATTTAATTAAATGAGGCAGGACAGTTTCTAAACAAGATTAAGTAGAAATGCTCAGTTGAAGAGTTACTTTATGTGGAACTACAGGATTCTTATAAAAAGATGGAGTCTGGAGTACAGCTAGAAGGTTGCAATAATCACAAGAAGTTGTATTAGGAATATCTCGAAAGGCATTTATTATTATTATAATGGGTATGGATTTGTAAGTGTAAATATGTCAATGTTGACATCTCTTTGAAGGTGATATACAAGCAGGATTATGGAGTTAGACGTGATTTGGCGTTATTTAATCCCACTCGAGTGTGCAGGAATGAATTGGGTATGTGAAATATGTACACCGTCTTAATAAATCAGACTTTAACTTTGTTATCAGAGTAAGTTTACATTTCTTAGTGGCCTGTGAGAAACAATTATGTGACTACCAGTGAATCATTCCGATCAATGAACAGACCAGGCTTTTAAAGCACACGTGGATTGTGGCCAACATTGTGTTTGCCTGGGGATTAGGACCTTGACTTTGGGAGGTTTCAGTTAGGCGATGTTTTCCCAGAGTTAAATACACATTTTTGCAAATAAGCAAGGAATAGGAATATTGGCCAATCTGGCTGAGAAGTTCCAAATGTCAAGTATAATTAAACACAACGTGAGGGTTTAGGATCCTGACAAAACCATATTTGTACATGGTGTCAGTAACATTAGAGACAATTTCAAAGAGCTGTGAGACAGAGATACTGTACTAGAAGGGCAAAGTAATTAGTTAGGCTGGTCTTTAAAAATTCTTACCTTTTCCTTATGGAATATAGATTAGTATACATAATCAGTACTTGCAAATGCAATGAAAGTTGTGTTATTCTTAAATAATTTCATTCTTTCATTTGTTCAGCTTTCAAAAAATACACAGGTATTGAGGTAACTTTGGAATTCAGGAAGGAGATTATTAGGCTACAAAGTAAGATTTGTAGGGATGACCTCTGTTAACTATGAAATGTGAAGAATGCCAGAGTCAACTCAACATTCGACTCCATAAGAAATTTTCCACGAGCGGATTCTGTATGAATGAGTTTCTATCTTATTACAGACCCCTTTCTTGAGATTCTTCTCTGTTTTTGATGAGAGTTGGGGACCTAGAAGTTTTTGTATCATATCTTTGTAGGATTTCTGTCCTCTACTACCCTCATACATTTAATTCCTGAAATACTTATTTTGAAGCTTAGGAGTATTTGAATGAAAATCTAGTCTAGAAAAAATATAGGCGTGAGGAAGGTAGCAGAAAGGAATAAGCACAAGAGACAAGCCGACACGAGTGCTTTCAAGGAGAAAATCATACTTTTTCGGTTGCTTGACATTAGAGTGTTAAACCCTAAAGAAGGACACATTAATGATAAGATAAAAACATTTTAGAGAAAAGTAGGCTAAGAGGCAAAGACTGTGCTAGGATTATAATGGAACAATTGAAGAGACCTTGCTGATAGCGCTGGAAAGAAGAGCAATGCAGTTGCAAATTCTGCTCCTTGTAAACTTTTTGGTAGGTAAAGGAAACAGGGCAGGTCGAACAGTCACCCTAAGCTGTTTGCTTGTGAAATCTGCCTCCAACGCAAACTTTCTGGAGTCATCAGCTAATAGCGATGTCCAAAGTCAAACCTAAATCGTTAAGAAGTGTTAACACGTGGGAGGTGCACGGTGCCGAGCGTGACCTCCACAAAGTGACCCCTCCCTCCTTCCGGCGGGGACACGCCAAGGGGCTGCTCAACAGACCCATCCATGCCGCTGTGGCGCATCTCCCGGCCCAGCTCCTGGAGACGTCCCGGTGACCTCTGAGCTCGAGCAGGCGACTCGGGGAACTGGTGCCGTTAGACGGCTCCAGGGAAGGACTGTGCCAGTGGGACGCGGAGCTTCTGCGCGGGCACTGCCCCTGGATCCTTCTTACAGAGCCAGAGTTCCCCCCCCTCCGCCCCCCCCAGGAGCTCCTCACACTCTGCCTTCCGAGCCCCATCAGCTTACCTGTGCATCGCTGTTCACACGGACCGGATTATCTCTTACCAGTTACATTTGAACGACCATGAGCCGCTAAACAAGGCGGTGTGCTGAGGCCACCCAAATACCAGTGTTGACTGCATCACCGCTAAAATACCCTTATTCCATACTTAACTTTGTTTGCCTGCCTTTGGTTAAAAAAAGATCACTTTTGAAGGAGAAGAAAACCTTGAATGAATATGAGGTCTTTATTATATTGTTGCCAAGCATGGCTTTTGTTAAAGCTTGAAGAGTTGAGAAAATGGATAACTTTTCATCAGCTACTAATGGAAAAAAAAATAGCTTACACATGTGACTTTCCCGACGATTAACTTAAATTTGGGAAAACTGGCTAGACTCTCCCCATCGTGTTCTGCAGTAAGTCCACGAGACAAATGCGTCGCAGCTAAGTTTGCCCTTGTTTTGTATACTGAGAAAATGAGTTGCGTGTGCAGTTTGGGTGACCCTGCCTCCGACAGCCTGGAGCTCCTTTGGCATGCTAGTTGAATTGTCGACAATAAACACAGGAAAGGAGGCCCTTTAAGCTACCATTTACACAAAAACTTCACTTAAAGGCTGCCCGCTGTTTCCTCCAACTACGCATGAAAAGCAATTAAGCAAAGTCTTGTATAACTGTAGTCGGCTAAATGAAGGCTAAGCTGTACGCTGGAACTAACAAAAGACACACAAAATGCTTACAAATCTTCTCAGAACCAAACTGTGTGCAGCGGTGCTTGTAAGAATGTGTGGCCCAATTAATGGCAAAACACTTAACTAAAAGTTAAATTGCCCCGTTGCCTTTTGCCCTATAAATTGGTGTCTAGCCTTAAGCACGAGAACCCTAGCTGCATGCTTATTTTACCAAGGCGGAAACACAATGAACCAAGATATGAACCAGTCTAATAACTTCACCAGTCCTGGGCCAACGATTAATGCTAAGAATTTTCACTGAATGAATACATACCTCTTTGTTATTTCTAATTGTGGCGGTGCAAAGGTTACTAAGTTCCCACATGGGATGGTACAAAAGACACTGTACCAACACAGCAACTCTATTCCACGCCGTGGAAGGAAGGGACTGCAGGCCTGGAAGCGGAGTTAAAAAAATAAAATAGAAAAAAGGTGGCATTTGCAGGCAAGTGGTTGTGACACTAAGTTACCAGTTTTTAAATCTGTGTGAAGTTATTCTCTTGTTACTAATAGCTTACGATTTTGACATATAGTGTACCACTAAAAATGACTCATAAATTTTTTAAGCTCCCAATGACATCTCAGCTTGAAGTATTATTAAAATCATCCCTGGGATAAAATACCTATAAGATTCTTTTAGCCCTAAAGCCATTCTCTGGTGGTATAGTGTGTGTAAAAGTGTGTGATGTCCACTTTAATCCGGGAGAGGCCCCCCCAAAAATGGGCCCATAGAATCTGGAGGCATATTTAAAGCCATTGGTCAACATTTTGTTAAAAGTAAGATTTTGAAAATAAAGTAAAAGCTCAAAGGCTGCTAATATAAAATAGTTCACCTTACAATATTGTTCCACATGAAAACAGACATTGTAAGCCTACATTTTAAAATGGAAAGTAAAAATTAATGGTGGAAATATATACAAACTTTAAAAATCCTGATTTATCAAAGTTTTAAAATTAACATTAGAGCAGGCACGAGTTTGTGGGAAGTATATATGAATGTGTATGTGTGTGTGTTCATATATGTATATGGCTATTGGAAGTGAAAATATTTTCATCAGCTGATTCCAATTGGCCCTTAATTATGTTTTTAAGTTAGGGTATGACATACTGTAGTAATTTAATTGTTAAGGATTATTTTTGTTATTTCAAGTGTGGACAGTAAGTGCCTTTACTGTAGACAGCAACATCCTTTGTTCTGTCAAGTAAAAAGCAGCTGTAATAAGACTGGGTTCTTTGCTTCTCTCTCTATTTTTAGTGAATCAAGGATATGTCCTAGAAAATATTTCCTCTGATCATTTTTCCCCCTTTTCCTGACAGTGCCCAATGGAAACTAATCATCTTTAGAAAATTAAAGTCTATATCATACAACATGTTGATTCAAAATCTGTGGATTATGAGGCTAGCATGGATTTGACATTTCTAATAACAAAACTATTGCAACTAAGGGTGCAGAATGGATAAACATGATACTAATAATGCTGCATCACACTCACACTCACTCGTGGAACTTTACCTAAGTTCACTTAGGTAAAATACAGTGACTCTCAGGAAGAGGTTGTAAACCTAAGAGGTAGGAAAAGTTTTTCTTTCTCTTTTGGCTCCTCTCATTTTTCTTTCATTCTTGTTTATAAGAATCTTGTGGCAAGAATTACTGGTATTCAAAACATCTACTCTGACATGACTGTCCTTGCTTATCGATTTGAAGCAGTGCAAAACCTGAGGGGATCAAATGAGTTTCCAATTTCCATAGGCATTTAGAAATGCCTGTGATATATCCCACATGATCAGGATTGTTTTGCATTCTTGGAACAAAGCTTGTTGGGTTCCTGGGTTCTCCTTGAGCCTCAGTGAAGGCTTTGCAATTCCTGTGTGTGCTTTTGAAAATATTCGGATACCAAAGGAAAAGTTAGCAAAGAAGAGAAAGTTAGTCGTCACAAGACGTTGCCCCTAAATGTTTGCAGTCAATTAAAGCCACGTTCAAGGTTAGGCTGGCGTTCCTCCAGCTGTGGTGTTCCCTGTAAAATAAAATATTGCCAGGTGTGGTCAATTATTTGATTTCCCTCTGAAACTCGAGAAACATGTAATCACTGTTAATATGGTAAAAATTGATCAAGTGTGACATGCCATATAGCTCACTGATTGCAATAGCCTTGTAGGTACCAACTCTGAGAGCAGTACCCACTGATTAGTTTCTAGATCTCTAGAGCTGAAGCAAGAGTTGGATTAACCTTTAGATTTCAAATTTAGCTTTAGTCACATGATGGAGAATTGGTTAAAAGACCTATGGCTTATCTACCTGAGAGAACAGAATCAACTATTAAATGTTTTTTCGTGTTTAATAATGTAAGAAATGTTTATGATAATCTGAATGAATAAAGCAGGACTCAAAGTTGTATATATAATGATTACAGTTGCATAAAAAAAATCTGGGGTTAAAAAAGTCTAGAACATCAAAACAGCTTTTTTTCTGGTTTCCCTTTCTACTGGGAAAAACATTTTGATTCAAAAAGTACAATTGGCAGTCTGCATATGATTTGGGGGAAATGCAGAGGCAAAAATAAAGGAACAAATAAAGCACTAAAAGCACCAAAATTGTAAAGAACCCAAACAAACAAAAAAAACCCAAAAACAAAAAAGTGAAAAATAGAGGAATCTGAGGGCCCAGACATACAGTTTCACCACTTGTGCCGAGAAGTTAAGTCCCATACTTCGTGTGCTTTGGTGATAAATTCTTGGAGGTCTTAATATGCTGATTATCTTTGGAGGAGGTAATAATGATGAGGTCGTATAATTCTGTATAATTATACATAGAGGCTGTATAAGAGGGTGAGTTCAGGAGCTAGTCGTAAATTCAGCATCAAGTCTGCCAGATTTCAGCCTTCTCACCTACAGTGGGGGACCAGTAGGGTTACCTACCCCGAAGGACTACTAGTCAACCAAGTAAGATGATGCACAGAAAACATTTAACGTGCTGCCTGGTCACTAGTAAAAGTTCAGTAAGTGTTACCTATTTTTATGAGTTTCAAAATGTCCTCATTTGTATTTTTCAACTTATAAACTATAATCTGTAGGTTTTTTTCTTAGAAGATTTTATTTATTTATGAGAGAGAGAACACGAGCAGGGGGGAGGGGTAGAGGGAGAAACAGGCTCCCCACTGAGCAGGAGCCCAACGTGGGGCTCGATCCCAGGACCTCAGGATCACAACCTGAGTCGAAGGCAGACGCTTAACTGACTAAGCCAGCCAGACGCCCTGCAGGTTTTTTGGTTTTTTTTTGGGGGGGGGCGGGGACACAATATGTAATCAGCATTAAAAAATATTTTCATGGGCACAAAATACTTTTAAATCTCTCTGATGAATGGGACACCTGGGTGGATCAGTCGGTTAAGCGCTGACTCTTGATTTCAGCTCAGGTCATCATCTCAGGGTCGTGGGATCAAGCCCCACGTTGGGCTCCGTGCTCAGCATGGAGTCTGCTGGTTCCTCTCCCTCTACTCCTCCCCCTGTTCGCGAGCTCTCTCTCTAAAATAAATAAATAAAATCTTAAAAAATCTCTCTAATGGAGATTCAAGGGTATTGTCTTTTGCTGCCTCTCTGGGTCTAAGCAATCCTGTCCTTTGTTAACTTGACTAGTTTACACACATCTTTCGGGATTCACTCCAGCATTGCCTTCTCTGTGTTCTACTTTTGGCCCTTAAATTCTACCAAAATTTATAAAATCACTTTTTGTATTCAACAATCATGTAATTTTGGAGCAGAAAAAGTCCAGTTTTAACTTTGGCTCAATATAGCCGACTAATCAGCAGACGAGTGAGACAATGGCCGAGGACTAGAGCCGAAGTTCATGTTTCATCTTCTGGGGGTCACAGTGTCATCTAACTTGAGAAAGGCTCTTGAAAGCCCCTCCCTTTTATTTTATGGTATTATGTTTTATTTACTGAGGTGGAATTGACATGCAATATCAGAGGAGTTTCAGGTGTTCTGCATAAAGATACACTGAGAAGTGATCATTACAAGAAGTCTAGTGACCATCTGTCACCTTATGAAGTTAATTCAGTGTTGTTGACTATATTTTCCAGGCTCTACATGACCTGTTTATTCTATAATTAGAAGCGTGTATTCCTTAATCCCTTTCACTTGTACTCCCCCACCCCCTGTGGGAACCACCAATCTGCTGCTGTATCTCTGAGTCTGAAGCCCATCATATTTTAAATTCCAATTTTGACTATTTTGTAGCTCCTTAGAGTTATGATTTTATTAGTAATAATGACTCAAAAGGGGAGTAGGGAGCACAAAGTGTTTGAGTTTCCTGTGTGCATTGGTCCATTTAAAGAAAACAAATGAAACATCTCCCTCACAGTTCACAGGCCCTTTGGTCATGCCTCAGAAGAGTGGCTAGGGCAAACTGGCCAGCTGTGGTAGCTTTTACCTGTCTAAGGAAGGTCCCCACCTTGGTGCTACCTCAACCAAGAGGGCTCCTCACGAAGGTTATATCTCTGGGTCAAGTCAAGGACTGGAACCGACCACCACCATGGCCTAGAAACTTTCTCTCCCTTTGATGACTGGGCTAGGTGCAGTGGCCATGCTCCTCATCTGGTCTCTCTACTACCACAGGGTGTGTTTTATTTCCTACCCCTGGGCCTTTGGTCAAGTCCTCCCGGGTCCTCTGACAGGTGTCACTCACCAGCAAACTCAGGAGGGTTTGGAATCACTGTGTGCAAATGTGTCTACTTCTTGCCCGACTGCTTTCAGGCTCTGCACATCAATAGTTTGTGGGGTAGGTTCAAGGTGAGCACTCCAGGACATGTCTAAAAACACTGAGAACTTAGTGTACTCTTAAAGGCATATAATAATATGCGTCTGACATGGACCAGTGTTCAAATTGCCTCTATGGTGTTTCCTTCCACTTTTGTTTTCCCTGAGTTTTGCAGATAACTTCAAAAACGAGATTCAAGATTTTATGGAATTCTCAGCAGGTAGTTTTCGCAATGAGTATCCATTCCCAGCACTGTTAAGAATATCACAAACAAAGGAACAGATGTGTTTTCACTACTTCTGACTACATGCTTTATGATTACCTAAGTTAAAAGTTAAAAGAAAACCCCCAAATCAAATCAGCGGATGGTAATGGAGGCAGAGTAAGTCAGAAAAGGCATGAATGTTGCAGTACCCTGGCAAAACAGTAAAATTGCCTAGAAACTCTGGGCCCCATCAGAGCCCAACTGAAACTGATTTCTAGGGGTAGGTCCCAGGAGTCTCTACATCGTAAATGTTCCCCAGGTGATTCTGATATAAAGGAGGGCTCAGTGAGAACCACGTGGCAGTGCTTACTATTATTTGTGATAGAGATTTGTGTGATTGTGTTATTTTATCTAAACATAAACTTTACTGGTGAACCCCCAAAGCAGTGTCTCATTTCCATTGGGAACATTGCAACTGGTGTTTTTTCCATTGTCTATTTTGGTCCTTATGAAAAGAAAGTGGAAAATGGCCTGATGAGGTGGCATAATGCTTAAATCCACACCCGCTCTCTAACTTTTCTCCCCACAGGGTTCAGTCTACAAAATCTCCAACACTTGCTGCTATTAATAAAAACTGAATAAAATGATGCCTTTGTCTGAAGACATTAGCAGAATTGCAGTCATGTTCCAAAGTACTGGGGGCTGAGAGGAGGGTGTGAGGAGGCCAGTTGCCCAGGGCGCAAACCTAAAGGGCTGCTCTATTTGTTAAGGGGAAAGGCACCCAGCCAGCCAGCCATGAACCACAAGGGCTCCGTCGCCAACCTAGGTGTCCATGCTGCTTGAACAGTTCTGCTTGCTTTAAGCAGTTCTACCACATGTGCTCAGGGATTCTAAAGACCATTTATATATTTTATTGAAACAAGTTTTAAAAAGCTGGACAAGCAGTATTGCTCTCTGCTCATGTTAACAACTATTTTAGAGTTAAGGTTATAAAGATTAAACATTAGGAAACTAGCACCATATCCTCCCTCCCCACAACACCCCAACTCCCAAACCCTCCACAATAGAGGAGGTGAGTGTCCCAAGCACAGGTGGGCTTCCCCTGGGTAGTTGTCAGAGTTGATACAGGGCTGGGACAAGATACATCAGGGCCGAGAGGTTCTGGGCAGTGGGGCGTGCAGAAGAGGCATGTGATTTGGTCAATGGAGACGGAGCATGGATGCTGGTAGAGTGGCCCACGGTACCCACCACAAAACTCTTAATTGCTCATGACAGGAATCTACACATGAAATAAAAACCAGCCACACAATCCCAATAAACCATTTGTTTCAAAGTTCTATCTAGATTTACTAACTCTGCAAATTCAACAGACCAAGGTAGGCTTCGCCTTTGTTTATAGTGCCCATTTTCACTACAGGAAGGATTAATGAGCAATATAAAATGACCCAAAAGCAAAATTGGAACATGGGCTCTGGTTATCAATTAACAGGTTCACTGATTTCTGAATTAGTGAAAGTGGGTGCTGTTGGGATGGGAAAGAAGTGGAATTTGAAATTTACTTTAGAAGAATCACATGGAATTCATTATACCTTGGTATCACAGTTAATTTTTTAGCCACAAATAATAGCAAATACTTTTGGCACCCCACGGTTAGTAGGAAACCAACCAGTTTAGCAGTCAGAAAACCTGAGATCTAGTCTGAATTTTGTTGATTTTTCTAGTCTTCTTACAGAATGATGTTCTTTAAGGGCAGTCCTGACAAAGTATCCTATGAAACAGAGGTGAAGAATCTGATGTTATGTCCTAGTTAGGCACCTAGTTTTTCAAGCATGAGCTAAATTTGTCCTCCTTGCCTGTCTTCAACTCAGATTCAAATTAGAGAAAACTCAGATTTGTTGTTTCCTTGGGTTAGGGGGTGAGGCCAAAATAAGGTTTAAGAGAGCACAAAGAAATCAGTAGAGCCTTGTCCTCCAGGTAGGAATGTACAGGACAAATGTTATGACAGTTCAATTTTGGTAAACAAGAAATTTGGCTACGTTAACACAACACTGCAGTAGAGTTTAGTAACTTCAGTTTCTTTGTCTTTTCTGGAGGTGGAGGGGAGTTTATATCCCTCAAAGGACATTGACTAAAATAGATGAGACTTAGACTGGAATCTTTTTTTTATAACAAACAGCAGACTTTCTTTCTTTGTTTCTTCTGTCGCCCTCTATTGGTTCTGATACTGGAAGAGCAAAACAACAAAAAAACCTCTTGAGATTCAGCCATTTATTTTATGTGAAAATTAAATACATTTGTTCCTTATTCTTGGTCCTATTTCTACCTTACCTTCAAAGGTAACGTGTCTTATAGCTACAGTAGAAAGTTTTTTCTAAAAAATTAAAATTCTAATGGAACAAGTACAAACTCTAACTGGGTTATTAAGGATTTAATCAAGAATTTAAAATCTGATATTAATATTAGCTATTTCATGTAATTGCATTATTAAACCAATAAGAAAATGAGAATTTATTATTAAATAATTAAAAATCATCCTTTACAGGTCATTTGTGGCTTATCAGTGACATTCTGCAGTCCTACTGAAACTTAATTTTCATTGGATTATTAATATAAAATTTATCCTTCCACTAGTTCCTGGTCCCACCTCCCATCTTCTCGCAGAGCTTTCTCATTCTATTTTGCTTTCTCTTTCCTGTGTCTTAAAAATTTCCCTATGGGTTATTTTATTATTATTATTGTTATTAATTTTTTTTGGAGAGGGAGAGTGAGAATGTGAGGGGTGGGGGAGGGGCAGAGGGGGGGAGAGAGAGAGAGAGAGAGAATCCCAAGCAGGTTCCACACTGAGCCCTGAGCTTGATCTCGATCTCATGACCCTGAAATCATGACCTGAGCCAAAATCAAGAGTCTGACGTGTGACTGAGCCACCCAGGTGCCCCCCCATGGGTTATTTTTGCCTCCACACATAAATATACTTACTTGTCTTGCTTTCTCTGTTCTTTTTTCCCTTCCGGTCTCCATTTCTCTCTTCTCCATAGCTCCCCTTCCTGTCCTCCTCCTCCTTCCTTCTCCTCCCACAACCTCTCCCTTTCATTCACTCATTGGAGAAGTACTACTGAGGGTGGGGGTGCCAACGATGTGTCTAACACTGTGGTGAGTTCTGGAAAACAGGAATGTACTGGAAAGACTGGGATGTGCCCTCATGGGGACTAATATTTGGCAAAGAAGACAAACGTGTGATAAACAAGTAATGGAGTAGCCTCGCCTTCACTTCTTACCTCAAATCTATTGCAACTGGGCTTGATGCTCCAGCCCAGGCTGTCAATGACCTCTCAGTTCCAAAAGCAATGAACCCTTTTTGTTCTACTTAAACCTTTAATTTCTTATCAGAGCTTATCACATTATTCTTCTGGAAACTTCTTTCTCATTTGCTTTGTGTCCCCATTCTTCACTGGCTTTCTCATTCTTTCTTGTCCCCTAGGCCTTTATGGTAACTTTTCCTATGCTCATTAATGAAATGGCTGACATTTCATAGTGCTCTATGATTAGTCCTTTAATAATTTTTCTTCTCTGATTTCCTGAGGCAAACCTATTGTCATGCATTCTGTTGCAACCGATGCACTGGGAACTACATAGTCAATCATCTCTCTTTCCCAAGGATGAGTTCCATCTATTTAACTGCTTGGTAGCAGCCTATCTCAAACGCAACAGGTTCTAAGTTGAACTCATTGTCTTTAAAACTGTGCTTCCTGTCTTATTTTAGAGAATCCCCATACAATCACCTAAACTAGGTGGTAGTAAAGAGCAGCAAGATTTTCAAGAACTGGCTTTTTTTTTTTTTTTAAAGATTTTATTTATTATTTATTTATTTATTTGACAGAGAGAGAGCGAGAGCAGGAACACGAGCAGGGGTTGTGGGAGAGGGAGAAGCAGGCTCCCCACTGAGCAGGGAGCCCGATGTGGGGCTCAATCCCAGGACTCTGGGACCATGACCCGAGCTGAAGGCAGACACTTAACGACTGAGCCACCCAGGCGCCCCAAGAACTGGCTTTTATATGTAAGATTCAGACTGAGATTTAAATGACAAGGAGGAGTCAATTACATAACTACCTGGGAGACAACGTATTCTAGGCAGAGGAAGCAAAGGCCCAGAGGTAGAGAATGATTCTGAGGAGTTCACAGGACAGAAAAAAGACCAGTGTGACTGGAGGGTAGTGTGAAAAAGGAAGGCTAGTATCAGATGAGCTTGGGAAATTGGCAGAGATTACATCAAAGTTGTAGGTCACCGAAAAGGTTTAATTTTATTCTACATAAAATAGGATGCCATTGAGGGATTCTTCAGCCAGAGAATCACATTTGATTATACTTTATAAAGATAACTTCTACCACTCAATAAATAACAAATTGTGAGAAAGTAAGAGTACAAACATGGTGTTCAGCTAGGAGGCTCTTCAGGAACACAGGCAAGAGATGCTGAATGTTGGAAGGAGTAGTACCAGGGGAGCTGGAAGGAGGAGAAGGCAGGATATATTTTGGAAGTAGCATCAGTAAGACTTGCTGACAAATTAGGTAATAGAAGGTGAGGTGAAGAAAGACATCAAAGATTACTCCTAGGTTTTTGGTATGAGCAGCTGTGGAGCTATTTTACCAAGATGCAAAGAACATGGGAGGAAGTGGAATTTTGAAGAGGGGGAAGCAGATAGAAAGTTTTGTTTTGATTATGTAAAGTATGAAATACCTTTAAGATCTCCAAAAGGAAATGTCAAGTAGGCAGTTGGATGAATGAATCTGGAGCCTGGCGCAGAGATGTCAGAGCTGAGACTTAAATGTGGGAGCCATTGATAAATAGATGGTATTTGAAGTCATGGGAATGAATATGATCATCCAACAAGTGAATGTAGGCAGAGCAGAGGACAGGAGGGCTGAGGATGGAGTCCTGGATTACACTAATATTTAGAGGTCAGGTAGGACAGAAGTGGGCGGACTAGTCACAGTGAGGAAGCAGAGACCAGGAGAATGTAGTGTCCCTGAAGCCCAGAGAAGAGTTGGCTTTACTAGAGAGTCATCAGTGCTACTGAGAGGTTAAGCAAATGGAGGGCAGAAAAGGAATCCTAGGATAGTTTGTCAATGACCTTGACAAGAGCAGTTTTGGATTAAAAGTAGTCCTGTCTTTGAAAGTGAGTGCTTCAAATTTTCCTGATATACTTTACTTGTATTATTCTTTAAGTTTACAAATGGCTGTATTAACACTGCTATAGTCCTTTATAATAGTTAATAACAGTCACTGTTAATGAAAGCTTCTTAGAATAGTGTGTGCAAAAGCATAGATATCTAGAAAATGGTATGACCTTTTAGAAGCTGGGATTAGTTGAATATGGCTGGAGTTTACAGTATGTGGGGGGGGAGAGAGTGAAAGTGAAGTTGGGACAGGTAGACAGGACAGATTAAAAACAGTAATGTTTTATAGTTTTGTAGTTTTTTGGAGTTTTGTCATTTTCCTCATATAGATCTTAACATATTTTGTTAGATTTATACCCAAGTATTTCATCTTTGGGGGTGTTAATATAAATGATATTGTGCTTTATTTCAAAGTCCCCTTGTTCATTGCTGGTATATAGAAAAGTGATTGACTTTTGAACAGTAACCTTGTATTCTGCAACCTTGTTATAATTTCTTCTATGAATTTTCTATAAGGAGGTTTGATTTGTCGATTCTTTAGGATTTTTCTACACAGATGGTCATGTCATCTGCAAATGAAGGCAGTTTTATTTCTCCCTTCCCAATCTGTATGCCTTAATTTCATTTTCTCATTGCATTACCAAGACTTCCATTACAATGTTGGAAAGCAGTGGTGAGAGGGGAAATCTTTGCCTTGTTCCTGATCTTAGTAGAAAAGCTTACAGTTTCTCACCATTAAGTATAATGTTATCCATAAGTTTTTTGTTTAATTTTTAAAAATGAAGTTGAGGAGGTTTCCCTCTATTCCTAGCTTACCAAGGGTTTTTATCATGGATGGGTGATAGTTTGTTTAAAATGTTTTTTTCTGGGGCGCTGGGTGGCTCAGTCAGTTAAGCCTCCTACTCTTGATTTCGGCTCAGTTCATGACCTCAGGGTCCTGAGATTGAACCCTGTGTCTGGCTCTGCTCTGGACGGAATCTGTTTGAGATTCTCTCTCTCCCTCTTCCTCTGCCCCCAAACCCCTACCCCGGTGTGCACATGTACGCTCTCTCTCTCAAATAAATAAAAAATCTTAAAAATTTTTTTTTCTGCATCTGTAGATAAGGTCCTGTGATTTTTCTTTTTTCACCTATTGATGTGATGGATCACATTTACTTCTTTAACTTTTAATGTTCACCCTTAACGTGATTTTTGAATGTTGAACCTACCTGGGATAAATCACACTTAGTTACGGTGTATAATTCTTTCTTATATGTTGTTGGATTTCATTTATTAATATTTTGTTGAGGATTTTTACATCTACATTCATGAGAAATACTGGTCTGTAATTTTCTTATAATGTCTTTGGTTTTATGGTATTATGGTAATGCTGGCCTCATAGAATGGGTTAGAAAGCATTTTCTCTGCTTCTATCTTCTGAAAGAGATTGTAGAGAATCGGCATAATTTTTCCTTATGCGTTTAGCAGAATTCACCAGTGAACCTATCTGGGCCTGGTGCTTTCTGTTTTGTAAGGTTTTCAATTATTTCTTGAATAGATACAGGCAAAGTCAGCTTGTTTATTTCCTCTTGTGTGAGTTTTGGTGGATTGTGTCTTTCAAGGAATGGTCCACTTCTAGGCTAACAAATTTGGGGGCATAGAGTTGTTGATAGCATTCTTTTATTATCCTTTTAATCTCCATAGGATCCTAGTGATGTCCCCTCTTTTATTTCTGATATTAATTTGTGTTTTCTTTTTATCTTAGCCAGGCCTAGAAGTTTATCAACTTTATTAGTTTTTTAAAAAATGGCTTTTGGGTTTTTAAATTTTCTTTAGTTCCTGTGTTCAATGATTTCTGCTTGAATTATTTCTTCTGCTTACTTTGGAATTAATTTTCTCTTCTTTTTGTAGTTTTCTAAGGCAGAAGCTTAGAGGATTGATTTTTAGATCTTCTTTTCTAATGTATACATTCAATGCTATAAAGTTCCAAGTATGGCTTTTGCTGCATCACACACATCTTATTAAGTTGGGTTTGCATTTTCATTTAGTTCAAAATATTTAAAAATTTCTCTTGAGATTCCTTCTTCCAACCATGTGTTGTTTAGAAGTGTGTTGTTTAATTTTCATATATTTCAGGACTTTTCAGTTATCTTTGTTACTGATTTCTAGTTTAATTCCACTGTGGTATGAGAGCAGACATTGTGTGATTTCTATTGTTTTAAATTTGTTAAGGTATGTATTATGGCCTACAATATGTTCTATCTTGGTGAATGTTCCATGTCAACTTGAAGAATGTGTATTCTGCTATTTGATGAAATAGTCTGTGTTTATTATCTTCAGTTGATTGATGTTGCGTTCAGCTATTTTTTATTTTTCTCCCTGCTGGTTCTGTCCATTTCCAATAGGGAGATATTAAAGTCTCCAACTATAATAATAAACTCACCTTGCCATTCTATCAGTTTTTGCCACATGTATTTTGATGCTTTGTTGTTAGGCACATACGTGTGAAAAATTATTACATTTTCTTAGAGAACTGACCTCTTTGTCATTATGTAATGCCCTCTTTATCCCTGGTAACTTTCCTTGCTCTGAAGTCTGCTCTGTCTGAAATTAATATAGCTACTCCTGCTTTCTTTTGGTGTTAGCATGGTATATTTTTCTTCATCCCTTTACTTTTAATCTATATAGAACTTTAAAGTGCATTTCTTGTGTGCTTGGCTGCCTGCCAGTAGAGCATGTGACTCTTGATCTCAGGGTTGTAAGTTTGAGCCCCATGTTGGGTGAAGAGATTACTTAAAAATAAAATCTTTGAAGTGGGTTTCTTGTAAGTCAAATCACTATGCTGTACATATTAAATTTCTACAGTGCAATATAGCAATTATATTCCAATAAAACAAAGAAAAAAACCCCAAAGATAACAAGTGTTGAGGATAAGGAGAAAAGGGAACCCTTGTACAGTGTTGGTCAGAATGTAAATTCTGGGGTGCCTGGGTAGCTCAGTGGGTTAAGCAGTTGACTTGAATTTGGCTGAGGACATGATCTTGGGGTTATGGGGTCAAGCCCTGAGTTAGGCTCCACACACAGCATGGAGTCTGCTTGTCCCTCTCCCTCTGCTCCTCCTCCCCCCAACCCCCATCATGCACTTGCTCTGAGATAAATAAATAAATAGAATGTAAATTGGTACAGCCGCTGTGGAAAAACTGTGTGGAGGTTTCTACAAAAATTAAAAATAAAACTACCTTATGACCCAGCAGTCCCATATATGGGTATATATCCAAAGGAACAAAAATCACTATCTCAAAGAGGGGGGTAAATAATAAAGTGAATTTCTTGTATACAACCTATAGAATATTTAATTATTGCTATAACTTTGTCTTTAACAAATTTAAGTCTTATTTGGTATTAAAGCATGTAGTAGGTGCTTAATAAGTATTTGAGTTAATGAATGGTATTTAATTGTCATTGACATTTTTGAATGTCATTTTTAATGAGTGTCATTACTGAATGAGAATTATTAATGAATGACAAATGTCATTTAAAAATACTGTTTTTTTTTGTTGCTAACTAAAAAAATTAGTATTGTGGTTTATGTTAATAAAAAGGAATCCTTACATGAAATACATGTCAAAATATAGTTGATTCATTATTTGTGGATTCATATTTATGAATTTGCCTACTCACTAAAATGTATTTGGAACCCTAACATCAATACTCATGATGGTTCCATGGTCATTCCAGACATGTGCAGAGCAGCATAAAATTTCAGTGGCCTGATGCACACATTTACAGCTTTGGTTGAGCAATGTGGCTCTCTGCCTTCTACTCTTAGTTCTCATACCATAAAGAAGTATTCTTATGGTCTACTTAGTGCCATGTTTTTCACATTGGGTGCTTTGTTATTTTGCTATTTTAAAATGGCCTCCAAACATAGTGTTAAGGTGCTGCCTAGTGTTTCTAAGTACAAGGAGGCTGTCATGTACCTTATAGAGAAAACACTCATAAAGTAAGGCTATATATTCACCAGTTGTCAAAAATGTGACCAGAGTCTTACAGGAACCTAATTCTATATTCCCCTAGAAACAGTGGTTCAGTATTTGCTAATACAATGTTTGTGATGAATTTGTAGAAAAAAGAAAAAACTACACAGAAAAGTGAGAATTGACTGTATTAACTGAGGAAGTGATGAAATGACTAGGGGTTGCTTAAAATAATTCAAGAAGTGCAGGAAATTGTGTTGGGGCATAGATGAAACACACAGGCAATGGACACATGAGGGCTCATTAGACTATTTTCTCTCTTTTGGTATATGTTTGGCATTTTCAATGATAAAAAGTTATCTTTAGGGGCGCCTGGGTGGCTCAGTCATTAAGCGTCTGCCTTCAGGTCAGGTCATGATCCCGGGGTCCTGGGATCGAGCCCCATATCGGGCTCCCTGCTCCGGGGAAGCCTGCTTCTCCCTCTCCCACTCCCCCTGCTTGTGTTTCCTCTCTCGCTGTGTCTCTGTCAAATAAATAAATAAAATCTTAAAAAAAAAGTTATCTTTAAATCCTATTATAAGTATTTGAAGACTTGAATTACAAATATTTTCATGAACGTTTGATACTTCCAATCAATTTCAGTACTTGACTCAAAATTTTCATAATTCTTTTAATCTTCTGTTTCCTCCAGCTCTACCCCTTTCTACTGTTGTAAGGGAAAATGAAAGGAAGTTAGAATACAATCTGAGGGCTTTGAAAATAGTTTAATTAAATTGCACAGACCCAGAACAATTATGTCTTGTGGGGTTCTGTCTGGCTCTCTAGAATAGCCAACACATTAAACAAGTAAGGTGCTGCCAGGGCTTTTATTTACATAGCTCTCTCACCTACCTCAAGGACTCCGTGACATCCTGTGCTCTTTTGCTTTTCTGAGAATAAAGATTCTCTAAGGGAGCCCTCCTAGCAAGTATTAACCCTTACACACTGGGTCCAGCAGTGATTGACTGAGAGAGTTTGTTTCCCTTAAACTACAGAACATTTTCTTCTTAGTTTCGTGTTGATCTTGACCCTAAAGTATAGAGGACAATCTCCGGACCGCCCTTGATAGATGAAGAATTTATAAACTGACCTGTGAGGTTGGCTCACAGAGAGGGAGGGATAGGCCACCAGGTCTGTTTATTTGTTTGTCTTAATAATTAAGAAAAAAAAAACCCAGAAATGAAAGAAACAGGAAAGAAATACAGGGGGGAAAAAACATAATTGTACCTTGTGCTTTCCTAATGTTTCTTGCCTGTGGGGCTCAAAATATTCTCTAAACATTAACTCAGACATCAGTAGCTCCAAGGTACAGACAGGGCAAACATTATTACCTTCCTCTGAAAGACGAGGTTAAACAGGGCAGGGAATTGACAGAGCCAAGATTAGGACTCAGAATTTGAATGCTGTTCAGCAACCAGCTAAGTTAACTCCAGGACCCCTACTCTCCCTTCACTGGGTGGTTCTTCGTTCCTCTCCTGAGTTATAATTCCACCCCTCACCACAGGCCTCTTGTGATCTCTCTTCTCTTCTCAGTGAGGCCTTCCCCAACCACCCTATCGAAGTAGTATTCCTCCATTCCTCATGGCCTCATCACTCTCTCCCCTTCTCTAGCTTTATGATTTCTTTTTGCCCTTATCATCTGGCACCTGTTTACTTCTGGTTTCCCTTCATTAGCATGCTCCATGAGGGAATATGCATTGGTCTATCTCCAATGCCTGCTGACCCCAAAGTAGGGGCTGAGTAAATATTTATTAACTCCCTTCTTTTAGTAAAACCTGCTTTTAGTTAAAATCCAATAGTTACCTCAAGGTGCTTGAGACGGCTTAATATAAGACATCTTCCGGGGCTTGCTTTCATTGTAATAGGAGAAAGCTTGCTGTGAGTTACCCAAAGGAACAAGCTCTAATTTGTAGCAACTAATAGTTTCAAGAAAGTATTTTTGCACAGAAAGGGATCCTTTTGATGATTTCTGAGCTAAGCCCAAGGCTCGCCTTCCCAAGAGCTATCATCAGAGACAGAATGAGAGAAAAAAAGTGGATGAGAAATAGACTTTGCATAATGCACATCAGTAGTGCTGAGAAATCAGAGGGAGGCTCCTTTTAGAGCCCAGACCCTCACTAATCATGGATAAAGCAGAGAAATCCCTTTCCTACTGACCTGTCTGCTGATGAAGAGTTTCATGCAGTTTCCTAGTGCCAGTCTTTGAACAGTTAGGTGATATAAAGGGTGAGCCTTTTCTTACAGAAACTCATCAGGACAAATTGTAATTAGGAGCAAATCAGAACATGCATACTTCTAGTAGCTTCTGAAAGGTGCAAGTACCAGGGTAAAGTCTATTTAGATAATAATCCATATTATGGTTGTTGTGTAAGTTTACTATTTATTTTTAGAGAGTGTGGGCACATACACGTGTGAGTGGCAGGGGGGAGGGGCATAGGGAGAGGTAGAGAGAGAGAATCTTAAGCAGACTCCACACCCAGTCAGAGCCCAACATGGGGCTGTATATCATGAGCCTGAGATCACGACCTGAGCTGAAATCAAGAGTTGGATGCTTAGGGCACCTGGGTGGCTCTGTCAGTTAAGCGTCTGCCTTCAGTTCAGGTCATGATCCCAGGGTCCTGGGATCGGGTCCCCAGTCAGGCTCCCTGCTCAGCAGGGCATCTGCTTCTTCCTCTGCCCTTCCCCCCTGCTTGTGCTCTCACTCTCAAAAATAAATAAATAAAATCTTTGGAAAAGAAAAAAGAGTTGGATGCTTAACCAGTTGAGCCACCCAGGTATTCCTGTGTAAGTTTACTTTTAAAAAGTTAATATTTTCACATTGATAACTTCTAATTGATTCTTAATTGCTGCATATATTTTGGCATTTTTTTGTGTTCATTTGCTTTTGTTTACACCCAGTTTTGTTCAAGGAAGCATTTAAGAAAGCTTACATACAATAAAAATTAAAAATTGGTGAAAGGAAATCAATATAAAGGAAAAGTGAATAGGATATGTGAGACAAGAATAATAATGCCTAAATATTGCCCATGAGCTGAATGGGGGGTACTTTTCTGAGCACTTTGCATATGTGAATTCACTTAATCCTGACAACAACCCCACAAGATTGGTACTATTATTCTCTCCATTTTACAGATGAAGTAACCGAGGCACTGAGAAGTGATGGAGACTATAAGTAATAAGTGGTAGAGCTCTGGAGCTCAAACTTGGGCATTCTGGCTCCATAATGCTTTACTGATTTAACAATGAAGCTGCAAATAGGATAATGCACAAAGTAGAAATTGTAAGATCCTGCAGTCATGCTAGAGACCGACCACAAATTTACCTCTAAGATTTTTGGCAGACAAAATCGAGAAGGAAAAACGATCAGTTACATGATTCACAGTGTTTAGGAGATAAAAACAAGTTAGTTGCTCAAGAGCAGCATAATTATTTCTGGTTGGGAGACCAGGAAGAAAATTCTCTTATAAATTCTCACAAAGAAGTCACTATGTAATGAAGTGGACACTATTCTCCAGTAAGGCTGTCAGATTTTCATAGGGCTGTTTCTTACAACATCCTTCACTGTGTCATAATGTATAACTAACGCCAAAGCCAAATTCAGTAAAAAGCAATTCTACAGGGGTGTGGGTTTCAGAAGATGTGGTCAGGTTTGTGGATCTCTGCTGGTCTGGCTTAATTTAGGAAAACATTTTAGGCTATTTAGGGGGAAGAATGGACTGTAGATTCCACAGGCCACTGTCCATAATTATTATTTCTCTCAGTTGAGCTTTTGTAAAATTTTGAGTGGTAGCGAGTTTGAGGTTATTTCCTGACCAGCACCGGGAGTGCAGCTCTTCTATGCTGCTGGTTAAGTCTGGAGCTGTGGCAGCCAACTTAATCGGGCGAGGGAAAGATGTTTTTGTAAAAGCTGAGGAAATGCAAGGATAGGGTTTGAATAAAGGGCCACCCAGTTTGCACAGGACCACATTCAAAGGAATAGAATCTGGGGCTGTGACCACCCCCAAAATACATGGAGCCAAAGTGACTTTGTGGAGATCCAAAAGTTCCTCCTAGAGAATTTCAATCTAGAATTCTTAAAAATATTTTTTTTATTCAAGAATAATTGACATAAATATTGGATTAGTTTTAGGTGTACAACCTAGTGATTTGACACTTACATACCTTACACAGTGGTCACCACAGTAAATCTAGTTACCGTTTGTCATCACATTACAATAATTGTTATATTATTGACTGTATTGCTCACTATATTCCCTTGCTGTGTATTATATCCCCAAGTCTTATTTATTTCATAACTGGAAGATTACATCTCCTAATCCCTTTCACTTATTTTCTCCCTCCGCCACCCCCCTCTCCTCTGGCAACCATCACTTTGTTCTCTGTATCTATGAGTCTGTTTCTGTTTTGTCTTTTTCTGTTTTTCAGACTCTATGTGTAAGTGAAATAGTATGGTATTTGTCTTTCTCTATCTGACTTAACTCACTTAGCATAATACCCTCTAGGTCCATCCATGTTGTCAAAATGACAAATCTCACTCTCTTTTATGGCTGAGTAATATTCTATCATATGTATACACCACATCTTCTTTATCAGTTCATCTGTTGGTGGGCATTTAGGTTGCTTCCATATCTTGGCTATTGTCAATAATGTTGCAACGAACATGGGGGTGCATATACATTTTTGAATTAGTGTTTCCATTTTCTTTGGATAAATACCTAGAAGTAGAATCGCTGGGTCATATGGTAGTTCTTTTTTCCATTTTTAGAGGAACCTCCACACTGTTTTCCACAGTGGCTGCACCAGTTTACATTCCCATCAACAGTGCATGAGGGTTTCCCATTCTCCATGTCCTTGTCAACACTTGTTATTTCTTATCTTTTTGATACTAGCCATTCTGACAGGTATGAGGTGATAACTCATTGTCGTTTTGATTTGCATTCGCCTGATGATTAGTGATGTTGAACACCTTTTCATGTGTCTATTGGCCATCTGTACATCTTTGAAAAAATGTCTGTTGAGTTCCTCTGCCATTTTTTTAGTTAAATTTTTTTTCAATGCTGAGTTTTGGAGTTCTTTATATATTTTGGATGTTAACCCTTCATCAGATATATCATTTGCAGGGGCAGCGCCTGGGTGGCTCAGTCGTTAAGTGTCTGCCTTCGGCTCAGGTCATGATCCCAGAGTCCTGGGATCGAGCCCCGCATTGGGCTCCGTGCTCCACGGGAAGCCTGCTTCTCCCTCTCCCACTCCCCCTGCTTGCGTTCCCTCTCTCTCTCTCTGTCAAATAAATAAATAAAATCTTAAAAAAAAAAAAGATATACCATTTGCAAATATCTTTTCCCATTCAGTAAGTTGCTCTTTGATTTTTTTTTTTTTAAAAGACTTATTTATTTTAGAGAGCGAGAAAGAGAGCGTGTGCATGTGAGCTGGGTGGGAGGGGCAGAGGAAGAGGGAGAGAGAATCCTCAAGCAGACTCCTGGCTGAGTATGGAGCCTGACACGGGGCTCGATCCCAGGACCCTGAGATCATGACCTGAGCCGAAGGCAGATGCTTAACGACTGAGCCACCCTGGTGCCCCTGCCCTTTGATTTTATTGATGGTTTCCTAAAAATTTTTAGTTTAGTGTGGTTTTATTTGCTTAATCTTTAAAAAAATATCACCAAGACCAATGTCAAAGAGCTTACTGCCTCTGTTTTCTTCCAGGAATTTTATGGTTGCAGATAGTAAAGTCTTTAATCCATTTTGAGTTTATTTTTGTGTATGGTGTAAAAAAGTGGTCCAGTTTCATTCTTTTGCATGTTGCTATCCAGCGTTTCCAACACTATGTATTAAAGAGTCTGTCTTTTACCCATTGTATATTCTTGCCTCTTTTGTTGTAGATTAATTGACCATACACATGGATTTATTTCTGGGTTCTCTATTTTTTTCCCATTGATTTATGTGTCTATTTTTGAGCCAGTACCATACTGGTTTTATTATGGTAGCTTTGTAGTATAGTTTGAAATCTGGGAGTATGCTACCTTTAGCTTTGTTCTTTCTCAAGATTGCTTTGGCTCTTCAGGGTCTTTTGTGGTTCCATACAAATTTTAGGATTACTTGTTCTAGTATTGTGAAATATGCCATTGGTATTTTGTTAGGGATTGCAATGAATTTGTAGATTGCTTTGGGTAGTACAGACAGGTTAACAATATTAATTCTAATATATGACAAGGTATTTCATTTATTTGTGTCTTTTCATCAGTCTCACATAGTTTCCATAGTACAGGTCTTTCACTTTCTTGGTTAAATTTATTTCTAGGTATATTTACTCTTTTTGATGCAATTGTAAATGGGATTATTTTCTGAATTTCTCTTGATAGTTTGTTATTAGTATATAGAAATCTGTTCTATACATTGATTTTATATCCTGCAACTTTACAACAATTTTACTGAATTCACCTAATAGTTTCGGGTGGAGGCTTTAGAGTTTCTTATATACAGTATGTTATCTGTGAATGGTGACGCTTTTACTTTTCCAATTTGGATTTTTTTTTGCTATTTCTTGCTTAATTGATATGTCTAGGACTTACAGTACTATGTTCAATAAAAATGGTAAGAATGGGCATCCTTGTCTTATTCCTGATCTTAGAGGAAAAGCTTTCAGCTTTTCACTGTTGAGTGTGTTATCTGTGGGTTTGTCACTCATGGCCTTTACTATGTTGAGGTACATTCTATACTCACTTTGTTGAGAGTTTATCATGAATGGATGTTGTACTTTGTCAAATGCTTTTTGTATGTCTACTGAGATGATCATGTAATTTATATCCTTTGTTTTATTAATGTGGTGTATCACATTAATTGAATTCCACATATTAAACCATCCTTTTATCCCTGGAATAAATCCCATTTGATCATGGTTTATGATTTTTTTTCATGTATTGTTGAGGATTTTTACATCTATGTTAATTAAGTATACTGGACTCTAATTTCCTTTTTTTGTTGGGTTTTTGTCTAGTTTAGGTATCAGGGTAATTCTGGCCTCATAGAATGAATTCAGAAGCATTTGTTCTTCATGTGAAGTAGTTTGATATGGGTAGGTATTAACTATTCTTTAAATGTTTGGTAGAACTGGCCTGTGAAGCCATCTGGTGCTGGAGCCATCTGGTCCTGGACTTCTGTTTCTTGGAAGTATTTTGATTACTGATTCAATTTCATTACTAGTGATTGGTCTGTTTACTTTTTCTATTTCTACTAGATTCATTCTTGGAAGATTGTATGTTTCTAGTAATTTATCCATTTCTTCAAGATTGTTCAATTTGTTGGCATGTAATTGTTTGTAGTAGTCTTTTATGATACTTTGTATTTCTGTGGTTTCATTTGTAACTTCCCCTCCTCAATAGTTGAGTTTATTTATTTGGGGACTTTTTTTTCCCTTGGTGAGTCTTGCTAAAGATTTATCAATTTTATCTTTTGAAAGAATGAGCTTTAATTTCATTGATCTCTATTTCATTTATTTCTACTCTGATCTTTATTATTTTCTTATACTAACTTTGCCCTTTGTTCTTCTTTTCCTATTTCCTTCAGGTGTAAGTTTAGATTGAGATTTTTCTTCCCTTTTGAGGTGGGCCTCTATAGCTAGAAACTTCCCTCTTAGAACTGCTTTTACTGCATCCCATAGATTTTGGAGGATTGTGTTTTCATTTTCATTTGTCTCAAGGTACTTTATTTGTTTCTTCTTTGATTTCTTCATTGACCCAATCGTTGTTTAGTAACATGTTGTTTAGTCTGCATGTGTTCATCTTTTTATTTTCCGGCTTTCTTTTTATAAACTGATTCCTAGTTTCATACTGTTGTGGTTAGAAAATATGCTTGATATGATTTCAATCTTATTAAATTAGTTAATACTTGTTTTGTGCCCTAACATGTGATTTATCCTGGAGAATGTTTCATGTGCACTTGAGAAGAATGTGTATTCTGCTGTTTTCATATGGAATGTTCTATATATATCTTTTAAGTCCATCGGTCTAATGTGTCAATAAGGCCAATGCTTTCTTATTCATTTTCTGCCTGGATAATTTATCCATTGATGTAAGTGGGGTGTTAAAGTCCCCTGTTATTGTATTACTGTCAGTTTCTCCCTTTGCATCTGTTAATATTTGCTTTATGTATTTAGGTGCTCCTATGTTGGGTACATAAATATTTATAAGTTTTATCTTCTTGCTGATCCCTTTATCATTGTGTAATTCTCTTCTTGGTCTCTTGTTATAGTCTTTGTTTTAAAGTCTATTTTGTATGATATAAGCATTACTACCCCAGCTTTCTTTTTGAGTCTATTTTTATGGAGTATCTTTTTCCATCCCTCCACTTTCAGTCTATGTGTATCTTTAGATAAAAGGGGAGTCTCTTGCAGGCAATATAGATGGACCTTTTCTTTTAAAAAAAGATTTATTTATTTGAGAGAGTGCGTGTGGAAGTGGGGGAGGTGCAGAGGGAGAGAAATATCAAGCAGACTACCCACTGAGCATGGAGCCCAACATGTAGCTCATTCCCACAACCCATGAGATTGCGATCTGAGCCAAAATCAAGAGTCAGATGCTCAACCAACTGAGGCACCCAGGCGTCCCATTGTCCACTTTTTAAAATCCATCTCAGCCATTCTCTATATTTTCTTTTGAGAGTTTTGTCCATATACATTTAAGTAATTATTGATAGGTATGTATTTATTGTCATTTTGTTAACTGTATCCTAACTTGGGTAGTTTTTCTCTTTTCTTTTGCTCTCTTCCCTTGTAATTTAATGACTTTCTTTAGTGTTATGTTGGATTCTTTACTTTTTGTTTTTTTTGTGTGTATCTACTACAGGTTTTTGGTTATGGTTACTGTGAAGTTCATATATAATAGCTTACATATATATAAGTGTATTTTAAGTTGGTGGCTATCTAGTTTGGAAGCATTTTAAAAGCACTTTTTTTAACCCTCCTACTACCCTTATAAGGGACATCCATTACTTTTTCAGTATGTTTGCCTTTACTAATGAGATTTTTTTCTTTCATATATTTTCTTATTTTTAGTTGTGATATTTTCTTTCCATTCAAAGAAGTCCCTTTAACATTTTTTGTAAGGCTGGTGATAAACTCGTTTAGCTTTTGCTTGTCTGAGAAACTCTTTATCTCTCCTTTAATTCTTAATAATGACCTCACCAGGTATTATATTCTTAGTTGTAAATTTTTCCTTTCAGCACTTTAAATATATCATGCCACTCTCTTCTGGTCTGCAAAATTTCTCCTGAAAAATCAGCTTATAGTCATATGGGGAAATCTCTTATATGTAACAAATTGCTTTGCTCTTGCAACTTTCAAAATTCTCTATCTCTAATGTTTGACATTTAAATTATAATGTGTCTTGGTTTGGATCTCTTTGGGTGCATCTTGTTTTGGACTTGCTGTGCTTCTTAGAGCTGGAAATTTTTTTTCTTCCCCAGATTAGGGAACTTTTCAGCTATTATTTCTTGAAACAAATTTTCTGCCCCTTTCTCTCGCTTCTCTTTCTGAGATCCTTATAATGTTAATGTAAGTATGCTTGATGTTGTCCCAGAGGTCCCTTATATTAACGTTATTTTAAAAAATTCTTTTTTCTTTTTGCTGTTCTATTTAGGTGATTTCCATTACCCTGTCTCCCAGATTGCTAATCCATTCTTCTATATTATTTAATTCATTGTGTATTCCCTCCAGTGTATTTTTCATTCCTGTTGCTATATTCTTCAGCTCTTGCTGGTACTTTGTTACATTTCCCATCTCTTTGTTAAAGTTCTTTTTCATCCATTCTTCTCCTGAGTTCAGTAAACCTCTTTATGACCATTTCTTTGAATTGCTACCTGTACCTTCCTGTTGTGGCTGGGTGTGAGTGCTGTGGGCATGGTGGTGGTTGGGCTGGCCCCAGCCTGGCTGGCTGCAGGCCCAGCCAGGACTCTTGTGGCATCCTGGTGGGTGGCATTATTGTCCTGCTGGCTGTGAGGGCCAGCCAAGGCACAGGGTTATGTGGACCTTTTAGCAGAGCAGACCCCATAGTGTTAGCCTAAGAGGAGGATTCCAAAATGGTGTTCTTCAGTGCTGGGATCAGGCAGAATGAGAAACAAAAATGGCTGCCACCAGGGTCTCAGTCCCATGGAGAAGCCCAGCTGCCTCCTTCTCCAGCCGGCATTCAAGATTATTGAGTTTCCTTCATCTATGGTCTATGAGCTTTTCAACCTGGTGTTTTTGCACTGGTTTCTGGCTTGTGCACATCCTTTAAGAGTGGGTTTTCCTTTTCCTACAATTCTATAGTTTTCCTGTAACCCTGTTAGTTTTCAAAGCCAGGTGTTTTGGGACTCATTTCCCCTGTAAGGATCTATTGGTTGGAATGCCTGACATCGAGCTCAAATCTCTTGCTCCACAGGAAAATGTCCTTTCCGGACTGTGGAATGCTGCATGTAGGGTGTGATTTTTTTCCTTAGTGAGACTATATCTGTGGCTCTTCTATCTTGGTGCCGTCCCTTGTAGAAGCTCTGCTCTTTGAGTTTCTAGGTCCCCTTCAGAGGGAACTATTCCATATGTAGTTGTAAATTTGTTGTGTCTGTGGGAGAAGGTGAGCTCAGGATCTTCCTATGACACCATCCTGAATGGGAATCCCTCAATCTGGAATTCTTAAAGCAGATGCAATCAAATATTTGCCATGGTGATAAAAAATCTCAACAAAGGACTCTGCCAAAAACTTTTCTAATCTGGGGAAAGAAACAGACCTCCAGATCTTGGAGGCACAGAGAACTCCCATGAAAATCAACAAAAGCAGGCTAACACCCAGACATAAAATTAAACTTGCTAACTATAGCAATAAAGAAAAAAATCCCCAAAGTAGCAAGACAAAAGAAGTCCCTAATTTATAAGGGAATACCCATAAGGCTAGCTGTGGATCTGTCCCAGAAACTTGGCAAGCCAGAAGGGGGTGGCATGATATATTCAATGTGCTGAATGGGAAAAGTCTGCAGCCAAGAATACTCTATCAAGCAAGGCTATCATTCAGAAAAGGAGTGACAAAGAATTTCCCCAGACAAACAAAAACTAAAGGAATTTGTGACCACTAAACCAGCCCTGCAAGAAATATTAAAGGGGGTGGTGTCTTTGAGTGGAAAAGAAGGTCAAAAAGTGACAAAGACAAGAAAGGAACAGAGAAAAATCTCCAGAAACAATGACAAAACAAGTAATAAAATGGCACTAAATACATATCTATGAATAAATACTCTGAATGTAAATGGACTAAATGCTCTACCCAAAAGACATAAGGTGTCAGAATGGATTTAAAAAAACAAGACCCATCTATATGTTGCCTACAAGAGACTCATGTTAGATCAAAAGGCACTTCCAGATTGAGAGTGAGGGGATGGAGAACCATTTACCATGCAAATGGACATCAAAAGAAAGCTGGAGTAGCCATACTTATATCAGACAGACTAGATTTTTAAACCAAAGACTGTAACGAGATGGAGAAGGGCACTATACCTTAATAAAGGGGACTATCCAACAAGAAGATCTAACAATTGTAAATATTTATGCCCCTAACATGGGAGCAGCTTTTGCTTATTATATAAACCAATTATATAAACCAATTAATAACAAACATAAAGGAACTCATTGATAACACAAAAATAGTAGGGGGCTTTAACACCCCACTTAAAGTAATGGACAGATCATCTAAGCAGAAAATCCAAAGGAAAAAATGGCTTTGAATGACACACTGGACCAGATGGACTTAACAGATATATTCAGAATATTTCATCCTAAGGCAGCAGAATATAGATTCTTTTCAATTACACATAGAACATTCTGCAGAACAGATCACACACTAGGTCACAAATCAGGCCTCAACAAGTACAAAAAGATTGAGATCATACCATGTGTATTTTTCTGACCACAACACTATGAAACTTGAAGTCAACCACAAGAAAAAATTTGGAAAGACCACAAATACATGGAGGTTAAATAACATGCTGCTAAAAAATGAATGGGTCAACCAGGAAATCAAAGAAAAAATAAAAAAATACATAGGAACAAATGAAAATGAAAACACAATGGTCCAAAACCTTTGAGATGCAGCAAAAGCAGTCTTAAGAGGGAAGTGTATAGCAATATAGGCCTACCTCAAAAAACAAGAAAAATCTCAAGAAAACAACCTAACCTTATACCTAAACAAGCTAGAAAAAGAACAAAGCCTAAAGTCAGCAGAAGAAGGGAAATAAAGATTAAAGCAGAAATAAATGACATAGAAACAAAGAAACCCCAGTAGAACATATCAATGAAAGCAGGAGCTAGTTCTTTGAAAAAATTAATAAAATTGATAAACCCCTAGCCAGACTTACAAAAAGAAAAGAGAAAGGATCCAAATCACAAATGAGAGAGAAAAAATAACAACTAACACTACAGAAATACAATTATAACAGAATATTATGAAAAGGTATATGCCAACAAATTGTACAACTTGGAAGAAATGGATAAATTCCTAGAAACATAAACTACCAAAACTGAAATAAAAAAATAGAAGATTGAACAGACCAATAACCAGCAAAAAAATTGAATCAGTAATCAAAAATTTCCCAACAAACAAAAGTCCAGGGCCAGATGGCATCATAGGTGAATTCTAGCAAACATTTAAAGAAGAGTTAATACTCACTGTTCTCCAACTATTCCAAAAAATAGAAGTGGAAGGAAAATTTCCACATTCATTCTATGAGGCCAGCATTACCCTGATACCAAAACCAGACATATACTCCACTAAAAAAGAGAACTACAGGTCATTATCTCTGATGAACATGGATGGAAAAAAAAATCTCAAAACACTAGCAAATCAAATCCAACAGTACATTAAAAGAATCATTCACCATGATGCAGTGGGATTTATTCCTGGGCTGTAAGGGGGGTTTAATATTTGCAAAATCAATCAATGTGATATACCACATTAATAAAAGAAAGGGTAAGAATCACATCCTTTTTTTGAAATAAAGAGTTATTTGTTTGAGAGAGAGAGAGAGAAAGAAAGAGAGACAGAAAGCATGAGCAGGGGGTGGGGCAGAGGGAGAGGGAGAAGCAGGCTCCCCACTGAGCAGTGAGCCCAATGCAGGCTCAATTCCAGGACCCTGGGATCATGACTTGAACTGAAGGCAGATGCTTAACCAGCTGAGCCACCCAGGTATCCCCATATGATCCTTTCAATATTTGCAGTAAAAGTACTTGACAAAGTACAACATCCATTCATGATAAAAATCCTAAACAAAGTAGGGCTAGAGGGAACATATCTCAACATCATAAAGGCCATATATGAAAAACGCACAGCTAATATCATCCTTGATGGGGAAAAACTGAGAGCTTTTCCTCTGCAGTCAGGAACAAGACAGGGATGTCCCATCTCACTGCTACTATTTAACACAGTACTGGAAGTCCTAGCCTCAGCAATCAGACAACAAATAGAGATAAAAAGCATCCAAATCAGCAAGGAAGAAGTATCACTTTCACTATTCGCAGATGACATGATACTTTATGTTGAAAACCCAAAAGACCCCACCAAAAAATTGCTAGAACTGATACACAAATTCAGTGAAGTCACAGGATACAAAATCAATGTACAGAAATCTGTTGCATTTCTATACATCAATAATGAAGCAGCAGAAGAAAAAAGCAAAGAATTGATAACATTTATAGTTGTACCCAAAACCCTAAGATACCTAGGAATAAACCTAACCAAAGATGTCAAAGATCTGTACTCTGCTAACTATAAAACACTGATGAAAGAAATGACATAAGGAAATGGAAAAACATCCATGCTCATGGATCGGAAGAACAAATATTGTTAAAATGTCTATGCTACCCAAAGCAATCTACGCATTTAATGCAATCCCTATCAAAATACCACCAGCATTTTTCACAGAGCTAGAATAAACCATACTAAAATTTGGATGGAACCACAAAAGGCCCCCGAATAACCAAAGCAATCTTGAAAAAGAGAAGCAAACCTGGAGGCATCGTGATTCCAGACTTCAAGTTATATTACAAGGCTGTGGTCATCAAGACAGTATGGTACTGGCACAAAATCAGACACATAGATCAATGGAGCAGGATAGAAAACCCAGAAATGAACCCACAACTATATGGTCAATTAATACTCAAGAAAGCAGGAAAGAATATGCAATGGGAAAAAGTCTTTTCAACGAATGGTGCTGGGAAAAATGGACAGCAACATGCAAAAGAAAGAAACTGGGCCCCTTTATTACACCATACACTAAAATAAAAATGGATGAAAGACCTAAATCCAAAACAGGAAACCATCAAAATCCTAGAGAACACAGCCAGTAACCTCTTTGACATCAGCTGTAGCAACTTCTTACTAGATATGTCTATGGAGGCAAGGGAAACAAAAGCAAAAATGAACTATTGGGACTTCATCAAGATAAAAAGCTTCTGCATAGCAAAGGAAATAATCAACAAAAGTAAGACAACCTACAGAGCAGGAGAAGATATTTGCAAATGACATCTCTGATAAAGGATTAGTATCCAAAATCTGTAAAGTACTTATCAAACTCAGCACCCAAAAAACCAAATAATCTGGTTAAAAAAATGGGCAGAAGATAGGAATAGACATTTTTCCAAAGAAGACCTACAGATGGCTAACACGCATGAAAAGATGCTCAACATCACTCATCATCAGGGAAATACAAATCAAAACTACACCGAGATATCACCTCACACCTGTCAGAATGGCTAAAATTAACAAGACAGGAAACAGGTGTTGGTGAGGATCCAGATAAAGGAGAACTCTCTTGCACTGTTGGTGGGAATACAAACTGGTGCAGGCACTCTGGAAAACAGTATGGAGGTTCCTCAAAAAGTTAAGAATAGAACTACCCTATGACCTAGCAATTGTACTACTAGGTATTTGCCCAAAGGATACAAAAATAGTAATTTGAAGGGACACGTGCCTCCTGATGTTTATAGCAGTATTATCAACAATAGCCAAATTGTGGAAAGAAGCCAAATGTCCAACGATGGATGAATGGATAAAAAAGAAGTGGTATATATACATACAATGGACTATTATTCAGCCATAAAAAAGACAATGACTATTATGCTAAGCAAAATAAGTCAGTGAGAGTAAGAAAAATACCATATGACTTCTTATGTGGATTTCAAGAAACAAAACAAATGAACATGGTGGGGGGTGGGAAGAGAGGCAAACCAAGAAACAGACTTCTAACTATAGAGAACAAACTGATGGTTACTGGAGGGGAGGTGGGTGGGGGGATGGGCTAAATGGGTGATGGGGATGAAGGAGGGCACTGGTTGTGATGAGCATCTGGTGGTGTATGGAAGTGTTGCATCACTAAACTGTACACCTGAAACTAATATTACACTGTAGGTTAACTGGAATTTAAATAAAAGCTTAACTAAAAAAATGTATAGCTAAAAGTAAATAACAATCCAATAAGATAACAGGATTGCAAATCCAGAAATTTTCAATGCATGAATCTTCTTCATATAGAAATTTAATAAATTTATAAAATAAAAAAAATAAAAACAAGACCAAAGTAATAACTATATAAGTATTTTAAAAATAAAATTATATAAAGAAGCTTAACCAGAAAAACAGAAATCCTTTCCCCCAGTCCTTTCCTCTCCTGTCTCACTTACCAGGCATGGCCATTTCATTTTTTTTGTTGTTTTTACATTTTCCTCAGATGCATCAATCTTTCATATTTTGCTACATTTTATCATTTTTCTCCCTTTATGTACATATATAGAGATTGAAAAAGATAGACATGAATTTTTGAACTATTTGAGTGTAGTTTGCATACATCCCCTTAAATACTTCAGTGTGTGTATTCTAAATGCAAGTTGAATATCCTTTTACATCATCACAGTACATGTATCCAATTCACTGGTTCGATATTTTAATTTATCGTTTATATTCCAGTTTCATCAATTGTTCCAACAATGTCCCTTAGAGCATTTGGTCTCTTAGTGCAAGATTAAGTTTAGGGTCAAGGATAACTTGAACACTACTCCTACATTTATGAGTTCACATTCTACTGTAAGTAAGAGCCAGCTAGATCGATCTCTCCCTCCCTCTCCCCATCTCCTCCTCCTCCTTTACTTCTCCTTCTCCTCCTCCCCCTCTCCTCCTCCTTTTCTCCGTCTCCTTCTTTCCCTCCCTCCCTCCCTCCCTCCCTCTCTTGTGTGCATGTCCTCCCTCCCTCCCTGGCCTTTCTATCATTAGTTTTGACTCATGGATTTCTAATGTATTCAGTGAATTATAATTCATTACTGTTCTTATATCAATGTCCCATATTTGGACAGAGTGTGACCCTTCATGATACCTTATGTGTCCTTATGAGAGAGGTCTTCATCGTTTTTTGAGAATGTCCTTACTTTCTGTCACAGAAAGGTGTTCTAAGCTCACCTTGTACTTTTCCTATTGCAGCCCTGAAATTAATCATTTTTCTAAGTGGGGAATGATATTTAAAAACTAAGACCTGAACATTATGTGTGTTTATTTTCACTGGAGTATAATTGCTTGTAGGCCTTTTAAACAGATAGAGCTAGGAAACCTATTTCTCTATCATTTATTAGTAAACTGGAAAAGTTTAACAATTCACTGGTGGGGGAGAGACAGGGAGGTGTGGAAAGCCCTGATCTTTAGTATTTGCCAATTTCCAAGGTGTAAGCATTCCCACTGGGGATGGTTTCAAGCTGCCATTATGAAATCCCTGAATGTGTCTCTGGAAAGAAATGTACAATTGGCTCTCATAAGTCAGTAGGCGTGAACTCCAGTACATGGCCCTAGCTAACGAGGCTAATCTATCCATCTGCCTATCTATCCCCATCTACCTAATTTCAATCCAACCCCATAGGGTTTTTTCTTGACTTCACTCATTCCATATTTTAACTTCCCTTCTTCCATAGTGAGAATCCTGTCTCTCAACAACATTAACATGGTAGTTCATTTGCTCATTCCTACAAAATACAAAGAATTGTTTAAGAATGGCTACATCCATATCACTACCCAAAACAAACCAATTAAAAATAGTTCAAGATTTATTTGCATTTGCCTAGACTGCAGGCATATAGTTGAATCAATTTTTAAAAGTTCCTAGGATTTGTCCTCCCTTCTCCTTCAGCTTGGTTATGTAGTTTATTTGAAATATAGTTGGATTCATTTATATTTGTTTACATTATTTTGGGGGGTTTTCATTTCATCTTTGACAATTCTATTTTTTGAATACGTAGAATATTAACATGATTCCAAAAGTACAGAAATGTGTACTTTCAGAAGTTTTCTTCTCTCCTCTATCCCTTCTACCCCGTTCTACCATACCCCATGTAAGTCTCCAATTTCATTAATTTCTCAGTTATCATTCTTGTGTTTCTTTTTGCAAAAATAAATAAACATGTATATTCTTATTTCCTTGTCTTTCTTAGACAAAGGTACCATACTACAGATATTCTTTTGAACTTTGCATTGTTCTCTTTTTAACATATCCTAGAAATCACTCCCATATCAGTTTATACAGATCTTCCTCTTAAAAAAAAAAAAAACTTAAATGATTTTCCCAGCTACCTACTGCTCTATTGAGTATAAACTATAGCTTATAAACTATAGTTTATAAAATCAGTCTGTGATATGTGAGCATTTAGGTTGTTTATAGTATTTTGAAATTACAAATAATGTTGCAGTGAAAAACTTTGTGCATATGTATTTTCATATTGTTGAGGTGTATCTTCAGTGTAGATTTTCTAGAAGGGTTGCCGGGCAGAAGATAAATGCAGAAGTAGTTTTGGTATATGTTGTGACAACCTTTTTTAGTTCTTCCTCAGGGATTTAGCATGCTTATAGTGCTTTAAAATACATTAATTTAGGGGCACCTGGGTGGCTCAGATAGTTAAGCGTCTGCCTTTGGCTCAGGTCATGATCCCAGGGTCCTGGGATCGAGCCCCGCATCGGGTTCCCCGCTCGGCGGGAGACCTGCTTCTCCCTCTCCCTCTCCCACTCTCCCTGCTTGTGTTCCCTCTCTTGCTGTGTCTCTCTCTGTCAAATAAATAAAATCTTTAAAAAAAAATAATAAAATACATTAATTTAGACATTGGCATTTGATTTCCCATCATGATAGGTGAGGATTTAGCACACTTAACACCTTTTCTCTTCCTCCTCTTTTCTCCTGCAATCTTACCACTGCTCTCTAGAGTTGGCAACTGGGAGTGGCTGGGGTAAAAGGAATGTTAGCTTCCATAATTTCCCCTAGACCCCGCCCCCCCGCCCTGCCCTGAAATAAACACAAATAGTATACTTGCAATTCATTGCAGTTTTAAGACAGATCACCTAGCGTGATTTCAGTAGATGGCCCTCCAGTGTCCTAAAGCTGCTGCTGTCGCTGGCTCAGCTTCTCCACTGGTCAAGGAAGTACCTTCAAACACCTGTTTTTGCTTTCTGCTGTAGCAATGTCACAAACTGGAGACCCAGGCTGGATCTGCATTGTTTGACCTTTATAATATTTTTCAAAGTTTTAAAGTACTTGACAACATTTGAAACATTTTTTTTAATGTCTTGAGTTGTTTTATTCATAGTTGCCAAAAAAAAACTGGAAATAGCCCACATGTATTTCAGTTGGTAAATGGATAAACAAATCCATTTACTTGCTTTTCATGAAATACTACTCAACAATAAAAAGGAAAGAACTACTGATGATACACACCAATAGGAATGACTCTCAAATGCATTATTCTCAGTGAAAAAAGCTAGACTCAAAAGGTTACACTTATAATTCCATTTATATGATGTTGAGTATTATATGTATCATACACCAAAACTATATAGGGGTAAGTAAATAGATAAGTGGTTGCCAGGAGCTAGGGCTTGGGGATGGGATACCTATAAGGGGCATCAGGGAATATTGGCAGATGATGAAATGGTTCTGTATTTTGATTGTGGTGGAGGTTATATGGCAGCATGTATTTATCAAAACTCATAGAACTGTATATCAAAAATAATAAATTTTGCTATATTTAAGATATACTACAATTTTAAAATTTAAAAGGAATAAAAAGTAATTTAAATGATAAGGTAATTCAATAAAGAAAAAGACGTGTATGACAAAAATTGCGAAGGTGACACCTAGTGCCAGAAATTGAGAGACTTCACCAAGGCACCAAGGTCCATTTTTCATAAGAATCCAGATTCTGGCCTTACTTGGTAAATTGGAATCTCTGGGTCTCTGTTTCTTCATGACCACAATATTTTGGAGCTGAGAAACTGCTGCCCCATTTAGATAGGGCAGGTGCTAACTGCCCTCATTTATTTTGCATATTTGGCTACCTGACTTTGCAATCCCTGAACTACAAAGTCTCTTCTCTCTCTGAAAGATAAGGATATTAGTGCTCGTACCCTTCTCTTTATCTGGGTCAGTGTATATTTTATATTGTTAAGCTGAAAATCAATGACCGTATTTGTATTTTTATGAGAAATCTGTTTTATAAAGAACATAGCCCACTGAAAAGCCAAGTTGTTGATTGGTCACTCAAAGAGTCTGAATGCATTCTTCAGTTCTATACTCCACATTTGTTTCCTATGTACTCAAGTTTTTCTCAAGCCCAGAGATATAGATGTGCCCCAACACTTCCTCCTTCCTCCTAAGAGACTTCTTTCCCAGGTCTTCTCTTTGTAGTTCCAATCTGACCTGGATCATTTTTAGTCTTCTTGCTTAGCTGTTGTCTTGTGATTTTGCTTCATTGCTCTGTTGGGTTGGAGCCATTGTTTCCTGGATTTTATGTATTTTTTGTTTATGTCTTCATTTAGTGGAGGTATACTGTCCACTAACCACCTAAGAAAAAATATCTTCATTGTCTGCCTGCTATTTGTGCCTGGGAGGTGTGTGTAGAATTTTAGAATTTTATTTTTTCCTCAGAACTTGGAAGGCTTCCTTCCACAGTCTTCCAACATATCCAGAGTTCTTATTACAGTCTGAATCTTGTTCTCCTGTAACTGTGTGTGTGTGTGTGTGTGTGTGTGTGTGTGTGTGTGTTCAGAAAGTTTTAGGATCTTCTGTTTGGTTCTAAAATTTGACAATTTCACTTTGAGTAAAAGTGAAAGTGCTTACAATGATCCACAAAGCCCTCTATGATCTGGCTTCTTATTCTGTTTCTCCTCAACCTCTATCACTCTCCCTCTAGGTTACTCCTCCACTCTGGCCATAGTAGCCTCTACTGTTCCTTGAACTTGTCAAGCATGCATTGGAGCCTCTGCTCTAGCTATCCTCACTATGAATATGTTCTACCAGCAGATATCCTTGTAGGTATGTTTTTCACCTCCATCAACGTCATCTTCTCCAAGAGACCTACCCTGCCTACCCTATTTAATACTGCAACTCTCCTGCTGTTGCCACCGCTCTCTTGATTCCTCCTATCCTAATCTGCTTTTTCCTTTACTCTATAACCTATCTCTTTCTAACATACTGTAACGTTTACTTATGTTAGGAGTTTATTTTCTATCTTTCCCTGCTAGAATCAAATCCTCATGAGGTCAAGAACTCTAATTTACTACCTTAAATGCATAGAACAAAGCCTAGTACCTTTTAAGTGCTCAATGAATTTTTGTTGAACAATAGGGGTTTGTGTTGAACTCATGTGGCTAGATCATATGATTTCTATTCAGGCAGGCCAAAGGGAAGATGACAAAAAGGATCACAGTGTTCCCTTAGTGGAAGAGTTGAACATAACATCTACTCATTTTGAAATTACAGGCATGCAATTTATCAAGAAAGAAACTGGGATGCATTTTAAATGGACCTCTATAAGCCAACAGGTCTATAATTTGTGGGATGCAATGAGTTGTTCTTTAAAAAAATGAGATAGATTGAGACAATAAATCCATTGGATGGGACTTCTTTGAATATTAACTTGAAGGACCAAATAGGAAACTACCAATCAATTCTACCAGGGTTGGTAACAGCTCTAATGAAAAGTTTTTTGGGAAAAAAGATTGAATAGGTCCTTTCCATTATTTTTGGACTTCAAAATGTTATCCTGTTCCACACTCCCGAACTCCCTTACAAAGATAACCAAGCACACTAGTGTAATTTTAGTTAGTTCAGTAAAAAATATACTTCAGTTGGTGCATGTAATTCTAAAGAAAACTATGAAAGATTACAGCAGAATTTAAAGAACAATTTTTCATTGATGATTTATATACATTTGTGAAGATTGCTTATAAATGGACTTCTACATCTATTTTTCTTTTATTCATTTATTCTCCAAATAAATATTGAATGCTGAGCCCATGTGATCAAAAGTGAACAAGATACACTCCTGGGGCAGGGAAATAGACAAACAGGCCTAAACTTACAAGGTAAATGAATCCAATTTTCTGACTCTTTAGAATATCATTTAAGAGTTTAATTTAAAATTCAGATCTTTAACACTTTGCAAGTGCAAAATATAATTTAAAACCACTTTTAAACATTCACTGTTGAAATGCACTTTTGGCTTTTAAAGATCTCTTTTATTCCCATGTTGCAATTAATTAAAATGTGATATTAAAAATTCTAACTAGAAATCTTATTGCATATTATAATTAAATTCCTGTTTTTAAATTGTCCTATATGTATTACACTGGAGTGTCTTGAAACACTGTGTACAGTTTGTATGTCTGTATGCTAATTTATCAAGCAGAAAAGAAATGAGAGGAAGAGCAAAATATAGTTGACTCTTGAACAATGTGGATTTGAATTGCATGGGTCCACTTACATGTGAGTTTTTTTTTTTTCAGTAAATAAAGTACAGCACTGTAAATATATTTTCCTTTTGATTTTCTTAATAACATTTTCTTTTCTCTAGCTTACTTTATTGTAAGAATACAGTATATTAATACACATAATAGACAAAATCTGTTAACTGACTGTTTATCTAATTAACAGTAGGCTATTAGTAATTAAGTTTTGGGGGGAGCCAAAAGTTATTCATAGATTTTTCTGACTGTGGGGTGGGGGTGGTTGGTGTCTGTAGGCCCCTTCATTGTTTAAGAGTCAACTGTAGACATTATTGGTTCCAGGTTTTCCTTGTCAAGAAAAATTTCATTGAGGAGGCCAGCTTGAAGAATGTCTTGAATACAAGACATGGAATTAAAGCAGGTTTGGCCAGTATTCTGCTAACAGGTATGGACATATGGACAAATCTGTTTTCCCCAGCTTAGTATCAGGATACATATTAGCTTCTAGCTGGGCTGAACATTCAGGATGTGCATGTGTTTTTAAAATTTCACTGGATTGCAACCCATTTGATACTAACTTGGTCAAAATAGTATTGAAAAATATTGTGTATAAATGGCCACCTGAACATATTTCTCCCTAAAATTCTATCTCTGGAGGCTGAGTGAGGAGTTTTTATGTTAAGGCTTATTCACACCATGGCATGCCAGCTTTTGTTGCGAAAAAGTTATGATTCAGAAGGACTGAAAACTAGGCTCTGGAGTTTCTTTAATTGGAGAATTACTGCTTGGATTCGGTTTTTATGGCTTGATCCTATAATGGATGAATTGGCCTACTTCTGAGAGAATACATTTCATGTAGTGTAGATCTGTGTGTGGGTATTTATCCACTGGATTTATACAGTGTATATTTTATCCCAAAGAATGCTAAAAATATTTACTTGTTTAAATACTAGAATAATGAACAAAGGTAGAAAGAGGAGGAGAGAAATATGGTTACTTGGAAAAAGTAAGATAGAAAATAAGCAAAGGCAATGTCAAAAAACAAATCATATTAGCAGGCAGTGTAACTGATATATTAAGCAACTAAGGTTATTTGATATTTGGTGCTGGAAAGTGTGATTATTACTGTCTTAATTTAAGAAAAGGGAAAATTGTTTCATTAAATAATGGTTTTACTTTTGGCATTTTATATAGCAGATTTAAGTACATAGAAATATTGCTCAGTTGTATAAGTCCAAAATATTTACTTTGCAAACTTCTCATATTTCACATGCAGAAAGTTACACAAACTAAGTAAATAAGCTACCAAGTATTTAGCACCCTAAGTATTTCAGTGGCTCTTGAAGGTTATAAGTACAAAACAAATTTCTTTTGCTCTTGAAAACCTAGCAATCTACTTTGGAAGACAACGTATAGGAAATTGGAGACCAATACAGGGCTGAATAAAAGCTAATCCTTTCTTATAAACAAAGTTATGTGGTAGTGAGATATTTTTAGAAATTCAGAAATTGATAGGGAATAAAGACATCAGTAAAGGCTTCACAAAGGAAGACGGAGTTTGGATTTAAAGGATGAGGTGAAGGATGAAAAAGGCATCCAAGTGGGACAATACTATGAAGAAGGTGTGAAAATATAAATGAGGCAACTTCCCATAAAATATATTGATATGGAAAAAGTAATAATTAAAAAACTGTAAATGTGCAAATCAAAACTACAGGGTATCACCTCACACTCATTAAGATAGCTACTATGAAACAGAAAATAGCAAGAGTAGGTGAGGATTTACAGAAATTGGAATGCTTGTGGTGGGAATGTAAAATCATGCAGCTACTGTGGAAAACCTTATGGGATTCCTCAAAAAACTAAAAACAGAATTACCATATGATCCAGCAATTCCAACTCTAGGTATATATCCAAAAAAATTGAAATCAGGGTGTCAGAGATATTTGTACAGCCATGTTTATAGCAGCATTATTGACAATAGCCAAAAGGTAGAAGCAATCCGAGTGTCCCTTAATGGATAAAAGGAAAAACAAAATGAGGTATATACACACAATTGAATATTACTTAGCCTTAAAAAGGAAGAAAACTCTGACACATGCTGCAATATGGATGAACCTTGAGGACATCATGTTAAGTAAAATGAGCTAGTCACAAAAACACAAATCCTGTATTATTCCATTTATATGAGACACCTAATGTAGCAAGTTTATAGACACAGAAAGTAACATGGTGGTTGTCAGGGGCTTGGGGCAGGGGAAAATGGGGAGTTGTTATTTAATGGGTATAGAGTTTTGGTTTTGCAAGATGATAAAGTTCTGGAGATTGGTTACACAACCATGTGAATATACTTGACACTACTGATATGTACACTTAAGAATAATCAAGATAGTAAATTTTATGTTATGTGTATTTAGTCACTGTTTTAAAAAACTAAAAGGAATCAAGAGTTCTAAGGAAGACACCTTATAAACTTGAAACCTCCCTCCCTCCTTCCAAGTTAAAACCTAGATACACTTGATATTCTTGCAGAGAATCCAGAGATACTTCTCTAAGTCTGAAATAGTTGACTGTAGTTCTCATCTCTGTGTACAGTGAGAAAAATAATCACTAACTGTAAGAGATCATAAAGCCCCAGAACTTGAAAGCCTTTCAAGACTTCTAAATAGTCTACCACATCTTCTTTATCCATTCTTCTGTTGATGGACATCTTGGCTCTTTCCATAGTTTGGCTATTGTGGACATTGCTGCTATAAACATTGGGGTGCATGTACCCCTTCGGATCACTACATTTGTATCTTTGGGGTAAATACACAGTAGTGCAATTGCTGGGTTGTATGGTAGCTCTATCTTCAACTTTTTGAGGAACCTCCATATTGTTTTCCAGAGTGGCTGCACCAGCTTGCATTCCCAACAACCGTGTAGGAGGGTTCCCCTCTCTCCGCAACCTTGTCAACATTTGTGGTTTCAGCCATCAAAAGGAATGAAATCTGGCCATTTGCAACGACATGGATGGAACTGGAGGGTATTATGCTGAGCGAAATAAGTCAGTCAGAGAAAGACATGTATCATATGACCTAACTCATATGAGGAATTCTTAATCTCAGGAAACAAACTGAGGGTTGCTGGAGTGGTGGGGGGTGGGAGGGATGGGGTGGCTGGGTGATAGACATTGGGGAGGATATATGCTATGGTGAGCACTGTGAATTGTGTAAGACTGTTGAATCACAGACCTGTACCTCTGAAACAAATAATACATTATATGTTAAAAAAAAAAAGAAGAAGAAGATAGCAGGAAGGGAAAAATGAAGGGGGGGAAATTGGAGGGGGAGATGAACCATGAGAGACTATGGACTCTGAGAAACAAACTGAGGGTTCTAGTGGGGAGGGGGGTGGGGGATGGGTTAGCCTGGTGATGGGTATTAAAGAAGGCAGATACTGAATGGAGCATTGGGTGTTATACACAAACAATGAATCATGGAACGCTACATCAAAAACTAATGATGTAATGTATGGTGATTAACATAACATATAAAAAAAATAAAACAATTCATAAGTTTAAAAATAAATAAATAAATAAATAAATAGTCTACCATTCATTGTCCCAGGAAGGAAGTTACCTGGCTTTCCCCTGAGATAAACAGAAGTCCCTGGTGCCTGGGGGCAGCTTGCTGATTTTTGTTCTCCTCTAAAACTAAAGAACACAGATAAGACCAATACTTATGGGAGGACTTATTACTACTATTCATTGCTAACATTTCTCATTCTGAGACAATATTTCAAGTCTCTATCCTTACTTTCTAGGTATTTTTCAACTTTTAATACTTCTTAGTTATCCATTCTTATTTTTAGTTTTCTTTCTTCTCAAATAGTTACTCTTTAAAAAATGTGTTACTTATTTCTGAGATTATATTGAAATTGCATATCTTAGTTTTCTACTAATCATTACTTCAATTTAGAGGCATCTAATTTCCAAAACATTGTTTGCCTATTAAATATATGACTACATCTTTATTCCTATACCTATTTTGACTAAATTAATTTTTTTTCCAGTTGAAGTTGTAACTGCTCATGACTAAGCATGTAAGCCTTCAGTAGTGGTCTTACATAGAAAGGCCTAGGCCTAGTCTATGGCTTTGCTAGCACATTTTTGTCCTGACTCATGGACTGTTCAGTAGTAGTAGTTTACAAGTTTTTCTGAACTTCTTGAACAGCAGAACTTGTACACTATTCAGAAGTCAAACACCATGTAAATTGTAGATAAAGTATGCCTACACTATTTCCTTCCACAATTTCTAGAGCCCTTAAGAAGCAGAGACCCCAGCAACTAGTGGGTGATGGGATCCCTTGCTGAAGCTTGACTTAATATGAAAAGTGGTGGTAACACCCATAACTATGAATCATCCCCTCTAGTGTTCATGTGACCAGTGGGGATGTGACTGATTTAAAAGTAGGATTCCCAGTTGTAGAAATACTGAGGGGTTAGGCTAAGGCTGGTGCTTAGGTGAATATATTCTCTAGCTGGTCACAGCGAATATTTTTTCAATGAATAAGAGATTTTTTTTTTAGATAATTCTCTTTTGACTTGAACTTAACTATGTGCATTGGCTACCATCCCAGTTTATATTTTGTATTGCAAAATGAGACAGGTGATCATTATTAAATAACCACTATTACTAATTCCTCCAAACCACTGATCCCTGTTGCAGAGTGACTACTCATTCTGACCCTTTCATTCCTGACTATTTCCATTGGAGTTCTCATCTCCTGATTTGAGTGGCACTTTCTCTTCATTGTCTCTAAAAATAATTATTCATAGACTTGTGAAATCTGAAAACAATATTACAGCAAACATTTAGGTGTTTGAATCCTTCTCAATTTTCTCCTCATAACAAAGAAATTTCTTCCTTGATAGCTATTAAACTTACTAGGACTGAGTTTGTGCTTCCAACTTGGGACACTGTAGCTTACCTAAGATTGTTTCTGGGCCCAGTGCGTATAGGTGCATCTGTACCTCATGGTGGGGTATGAAAGAAATCTTGAGAGTTGCTCCTCGGTTTCCTGGAGGACTGAATTCAGGTATCAAGAGGAATGATAGGCTCTACTCAATAACACAGTGAGAGGGTAAGGAAGACGGTGCACTCCAAGGACTATGGAAGCACATTTGAAGCCAGAAGAAAGTCTGTTCTCTGCCTTAGAACACAGAAGGAAGGAGTTAAAGGGGCAAGGGGGTGTATATTCCAGACTAGAATCTAATTGAGTCCATTTCACTCATTAATTACCCAACTATATACTGTAGAATCTATAGTGTCTTAGATATACCATGTTTCTTTTTTTTGTCAAATTTTTATTTTTTAAAATTTATTTTTTATTATTAACATAAAATGTATTATTTGTTTCAGGAGTACAGGTCTGTGATTCATCAGTCTTACACAATACACAGTGTTCACCACAACACATACCCTCCCCAATGTCCATCACCCAGCCACCTCATTCCCCCCACCCCCCTCTGCTCCAGCAATCCTCAGTTTGTTTCCTGAGATTAAGAGACTCTTTCGGTTTTTCTCCCTCTCTGGTTTGTCTTCTGATATACCTAATGTTTCTTAACTGAGCAATATTGTTCAAATGAATCATCTGAGATGATGTACAATGCACAAAACTCTCTTAAAGAGCTATTTTAAAGGAAAGTCCCATTTCTTAGGAATACAAGTTTTTAAATAAGAGCAGTACTTCACTAGTAACACTGAACTGATGAGTTGTAGAGATAATCCAGGACAGGAAACCGTGATTTAGGTCAGGAAAAGGTACCCCTAGAAGGAGCAACCACTGATGGTTGACTCTTTGAAGTTGTGGTATATCTATCAAGGACAAGGGCTAGGTGCTGCCAGCCAAAGGAATGTCCTTTGGGAACAGGAGGAAAGGTGGTTTTAGGAAGATGGTGTACCTGCCCTATCAGGCAGATTCAGTTAGATCTCCCTTGCAGAAAATGGTGAACCTCTGTGTATAGTGAGGCTTCAGTTCTGTTAGTCTGGGCTGACCAGACAATCTCTAGTTAATTCTGTTTGAGAATTCAGTCTTATGACCTGAGTAGGAAACAGGATCATAATTTTCAGGCATTCTGATAGTTTGAGCCAATTACATAGGCTCTAAATAGTGAAGTGGCTCTCAGGCTCCAAGTTGGGAGGGAGTAATGAAAGGAAAATGAATTGCACTTACTCTCTTCCAAAGTAGTCCTACTTAGTGCCAACCAATTCCATTTTTATCCTGTAATTTTCCTACCTCTCCTAATACACTGATTTATCTGGCAAACAGATGATTATAAATTTGTCATTTGGAGTTCGGCATGAAATTTCAATAATATTTTAGTTATAAAGACAACACTTTGCCTTTTGAAAAACTAAACTTAGTTATTAAATTTTATTATGGAAATTTTCAAATGGAGAAAATAGAATTGTATAACCAACCTCTATTTATCCATTATTCAGCTCCAGTAAGATACAGTCAATCTCGTTTCATTTAACAACCACCTCCAGCCCCTGGATTATTATATTTTCCCTCCTCTACCCCACCTTCCCCCAACATCCTGGTCAGGGATTATTTTAAAGCAAATTCCAGACATTGCTATTTTGTAAATATTATTAGCACACCTGAACACCATTATTCCCCCTCCCCAAATAATACGTGGTTAATATCAAATATCAGTCCATGTTCTAAATATGCTCAAATATTCAATAAATTTTTTGCAGGGTCTGTTTCTTCAAGTCAAAATCCACATAAAGTCCACACATTGCTTTTGGCTGATATGACTTTAGAACGTCTCTCTTTAATTTTTTTTTTTATTTAAAGATTTTATTTATTTATTTGATAGAGAGATCCACAGCAAGTGAGGGAACACAAGCAGGGGGAGTGGGAGAGGGAGAAGCAGGATTCCCGCTGAGCAGAGAGCCCGATGTGGGGTTCAATCCCAGGACCCTGGGATCATGACCTGAGCTGAAGGCAGACGCTTAACGACTGAGCCACCCAGGCGCCCCTAATTTTTCTTTTAATCTGTAAGTTACCCTTTCCTCTTCTTTATTCTTGCCATATTTTTTCATTAAGAAACCATGTCATTTGTCCTACAAAATCCTCACATTCTTGATTTTTGTTGCTTGCATATGTATGTTTGTCTTAAAAAACACATTATCTCATTTTATCTACAGGACTGCCTGATGAAGTAGATGGAAGAGATGTTTTTGCCATTTAGTATATGAGTTGATCAGGATACAGAGAGATGAAGTAATGGACATTGCTGCTATGAACATTGGGGTGCAGCTACCCCTTCGAATCACTATGTTTGTATCCTTTGGATAAATACCTAGTAGTGCAATTGCTGGGTCATAGGGTAGCTCTATTTTTAACTTTTGGAGGAATCTCCATACTGTTTTTCAGAGTGGCTGTACCAATTTGCATTCCCACCAATAGCGTAAGAGGGTTCCCCTTTCTCCACATCCAGGCTAACACCTGTTGTTTCCTGACTTGTTAATTTTAGCCATTCTGACTTGTGTGAGGTGGTATCTCATTGTGGTTTTGATTTATATTTCCCTGGTGCCAAGTGATGTGGAGCATTTTTTTATGTGTCTGTTGGTATTTGGATGTCTTCTTTGGAGAAATGTCTGTTCATGTCTTCTGCCCATTTCCTGACCAGATTATAATAGTTTTTGAGTGTTGAGATTGATAAATTCTTTATAGATTTTGGATACTAGCCCTTTATCTGGTAAGACATTTGCAAATATCTTTTCCCATTCTGTAGGTTGTCTTTTAGTTTTGTCGACTGTTTCTTTTGCTGTGCAAAAGCTTTTTGTCTTAATGAAGTCCCAATTGTTCATTTTTGCTTTTGTTTCCCTTGCCTTTGGAGACATGTCTAGCAAGAAGTTGCTGCGGCAGAGGTCACAGAGGTTGCTGCCTGTGTTCTCCTTTAGGATTTTGATGGATTCCTGTCTCACATGTAGGTCTTTCATCCATTTTGAGTTTATCTTTGTGTATGGTGTAAAAAAATGGTCCAGTTTCATTCTTCTTCATGTGGCTGTTCAATTTTCCCGACACCATTTGTTGAAGAGACTGTCTTTTTTCCATTGGACATTCTTTCCTGCTTTGTTGAAGATTAGTTGACCATAGAGGTAAGGGTACATTTCTGGGTTCTCTATTCTGTTCCACTGATCTATGTGTCTGTTTTTGTGCCAGTACCATACTGTCTTGATGATTACAGCTTTGTAATACACCTTAAGTCCAGAATTGTGATGCCACCAGCTTTGGTTTTCTTTTTCAACATTCCTTTGACTATTCAGGGTCTTTTCTGGTTCCATACAAATTTTAGGATTATTTGTTCTAGCTCTGTGAAAAAAATTTGATGGTATTTTGATAGGGATTGCATTGAATGTATAGATAGCTTTGGGTAGCATAGACATTTTAACAATATTTGTTCTTCCAATCCATGAGCATGGAATGTTTTTCCATTTCTTTGTGTCTACCTCAATTTCCTTCATAAGTGTTCTATAGTATTCAGAGTATAGATCCTTTACCTCTTTGGTTAGGTTTACTCTTAGGTATCTTATGGTTTTTGGTGCCATTGTAAATGGGATTTCTCTTTCTTCTGTCTTGTGGTTAGTGTATAGCAATGCAACTGACTTCTGTGCATTGATTTTATATCCTGCCATGTTGCTGAATTCCTGTATGAGTTCTACCAATTTTTGGGTGGAGTGTTTTGGGTTTCAACATAGAGTATCATGTTATCCGTGAAGAATGAAAGTTTGACTTCTTTGCTGATTTTGATGCCTTTTATTTCTTTTTGTTGTCTGATTGTTGAGGCTAGGACCTCCAGTACTATGTTGAACGATAGTGGTGAGAGTGGACATCCCTATCATGTTTCTGACTTTAGGGGAGAGGCTCTCAGTTTTTCCCCATCAAGGATGATATTCACTGTGAGTTTTTCACATACGGCTTTTATGATATTAAGGTATCTTCCCTCTATCCCTACACTGTGAAGAGTTTTAATCAAGAAAGGATGCTGTACTTTGTCAAATGCTTTTTCTGCATCTATTGAGAGGATCATATGGTTCTTGTCCTTTCTTTTATTAATGTGGTGTATCACATTGATCGATTTGCAGATGTTGAACCACACTTGCAGCCTAAGAATAAATCCCACTCGGTCATGGTGAATAATCCTTTTAATGTACTGTTGGATCCTATTGGCTAGTATCTTGGTGAGAATTTTGCCATCCATGTTCATCAGGGATATTGGTCTGTAATTCTCCTTTTTTGGTGGGGTCTTTGTCTGGTTTTGGGAACAAGGTAATGCTGGCCTCATAGAATGAGTTTGGAAGTTTTCCTTGCATTTCTATTTTTTGAAACAGCTTCAGAATAATAGGTATTAATTCTTTAAATGTTTGGTAGAATTCCACTGGGAAGCCATCTGGTCCTGGACTCTTGTTTGTTGGGAGATTGATTACTGCTTCAATTCCCTTGCTGGTTATGGGTCTGTACAGGTTTTTCTATTTCTTCCTGTTTCAGTTTTGGTAGTCTACATGTTTCTAGAAATGCATCCATTTCTTTCAGATTGCCTAATTTGCTGGCATCTAGTTGCTTGTAATATGTTCTTATAATTGTTTGTATTTCTTCAGTGTTGGTTGTGATCCCTTCTCTTTCATTTATGATTTTATTTATTTGGGTCCTTTCTCTTTTCTTTTTGATAAGTCTGGCCAGGGGTTTATCAATCTCATTAATTCTTTCAAAGAACGAGCTCCTGGTTTTGTTGATCTGTTCTACTTTTCTTTTGGTTTCTATTTCATTGATTTCTGTTCTAATCTTTATTTCTCTTCTCCTGCTGGATTTAGGCTTTATTTGCTCTTCTGCTCTTCTTTCTCCAGCTCCTTTAAGTGTAAGGTTGTACATTTGAGACTTTTCTTGAGAAAGGCCTGTATTGCTATATATTTCCCTCTTAGGACTGCCTTTGCTGCATCCAAAGGTTCTGACTTGTTATGTTTTCAGTTCTATTTGTTTCCATGAATTTTTTAAATTCTTCTTTAATTTCCTGGTTGACCCATTCATTCTTTAATAGGATGCTCTTTAACCTCCATATATTTGTGTTCCTTTCAAATTTTCCCGTGTGATTGAGTTCAAGTTTTAAAACATTGTGGTCTAAAAATATGCAGGGAAAACCCCAGTCTTTTGGTACCAGTTGAGACCTGATTTGTGGCCCAGTATGTGATCCATTCTGGAGAATGTTCCATGTGCACTCAAGAAGAATGTGTATTCTGTTGCTTTAGGATGAAATGCTCTTAATATATCAGTGAAGTCCACCTGGTCCAGTGTGTCATTCAAAGCTCTTGTTTCCTTGTTGATCTTCTGCTTAGATGATCTGTCCATTGCTGTGAGTGAGGTGTTAAAGTCCCCTACTATTATTGTATTATTATCAATGTGTTTCTTTAATTTTGTTATTAATTGGTTTATATAATTGGCTGCTCCCATGTTAGGGGCACAAATATTTGCAATTGTTAGATCTTCTTGTTGGATAGACCCTTTTATTAGGATATAATGTCCTTCTTCATCTCTTATTACAGTCTTTGGTTTAAAATGTAGTTTGTCTGATATAAGGATTGTTACCCCAGTTTTCTTTTGATGTCTATTAGCATGATAAATGGCTCCCCCCACCCCCACTTTCATTCTGGCGGTGTCTTTGGGTCTAATGAGTCTCTTGCAGATAGCAAGGGTTCTGTTTTTTTTATCCAATCTGATACCCTGTGTCTTTTGATTGGAGTACTTAGTCCATTTACATTCAGAGTAATTATTGAAAGATATTAATTTAATGCCATTGTATTACCTGTAAAGTCACTGTTTCTGTATACTGTCTCTGTTCCTTTCTGATCTTTGTTACTTTTGGGCTCTCTCTTCTCAAAGAATCCCCTTTAATATTTCTTGCAGGGCTGGTTTAGTGATCACCAATTCTTTTAGTTTCTGTTTGTCCTGGAACCTTTTTATTTCTCCTTCTATTCTGAATGACAGCCTTGCTGGATAAAGTATTCTTGGCTACATATTTTTCTCATTTAGCACATTGAATATATCATGCAAGTCCTTTGTAGCCTGCCAGATTTCTGTGGACAGGTCTGCTGTCAGCCTTATGTTTCTACCCTTGTAGGTTAAGGACCTCTTATCCTGAGCTGCTTTCAGGATTTTCTCTTTATCTCTGAGATTTGCAAGTTTCACTATTATATGTCAAGGTGTTGACCTATTTTTATTGATTTTGAGGGGTTTCTCTGAACCTCCTGGACTTGAATGCCTGTTTCCTTTCCCAGATTAGGGAAGTTCTCCACTACAGTTTGTTCAAATATACCTTCTGCCCCCGCCCTTACTCTGGGACCCCTATTATTCTAATATTATTTCACTTTATGGTATCGCTGATTTCTCAGATCCTCCCTTTGTGATCCAGTAGTTGTTTTTCTTTTTCTCAGCTTCCTTATTTTCCATCATTTTGTCTTCTATATCACTGATTCTCTCTTCTGCCTCATTTACCCTAGTAGTTAAAGCCTCCATTTTTGACTGCATCTCAATAATAGCCTTTTTTATTTCAGTCTGATTTGATTTTATTTCTTTTATTTCTACAGTAATGGATTCTCTAGTGTCTCCTATGCTTTTTCCAAGCCCAGCTAGTATCTTTATAATCGTTGTTTTGAATTCTAGTCCCAACATCTTATATCCATAATGATTAAATCCCTGGCAGTGAGTACTGCCTCCTGCTCTTTCTTTTGGGATGAGTTTCTCAGTCTCGTCATTATGTCCAGAAAAGAATAGATGAAAGAGAGAGAAAATACAAAAATAGCAACAACACCAGAAATATACAAACAAAACAAATCAGAAGAAAACAGAAACAAAAACAAAAACAAAAAGAGAGAGAGAAAAAAAAAACAAGAAGTAAAACAGAACACAACAATAAACTAGATCCTGGGTGTATTTTGGTCTATTAGAAGAAACTAGATCCTAAAATAAGAAAGAAAAACTTATATATATATATTATATATATATATATAATATATATATACATATACAAAATAAAATTGAATACAATGAAAGGAAGCAAAAAATGTAAATATATATATATCATAAATGTAAAAGTAAAAATTAAAAAAGACTTAAAAGTAGAATTGATAAAATAAGAAAATAGCTGAAAAGGAAAAAAAAAAAAAACATGAAAGACTAAAGAATAATAAAAAAAAAACAATGAATGCTGTAAACTCCCCAAGAGCTGAAGTTTTGCAGTTCTCTATGATCAGTAAACTTGGTATTAGCCAGATGTTCCTGCTGGTTTTCTGGGGGAGGGGCCTGTTGTGCTGATTCTCTGGTGCTTAGCCTTGGGTGGAATTGTACCCCCCACCCCTTGCCAGGGGGCCAGGCTCAGTGTAAGCTGCTCCAGATTGCACTATGTGGCACTGTTTTGCTCCCTGAAAGATTTCAGCACTGATGGGGAGGATGAAAATGGTGATGCCCCAATCTCTAGCCCTGGAGCTGATAGTTTGTGTCCCCTACTCTTCAGTATGCCCTCATAGAAAAGTAATCACTCTTGTCTCCCTGGTTTCTGTCTGCACTCTGTGTTCACCCAGCCTATGACCAAGCATTTTTATCTCAGGCATGTGACCCCATTTTGAGTCTCCAAACTTTACAGACTCCTGTGGTGTGGACCCACGCTGTTCCTCCCATGGGAGGGAGGGGGCTCTCATCATGCTTCTGCCTTTTGCTGGGTCCCTGCTTGGAGGGTGGTTGCCATACTGTGCAGCTGTTTGGGGTTTATAGCAACACCAAGCAGGAAGCTGACACCTAGACAGGCTGTTTGCAGCCGCCTTTCCTGCTCTGGTGTTTGGGAACTCTGCCATACTCAGACACCCTCAATCTTTTTGTGACCCCAGGGATCCTAAGACCACGCTGTCTCACCTGGGATTCTGCCTGGCTTCACCACCTGAGCACTTTTCGGGCAGGGACATCCCTCACCAGAGCCAACTTCTAAAGTTCCAATTTTTTACGTTGCTGCTTATATCACTTTCCAGTAGCTGGCTTATGGAGGCTACCTTCCCTCACAGTTTATCTTCCAATAGATCACCTTAGATTCACTTCTCCTCACCTCCTACCTTGCAAAGTGGTCACTTTTCTATTTGTAGCATTGTAGCAATTCTTTTCTCAGATCTCGGGTTGATTTCACAGGTGTTGAGAATGATTTTGATAACTATTTAACTGAATTCCAGGGACCAGACGAAATTGGTGTCCCCTACTCCTCTGCCATCTTAACTCCCCCTGCTAAGACTTTCTTGAATTTATCCTTTCATATCATTCACTCATTTGATTATTTCTTTGTCTCATTTGCTATACTAGATTATAAATTTTGGGATTCAAAATCCAGTGTTAGTTTATTTGCAATTTCTTACATTACAGTCAAATGTATGTGATTGATATTCAGGATCTTTATAGTGCGAAACAAAGGCAAATGAGGCTGTGTAAATTCTCATTCACTACTGAGGTAGAAACAGCATTTTCTAGGAGTAATGAAATATCTTCTATGTCTCTGCTTATTTTTCACTGCCATCTACTGGTGCCTGATGTTTTTAACTAAAATCCTTTAAGGAAATTTATCGTAAGGACTTCTACAGAGAAAAAAAATTATGAAGTCATAAAAATTATTAGAGAAAGTCCCTTTTGAAGGAATAACTGCTTTCTTGATAGGTAAAACTACCTTAAATATACTATAAAAATCACCAACTTCTAAAAAGAAAGTTTCCATTATATCTGTTACAATATCCTCTAAGCATCATAATGGCTGATAAACTTACAGACCATCACCTACAACTTTTAAGGCATAAAATAATTTTAATTTCTAGCCAACAATTCTTATCACAATTGAATTACTGGCAAACTAATATTAAACAAATTTAACAATATAGTACAATACCTCTGGTTGTTAATTAGAGTATACACTTTATATGTGTGTGTTAGGTTCTGAAAACAGAGGAGGACATAAGAAAGCCATGGCTTATCCTCATGGAAGAAAATTGTAAATTATGGAGGAGAGGAGGTGGAAGACATTTCTTATCATTTAGATTTTTCTAGGTTTATACAAAACACATCAACAAAATAAATTCAAAATTTACTTAATCTCTATAGTAAAATAGGTATTTTTTACATTTTGAATTTATTATAGTTAATACAGATTGAATTAACTTCCCAAGGCCTTAATAAGATTTAGACTTTTTGATATATCTTATTACTGAGTCTGTGTTCTTTTGTGACTATTTCAGAGAGAATAAATTGCTGAGGTATTTTTAAAAATTACAATATGGTTGACACGGTAATATCCTCAGGTTTTTTAGTAAACTATATGAGATGTTGCTGTTCCAAACCTGGACATTTTATTATATAAATACACATATCACTTTTATAAATCATTAAAAAAATTTTCACCCCTATAACAAAATATCAAGTAAAGGATTTTTAAAACATAGAACTTAGGAAAGCAAGGTTAGAGACTAGTTACCATTAAGTCTAAGTTTACTCAAAGACAAAGCAAAGATGGTACAGACTTTACCTTCATAATTTTCATGGTAACTAGAGAAAGAGTAGATGTTTTGTAAATTAACTAGTTGTTTTAACATATGTAGGATGAATTGTCTTATTTTCTTGTATTATTGCCTTTCAGTTGGTGACGGCCCCTGATACATCCATATCCACATATACATATATGGCATAAATATAATACATATTTAGTGTCAGAGCCAAATACTTTACTTAATGGACTGCAACAGATACTTGACTGCATAGGTGGGGCTCTTTGTTGGTTAAATGGCCTCAGAACCATGTTTTATTAGCCAGAGTTTTATCATTTTATCATTTATTACTCAAAGAATTTGAGTTTACTAAATTTCTGATTTTATATTTTCGAAAAAACCAACACATTCATTTTTTTAAAAAGAGATATAATGACATATAACATTGTATTAGTTTTAAGTGTACATTATAGTGATTTGATGTATGTATATTGTGAAATGATCACCATAAGTCTAATTAATACCCATCACCATACATAGTTGTATTTTTTCTTGTAATGAGAACTTTTAAGATTTACTCTCAGCAACTTTCAAATACGCAATACAGTATTATTAACTATAGTCACCATGCTGTATATCATAACACCAGGGCTTATTTACCTTATAACTGGAAGTTTGTATCTTTTGACTACCTCCACACATTTCACTCCCCTCCCCACCATACCCCGCTTCTGGCAACTACCAATCTGTTCTATGTATCTATGAATTTTTCTTTTTTTCTCCTAATTGAATAAATTTGACATATAACATTGCATAAATTTAAGGTATACAAATGTGTTACTTTGATACATTTATATATTGAAATATGATTGCCATTATATTATTTATCACATTATAGGACAGTATTATTGTCTATATTTACTATGCTTTAGATCTCTATAGTTTATTTACTACTTGTTACAAGTTTGTACCTTTAAACAACATGTCTTACTCACCCATCCGCCATCCCCTGGTAACCACCATTTTATTCTGCCTTTTTACAGGTTTGACCTTTTTAGATTCCACTTAGAAGTGATAATCATACATTACTTGTCTTTCTCTGACTTATCTCACTTAGCATAATGTGCTCAAAGTCCATCCATGTTATTGCAAATGGCAGGATATCCTTCTTTCTCATGGCTGAGTGATAATCCATTGTGTACATATACATCTTTTTTTTCATTTATCTGTTAATAGGCATTTAGATTGTTCCCATATCTTGACTATTGTGAATAATGATGCAGTAACATGGGAGTGCATTTATCTTTCTGAAATCCTCATTTCCATTGGGTATATACCCAGAAGTGGGATTGCTAGATCATATGGTAGATCTATTTGTAATTTTTTGGAGAATCCCCATATTGTTTCCCATAGTGGTCAGACCAATTTACATTCTTTTTTATTTTTTTATTTTTATTTTTTAAAAAATTTTTTTGAAGATTTTATTTATTTGACAGAGAGAGACACAGTGAGAGAGGGAACACAAGCAGGGGGAGTGGGAGAGCGAGAAGCAGGCTTCCCGTGGAGCAGGGAACCCGATGCGGGGCTCGATCCCAGGATGCTGGGATCATGACCTGAGCCGAAGGCAGATGCTTAACGACTGAGCCACCCAGGCGCCCCCTTTACATTCTTTTTTAAAAAAGATTTATTTATTTTCATTTGAGAGAGGGAAAGGGAGAGGAATGAGGAGCAGAGGGAGAAGGAGAGAGAATTCTCAAGCAGGCTCCATGTTAAGCACAGAGCTTTGAGGTGGGGCTCAATCCCAGGACCTTGAGATCATGACCTGACCTGAGCTGAAATCAAGAGTCAGCTGCTTAACAGACTGAGCCACTCAGGTGCCCCCCAATTTACATTCTTTATTTTTTTAAAGATTTTATTAGAGAGAGAGAGAGTGAGAGAGAGCTAGCACACAAGTTGGAGGGAGAGGGTGACGCAGGCTCTCCAGCCGAGCAAGGAGCCTGATGTGGGACTTGACCCCAGGACCCTGGGATCATGACCTGATCTGAAGGCAGACGCTTAACTTACTGAGCACCCAGGCACCCCAATTTACATTCTTAAAACAATGTATAAGAGTTCCCTATTAACCATGTCTTCACCAGCACCTGTTGTACTTTGTCTTGATGACAGTCATTCAAACATATTGATATCTCATTGTGGTTTTAATCTGCATTTCCTTGGTCATTAGGGATGTTGAACATCTTTCCATGTGCCTGTTGCCCATTTTGATTCTAGGAATTTATCCATTTCTTCCAGGTTGTCCAGTTTGTTGGCATTTAGTTTTTCATAATGCTCGCTTATTGTTTGTATTTCTGTGGTGTTCTCTCCTCTCTCATTCATGATTTTATTTATTTGGGCTTTTTCTTTTTTTTTTCCTTGATAAGTCTGGCTAGAGGTTTTTCAATTTTACTGATCCCCCCCCCCCACCCTCCACCCGAGAACTAGCTCCTGGTTTCATTGATCTGTTCTATTGGTTTTTTAGTTTCTATAGCATTTATTTCTGCTCTGTTCTTTATTTTCTGCTCTGTTGTTCTTTTTCTAGCTTCTTTAGGCATTAGGGTTAGGTTGTTTGAGATTTTTCTTGCTTTTCAAGGTAGACCTATATTGCCTTAAAATTTCCCCTTAGAACTGCTTCTGCTGTCTTAAAGGTTTTGAACCATTGTTTTCATTTTTATTTGTTTCCATGTACTTTTTTATTTCTTCTTTGATTTCCTGGTTGACACATTATTTTGTAGCACTTTATTTAACCTCCATGTGTTTGTGATCTTTCCAGATTTTTTTCTTGTGGTAGTGTTATGGTCAGAAAAGATGCATGGTAGGACTTTGATCTTTCCGAATTTGTTGAGGCTTGTTTTTGAGGGCCAATATGTGATCTATTCTGGAGGATGTTCCATGTGCACTTGAAAATAATGTGTATTCTGCTGTTTTAAGATGGATTTTTTTTTTTTTTTTTTTTTAAGGTAGGCTCCACGTCCAGCATGGAGCCCAATGAGGGGCTTGCACTCACAACCCTGAGATCAAGACCTGAGCTGAAATCAAGAGTCAGATGCTTAACCAACTAAGCCACCCAGTCACCCAAAGGACAGAATGTTCTGAATATATGTTAGATCCATCTGGTCCAGTGTGCCATTCAAAGCCATTGTTTCCTTATTGATTTTTCTGTTTAGATGGATCTGGCAATTGATGTAAGAGGGGTGTTAAAGTCTCCTACTAGTGTATTATTATTGATTAGTTCCTTTATGTTTGTTATTAACTGTTTGATATATTTGGGTGCTCCCTTGTTGGGTGCATAAATATTTACAATTGTTATGTCTTCTTGTTGGATTGTCCCCTTTATTATTATATAATGTCCTTCTTTGTTCTAAAGTCTATTTTGTCTAAGTATTGCTACTCTGGCTTTCTTCTGACATCCATTTGCATGATACGTATTTCTCCATCCCCTCACTTTTAATCTGCAGGTGCCTTTAGGTCTAAAATGAGTCTCTTGTAGGCAGCATACAGATGGATTTTGTTTTTTTCTTTTAAATCCATTCTGTCACTGTATGTCTTTTGATTATAGCATTTAGTCCATTTATATTCAAAGTAATTATTGATAGATCTGTATTTATTGCCATTTTACTTGTTTTGTGGTTGTTTCTGAAGATTTTCTCTGATCCGTTCTTGTCTATTATGGTTTGCTGGTTTTCTTTACTAATATGTTTGGATTTCTTTCTCTTTATTCTTTGCATACTTAATGGTTTTTGATATATACTTACCATAGGTTTATATATAACCTCTTCTGCATAGAGCAGTCTGTATTAAGTTGATGGTTGTTTAAATTTGAACCCATTCTTTACTCTTCTCCTCCCCATGGTTTAGGTATATGGTGTCATATTTTACATCCTTTTGAGTTCCTTGACTGATTTTTTACAGAAATATTTTTACTCTTTTGTGTTTCCTACCTTCATGCTGTGATTTTTGGTCTGCTCTTTCCACTCAAAGAGTTCCCTTTAATATTCCAGGGCTGGTTTAGTGGTCACGAACTCCTTTTTGTTTGGGAATCTCTTTCCTTCTCCTTCTATTCCTAACAATAGCCTTGATGGATAAAGTATTCTTGGCTGCAGGTTTTCCTCAATCAGCACTTTGAATATAACATGCCACTCCCTTCTGGCTTGCAAAGTTTCTGCTGAAAAATCTGGTGATAGCCTTATGGGGTTTCCTTTGTATGTAACTGTCTTCCTTTGTCTTGCTGACTTCAATATTTTTATCACTATATTTTGCCATTTTAATTACAATATGTCTTGGTGTGGATCTACTTTTGTTGATTTTGTTGGGGGTTCTCTGTGCCTCTTGGATCTGGATATCTGTTTCCTTCCCCAGATTAGGGAAGTTATCAGCTATTATTTCTTCAAATAAATTATCTGCCCCCTTTTCTCTTCTTCTGAATTCCTACAACACTACATTTGATGGAGTCACTGAGTTCCCTCTGTATATTCTTGTTTTGCATAATTTTTCTCTCTTTGGTTCAGCTTAATTACTTTCCATTACTTTGTTTTCTAGGTCATTAATTCATTCTTCTGCTTCTTCTAGCCTGTTCTTTCCACTAAACATGTGTCTCATTTTGTTTATTGAGCCCTTTATCTCTGCTCTATTATTCCTTATCTCTGTGTTAATGGTCTCACTGATGTTCTCCACTCTTTTACCAAATCTGGGTATTATCTTTATGATCATTGCTTTAAATTTTCCATCAGGTACATTACTTACATCTGTTTCATTTAGATCTCCAGCCTGTTCTTTCATTTGGGAAGAATTCCTCTGTGTTCTCATTTTGTCTAAGTCTCTGTGCCTGTTTATCTGTGTAATGTAAGTCAGCCATGTCTCCTGTTCTTGAGGACAATGGCTTTATGAATAGGTCCTGTAGTGCCATGCAGTGTAGTGTCCTTTGTTCTCCAGGGCCTGCTGCTTTGGGGATTATCTCCAGTGTATGCTCTATGTGCCTTGCTGTTGTTCCCCGGCCACTTTATCCTTCAGGTCAGTCGTCTGCAGAGGCTCTCTTTGCCTGTCACAGGTAGTGTTTGGTCCTTGGCCTGAATGTGGTGCATTTTAACTAGGTGTGCTCTTGTCTGTTCATGAAACAAGACCTGTCACCACCACTACTCGATCCAAGGCCTCAGAAAACTTCTGGTTCAGAAATTGTGGTGTTGGCAGGGGTTTGGGCCATTCTTCTGGGGGAGGCCCCCCCCATGCTGGGACTCAGGTAAGCATGACTGGGAAGGTGACAGGTCATGGTGTAAGTTAGGTAGTGAGTGTGGGTGCTGTGCTGGTTCCCACAGATGGCCCTGTGCTTATGCTGAGGGGATGGGTGAAGGAAATGGCTTTGCCAGTTCCTTTGCTCCTAGAGAGATCTCTCTGTGAATACTGCCTCTCTGGGATGTGCTTCAAGATGAACACTAACCTCACTGTGTGCCCTTTGTGCTCTTCATTAGCTGTTTCCACATTGTGTGTCCATGGGCTGTTTGTCCTTCCTTTTTTCCAAGAGTAGCCCCAATGTCCTCCAAGATCTCCCAGAGCCAAGCATGCTAACCTTTATAATCAAGGTTTTAAATCCCGCTGGTTTTAAGAACTCATGAAATTCGGATCTTCTCACTTTCCAAGCCAATTACTATGGGGATTCACTTTCCCTGTGTGCTAGTGCGTCTCCTGCCCTTCTCCAGGACTATGGCTCCCTCTCCATTGCAGCAGCCACAATCTGTCTCTCTCCCAAGCTGTGTCTCTGCACTTCCAACCTTCTTTGATGTGGCCTCTTTTCTACCTTTAGTTGTGGAGTTTGTTCTGCCAGTCTTCAGATCGATTTCTAGGGTATTTAGGATGATTCAATAGTGATCTAGTTGTATTCGTGGGACACAGCAAGCCTAGGGTCCTCCTACTCTGCTCCCATCTTCCCCTCTCCTCAGAGCTTTCCTTTTTCTTAATGTAGATTTTTGATCACTATAAACTTATATTGGAACTGCTTTTGCTGCATCCCATAGGATTTGCTATGTTGTATTTTCATTTGTTTCAAGGCATTTTTGTTTGACCCACTGATAGTTTGATAGCATGTTTATCTCCATACATATATAATTTTTCTAGTTTTCTTCTTGTAATTTTTAATTTTATACCATTATGGTCAGAAAAGATACTTGAAATATGAAATATCATATTTACTAAAACTTGTTTTGGGCCTAACATATGACCTGACCTGGAAAATGTTCCATTTGAGAATGTCTACTCTGCTTTTGGGTGGTAAATGTCTATTCATCTGGTCTAACTTGTAGTTTAAGTCCAATGTTTTCTGTCTTGATTTTTCTGTCTGATCTATCCATTGATGAAAGTGGGTGGGGACTGTTATACCCTACTATTATTTTATTGCTGTCTATTTCTACCTTTAACTCTTTAACATTTGCTCTATTTATTTAGGTGCTCCTAATTTGGGTGCATAAACATTTACAAGTGTTACATCTTGCTTGACCCCTTTATCATTATATAATGACCTTGTCATTTATTACCGTCTGTGTTTTAAAGTATATTTTGTCAGATAAGTATAGCTTTATCAACTTTTGGGTTCCGCTTGTAACAGCTTCCTTCTCTTCATTCTTGAGCTTATGTGTGTCCTTAAAACGGTAGTGTTTCTAGTAGGCAGCATATAGTTGGGTCTTGTTTTTTTCAATCCATCCAGCTATTCTGTGTTTTGATTGGAGAATTCAATTCATTTACATTTAATTATTGATAGGCAAGGCCTTACTAATATTGTTTCATAATTGTTCTCTGGCTGTTTTATAGTTCTCTTGTTCATTTCTTCCTCTCTTGCAGTCTTCCTTTGTGAGTTGATAATTTTCTGTAGTGATTCACTTTAATTCTATTTTTTTTTTTTAAGATTTTATTTATTTGAGAGAGAGCACAAGCAGAGGGTGGAGAGCAGAGGGACAGGGAGAAGCAGACTCTCTGCTGAGCAGAGAGCCTGATGCGGGGCTTGATCCTAGGATCCTGAGATCACAACCCGAGCTGAAGGCAGATGCTGAACTGAGCCACCCAGGCGCCCCAACTCTCTTTAGCTTTTGTGCATCTATTTTAAGTTTTGCTGTGTGGTTACCATGAATCTTACATAGAACATCTTTAAATCCATCAGTTGATTTATGCTAATAATTTAACTTTCCTATAAAAACTTTACTGCTTTACTCTCCTTTTGTGTATCTGATGTGACATTTAAATCTTTAGTATAGATTTATAAATGATGGACCCACCAGCATCACATTAGAGTATTCAGAATCTAGGTATATATTTACTTTGGCCAGTGAGATTGATACTTTCATATGTTTTGTATTTACTAATTAATGCCCTTTCATTTCAGCTTGAAGAAGTCCCTTTAACATCCCTTGTAAGGCTTGTCTAGTGGTGATAAATTCCTTCAGCTTTTGCTTATCTCTCGAATTCTGAAGGACAATTTTGCTGTGTATTCTTGGTTGGCATTCGTGAGTTCCCTCGTTGTTGTGGCATTGCACTGGGGGATGGGGTGTATGAGGAGAGTGTGTCATAGCTTCTTCTGCCCACACGAATGTGGGTGTTTCTCTCATTAACCTGATGGATAGGAGTCACTTGGCTAGTGTCTGGATTTCTTTTAGAGGGAATTGTTTTGTACACAGGTGTGGATTCAGTGTGTCCATGGGAGGAGCTGAGTTCAGGAGCCTCTTTTCTCACCATCTTCTACTGGAATCAATTCCTTTTTTTTAATTTGAGGATGTAAAATATTAAAATGTTTAGAATAGCAGTTATTTAATAAAGAGTTCTCTATCAGTAGTTAATATAGAACACTTTTTTGTGCACATTAGCACAGATCTTTTTGAATAGGTTTTTGACCTCTTTTTTAACAGGACAGCAGGTACTAAGGAATGCATTCAAGTGACCAGTGTAACCAAGTGATCAAGATATCATATTGGCTAGTCTGGCATTAGCCTGCAGCCATAATTTGGGTTAGTCACTTCTCACAAAATAGATCCAACTGCTAACAAGGGGATTGGGTGACAGTATAAGAACCTAAGTGCAAATTTAGTGTTAAATATAAAAAAGACTCAAGTGGTTAATCACTAATACTTTGGTGTATGATCAGTAATACATTTCTACTTAGCCTGGTGGCTAACCTAAATTTTCATTACTCTTACTGACAATAAGCTATTCACCAGAGGAATTTAGGTGTATTTGAAAGTTGTAGTTTATGTGTAAAGTAGCATACTACTAGAAAGATTATTTTCTTCTCATCCTCAGAATCAATTATAGGAATCATTACAGGAAATTTAAAATATATTTTGTTAACCTTGTACTATTTAACAACAGTCACGGTGGACTGAATATGTCTAATTTAAGACATTTATCTGAGTTTGGTAGACCTATGGCCTAATTATACAAAAAAATCTGTCTTAAAAGGGCTGAAAAATATTACCTCATTAAAACTTTTCATATTCTAAGTATCTTTGTAAATGTGTCCCATAGGAAACAACACAGCAATTCTGATAACTGTACTTAAAACTCCTGCTTTGAACACTGTTAGAAAACAAAGCATAAATTTAAAGAAAACTTTTACAATATAAAAATAATTTCATTTTCCTTTATCTTAATCATATACCTTAAGTAAAAAAGATATAAAAAATCTGAAATAAAATTTGGGAAAATGGAATAGGTAAGCATCATTAATATCAGAAACACAAACTCCAAATTGTTTTATATAGCCACATATTTAAATATCTAATTTTCAAATACAGTTGCCTGATAGAATACTCTCTAGTCTGCTAGAAATGGTGCTCTGTTACCCAAGGGCAGTTGCACACAAAAATGGTGTTGCTGAGAGAAATGGCACGTTTTACCTGGCACTCTTCAGAGGTGCTCTACTGCACTTACATGGCTGTTAAAACCTTTAATTCTGCCAGCTGTTCTTGAGATACTCAATGACACTGTTATTTTTGCAGAAAATAGCCTCCAGTTGGATACTGTAGGATAAATATTTAATAGAACTCCCAGTAGCCCTGGTTTTAGAGCCAATTCCATAGGCACATACTTAGACCAAGTTACAGGATACATAATGTTTACTTTTTTTTTTTTTTTACTGCCTAAAATGTTTCTCAGTAAGTTTGGAATTGTATTTATAGGTAGTAGTACAGGTACCTATAAACCTATTTATGGGTTCAGTGTCAGACCTGTGAATTACAGACACTTGGGAGACAGGAACCCAACCCTTGGATTCCTTCTACATATGCTTCAGTGTCCAGCAGAGTGGTATTTGCATAATTGGTACATTAATTCAATAAACAGTTACCAAGACTTCTTTAGGTCTTCCATTTTGGGATTATTGTGGAAAGCCAATTTTGAGATTTCTAGGCAGTGAAAATTTAACACATGAAAGGCACTTGCCATTACTAATCATATTTCAAAAAGGTGGTATTAAAGTTAGAAGTGGCAATTGGTCTGTAACTGCCCACATAAGTGAACTGGAATCCAAGGGTAGTAGGACTGAAAGGATTCAACTGAAGCAAAATGGGAGAATATGAATTAAGGTTAGACTTGAAAATAAAATTTGTCTTTGTAGATATTGCAGTGATAAAATAATTATCTTTATGAGGAAATATTGGGAAGGACATAAAGTTACATTAAAAAAATAAAACTCTTCTAATATAATAAAGCATAATCCTAATAAGTTTTTGGGATAACTTTTCAATTTGCTGACCTCTTTTGATCAACTGGAGTTTTTACCATTCCATATACTCTGAATTGTAACTAAACAACAAACAACAAACAAGTTGACATGTTTTGTTTAGATGCAAGGAAAATTTTGGATTCTTTTAGTCCGAACAACTGAGAAATGAAAAGATCCCATCCTTAGATTTATATACTTGATTTTCTTACAAAAATAAGTTCAGTTATGCCAATATTTGTCTGAAAATGGTAGCATTCAACAGCAAACTAATAAATGGAATAACTGCAGTGTCAATATGAGCTACAGTGAAACAAAACTGCAAAGTTACTTTTCCGATTTGAATAATGAAGAAATCAGACTAGTGAAAAACCACAGCTATGGGGGGTGGAGGGAGGGGAGAAGGCAAATGTAAATAAAGGATCTGTATCAAAACAAAGTCCAGAAGGCAAAACCATAAATATTAGAGCAATACTTCAAAAGTCAATTACTATCACAGGGTAAAACTTTTAAGAAAGCAATTCAGAAAATAAATGAACACATATGTTTAAAATACAGAACTCTAAATACCTGATATATTTGGGATACTCTATAGTGCCCAGTTAATAGCTACAAATGTTGTTTTCCTCAGGTATTTCTAGATGCTGTAGAAATCTACTGGGTTTATTTATTGTTACAAAAATTTTTCTCAATTGTGAAAAATTAAAATCAGTTCAACCTTTACAAAGGAAAGAAAATGAAAAATCGCTTCACTATAATACAGCATGAAAATACGGTATGTTTGCCACAACTTGAGTGTGTTTTTTAAATGAAACAGAATCCATTTCATCCAATATTTAGAACAGGTGACTAAAACCAAGTTATTTCTTTTTCAGGCCAGCCACAAAACTTTAAGGAATAGAGTCCAGTTTTGTACAACTTAGACATGTATGTACATAATAGAGCAGGCTCATGTTTGAGCCAGCCAGTCTTAACATAATTTCCAGGGGTCAGTAATCTATGGCCCAGGAACTGAATGTGGCTTGTGGCCTGTTTGTGTATGGCCCTGAGCTAAGAATGGTTTTTGCATTTTTTAAAGGGTTGTAAACAAAACAAAAACAGAATATGTGACAACTGTATATGGTCTATAAAACCTAAAATCTTTATGATCTGGCCTTTTACAGAAAAAGCTTGCAGACCTTTCATTTATACCAGTGTTGTACAGAATTCAGACAGTGCAATTACAAGTCCAAGATAATGTTCATTTATTCCCACCAAGAACGTAGTAACATCCTAAAAAGATGTCTTCTGATGTCATTTGTTAGAATTCCTTTTCTCCATCTTCAACCATCATTAAAGTTCATCCTACAATAATGTAAAAGTGATTGAAAGAAAAAGTATGAATTTTTATTAAAATGTTAATTAGTTTACAGTATTTTACCTTTTAAAAAATAATTAATGGATCACCGTATGAAATATACCTTGCCTAACTGTAACAATGGAAAGGAAAAGGCTATCTCTTAGTTCTTACCTGTCCATGCAGATACTACTAATTGCACTTAAATAGTCACACTGGTATGTTTTTAAACTTAATTTCAATTAACGATATTCTGGTTCATGACTAATAACATTTTCTACTTCAAATGTTTAACTTGAGGTAAGAGACACACTAAAACCTCTTGAAGAAGCTAACATAGTCAAAACATCAGAAAAATATTTTTGTAAACCCAAGAAAATAAAGATTTATAACTCTCACTACAGGATGTAAGGATTCTATATTGGAGTCTGCAGTTCTAATATGGTTCTATAAAGCCAGACAGCTCTAGCCCTTTCCAGAAACTGTGTTCTTTTTTGGCCTTCTTTCACCTTATAGGGAAAGAATCCAAAAAACCTCATGCGTGATTTTATTAAATTCCACTCAGAAAGCACTCCAGTACTCTTTGGTCTGTTTGTAAGTATGTCCTAGAATGACAATGATTTAAAAAGGGGGGAAAAACAGTTCTTTCACAGAATAGCAAATGGGTTGCACTGCCTCTTGAGAAATAAAAATTCAAGGAGGGGCAAAGATGAATATGGTTCCAATACATCCTGACTCTACCAGAAGAAAATTTGCTATACAAAATATTTTATGAGGCTTCAGTATATTTATTCCCAACAAGTCAATGCTTTATTTATACTTGAACAAAATTTAAATAATTTATGGCCATAGTTTACTATTTTGAGTTAAATGGTTTTACTTGCCCAAATTTCTAAGCTTATCAGTGTATACAGGCTACACTCTGATTGTCCTGTTTTCCAAATTAAGAAACTTCAACTTTACTATTTTTTGAAGCTTCCATTGTACCTGTTTATTGATAGATACAATGTACAGTAAGAATAGATAATGTTTGCCAAAGTCAGCTCTAGATTTAGTCCTTACCTTATCCCTCTTTCCATGATTTTGGAGATTTTTCAATTTTTCATATATTAAGGTAGCAATCTCTTTTGCATCTCTGGCATCTATTTGCTCTCCCCAAATACTTCTCTAAAATTAAAAACAATCCTTTTATAATCTTTAGGTATCTAATCAAAACATGACATTTCCATATAAGAAATTTGATTAAGTATTCCTTAAAAGTTCTGAATGTTTGAAACTCAAATTTCTTCAAGGAAATAGCAAAAGCAGTGAACTCATAATTTACTTAAATACAATACTGTTATGGGAACATGTGAAACAATTCCTTGGAAAAAATGTATTGCTAACTCCAGTTGCCTTAAAATGACTAAACTGTAAAGAAAAGGACCCAAATTATTCTAATCTAATACAAACCATAGGCACAGTTAAAACCTTGATCAACAACAACACTGGAAAGTAATATATGTCTCCTGGTTCTCATCTGCTCACAGCAGGAAGGTGGTTGAAAAGCAGGGAAGGGGGCAGGTCAATGTATCAGGCTTGTTTATCTTGGATCTGGAGTCATTTATTTCCTTCTTCCTGGTGGGAACTCCACACTATATGTTAGGATCTTGTTTTTGTGTGTTACTGCCCACCTGATTTGTACTGCTGTTTACCACAATCATTGTTCTGCTTTGGTTTTCAAATCTGGCCTGGTCTTCCACCCCGTCTCTTGGTTTGGGCAGGGATATTTGGAGTCCTAATGTGTTCTGGGCTTCTCTAAACACATGGTAACATCATCTTTTCAAACAGCTCCTTCTATGGCCTGATTAATTCTGTGACTGCTCATTATATTGATACTTCCCTAACATCATTCTGAGTGAAGACCCCTATCTACGTCACCCATTTCTCAGCTGTTCTGAGAATCAAAGTAGAGTCAATGATTCCAAAGGAATGAAGATTCAGGTACTGGTAAAGCTCCTTTTACTCTCATTGAGTTCTGCTTACCCCAGGCTGTTCTTAAGACAGAATTAACCTCTTTGACAAATCAAAATCCTTCACTGAAAAATCTAGATGACAATACTAGACTTCTGAAATTCATCATCCAATTTCATTATTTAACTCCAAAATATAATTTCTAATAAATAACATGAGATCTTAAGCTGAAGTTCTTTCTCAAAAAGTATAAAAATATTTGAAATGACTTATTTCAAATGTTTTACCAGAAAACATGAATACATGGCGAATCCTTATTTAATTACAGTTCTATTGTCAAAAATGTCATGCTTTTACTCAGGAAGATAGCAAAAGTCATGAGTACTTTCAGTTAGCAATTATATTGGTTGAAAGATATATGCATATAAATGACCATAGGGGTTATCATCTGAATTTTAAGACCCATCAGTAGATGTCTAGTTTTCTTTTGGGGGGGAAAAAAAAACATAGTGGCCTAGAGAAGGGAGTTATAACCAAACCAAGGAACCCTATCTTTTATTTTGTAGTCTAAATCACTAATAAATATTTCTCGAGATAAATGTTCTGGTACTGGTCTATTTCAAAAATATTGTGATAGTATTCTTTTAATTTTTTTCCTTTCCCGGAAAAAATAATTATAAAGGTAATATAAGCTATTTTTCTAAAAGTAGGAAATACAGAACTTCATAGAAAATAATTACCTTAAATTCTCCACTCACAGAAAACTACTACTAGTATGTCTCTTCAGTAGTTTCTGTAATTCAGGAGTATAAAAATTTTAAGGCAGTGGATCATATAAACTCTGAGACAGAAAAACCTTTTAAAATCACTTGATGTATATTACTGAAGCTTCTTTTCACATATACAAATAAAAATGACAAAGGGAGAAAAAGCTAATAAAAACATTCAGACTAATAAACCTTTTCAACTTGGTCTGCTAAAGGAAAGGCACATATAGGAAGGCCTTGTACGTACCTTTGCTCTTTCGTAGGGAAAAAATTTAACAGTTGGATAGGCTCTGATACCAGCTTTCTGGCATGTTTGAGCATAAGCCTGACAGTCTACTTTTCCAGCTTTCACTTTTCCTTTAATCATCTGAAAAGAGAGAAATATGGTTTGCCATTCTCTGTGGCATAGACTATATTGGCAACCACAAAGCAACATGATAGAAATATTTTCAAATCTTTGTAATTTTAAAGACTTAAACTTTCATCCTTTCCATCCTAATAAGACTGCTTCCAACTTTTTATTGGCTCTTTAAACACCTATTTACGCAGAACCACCTCTCCAGAGCAAATAAACTCTTCATCTTATCAAGAAAAACTCCTTCCTGGTACCCACACCTTGTCCGTCACACCACAAACACCTCAGATTCTGTCCTCACCCGCCTTCTTCCTTTCTCTGGCTCACAGGCTGAGGTAGCAACCATTCTTCGTTTTGTGGAAGGCTGACAGCTACACCTATAGCCTCCAGTCCCTCTCTATCAGACCTTGGACTTGCTCTTCAGGCTATGATCTTTTTCATACTGAATAACTTTCTGCTATATTCAAGATACGGTTGCATTACAAAATAAGCTAAATACAAAGGGAGCAAAAACATTTTGTTAGAATTACTAGAGAAAAAGGAAGCATAAGAGGAGAAGATCTAGTAAGTGGAAAATGAATGACCTTTTATTTGAAGGACAATCCAAGAACTAAAATAATCTTTTACGACTCCGGGGAGCTCTGAAATCCCTTTGCTAAAGAAATCTCGATGGCTTGGGATTTTAGGTTTTGTTTTAGGCTGGTGAAACTGGAGCTTTCTCATTCTAGTGAGTGTTTTATAGCCCATGGCAAAGCTCCTCGAAGCAAGGAAGCTAACAATCTGGATTAACTAATGAGCAGGATGGTGGTGACAGAAACAACAAAAACTCAGACTGCATTCAGCTTATGCATTCAGTTAAGTTTTATAAGCATTTACTGAGTTGGACAAGACCTGTAAAACTTGCCCTCAAGAAGCTCAGTCTTATGGAGGAGACCGGTAACTAAATAAGTATTTAACATCCATCGTGTAAGTACACCAATGGAGTACAAGATATCAAAGTGAACTGAATGAGAAGGACAGTGAACACAGAAGTGCCAACTGAAGCTGGGTTTTGTAGGATAAGGAGAAAAAGATCCAGATGCCCAAGGTAAGGAAAAGGCATTTTAGAGAGAGGGAACAGCACGTATTTGTTCAACAAATCTGAAGTACTTTGTTTTGCCTGAACTGTAAGGTGTGGGGTGGGACAGAGAGAAAGCTGAAGAGGTATGAAGGGTCCCATCGCAGACCTGCAACCAAGGATGCAAGTCCAGAAACTTGTTCACAGGAAGCCTGAGAAAGGAGTATTTCAGAAAGATGATCAGGGCATAACTGAAACATGAGACTAGTTCAAAGGCACACATGTCTAGATGAGATGATGAGGGCTTGAACAGAGAGGCTAGCAGAGCAGATGGAGAGGAGATGACAGATTGGAAAGGCATGTAGGAGACAGAACTGATAGGACTGCCGCTTGCCAGGCCATCAGATGAGTAAAGGAAAGAAAAAGGGAACAAGCAGAAGAAGTGAGGTGTCTGGCTGTTCCGGTTAGGTAGATGAGTCCTCAATCAAGATAGAGATTTCAGCTAACAGCATTAATAAAGAAGGAAGAAATGTGCGAAGATTATAGTCATAGAAATGAAATGGAGTTTTTTTTTAAAAGATTATTTATTTATTTATTTGACAGAGAGAGACACAGCGAGAGAGGGAACACACAAGCAGGGGGAGTCGGAGAGGGAGAAGCAAGCTTCACATATTTTTTTTTTAAGATTTTAAATTTATTTGATAGAGAGAAACACAGCGAGAGAGGGAACACAAGCAGGGGGGAGTGGGAGAGGGAGAAGCAGGCTTCCCCGGAGCAGGGAGCCCGATGTGGGGCTCGATCCCAGGACCCCGGGATCATGACCTGAGCCGAAGGCAGACGCTTAACGACTGAGCCACCCAGGCGCCCCAATGAAATGGAGTTTTAAAAAATTCACAGAAAACTTTTAAGAGAATTGTATTTAAAATATAATTAGATATAATCATTTTATCTAATTTTTAAATAACTTATTTATTTTTTTAAAGATTTTATTTATTTCTTTGACAGAGAGAGAGAGTACAAGCTGGGGGGTGGCAGGCAGAGGGAGAGGGAGAAGCAGGCTTCCCACTGAGCAGAGAACCGGACATGGGGCTCAATCCTAGGACCCTGGAATCATGACCTGAGCCAAAGGCAGACGCTCAATCGACTGAGCCACCCAGGCGCCCTAAATAACTGTTATTTTATCTAATTATTAAAACATGCATACAACTTATCTAAGTAGACAGACAAGACTTACCCTAGCCAAGAGCTCAAACTCTGGAGCAAAATTTTGACAAGGTCCACACCAAGGAGCATAGAAATCAACCACCCAATGATTTTTCCCTTGTATAACTTTTTCATTGAAAGTCTGAGGCGTTAGATCTATGGATGCTTGAGGTAAAAATCTGTGGCAAGGGATCAAAATTACTTTTCATTATATGAAACCAAAGCAAACATCTAAAATATAATATTGCAGAAGTTTCTAAGTTAAAAATGACTTCCAAGTTATCTTGGTAAATTGTAATTCTTTACTAAGTAATGTAAAATGCTACAGCCTGTAACTACAGACATAAGAGGAAGGTAAATAGCACTGAATCTATTTTATACAATGATGCATATTTTGATTACTCACCCTAGACCCCAAATTCTCAGGGAATAAGCATCTCTATTCCAACCATTGTAACTACTGAAAGAAGAAAAAAATATTTAAGTTGTAAGTACTATTTTCTATTATTGGGTATGTTCAGAAAACCATCTCTCTACAGCAATTGAAAAGTTTAACTTATTGACTACATACCATTTCCCTTCTCAGATACACCTAGCTATAAATGCTGCTTACATGACTTCCCAAATATATTTTTCTCTAGTCTCGATGTTTTTTTTTTGTGCTCAAGACAGCCGTGAATGTCTAGCTGCCCGCTGGACATCTCCTATAGACGCATGGGAATGGTAACACTCCAAATGCCTAAGACTTCAGTTTCAGAATCTTTACTCTGGTCATTATGTCCGTCAAATTCCTAAGTACTTTTTAAGATGCATTTCAAAAGCCACCTCATAAATGCAGCCTTTCATGATTTCCTCTTACAGCTGTAATCCTTTCCTCCTATGCAATCCATGGCTCAGTTTTACCTTTTAAATAATATTCCTTATATTCTACCTTGCACTTGAGTTTACTACCTCAAATGCTGTGTGGTGTTATAGAAACAGGATGGGCACTGACACAGACTGGGGCTGAATCCTCAATTACAAACCTTAGCAGCTGTGTGACTTAAGGTCTGTTAATCAGTTTATGTATCTGTATAGGAGGAAGGGCAATAATTCTTATTTCTCAGGGTATATGTGAGGACTAGTGGGAATAACATGAGCAAAGGATCTAGTATAGTACCTGAAACCAAATACTGACTTACTAAATGTTAGTACTTCCTCTGTTTCTCTTCTTCTATACTAGCGTGCCAGCTTCATGAATACTGGGATCATTCAATTCTTTTTTCATCTTCAGAGGTTCTCATTAGCACACGATCTTAAAACATGGTGGGCTCCCAAAAAATATTTGTTGGGTTAACTTTTATTTAGTTAACTTTTTAAGACAAGCTTATTTATTTATTTAAGTAATCTCCACACCCAACGTGGGGCTCAAACTCATGACCCTAAGATCAAGAGTCACATGCTCTTCTGACTGAACCAGCCAGGAACCCCTAAGATAACTTTTAAATTTTAACTGTTTAAATAAATGGTTACAATAAATGTCTTTAAATTTTAGGCAACACTTACTGATACTGATAAGCTTTATTTGATTTTGGGGGGAAAAATCTTATCTCAGGGTATCTCCGAACATTTTCTTGGGCACAAAAAGAATGATACTGTTGGCAGTCTATACTGCCCACATTGATCAGTCCAGTTAATGTCTATAAAAGAGAAAAAGAGGAGATAAATAGATCAAAGTGATTAGAATAAAATTACCTCCATAACTATTTATATTTACAATAGAAAATTTATTACTGTGAGATGCTTATTATTTATCAGTCATTTTCACCAAATTAAGGGTTTCAAACATAATAGAACACTTACAGTAATGAACTGCAATTGTAGTTGGAGTTAAGACCTTACTACAATTATTACAGATTCAACAACAGATTTCATTCATGTTCTATGTGGGGGGAAAATTAGGTATCTCTAAAATTTAGTGTCAGAAACAAGGAACTAATGAAGGTCTCTGCAATGGTATTTCAAAGTTATTTTTCAAATAGAGACCTACATTGCAGCACATTGAATCATGCCCAAATTTTAAAATTTTACTGAAAGGGACACAAAATTGCATTATCTTAAATGTTAAGATACTAGAAATCACTTTTAACTCTTTGGTTTGTTCACTTTTTCTTAGAAATATAAAACAGTGATTTCATTTTCCATTCTCTAAGTAACTTTTTTCCAATCTTTCATGATTTATAACACTGTCTATTTATATAGAAAATAAAGGGATTTTTGGGTCAACTTGGGCAGAAATTTGGTCAGATACGTACCAAGCAAGTGACACAGGAAAAAAAAAAAAAGGTAGATTATACCATTCACCCAACCAGACAGAAACAGAGTTGAAATCTAACTGGTATAATGAGAACTGTTGTAAGTGACAATCTAGAAGGTGGGTTCATCTCAGTTTCAAAATAGTTCTGCTAAATACACATTCATGCTACATTTTAAGATTTAAAATAAACTACTATACCCGGGCCATTCTTTTCCATTCTGGCATTAGGACTTGACATGGATGACACCACGGAGAATAGAAATCAACCATCCACACTTCATCATGTTTTCTCTGTTTAACTAGTTCATTGAAAGTGGTGGGTGTCAGGGAGATCACTGAAGGATTCATAAGATCCTAAAGAGAATATAACGTTCATTATAACAGATATAAAAAGGTGTTCCTATATTCTTGGCAAATTGTTGTCACTTAGAAAAGTTCCTATTTCTGAATAATCAAAAGATACTTATGGATGTTTAAAAGATAATCTGTAGTGAATTATTTTAAAAAGGAAGAAATTATTCCTTGTTAATTTGGGCTTTGCCCATCAACCTTCTTAAATCAAGGTATATTTTTTTCTTATTTCTATGTATCGTTAAAATCATCTTAGGTAGGGAACAGAGGCAACTTTATTTAAGGTGACAGTAAATGGGACAAAAAGTTCTAAGAGGTGTCCAGATGTCTACACAGGCCATATAGTTCTGTTCCAGAATCAATGATTGGTTTGGAAATGATCCTTTAATTATTAATGGAAAGCCTATTATTCTATTTTCCTGAGAGTCTGATTGGAGATACTGCTCAACCTCCCTAAAAGCTCACTTGCTCCAAATGCTGCTTTAATAAAGCTTCAATCTACCATGATCGGGTAATACTAACAAAAATGTTAGCTTCACTGGGGAAATAATAATAAACAAAACAACACAAAACCAAAAACCATTTAAAAATAATTTACCTCTGTAATTTACAATACTATAAATTAATTTTAAATACCTCTATGAATTCCAAGATCTGTTCAGCAGAGTGATGTCCTTCATATTCATGAACATTGGACTGGTTGAAAACCACTGTTGTTGGATAAGCCTGAATGTTATACTGTTAGGAATGAGAATACAAATTAAAGATTTTATGCATTTTACTTTATTGGTTTCAAATTTATAACCAGCTTGCTTTTAAGTAACAACAATAACACTTAAAAAACCCATTGCTAAACTGCTGGTGACTGAAAAATTTTAGCCTAGCCAAATTTGGCAAAGAAAATGGATTCACAGTTGCACTGATAAATGACCTTTTTTTATAGGTAGTCCATTAGCCATAAAATGCATGGGCAGTGAAACACTGAGAAGTGTGCATAGCCACAATATGGCGAATTATGAGCGTGGGCCCTTCTGACTCTGCGAAAACAAGATGGATAAGGCTGTAAAGAGCAGGCTAATCTCTGGCTTGAGTCTTTTTGAAACCACAATAATGCTCCAATTTGTCCAGCAGTAGAAGAAAAAGGAAACAAAGTAGCAAGGATAAAGAAATAAATTAATAATGTGTACACAACCATATTTTAACTTAAGGAATTATGACTCATGTCCTAAGAATATGGTCCCTTTTCATTCTTCATTCAAGATACCGTTTATGGTACAAATACTGTAATTTCCTCCTCAGAATTAACATGAACATTGGCCCAGGAAGCATTTCTTTGAAGTTTTAATTTTTATTTTTCTAAAAGTTAGTATATCTATGTGAATTTACTGTAGCTGATCTTTGCATCCTTAAAGTTGACAAGCACTCAGCAGCAAATTAGAATCTTTGATTGGGATTCAAAAATAATTTTTGTAAAAACAATGGAAATCTTTATCAAACTTTTGTAAAATGAGTGTAAATCCAAATAACTCATTAGGTATGACTGTTGTTTTGTTAATCTACTTATTAGTGTTTAGCATGTGTTGGGCATCTTTTTTAGCACTTACACATGTAGTTTCTTTTCCTAAAGATTTTATTTATTTGAGAGAGAGGGAGAGAGAATCTGAAGCAGATTCCATGCCAAGCGCAGAGCCTGACATGGGGCTCAATCCCATGACCGCGAGATCACAACCTGCGCTGAAACCAAGAATCTGACGCTTAATCCACTGAGCCACCCAGGCGCCCCTTAAACATGTAGTTTCTAATCTGTTCTCTACAACAACTCTATTCAGAAGCTAAAATTACCATGTCAACTTTACAGATGAGAAAACAAGGTATTGAGAGGCTATGTGACTTGGTCAAGGTCCACCAATTAGTGAGTAATGACTCCTGGCCTCTATTCCAGGTGAAGTGGACACCACAGTTTTAAATCCTTATATTTTACTCAATTATCTAAAGGATATTTAATAGTTTAGATTAAAAAGTAGAAAAACTAGAAGAATTCAAATTAAGATAATCACTGTTTCACATTGTTTGTATCTTGCTTAGTTTCAATGTCACATACAAGACATTCAAAACCAAAGATTATATATGTTTTTAGTTAAATGAAATTTCAAACAGAACGAAGAGAGAAATCATCTAACAGATACCCACATATCCCTTCTTGATATTTAAGGAAGTTTAACTTCTTTGTCACACTGGGAGATTGCTTAAGTTCTTTTTCTTGATCCCATTTCCTTTCCTCCCTGAAAGTAGGTGCAATTAATATCCTCAAATAAGTATATATCTAATCCACTAATGTTTTTATACTTTTGTGACATGCATATGTATCCCTGGGCAGTAGAGTGAAATGTTGGGAGCATTAAAAAATTTTCTGTTATTCTATCATACTCTGTAAGCTATTCTGCAACCTGCTTTTGTCATCTTACAATGTATTTTTGAGACTTACCTGTGCTGGTAAAGACAGATCTAATTTTAAATGCTCTATGGTATTCCATTATGTGACTGGATAATCTATCCACATACTTGCTATTGTCAGATTTCTAAATTTTTGTTCATTTGATGATGGATTAATTTGATGGACTGTTGTAATTTGTACTTTCTTGATGGCTAGCTAGTGAAGTGCAAGATTTTTTATGTTTGTTGGATTTCTTTTTCTAAAAAAAATGTTTCAACTTGCTCATTTTATCTATATAAAAAAACTGACCTGTAGTCAAATATTCTGGCAGTAAGGTTTTCTGTCAGTTACATGTGCTGTAAATAGTCTGTTGTCTTAACTTCATAGTGTCTTTTTCTTTGGCAATAGTTTTATCATTTAATATAGTCAAAATCATTCACATTAATTTTTACCTTGTGTGTGTGGACTGAGTAATTCTTCCTCACACAGATGCCATAAAGATTTCACTCTACATTTATTTGTTTTTAAAACCTATCATTTTCTTTTTCTTCTCCCCCATTTTTCTTTTTCTTTTTAAAAATGTTTGCTTTTATAAAATATTTAAAATACACACGAAAGCAGACAGCAATAAACTTGGATGTACTCTTGTAGCTACAATAATCATCCACTCATGGGCACACTTACTTCATTTATACTCCCTCCCAACTCTACTCCTACACCAAGATTATTTTAAAGCAAATTCCAGATGATTTATCATTTCACCTACATTTCAGTACATTTAAAATATAAGGATTTTCCCCCAAGTGTAACTACACTGTCATTTTTACACCTAAAAGTGAACAATTCCTGATAATTATCAGATACCCTGTCAGTGTTCAAATTTCCCCAATTATTGCTTGCTCACTTTTTTGCAGTTGGCTTGGCATCCAAACGAGACCTAAACATTGCAATGATACGTCTTTTGAGTCTCTTTCATCTCTTTTCCCACCTTTCAGTGTATCTGAATACCAGTAAATTAGGTATTTGTCCTGTAAGATCCTCTATATACTGGGACTTGCAGATTTCATGCCCATGGTGTCACTTAACATGTTCCTCTGATTCCCTACATACGGACAGATCTCAAGGTGTGATATCTGATTCAGGTTTCAGAGACTTGTTCCAAGAATATTTTATAGGTGGTATTATATACTTTCATGACAAGATATATAATTCCTAGTTATTCCTGGAACTGAAGAATGAATATTTTATGAATTAACCTAAGAAAATATTTTTATGTAAACAAAGGTTGAAAAAAACTTGTTCATTTTTAAAATTTCCATCTACTAACTATACTTGGAAGACAATTATGAGGAAAACCTGAGACTCAAACTACAGACTGCCAAAAGGTAATATTGAGTCAAAAATTATAAAGATTTTAAATAATGGAAAAATCATGTATTTTATCAAGCAAACAAAATATTTTCCCCAGTTTGATAAGACCATGTTTATATTCAACTATTTATGTTGTCTATTCATGGTTTAATTCAATCATAATTTTATATCATTTTTTGAAATATTTGTTGAAATTATTTCATTAAATAATTTACTACTCTAAACATAGATGTACATCTGAAATAGAGACCTTTGTCAGTGTAACTTAAGAACTATTTTACAGAAGTATTAATTAGAACAAGTATTTTATACATACCATGTTACAGAGTCCCTCGTGAACTGTACAATCTAGTGTACCAAACTTAAGCTGACCGTAAAGATGTTTTGATGCTTTTCGTAACTCTGGCAATAAAGCTCGACACGGTGGGCACCACTATGAAAGAAAAAATATTCACAAGCACTGAGCTAAATGAAACAAAAAAACCCCACATTTCTGCAACAAGCAATATATACTAAGTAAGATAAACCATACTTAGGGACAAATCTTATGCGCGCGCGTGTGTGTCTATTTAATTCTTGGAGGGGCAAGTACATCCCCGCTCTCCTGGAAGCAATATGTGATAGGGGCCAAAACTCAGTAACACAATTTTGGTACTCATGGTTCAAGACTATCTAGAAAATGTCTTTTTGCTATGATAAGAGAAAATGTGACAACAGTGAAATTTGACAGATAAAAATTACTTACTGGGGCAAAAAAATCAACAAGCCATGGTTCCTTGTCATTGGCAGGAAAATTTTGAGGTCCAAGTGTGGTAACATGAGAATTAACACTTTCTTTGGCAAAGGCAAGTATATCATATAGAATCTTCTTTCCTTTGAAATTGAATAAAAGAAAAATTAAAATCCACATTCTGCCTTTCTATCCATAGAAACATTTCAAAGTTTTTATACTTCAGATATTAAAGAAATGAAGACAAACTTATTGAACACACTGATTTCGGTGAGGGTCTAGTGTTCTGTATACTATAGATAAATAGGTTTGCTCTGCCAGGAGCACCTTTCTTTGCAATGCTCCTTCATCCTTAGAGGCAGAGTAACCACTTTTTTTGCAGTATTTGTGTTCTTTATGCTTACCTGAACTACTACTGTGGCCCAACTACTAAATCTATTTCTTCAAACTCAACTTCCCTTATGAATTCAAAACCTGTATTACCAACCGCCCAGTGAAAATACTCACATGGATGTCATACAAACATTTCAAATATATTAAAATTGAAGTTGAGCTATTTCCCCCCGAACTTGCTCCTTTTCTCACCTTCCCTATCTTGGCAATGGCATAGTCACTCACTAGGTGGATGAACATAGTGAGAACTTAAAGAATTAAGGAATAAAGAAATAAAATATCTAAAAAATGAGTCAGAGCCAAAGAACACAATAACTGACACTAAAAACACACTAGAGGGAATCAACAGCAGATTAGAAGCAGCATAACGGACCAGATGGATCTGGAAGCCAGAGTTGAGGAAATCCCCCAGGCAGAACAGCAAAAAGAAAAGAGAATAAAAAATGAGCATAGGTTAGGTTAAAGGGCCTCTAGGACAGCATCAAGTGTCCTAATATTGACATTACAGAAGGTTCAGAAGGAGAAGAAAGAGAATAAAAGGCAGAAAACTTGGAGGAAATCAGAGCTGAAAACCTTCCCTAATGGGGGAAGGAAGCAGACCCACAGATTTAGGAAGCACAGAGAAGACCAAACAAGAACTCAAGTAAATTCACACCCAGACACATTTTTAAAATGTCTGAACTAAAGAGAAAAGAGAAAATCTGAAAAAGCAGCAAGAGCCGTGCCAACTAGTTAAACACAAGGGCACCCCCATATGATTATAAGCTGGTTTTTCAGCAGAAACATAGCAGGCCAGAAGAGGGTGGCAGGATATATTCAAAGTGCTGAAAGGAAAAATTCTACAACCAAGAATATCCCACCCGACACAGTTCTCATTCAGAATTGAAGGAGAGATGGTTTCCCAGGCAAACAAAAGTTAAAGGAGTTCATCACCACTAAACCAGCCTTAAATGTTATAGAGACTTCTTCAAGCAGAAAAGGCCATAGTTAGAAGAAAGTTATGAAAGAAAAAAAAAAAATCACTGGTAATGGCAAACATTGGTAAACATGTAGATAATGTAGTGGATCCACCACTTATAAGGCTAGTATGAAGGTTAAAGAGAAAAGTAGTAAAATCTGTATCTACAATAATTAGTTATGGGATACACAAAAAGATGTAAAATAGGATGCCAAAAAAAGTCAGCAGGAGAGTAAAACACCGTGCTTTTAAGATGCATTCAAACCTAAGTGACACTCAACTAAAAAGACTACTATATACCTGGTTGTTATATATGAGCCTAATGGTAACCAAAAACCTATAACAGACGCACAAAAAATAAAGAGAAAGAAATCCAAATATAACACTAAACAAAGTCGTCAAATCACAAGAGAAGAAAGGAACAGAGAGGAACTACAAAACCAGAAAATAATGAAGAAAATGGCAATACATACCTATCATCAGTAAGTACTTTTAAGTGTAAATGGATCAAATGCTCCAAACAAAAGACAGAGGGTAGCTGAAAGGATAACAAAAGCAAACAAAACCAAACCCCCTCTATAGGCTACCTATATCACTTCAGATGTAAGGACATACACAGACAAAGTGAAGGGATGATAAAAGATATTCCATGCAAATGGAAACAAAAAGAAAAATAGACTAGCAATACTTAGACAAAACAGACTTTACAACAAAGACTGTAATAAGAGACAAAGAAGGACATTACATAATGATAAAGGGATCAATTCAACAAGAGGAAATAATTATAAAAATCTATAAATATCGGGGCGCCTGGGTGGCTCAGTCGTTAAGCGTCTGCCTTCGGCTCAGGTCATGATCCCAGGGTCCTGGGATCGAGCCCCGCATCGGGCTCCCTGCTCCGCGGGAAGCCTGCTTCTCTCCCTCTCCCACTCCCCCTGCTTGTGTTCCCTCTCTCGCTGTGTTTCTCTCTGTCAAATAAATAAATAAAATCTTTAAAAAAAAAAAAAAATCTATAAATATCAACATAGGAACACCTAATATGTAGAGCAAGTATTAACTGACATAATGGGAGAAAGTGACAGTAATACAATAACACCTCACATACATCAATGGACGACAGCTCATCCAGACAGAAAATCAACGAAACAGTAACCTTCAAGAACATATTAGACCAGTTTGACTTAATAGATATATACAGTACATTCTTTTCAAAAACAGAATACATGTTCTTTTCAGGGGCACATGGAACACTCTCCAAGATAATCATGTTAGGCCACAAAACAAGTCTCAATAAATTTAAGAAGACTGAAATCATACCAAGCATTTTTTTCTGACCCAATAGTATAAAACTAGAAACTAAAACAAAACTGGAAAAAAACACAAACACATCAAAGCTAAACATGTTCCTAACAATCAATGAGTTGATGAAGAAATGAAAGAAGAAAACAAAAAAAATACCTTATGACAAATAAAAATCAAACACAATGTTCCAAAATCTATGGGACCCACCAAAAGCAGTTTTAAGAGGCAAGTTTAGGGGCACCTGGGTGGCTCAGTGGGTTAAGTGTCTGCCTTCAGCTCAGGTCATCACCCCAACTGAGCTCAGCATCTGGCTCCCTGCTCAGCGGGCAGTCTGCTTCTCCCTCTGCCTCTGCCCCCACTCGTGTTCTCTCTCTCGCTCCCTCACTCTCTCAAATAAATAAATAAATAAAATCTTTAAAAAAAAATAAGAGGCAAGTTTATAGAGATACAGGCCTACCTCAGGAAACAAATCTCAATCTAACCTTACATCTTAAAGGAACTAGAAAAAGAAGAAATAAAGTCCCAAGTTAATAGAAGGAAAAAATAAAAATCAGAGCAGAAATGAATGACTCTCTACTCAAAAACTAATAGAACAAATCAACTCAGTAAAGTAACAGGATACAAAATTAATATACCAAAATCTGTGTTCTTTTTTTTTTGAGGGCAGGGAGGGACAGAGGGAAAGGGAGAGGGAGAATCTTAAGCAGGCTCCACACCCAGCGTTGAGCATGATGTGGGGCTCAATCTCACAACCCTGAGATCATGACCTGAGCTGAAATCAAAAGTCAGATGCTTAACCGACTGAGCCACCCAGGCGCCCCAAGAGCTGGACACTTAACCGACTGAGCCACCCAGGTTCCTCAGTCTGTGCTATTTCTATAATATCAAACTATCAGAGAAATTATGAAAACAATCCCATTTAGAATTGCATCAAAAAGGATAAAATACTTAGGAATAAATGTAACCAAGGAGATAAAAGACCTGTACTCCAAAAATTACAAGACATTGTTGAAGAAACTGAAGAGGACACAAATAAATAGAAAGATATACAGTCTTCATAGATTGGAAGGATTAATGTTATTAAAATGTCTATATGATCTCTAAAAATCTACATATTCAATGCGATCCCTATGAAAACATCAATGGCATTTTTTTTTTTTACAGAGTTAGAACAAATTATCTTAAAATTTGTATGGAACCACAAAAGACCATGAAGAATCAAAGCAACCATGAAAAAAGAGAACAAAGCCAGAGGTATTGTGCTCCCTGATTTCAAGATACACTATAAAGCTATAATAATCAAAACACATAGTATTGGCACAAAAACAGACACACAGATCAATGGAACAGAATAGAGAGCCAGAATAGAGAGAAATAAACCCATACTTATATGGTCAATCTGTGACAAAGGAGGTAAGAACATACAATGGGGAAAAGACAGTCTCTTCAATAAATGGTACTGGGAAAACTAGAGCTACATGCAAAAGAATGAAACCGGACCACTTTCTTGTACCATATACAAAAATCAATTCAAAATATATTACAGACCTAAATATAAGACCTGAAACCATGACTCCTAAAAGAAAACACAGGCAGAAAACTCTTGGACATCTGTCTTACCGATATCTAAAAAACAAAATGAATGAAGAAGCAAAACAAAATAGAACAGACTCATAAATACAGAGAACAAACTGGTGATTGCCAGAGGAGAGGGAGGTGGGAGGAAGGGTGAAACAGTTAAGGGGATTAAGAGGTACAAACTTCCAGTTACAAATAAGTCACAGGGGTGTAAAGTAGAGCACAGGGAACAGAGTTACTAATAATGTAACAACTTGATATGATGACAGATGGTAACTAAACATCATGGTGATCATGGTGATCTGTATATATACACTGATCAGATCATTCTGATCTGATCAATGTATATATAAAAGGGAATTATTATATAACATACCTGAAACTAATACTGTATTCCAATTATACTTCAATGAAAAAAATTTAAAAATACTTAAAGAAATCAGGAAAGTCAAGGCAGAAAAGTGACGTGAGACTGTCAATTTTACCAAAGGATAACAGAGTAAATGAAGGAGATGATGAACTGGAAATAAAGCAGCAAACACAGAGGGGAGGGTAATCGGAATTATTTCAGAGATAAAAAAGAACTCCATTATTAAAACGTGGTCATTTTTAGCACTTTCAGGAGACAGTACAGTTTAGTGCTGCTATAATCTTAGGCTTTGGAGTCAGACCTGTTTGGATACAAAAATCTACCTTGACTAGTTACTAGTTGTTGATCATAGGCAAATAATTATCCTGAGCCACTGTTTTCTCCCTTGGTGGGCTGTTGTGAAGATAAAAACAGAAAGGGAAATGTAGTGAAGCCTTTAGAAAAACATCTGAATTGTAGAAAGTACTAAATAAACAGGAGTTACTGTTAGGTTCATCTTGCCAAGACTTTGCTCACATAATTCCTTCAGCTTAGCCTCACTTCTTGCTTTTCTCTATTCGCTTTGAGAAACTGAGCATTCAAATGTTACCTCAATTCAAATATCATCTCTGGATCTAAACTACACATAAGTCTCTTTATTTGATCTTATAATTTATACATACTGGCCATTACAATGTTTTTCACATTGTCTTATGATCTCCTTCTATCAACCCCACCAGATGATATTTAAAAAAATTTTTTTAAAGATTTTATTTATTTATTCATGAGAGACAGAGAGAGAGGCAGAGGGAGAAGCAGACTCCCCGCTGAGCAGGGAGCCCAATGAGGGACTTGATCCCAGGATCCCGGGATCACGACCCGAGCTGAAGGCAGACACTTAACCAACTGAGCCACCCAGGCGCCCTGATATTTTAAATGTCTCGAGAGAACTTTGCATTCCTAAGCACATAACATCAGTCAATATCTGTTACTCACTCAGCTGTGTTTATAGTTAGTAGTTTGTGTGTTTCTTTTGCTACATTTGACCTTTTTCAGGACAGGGACTATGAGGTATCCCAAATCCTCATAATTGCAACTGTACTTACATGAATGCAGAGCTAAAGTCCCATCACAAGCTGAAATGTAAAAATGTAATTATAAATTCAAGAGAGATAAAAGTAGCCATAGAAATATTTAATAGTCTAGGGGCGCCTGGGTGGCTCAGTCGTTAAGCGTCTGCCTTCGGCTCAGGTCATGATCCCAGGGTCCTGGGATCGAGCCCCACATCGGGCTAACCTGCTAGGCGGGAAGCCTGCTTCTCCCTCTCCCACTCCCCCTGCTTGTGTTCCCTCTCTCACTGTGTCTCTCTCTGTCAAATAAATAAATAAAATCTTAAAAAAAAATATTTAATAGTCTAGTGGGGGAAAAATCTGGAAAATGCCCATGGCTGAGATGCTACTTTGGTACACTGGAAATGGAAACTATAGGTGTTGCTTACTTTTATTAATAAGACCCCTAAATTTTGCACTAACCTGACATGTCACTAGCATTCTTGCTGAAACACTAATCAAAACCGCAGAAAAAAGTCATTTTAAAAAGAAAAGAGAATAAAATAACTAAATATAATTCAAAAAATCTTTCTCCAAAAGAAACCTATTTACTAATAAAAGCAAAGTTATTTACAGTAAGTATATTTATATAAAACAAAGTAAAAAGAACCACAAAAGACCCCAAATAGCCAAAGTGATCTTAAAAAAGAAGAACAAATCTAGGTATCATGCTCCCTGACTTCAAGATACAGGACAAAGCTATAGTAAACACGACAGCATGGTATGGCATAAAAACAGACACTTCAGTCAATGGGACAGAATAGAGACCCCAGAAATAAACCCATGCTTACATGGTCTAATTAATCTTTGACAAAGGAGGCAAGATTATACAATGGGGAAAAGAGAGTCTCCTCAGTAAATGGCGCTAGGAAAACTGGTCAGCTACATGCGGAAGAATGAAATTCAACCACTTTCTTACACCATACACAAAAATAAACTCAAAAGGTATCAAAGATCTAAAGGTGAAACCTGAAACCAAAGAAGTCCTATAAGAAAATATAGGCAGTAATCTCTGACATTGGCCTTAGTAACAATTTTTCTAGACCTGTCTTCTCAGGCAAGGGAAACAAAAGCAAAAATAAACTATCAGGACTACACCAAAATAAAAAAATTTTGCACAGTGAAGGAAACAATCAACAAAAAGAAATGGCAACCTACTGAATGGGAGAAGTGATTTTCAAATGATACATTTTTTTTTTTTAAACTTTATATATAGGGATAGAGAGAGTGCATGCGAGATGGGGGGTTAGGGGCTGAGGGAGAGGGAAAGAGTATCTTTTTTTTTTTTAGATTTATTTTACTTATTTATTTTTAAAATTTTTATTTATTTGTCAGAGAGAGAGAGAGTGAGCACACAAGCAGGGGAAAGGGGCAGGCAGAGGGAGAAACAGGCTCCCTGCCAAGCAAGGAACTTGATCCCAGGACCCTGGGATCATGACCTGAGCCGAAGGCAGAGGCTTAATCAACTGAGCCACACAGGCGCCCCAGATTTATTTATTTTAGAGAGAGAGAGAGTGCGTGAGCGCTGAGCAAGCAGGGGGAGGGGCAGAGGGAGAAAATCTTCAAGCAGACTCCCCGCTGAGCATGGAGCCCAACGAGGGACTCAATCTCACAACCTATGAGATCATGACCTAAGCCAAAACCAGGAGTCAGACGCCCAACTGAGCCACCTAGGTGCCCCGAGAGGGAGAGAGAATTTTAAGCAGGCTCCATGCTCAGCGCAGAGCCCAACCCGGGGCTGGATCTCACGACCCTGAGATCATGACCTGAGTTGAAATTAAGAGTCGGACACTTAAGTTACTGAGACACCCAGGTGCCCCTCAAATGATACATCTAATATCATCAGGGAAAAGCAAATCGAAACCACAATGAGATATCACCTTATACCTATCAGAACACCTAATAACAAAAAGACAAATAGCCAGAGTTGGCAACGATGTAGAAAAAAAGAACCCTCATGTACTGTTGATGGGAATATAAATTGGTGTAGCCACTGTGGAAAACAGTAGAGAGGTTCTCCAAAAAATTAAAAATGCCATACAATCCAGTAATTCCACTATTGAGTATTTACCCAAAGAAAACAAAAACACTAATTTAAAAAGATATATGCACCCCGTGTTTATTGCAGCATAATTTACAACAGCCAAGATATGGAAGCAACACAAGTGTCCACTGATAGAGGGATAAAGAAGATGTGCGTATGTACACAGACATACACATACACACAAATGGAGTATTGTTACTCAGCCATGAAACAGAATAAGATCTTGCCATTTGTGACAATATGGATGGACCTAGAATATATGATGCTAAGTGAAATAAGTCTGAGAAGACAAATATCATACGATTTCACTTATATGTGGAATCTAAAAAACAAAACAAAGTAGAAACAGACTCATAAATACAGAGAACTGGTGGTTACTTAGGGGAAAGCGAGGGCAGGATGGGCAAAATGGGTGAAATGGCATGGGAGTTACAGGCTTCCAGCTATGGAATGAATAAGTCATGGAGATGAAAGGTACAGCATAGGAATATAGTCAATGGTACTGTGATCGATGCTAACTACACCTGTATGAGCACAGCATAACATACAAAGTTGTGGAATCACTACTTTACACCTGAAACTAATATAACAGTGTCAACTACATGTCAATTAAAGAATTTAAAAAAACAAGGTAAAAAGTACATTTAAAAAACTGCTATTTGAAAATAAATATATATTTTTATCATTTTCTCCCTTCTTACCATGATGGATTTCATATTCTTTGGTTCCTTGTCCTTTAAATACTGCTAGACATGGCTGAAACACATACAGATTACTACAGATGTCTGGTGCAGAGGAACAGTCAAACTTACCAACCTAAAGTAGAAAATTCAAACTGATGAAAACAAAATCATATGCATTCATTTTTTTAAATATTCATAAAGGAATGACATTGCTCTAACAGTTTCTAAACAGAAGTTAACTGGCCATGAAAATAAAAGATAGAAATAATTAATTTACATTTAACACTGAAACTCAATTTTAGTTAAGGAAAAAAAAAAAAAAAGCCTTTTAGAAAGTTCAAAAACCTGAGAAAATTTTCCAGAAAATAGGAAGTTGTTTAAGAAATCCACTCTTTGGGGCGCCTGGGTGGCTCAGGCAGTTAAGCGTCTGCCTTCAGCTCAGGTCATGATTCCAAGGTCTTGGGATCAAGCCCCTCATTGGGCTCCCTGCTCCACAGGGGGCCTGCTGCTCCCCCTGCTGTGCTTTCTCTCAAATAAGTAAATAAAATCTTTAAAAAAAGTTCAAGAAATCCACTCTTCTAAAAATATAGGGAATATTTATATAAGCTTGGAATGGGGGAGAGAGAAAACGTTTTCAGACCCTAAAAGCAGAAATAATAAAACAAAGCCTGACAATTTCATACACTGTAAGGGAAACAGCATAAAGAATACTAAGAGGGAAATAATAAACCAAGAAAAAATATCTGAGGATTTCAGAGGATCCACTAAGAAATAAAAGATAAATATCCTATCAGAAGAGAGAAAATGGGCCAGAGACAGAAAATAGAGAAAAATCATGATTTGTTAATAATCACAAAAAAACTTTTTCAACCCCACTAGGAAGCAAATAAGTGAAAATGAATATTATTAACATATCACTTTTAGCTTATTAGAATGGTTATTAAAAAAATGGTAATACCATGGCTGGCACAGGTGTGGAGAAATGGTTACTGACATGTTGTAAGAATATAAAATGATATAAACATTCTGGAGGACACTGGTAATGAGGACAATTTAAGAAAAAACAACCTTGGTTAAAAAAATTCTTCATATTGCATTTTTAGAGTATGTATTCTTGATACAAAAAATAATGCAAATGATGTTAGTAAAAGAGGATTTGTTAAACAACTATGGTGTAACCATATAGTGAAATACTACCTAGACTTTAGGGAGGATGATATCTCTAGGATGATAATATCTATATCCTATGTGTTTAGTAATGTATTTAACATATTTATATATATGTATATATTTACCATCATCTCTGAAGACCAGGTAGTGCTTCATATACATATATATACATCTACATATATACATATTCATATACACAACACACATATATATACACACATACACAAACTAGCATATAAGAAAATATATGATATTGTCAAATGGATAATTCTACACAAGAGAATACAGCAGATCCCCCCTTATCAGTGGTTTCACTTTCCACAGTTTTGGTTCCCACTGGTCCACCTGTAGTCCAGAAGTATATGATTCTCTTTCTCGGGCACTCTCAGGTCAGTAGTAGTTAAACACCACGTCACAGTGCCTACGTCATTCAGCTCACTTCATCTCATCATGCAGGCATTTTACCATCTCATATCAATTTACAAGGGTGAGTACGGTGCAGTATAGTAAGAGACCATTCTCACATAACTTTCATTATAGTATATTATTGCAATTATCCATTTTATTATTATTGTTAATCTTTTACTGGACCTAATTTATGAATTAAACTCTATTATGGATATGTATGTATAGGAAAAAAACAAGTATATATAGAGTTTGGTACTATCTGTGGTTTCAGGCATCCACTGGGGGCCTTAGAACATTTCCCCTGCAGAAAAAAGGGACTACTGTATAGTGAATCCATTTTTTGGGGTTTTTCTTTTTGTTTTTAAAGACTGATTTATTTTAGGGGGAGAGAGAGAGAGACAGAGAGAGGGCGAGAGCAAGAGTGGGGAGAGGGGCAGAGAGAGAGGGCAAGAGCAACTCAGACTTCACACTAAGGGCAGAGCCAGATGTGGGGCTCAATCTCATGACCCTGAGATCAAGACCTGAGCCGAAACCAAGAGTCGGACACTTAACCGATTGCGCCACCCAGGCGCCCCTATAGTGAATCCATTTTTATTAAAAAATTCATAAATAAAGTTACAGGTATGTCTGTTATAATGGCCATTACAATATGCATTTATGTACACACATATCCCTATGCCCACATACTAAAACATATGCAGAAAAAGTTTGAAAAATTACACAGTAAATTTATAGTAGGGCTATTAACAGTGGTGAAAATATTAAGTATTTTAATTCGTTTTTGTGCTTATTTATATATCCTAATTTTTAAACTACGAGTACAAATTATTTACATAAATAAGAATTTTAAAAAGGGAAAGATATTTTTCTATGGTATGTCATTCCAGAAAACTGTCTGATACAGATGTATCAGATGGCAGCTACTAAAGAGAAATGAAAGTTAACTGTTTTCAGATATCACTGTAGATTTTTAATAGAAAAACAAAATCACAACAAAAAAACAAAAGCACTTAGGGGTTTCTTAACCTAGAACTTCAAATAAGCATTTTTATGTTACCTAAAATATAATTTTATATATTAAATTAATAAGAAAGCACACTAGCAGAAGGCTAGGCAGAATGCATTTTTCTTACTTGAATATGTTCATTTTTAAGTAGAGTTTTTAGTTTCTTCAACTCAGGATCATTGGAATTTTCATGTTTTCCAAAATTAAAAAATATGAGCCACCGATGATGAGCCAACCGATCCTTAGAAGTGATAAAAATAATGTCAGAATCAAGAAATTCTAAGGGTTCTATTCTTTATTTCTTTGACCTAAAGTTAATTTTAGCCACCATACTCATTACTTCAAAATACTGCCTAAAATTCAGACCCATTTATGCTTATATTTTGTATTTCTTTGGAATAATGCTATGTAAATCAATCCTATATTAAAGGCTAAAAATCCCTAAATTATAAAATCTAAAAGCAGACAACTGTTCCAAAAAAGTACATAGTTTTAATGATATATAGCTAAAAAGCTGGGGGTAGAGAAGTAAGCTTTTTCAGGTTTAGCAGAGTTGGGTAGGGATACAGACTTAGCTCTGGGATCACTGAGTAGAAAAAAAAATGATTTTACTACAAACTGAGTATTTCTAAAGCTGCTTCTTAGTTCTCAGTGAACAATATAAATAGTTCTGTAAGCAAGAACATAAAATTCCACATCAGATCGAAAGCTGCTTTGTGATCAAATTCTTGGCTTTTTTGACACTCCCACTGAGGCCCCCATTCAGGACTGGTTATGTTGTCTTGAACTCCAGACCCACCCTAAAGTTGCAACTCCAGCAATTAGAGTTTAACCTAGAATAGCTAACATATATACATTAATATATAAAATCCTTTGAAACTGCTTTCTAGTGATGAATAAAACAAATGCTGATTTTAAAATGTTAAGACTTGAAATGTTACCAACATTTACTACCATTTATTATTATTAACAGAAATATTACCTCTAGTGTGTTTGCCGAAAGTAGTTCAAAATCTGGAAGATTATGCATTATTTCCAAATATATTTCTTTAGCATCCAATGAATTAAGGAACTAAAATAAGAGAATCATATTGTAATCTTTTAATCAACATCCATTTATTTGTGTCTTTTTTCCATAGAACTCTCTTAAGAAAAAAAAAAACCACAAAAGTTAAAAACAGTTTTTGAGCTATTTATTCTAAATGTTTTTTAAAAAGTATATTTTGGCAGGGCACCTGGGTGGCTCAGTCAGTTAAGCGGCTGCCTTTAGCTCAGGTCATGGTCCCAGGGTCCTGGGATCGAGCCCCACATCAGGCTCCCTGCTCGGCAGGAACCCTGCTTCTCCCTCTCCCACTCCCCCTGCTTGTGTTCCCTCTCTTGCTGTGTCTCTCTCTGTCAGATAAATTAAAAAAAAAAAAAAAAATATATATATATATAAAAAAGTATATTTTGGCAATTAATAAAAAATTGTGTAACAGGGCTGTTTCTTAAAAATATTGATGTAAAATTAAAATTCCATTATCTGGAATTTTCTTTTAATTGTGGTGTGCATTCTATAATAATCCTCACAATAACCTGGAGTAACCTCTGAATTATTGGGGAAAAAACTGTATTATGTTCAGAGCAACTTTAATGCTCATCATGTTTTGCAGGATGCCAATGCTTTACAAACTTTTAAAAGAATTATTAATTAAAACACTAGACTATTTGATGATCCAAGACACTGCATACCCTAACCAATAACTAGTAGGAATTCAGAACTTATAACTGGAAAATTGGAATACTCTTTATTATAGAGGTTTTCAGAAATAGAGTCCAAAAACCTAAGCACCTAGGGGTTTGGCAGAGTTAAACATCCTGATAAAGACCTTATCTTAAAGGTTGAAAACACAAAAGTGAAAAAGGCACATCTCCTTTCTAACAAATTTCCTTTATTTCTGTCCATATTTTATCTTTAGCATGTATTTCTCACTCTCCCTGCTCATGTAATTCTCAAAGAAGCAGCTGTTAACAACAAAGAATAAAGTAATGGTCACATCAGGAAAATGTATTTGGGGGTTGACAAAACAGAGTTTAATTATGAACCACCTCTGCCTGATCATTCAGTATTACCTGAAAGGCCTGAAACTCCATTAAAAACTTATAGCAACTTCCATGGTATGCAGAGCTTAACTGCCCAACATGAGAATAACCATATGGAGAGAAACAATGGGTATAACGTAAGAATAGAAAACGGTTTTTCTTAAGTTTCTATTAAAACTTGTTTTTGTTCTTTTTTCTTAAATCTATAGCATATTGTTAAAGATCTATATGAAATATTTTCTGTTACCAAAGGGCTTAAAAGGCCCAAAGTACTACATGCCATAGTACTACAGGTCATTGACATCAGTCACATTTATTAGAAAGATTTTATTAAATACTCCTGATTATTTACTCCAGTTCTAGTGGTAGAACCTAAGGCCCAAAGTACTACATGCCATAGTACTACAGGTCATTGACATCAGTCACATTTATTAGAAAGATTTTATTATATACTCCTGATTATTCCACTAGAACCTCATTATAAACCTGTTTGTCATAGAGTAAAAGTAAGTAAGAGTAGTTACACTTACAAAGGATACTGTCTAACCTCTGAATTTCTTCCTTCCTCCCTCCCTTCCTCTTAAAGTTATTCATTATACACAGAAGATGTCCCCTATAAAATGTACATGTAAATCACTTTTAAAAGGTGTAATGTGGTGAACATTTCTCAATTATAGAACACACTAAATCAGCTGGGACAATAACTCTCTGCCTCAAAATAACCTAATTATAGCACCCAGAGTTTTCTTTATACCTAATGCAAAATTACATACCTTTTTGGGGGACTACCTCCCAATGTGTTTGGGGAGACAGAGTTTTAACAATTTAATATAACTCCACTATATTACAGTCACTTCACAATGAATCAGTTTATTACAGATTAAAATTTTTTTCATTATCGATGGAATACAAAAAAAAAAATACTGGGTACTTTTTTTTTTTTTTTTGGGGGGCAGATAACCACAAAATTACCCTTGATAATATACTGGGTTTTAGAATAACATTAGGATATGAATGGTGTAAAATGCTGTTGTAAATAATACATCCCAAAACAATGGGGCCACACTGTAATGATTCATTATACTATGTGGACTTTTATCTACTTTTCTTCCCAATTACCCAGTACAATTCTGTCCACAGTAAGGGCTTGGTAAATAAATGTTTGCTGAATATACTGACTAGGAAAGAGGGAAGAGATGGATCTTCTCAAATGGATGTCAAGTATTACAACTGGAATTTACCTGGGAAAGAGAGCGTTTAAGGAAGACATAAACTACATATGACATACAAATAAATGAACTCACATTCCAACAAAACAAACCATTAAGCAGAAAAAACTGCCACTGGAATAAACAAGGCACGATTTGTCAACAGCGAAAATGGAACTGACTTTCAGAGATAACCAAGATGTTTATATTAGACCGTGCCTTTTCTCACCCAATTCAGTTTGAGGAGACCAACAGATGTCTTACTTTTCTAAAAACTTGAATGCTTTTAGAAGTGACAAGGACCATTTAATTCATCACTCCCTGTAATTACACTTCCAGTATTACTCATTTATGTCTCCTAAGATTGCATCTGAGTTTGCAGTTTTATATCAAAAAGCAGAAAGATCTCACTAAAATATGAGACTGTAGTACTGAAGACAAGAACTTCTATTAAGGGAATTGGCATGCTCATGAACTGTGGGACAATATAAACAGAAATTTTCTATAGGGGCAATCTGGCAAAGCAAACTGAAATTAAAACTGCCATGGCTATTTCATCTAAACAGGTAACTAAAGAAGTGCACAAAAATGAACAAACAACATTGTTCATTACAACATTTCTTATAATCATGAAAAAGTAGGTGAGTTAAATACCAAGGAGGACTGATTAAGTAACTAAGTATGTCACATTTAGTGAATGGATTGTTACTTAGGGATTGTTGATTTATCTATTTATGTGTATGTTTAGCTCTAGCAGATAGTATATAATATACATAGGCACTATATATAGTGTCCACTTATGTGCCAGATAATCTTCTAGGGATTTGAGATATAACAGTAAAAAAAATTCAAACTTAAAAATGTATTGTGGGAGAAAAATAAAAACACAAAGGTAATATATTAGTGTATATTATAAGGTGATAAATGCTCTAGTAGCAGTGGAAGTGGATTTTAGAAAGATTTTAATGACAGAACCACAGATTCTCCCAATGTAAGTTATAGAATATAAGAAAAAGAAGAGTCAACAATGACTCTAAGGTATTTGACCTGAATGATAAAGGATGGATTTTTTTATCAACTGAGATAAGAGAAAACTGTGGGCAGAGCAGATCTACAGGAGAATATCAGTGGTATAGTTACGGATATCTAAGTTTGAAAAAATCAGTTAATATCCCAGGGGAGATGTTGAATAGGCAGTAGAATATGTATGTCTGGAGTGGAGGTCAGAGGTCTGGGCCACAGACAGAAGTGGAGAGTTGTCAGCATGAAGTCATAATTGCACGTATATGTAAGTAGAGATCTGGAAGAGTATTTACCAAGATTTGATGGTGCTCATCTGTGGGTGATTTGGATTTAGAAGAATTTTGCATCTGTCTTTATACATTTCTATACCCATATATGAATTTCTATAATGAGTATGTGTTATCTTTGTCAACATCAAGAAAGCAGAATTAAAATACAGAAATAAAAACTAATGAAAGTTTGTCTTTTATTATTTTCTTTTGAGGTTTCCTAGGAACCTATTCCATATCCCATTATTTATCTTAGCTCCTTGATAACTAGCTTGAACCTCAGTCTCCTCATTCACAAAATTAGGGAGATGAACCATACAGTAGATTTCCAAACTGAGTTTATAACCAGAATCTAACAGGGTGGTTTAAAAAAACAAATACTGAGTCCCAGCCAAATGTACTAATGATCTACATTTTAACATTAGAAAATATACACATAAATGGAAACCAATGAAAATTCATATAACCTAAGAATGTTTCCCATACTTCTGGGTTGTAAAGGGTAATAGTTTCTACCATTATAAAATAATCCTTACAAGCAGATCTTACCATTAAACAGAAACCCAAAAATTAAATACTTGTTCTAAATAATGACATGTTTATTGTAAATGGATTCATTTCCTTGTTCACTGTTTATAAAATGATGTATTATGTTTGAATGTATGTATTCACATATATATAAAGAAATTAGTAACTCATACCAAAACACTGCTTTTCTCTTTGTTACTTAAGGTGGCTCCAGGAGGAAAATAGGCAGTAGTACTTGTTGTAATATCCAAACTTTTACAAAGGTTGTCCTGGGTGGCACAGTCCATCCATCCTACATTAACAAGACCATCCTATAGTGGAAAGAAACAAAAAACAGGTCATGTGTTGAGTAAAAGAGAAAGTTAAAGGAATTTAGCTTTATTTAGAAACCCCCAACTTTTCTACTGTAAATTTAAAACGTTTTTTAAAAAGTTTACACAAAAAATAAATGATGCAGATAAAACTGGTCTAATAGATATAAAAATTCTACCTAATATATGCAGAAAACATATTTTTGAGCACACACAGATCTTTCACGATTTTCATAACTGATAAACTCCCAGGCAGCAAAGGGAGCTCCAATGAGTGTTAAAGTATCAACAACATACAGATTATATTCCCCAACCTTAGTATGATGAGAGCTAAATATACAACAAAATAACAACAAAACAAAAACAGTAAAAAATAAAGTTTGGAGGTGACACCAACACTAATATGTACCTCTTTGATTAAAGAAAAATTCATAATTATATTACAGGATATTTAAAAGTGAACAACAATGAAAGCACCATATGTCAAAATTCTAATTAGTTAGGAAGAAAAGTTTTATAGCTATGAATATATTTATCAAAAAAAAAAAAAACCTTACAAATAAGTGAGTTGTTTAAGGAACTACAAAGAAATATTTAGAATCAATTCTTAAATGTCTTTCTTAACATGGCCATATGGCTTTACAAAATAATTGATGCTTACCAACATGCCACTGAGCCTGAGTCGTGTCTGTGAAGTCAAACAATCTAGAGGAAAAAAAATTATGACATAACTTTAGCTTTATTAAGTCTGTACTTTCGTTTGCCTTCCCCCCCAAACTACCATGTTGACTCTAAGGCATCTAACTGGACTCCACTGGTAAATAGTGACACATACACTAGGTAGATACTGAGGCCAAAATCTCATTCCACACACGCAAACACACACGTACGCACGCATGCATGCACACATTTTCCCATTTTCTCGCTAGTTTCCCAGGATTTCTAGGTAAAGGGAATCTCTTTAGGATCTTCCTCTCAAATCTCTGCTCCTATCAACAATCCCCTTGATCCAAGAGATCTCATGATTTTGGAGAAATAAAATGTAATGGCTCTATCTGATAAAAGTATATAAAGAATCTTTAAATTTAAAATACAACACAGTCTTTTACTTAATTTTAATTCCAGGAGTTAACATACAGTGTTAGTTTCAGGTGTACAGTACAGGGATTCAATAATTCTATACATTATAGTGCTCATCATAGCAAGTGTACTCTTTAATCTCCATTACTTTTTTCACCCATCCCCCACCCACCACTCTGGTAACCATTAGTGTGTTCTCTATACTAAGAGTCTATTTCTTGGTTTGTCTCTTTTTTCCTATTTCTTAAATTCCATGTGTGAAATCATATGATATGTCTTTTTCTGACTGACTTATTTCACTCAGGATAATAGTTTTTAGATCCATCCATATTGTTGCCAATGGCAAGATTTCATTTTTTATGGCTGAATATTTCATTATATACATATATGCCACTTCTTTATCCATTCATCTATTGATGGACATTTGGGCTGCTTCCATATTTGGATATTATAAATAATGCTGCAATAAACACAGAGGGATATAGATCTTTTTGAACTAGTGTTTTCATATTCTTTGGGTAATTACCCAGTAGAGGAATTACTGGATTATATGGAATTCTATTTTCAACTTTTTGAGGAACCTCCATATTGCCACAGTGGCTACACCAGTTTGCATTCCCACCAACAGTGCATGAGGGTTCCTTTTTCTCCACATTCTCACCCACACTTGTTTCTTGTGTTTTTGATTTTAGTCATTCTGATAGGTGTGAGGTGTGAGATGCTCAACATAACTCATCATCTTTCATGTGTGTTGGCCATCTGTGTGTCTTCTTTGGTGAAATGTCTATTCATGTCTCCTCCCCATTTGCAAATTGGATTGTTTTTTGTGTGTGTTGAGTTGTGTAAGTTCTTTATATATTTCCCATTCCATACATTGCCTTTTAGTTTTGTTGTTTCCTTTGCTGTGCGGAAGATTTTTATTTTGATGTAGTCCCAATAGTACACTTTTGCTTTTGTTTTCCTTGCCTCAGGAGACATATCTAGAAAAATGCTGCTATGGCTGTTGTCAGAGAAATTACTGCCTGTGCTCTCTTCTAGGATTTTTATGGTTTCAGGTCTCACTTTTAGGTCCTTACTTCATTTTATTTTTGTGTATGGTGTGAGAAAGTGGTCCAGTTTCCCCAATACTATTTGTTGAAGGGACTTTTTCCCACTGCATATTCTTCCTCCTTTGTTGTAGATTAATTGACCATATAGGCATGGCTTTATTTTTGGGCTCTCTATCCTGTTCTATTGATCTGTGTGTCTATTTTTGTGCCAGTACCATACTGTTTTGATTACTACAGCTTTGTAGTATATCTTGAAATCTGGGATTGTAATACCTCCAGTTTTGTTCTTTTTCAAGGTTGCTTTGGCTATTTGGGGTTTTTGTGGTTCTGTACAAATTTTAGGATTATTTGTTCTATTTCTGTGAAAAATGCTATTGGTATTTTGATAGGGATTGTAGTAAATCTATAGATTGATTTGGATAGCATGGAGATTTTAACAGTATTTGTTCTTCCAATCCATGAGCATGGAACATCTTTCCATTTGTTTGTATCGTCTTGTTTCTTCATGTTTTATGGTTTTCAGAGTATAGGTCTTTCACCTCTTTGGTTAAGTTTATTCTTAAGTATTTCACTACTCTTGGTGTAATTCTAAATGGATTATTTTCTTAATTTCTCTTTCTGCTGCTTCATTATTAGGGTATAGACATGCAACAGGTTTCTGTATATTGATTTTGTATCCTGCAACTTTACTGAATTCATTTATCGGTGCTAGTAGTTTTTGGTAGAGTCTTCAGGGTTTTCTTGACTAAGTATCATGTCATTTGCAAAGAGTCAAAGTTTTACTTCTTTCTTACTGATCTGGATGCCTTTTGTTTCTTTTTCTTGTCTGACTGCTGTGGCTAGGACTTCTAGTACTATGTTGAATAAAAGTGGTGAAAGTGGACATTCTTGTCTTGGCCCTGATCTTAGGAGAAAAGCCCTTAGTTTGTCACCATTGAGTATGATGTTAGCTGTAGGTTAGTATACGGCCTTTATTATGTTGAGGTATGTTCCTTCTAAACCTACTTTGTTCATGAATGGATGTTGTACTTTGTCAAATGCTTTTTCTGCATCTACTGAAATCATATGGTTTTTATCTTTTCTTTGCTGATATAAAGTATTACATCGATTGATCTGCTAATGTTGAACCACCCTTGCATCCCAGAATTAAATCCCACTGGATCATGGTGAAATGATTTTTTTAATGTATTGTTGAAGATTTTTGCATCTATGCATCTATGTTCATCAGAGATATTGGCCTATACTTCTCTTTTTTTTTGTGGCGTCTTCTGGTTTTGGTATCAGGATAATGCTGTCCTCATAGAATGAATATGGAAGCTTTCCTTCCTAAAATACAATACAATCTTAAAATAACTTCTTCACCATTTTCATGAAAATCCTTAAATAGGAATGCTAGGATACAATGAGACAGATTTACAAGCAAGGGAACTGTAGTACCACAGAGCCTATAAAGAGAGGTAAAATCAATCTACCTGGGGTGAAAAGTAAAAGAATGTCAGAAAGTTAAAAAGTTTTTCTTAATGTGTGGGTGAACAGAAATATGTGCATTAGGCCAAAATGAAACAAAATCCCTCAATGATAGACTAATTTAAGGGTTATTTTTGCTTGAAGGCAATACCTTCCTAAGATGGGCCTTATGGGATAGGGTGAGTGGTTGATTTTAGCTGTAAGGCAATTCGTTCTCAATTCAGCAGCATGAAGTTGATAGGTAAAGTCCGGGTTAAAGACCCATGTTGGGATTAAACATATGAAAATGTGTTAATGAATTGGGGGTATTCTGTAATAAGGGGGCTGATTTTTAACCAATCTCATTGTTTGAACAGAGTTTAATAGTTTGTGGTTTGGTCCCATAGAGTATTGAATTTTCAAATTAATTTACTGGTGGAAAGGTTCCTAGAAATGGAAAACTGTCATCTTCAAATATCTTAAAAGGCAACATGTATACATTTTTGATATGTTAAGTATGAGACAAAGTCCATAATACCAAAAAAATTATTTTGGGAGGGTTACATCTGTCAGCAACTATTTTTGCAAACTGCCAAATACATCTGTGGTTACCTGAAGGTACTAATTATAATGAGAATAATTATGCTGAAAAACTTGTCCACCAAAGTCATAAATGAATTTTTAACAAATTAATAATTTTATAACTTATGTGTAAATTAATAAAAAATGTAAGTATTCATTAAATAAAAAATTGTAATTGAATATAAATTGTAGCATGAAGTACTGAATAATCAATTATAGTGGCATACTTAAGACTGACAGCTAGTCAAAGGGTACAAACTTCCTGTTATAAGATTAACAAGTTCTGGGAATGTGATGTACAGCATGGTGATAATAACCAATAATACTAGATCATACACTTGAAAACTGCTAAGAGAGTAGATTTTAAATGTTCTTACCATGAAAAAGAAAAGGTATTTATGACAGGATGGAGGTGTTAGCTGATGCTACGGTGGTAATCATTTTGCAATATGTAAGTGTATCAACAGGTTGTATACCCTGAAGTTACATAATGTTATTTCAATAAAAAAAATATCTCAATAAAAAAAAAAAGACTGGCACCTAAAAATTAAATATCTTGGTTTGTTCATCATAACAAAATAACAAAATTACCTCCTCCTTTGGAACAAAAAGTGATCAGCCAGCCAACACCAGCAGCAAAAGCAGTTTGTATGGAGTTAACAAAATTTCCTTAAAAGAAAATAAAGCAAATTTCTGATTATCTATTATTGGAATTCAGGAATTCATAAAAATCCGCCTGAAGTATATCAAATTCCTACATTGATTTTCCATTGTTTTCGTCATCTAAAATCTAAATTCATTATTTCATTAAGAAAGAAATTGGTGACGGGGCGCCTGGGTGGCTCAGATGGTTAAGCGTCTGCCTCGGCTCAGGTCATGATCCCAGGGTCCTGGGATCAAGCCCCGCATCGGGCTCCCTGCTCAGCGGGGAGCCTGCTTCTCCCTCTCCCTCTGCCTCTCTCCCTGCTCATGCTCTCTCTCTCTCTATCGTTGTATCTCAAATGAATAAATAAAATCTTTAAAGGAAAAAAAAAAGAAAGAAAGAAATTGGTGACTAAAATTGGTAACTAAGGCCCCTGTGATCTGAGCTTTGTCTACTCATTCAGTTAGCCATGTTTTTCCCCATACCACTGTACCCCGCTGCCCATCTTTTTGTTAGATTCATGGCGAAGTACTGCTAGTTTACCAAGTTCACAGTGATCTTTGAAGGCTTCCTCTTCATTTTCATGACAGATTGGGTCTGACTTCATTCAAGAAGTATTTTCTAATCCTTCCACTTTTCCCCATCTGAGTTCTTTTATATTCTTCACATTTCCCTAAGATTGCCTCTATCATAATAGTTACTACACTGCATTAATGGTTTACTAATGCCTTCCTTGCTAAAATAATGAGACCCTTGAAAGAGGGATTATATATTTTATTACTGCAGCCCTAACATTTAACACAGTTTCACAGACATAACTTATATTCAGTGAATGATGTGAACATCTTACTAGATGTGAATACTATCATTTCATGGGTATCAGAGTATAACCCACCTAAAGTCATTTGATCAATCAGAAGTCTAAGATTAGAGGAAAGAGTTTTTAAACTTAAAATTACACTAGATAGGCAGGAATTGACTGCCATACAGTACAGTTATGAAAGCAATAAAACACTTGGTTAACTAAACATTCAATTGCACTTTGAAAGCTGCCATTACACCTAGCATCACATTGTATTCATTTCCCACATCTTAACTGTTTTAGTTTCTATACAAATATGATTCATTTGTTATAAATACCAACTATTTACCAGAGGTCAGAAAAAATCACTAAATTCCCTTCTAAAAAGATACCTTAAAAATTTCAATATTATAACCAACATATTAACACTATTACTGAAAAAAAATTAAAATACCAAATTCAAAGTATCCTTGAAAATCAAACAAATGAAGAAAATAAAATTACCTGTCCATAATTCCGTCACAGTGCTTCTAACATGCTGCATGACGAAACTCACTAAACTTTCCTTTGATCTGTCACCATGATATTTCACTGCAGCCTATTATTTTTTTTTATAAAAAGAGAAACATCTTTTATTATTATTCTAAAAACTCAGTAAAAATAATACCAAATGCTTTTAATTTTACATTATTTTGAATACAATAAGATTTATCTCTCAATAGTATAGTGTATTTCCAAATGATATGAAGATCTCAATTGTACAGATTCCACAAAAGACATTTTAATAACACTATAATAGTTTTCTAGTTTCAGTTTTATCACTAGAAAAAAAAGGGGCTATCAGAACTTTATATTCAATGAGACAATGCAGGTAAAATATTTTGTGAACTATAAAATAAAATATGCATAATGGCTAAGACAGAAACCAATGGTAAACATTTAATTTTGAAATAAAGAAAGGTCAAAGTAATGGCATTTAAAGTATCTGACTAGGCTCTAGTCAGATGGCACCTAAAATCAGATTTAAAAATCAAAACAATCTACAAAATCACGTGTTGTGTTTTCTCTAGTATCTTCCTTGCCATAAAGTTCCAAATTTAAAAAATGCGAACTTTACCCCTTACCATTCCAGACCTAAAAATGAAGAGGCTGGGATAACTGTTGACTCCTTTCATTCGGCAAAGCATTCTATCATCACCACAGTTAACAGCACCAATTCGAAGTAATCCATCCACTTCTTTAGCAAAGTCTCTCCACTATGAGGAAAAAAGCACAGGTATTTCCCTGATAAGATAATTTTTCTTCCCTTGAACACTCTTCAAGCTATACATTCTTAAAGGAGAATGAAAGTATTTGATAATTGATAGTTATCATTACTATTAATAGGAAAAAATCCTAATACATTAAAAAAAATACTCAACAGATTAGAATAAAACTTTAACAATCAGAATGTAAAAAATACATACTGTGGGAGCTAAATCATGGCAGTGTGAACATCCTGGGGAGTAAAAGTTCACAAACCACAGTTCTCCAGAATTAACAGCAGCATCTAAAGCAGATAAAACCGAAACAACTTAGAATTATTTACTAAAGGTTTGTGCATATTTTAGTTAAAATTCTGTTGTAGTCTTATATCTTTCATGCTACCTTTGTCATTTTCTGTACAGGTTTTTCTATAAAAAGAGAACATACTACAGTTGACCCTTGAACAACATGGGCTTGGTTTTTTTTTTTTTTTTTTTGATACAGTAATGTATTTTCTCTTCCTTATGATTTTAATAATTTTTCTCCAGTTTACTTTACTGTAAGAATAACAGTATATAACATATATACAAAATATGTGTTAATCAACTGTTACATTACTGCAAGGCTTCTAGTCAACAGAAGGCTATTAGTAGTTATATTTGGGAGAGTCAGAAGTTGTATTTGGATTTTCAACTGCGTGGGGGGGGGTCAGTGCCCCTAACCCTGCATTGTTCAAGGGTCAACTGTGTATCAACTGTCAAACTAACAATATCTTAAAAAAAATTCCTTTGGGCACATACTTGAATAAAGAGCAACCCTGAGCTGCAAGACACTCGTCACCATGAAGCTGTGAGAAGTGGCACAAGGAATCAGCAGCTAAACCTCATACAGGAGTTTGTGTGGATAAGAGAAATGAAGAAAAGAAACACTGAGAGAGATGGAAATTTAAGTTCATCTACTATCTGAGGCACAGGTTAAATACCTGGGTCAATCAGTTCTGACAGCTACTTCAAATTCTGAAAGAATGAAATAAGAGAACTACACAAGATAGTAAGGACTATGGAGATTATATTTAATCTTTGCCCTTAAATAAGTCATTTACCTTGGAAAACTCTATTATTAGAAAAACATTAGATCAAGGTTTTTAACAGTTTAAAACACAAATACATAGTTGCTAATATAATGATCTGAATACATGATATCCAGCCAATAACCTATTATGCATTATAATCTATAAAATGACTTGATGTACACTCTAAGAAGAGAACATAGGCAGTAATTTCTTTGACCCAGGCTGTGGCAACACTGTTTCAGATCTGTCTCCTAAGGCAAGGGAAACAAAAGCAAAAATAAACTATTGGGACTACATCAGAATAAAAAGCTTTTGCACAGCAAAGAAAACCATCAACAAAGAAAGCAACCTTTTAAATCGGAGGAGATATTTACAAATGATATCTGATAAGGGGTTAATATCCAAAATACATAAAAAGTTTATACAACCCAACACCAAAAAAACCCCACATAATCTGATTAAAAATGTGCAGGGGATCTGAATATTCTTCCAAAGAAGATATACAGATGGCCATTAGACATATGAAAAGATGCTTAACATCACTCATCAGCAGAGAAAAGCAAATCGTAACCACTATGAGATATCACTTTACATCTGTCAGAACAGCTAGAATCAAGAAGAAATAACAAGTGTTGGCAAGGATGTGAAGAAAAAGGAACACTTTGTGCACTGTGGGTAAGAATGTAAATTGTTATGGGGAGGTTCCTCAAAAAACTGAAAATAGAAATACCATATGATCCAATAATTTCACTGGGTATTTACCTAGAGAAAACAAAAACACTAATTTGAAAGATAACATGCACCTTTTTGTTCACTGCAGCATTATTTATAATAGCCAAGATATGGAAGCAGCCCAAGTGTCCATTGATAGATTAAAAGATTAAAAATGTGGTATATATACAATGGAATATTAGCCATAAAAAGGATGAGATTCTGCCATTTGTGACAATACAGATGGACCTACAAAGTATTATGCTAAGTGAAATAAATCAGAGAAAAACATCATATGATTTCACTTATATGTGAAATCTAAAAAACAGATGAATGAACAAACAAAAAGTAGAATCAGGCATATAAGTACAAAATGATGGTTCCCAGTGGGGAGGAATGTGTGTGGAAAGGGTAAATGGGAAGGGAAGTGGGAGTTACCAGCTCCCAGTTATGGAATAAATAAGTCATGGGAATAAAAGATAGAGTTACCGAGAATACAGTCTACGGTATTGTAACAGCACTGCATGGGGACAGATGGTAGCTGTACTTGTGACGAGCACAGCATTCCTACAGAGCTGTTGAATCACTATGCTGTACACCTGAAACTAATGTAACATTGTGTGTCAACTATACTCAAAAAAACAAAAAAAAATTTTTTTTAACTCTGTAGGGATGCACTCTAACATCCAAGACAAAAAAGTGAAGACAATTTGCTTTTGGTTGAAGTGTTTCTGTATAATTCCGTATCAAAATCAGTTAATAGGAATTTATAAATAAAAGTTTCATAAATTATGTAATTTATTGTAAGATATTAAACCAACATACTATTTTAAATATGTATAACTAATTCACGTTAAATAGAAACATGTACAAGACTCAATATCCACTTTCAATTACAAGACACACAGATCTGTGGAAAAAAGTTAATCTGTACATTACTGGTAAAGTGTATAATTTAGGATTTTATCAGCTGTTCCCTGGCAATGTTTAGGAAGTCTGACCAACAGATCACTCTAAGTGGCTGAAATAATTGCCACATTGACTTAGACCACTAACTGGTAATAATTTAGGTAAAATTTTAATGAATTTAGTGAAGACTCTTAACAGAAATGGGGTTATTTCATTAGCTATAAATAAGTAATGAGATGGGTTTTTACATATAAAAAGATAAAGCAATGATTAGACAAAATAGGACTGTTCATAAGTCTTAAATTAAGTATGATATACAACAAATCTGAATGGCATTTAAATTGACACAAAACTTCACAGTGAAAAAAATCTCTATTTGGTACTTTGTTTTCACAGAGCACTTCTAACGTATTTGCATAGTTCCCACTGCTGTTGAGTAAAATTAAAAATATTCTTTTTTTTTTAAAAGATTTTATTTATTTATTTGACAGAGAGAGACACAGTGAGAGGGAGTGGGAGAGGGAGAAGGAGGCCTCCAGTGGAGCAGGGAGCCCGACGCGGGGCTCGATCCCAGGACCCTGGGATCATGACCTGAGCCTAAGGCAGACGCCTTACGACTGAGCCACCCAGGCGCCCCAAATTAAAAATATTCTTAATGTTGTGTTATTGAAGCTCAATGTTTTTATAAAACCCAGCAATGCAGAATAAAACAAGTATATTTCAAAACGTAACTTTCAGCTTCTAAATTCTACAATTACAGTAATGTCCATTAACATCCACACAACTACGGCTAATAACTTGTTAGCCTAGAAAAATGTAAAAATAGGATGAGGTCAGTTAAGAGCATAAATTAGTAAGAGAAAACTAAATGTACAAGTATAGGGTATACAGTCAATAAGACAATTGATAAATAATGCTAATGCTAACGGGTTTATTTCATTTAAGAAAAAAAGAGCAGCACAAGCATGGGCTGTAAGATGAACCTGAGTTGAGCATATGTCCCATCTCTGGCACTGTGTCAGTCAGGAAGGTTATGCTATAGTACAGAAATGATTCCAATTATGTCATGGGCTGGCAAAAAAGGTTTATTTCTATCATCTATTACATGTCTATACTGAGTTGGCTGCAACTCTCCTCCGTATCACTTCACCACTCTCTATTTTCAACAATGCTATTTCTCCTGACAGAGCAAAATGGTGAACCAAATGTTGGCTCTTAAAGTTTTTGCCTAGAAGTGACATACACTACTTCTGTTCACATTTCACTGGCCAAAGCAAGTCATGAGATCAAGCCTGAGCTCTACAGAGTCGGATGTGTAATTCTCCATCACAGAGAAGCACCTCAAGGAGAAACAATCAACACGGACGAGTACAGTAAAATATACTACAAATATCTATTAGCTGAACTTAGGCATGTAATTTTTTTTCTGAAACACAGTTTGTAATTTGTGGAAAAAAACACTACTATCAATATTGATGTTTGTTGTGAAGATTAAATATGATAAATATTAATTGCCTGGAATGGGAACGGACACTCACAAACTATAGCAATGTTTTATTATTCTCTTCCACTTACCTACAAAACGTTCTTATAATATGACCACATATTATGTGACAACTTGGTTATAATAACTCAAAAGAGGCAGCACAGGACTTGCCGGCAGACAGCACGGTTGTGAAATCAACAACAGCTCCATGAAACTGCACATTAAAAAAAAATTCTGCCACAATTTTTGTCCCTCAGAATGAAGCCTTTTAAGAGGAGGTTTATTTATTCATTGATTCATTTCAGTTACTGAGAAATAATTCACTCCCTGATGTGAATATTATGGAAAAAAATTAGGAAATTTAGGATATTAGTTAAAGGAAGTTTGTGTCATTATTCGCAATGGTAGAATTTCATCTTTCTTAGCCCAAGGAAAAGGGTTTCAAAAAAAGTCTCAGTCAATGGGAAGCAATCCAGTATAGCCCATGTTCCTGAGAGTCCCCAAAACCTTACTAAGGATCCAGTTATTGCACACACTCCCGCAAACATGGCCCAGAATGTTCAGAAGTTCACCCTATGTGGGCTGTGCTTTGCATCATTTCAACACTGAATGGGAAGTTTTGTTAGATGCCCTTACGTCTTGTATTAACTAGATAAGTATGTCTGGTTCATAATAACAAGACCCTGAAATTAACAATAACTACTCTCCAAAGAAGAGTTTCCTGACAAAGTCTAATTGAACAAAATCCTAGATTGCATTTTGTTAGCAGATGATGGAGATTAAAAAAAAAGAAAAGAAAAAGAGGCAGAGGTGCTGTGGGCTCCTTTGTAATTTCTTGAGCTTGTCTTCAAAAGGATGCCTGTATTATGCAGGTACTATTCAGAATGACTAGTAAAAGTGAGAGATGTCCTCTGCTTTTGCAGATACCGTCTAGGATTTGCTTATAATGACCGGTATCATACTTTCCTGTGACATATAAAAAGACAGTATGCACACGTTTAATGTGAAGGATGAGAACATTAAGTGGAGTTTACTAATCACATTTTCTCTTCTGTACTATAAACTTTCTAGAGTTCACTCCTGATAAAAGTGAACTATGTAATTTGGACTAACTCTCCCACTACAACCCAAAAATTGGACAAAATATAAGACTTCCGTTGAAAGCATCAGACAATTACCAACACAGTGAAGAATTAGGGGGCCAAAGCACGGGAGGAGGTGGAAATCACAGAGCCAGTGTTTTCGAGAAAAGGTAGTTGATTGGCAAGAAACTGAGCAGAGCTTTCAATATATTCATGAGGCCAGAGGGACAAAAATGGAATACACCGCACATCTAAGAAAGGGTCCTCTAAACAAAGATGAACTGGAAAGTGACCAGTCCTCTCAAAGTCCAAAGCTCAGCTTTTGAATCATTTCAGTCTCTATTTGGATAAAACTGATCTGAGGTTGTTAGTGACCCCCGCCAGAAGAAAGCATAACTCCTCTTTGGAGAAGGAGAACATACATAACTTTAAAATATCTTTGTAATTATATGAATAATTAGTTATACAAAAAACAGGAGTAAGTAACCCAAACCAAGAGAAATAACTGGTAATAGAAAGAGACCCACAACCAAGTAGGCTAATGTGATATTTACACAATTGATTGATACTATCTCGCCTCAGCTTCTTCAATTAAAACATCAGGATCAGCTCGTTTCAGCCCAGTAACAGAGTATCGTCAGAGATCAGATGCCATGGTGGCAACTATGCGCTGAACCTATCAGTAGTAGTTTATTATTTCCGAAAAATTATCTCTAAGGTTTTGTGGCTGTATTTTTAACTACTCTTTGGGGTTGTACATGAACTACTAGCAGTTCTTAACTGTTCCATAGTGACACATCTGAGAAAGTATGAACCCATATGCAATATAACCATCAGGAAAATGCCTCCTTTTGGGTCAATTCATTAATTCGTCAGCTTGCAAGTTTTGTTCAGTTCCTCCAATTCTATCTCTGATTCCAGTTTTCTGCCCTACTGGTCCCAAAACACTCACTGGCAGACTAGCAGATGAGAGATAATAATAGCCATACAGGAAAGCTATAGGTTTATATAACTACATGCAGTGAAGTTATGATTCTGCCAGCTCGTGTATGAGTAGTAGTTCAAGTGTTCACTTGTTCAAGTGTTCATATATAAGACTACTGATAGAGTGATACACCGAATACTGACTTTGTAGGCCTAAGCTCACCAACAGGACATAGAAAATAAGAATAAATGCAATTCTTGGTCAGAAGAAACTGTTCAAAATCAAGTGACTAGAACACATCTTTGATAATGATAATATGTGAGAAACCTATATGCATTATTTTTTGCAGCTAGTATGCTATTTTTGTTTTCTAAATTAAATGAGATTGTAATAGAACAAAATAAAATTGAGATTTGAGGTAAAATATATTGATTTGAAATAGAAAAGAAAGAATAAACCTATTATACCTGTACAACCTTTGAAAGTATAAGAATCTAATCCAATAGTTAAAATTTTCTAAAATGCAATGGAAAATTATAATAGAACTGTTATTTTTATATCCACTTTCACATAAGTCAAAATAAATCTGCTTCCAAAATAACCACAGTTACCCGAAACTCTGAAATCCAAAAGCTCCAAAACTGGGAGTTTATGTGCAAGTTTGCAGCAAGCTCCCGTGGCATCCAAACCTGTCCTGAACTTATCTATTGGCTACATATTATTTTTACTTTCTTTCTTTCTTTTTTTTTTTTGGTGTACATACTTACACATTTCTCTGCAGAAATATTAATGTTTTAGAAAAAACTATACAGCCCCACGTTCTGCGAAGAACATTATTTAATCCATAGTGTATACTATGAAAATTAATAAAAGGAAACTTCACTAGAGTTGGAGGCTAGAATGAGGAGTCATACCTCTCAGCATCAATTACAGTAAGATTTGTCAATTACAAACCCCAACAGAATCATCATCAACAGAAAAGATGATCATTACAGACTGTAGATCAATTAGAAACTGTCATCACCCTGAACTCTTGCTTTCCTCCAATGGATTTTCATTCAGAACAACCCTTCCCAATTTCCTCCTTCTTCCCCATAAAATAACATTCCCCTCTGCTGTTTCTTGGACTTGCCTACGTCTTTGCCCTAGCTTGCAGGTCCCAAACTGTAATTCCCTGCTATTCTTGAATAAATCCATTCTTTTGCTGGTAAAATATTTTATTTTATTTTTTATTCTATTTTTTTCTTTTTGCTTTAGGAAAAAACCTCTAAGAAATGGGGTACCAGTCATCAAAATGCTTTGAGGGCATCTCCACCTCTAGGACCTCAGCCAGTTTTATGTTTAAAAACTATGGTCCTTCCTCATGCATATTTCTAACTAAATGGACCCATTTAACTAAATGTAATTTTAGAACTTCAGTGACTATTATGGTGAACTTTCGATCTCCCCAAACTTACTTTCCTCAAAACTGAACTGGACAGCCATGGCTCTACAGTTGTCGAAACTGAATGGGATGCCCATATTGCTTGGTATTTTGAAGCAACCAACCGTTACCAGGAACCTAAACTTGCCTCTGCAAAATACAATTTTTCACTAAATGAGGCAAACAATTAAAAAAAGACAAAAAGGCTTCCAAGGGCTCCTTTCCCCCTCCCTGATCTTGCCTCAGGACGCATGCAGCCCCTCACACTCAGGCCCCACCACCTCAACTGGCATCATCCTCCTTCCCTTCTGCACAAGCTCCACCTCCTCTATGCCCTTGGTTTCCTCATTTGAATTCTCTCATTTAACTTCTCTGTTCCTTAGAACCTCTCCCTGCTCCCACCTCTCCTGAACCTACTAAAACCTGCCCCTTTAGAGATTTCTGAGGATCCAAATAAACCCCAAATTTCTTAGGTTCCCTGGACTAAGGCTGAATTACAAGCCATAGTTAAAAGAGTTTCCTAAAGTGAGTGAGGACCCCCATAGGTCTGCTGAAGATTTTAGCAGAGTGATTCAAACATGCCAACCTGGTTTCTCCGATATTTATCAGTTAGTCTACATGCTTGTTCACAAGGGCCAGGCCAAACGCTGGATGAAATCAGCCCAGGGGGAATATCCTGAAAGGGATTCTGAGAAACAGACCCCTAACTTTTGGCAAGATGTTAGAACACTCGGCTGGAAACCTCCACTGAGCAATTATAGTAGCCTTTCCTAAGCCTGTTGACTGGAACAAAATTCAGGCTTGCACACAAAAGCCTGATGAGCCTGTTCATGATTATTACAATCAACTTCAAATTATCTTTAAAGAAAATTCTGATCTTGCTGTGCATGTTGAATCCACACAGGTAGCATTTAACTTTATGTTTATTAGCAGGCTGAACTGGGGTCTCTCTCTTAAAAGAACCAAGACAAAATGGGAAACCATGTCCACTCCAGATTAAATCTGGCAAACCAGCTTGCTCACACCCTAGATGAGTCACTTGAAAGACAAACCACTACAATTCTTAATTTTCAACTCCAGCAAATGAAAGCCCCTAAGCAAAACCAAAACCTCCTAGTTTCTGCTGTTGTTGCAAAGAGTCAGGACATTGAATAAAAGATTGTTACTCTCTTAAGTGCTTCAGATGTCTTCAGCCTTCTAGCCACCTTTCCAATGCCCTCCTAATTCCCAGTAATGGGGCTCCAAGGAACTACCAGGGGTCTTCCCAATCTTCCCACTTAATCAGCTTGGAGAAACCACTCTCCAGATTGGAAATGAATTTTTCCCTGTCCTTGACACCAGAGCTACAGTCTTGGTGCTCAACCTCACTGCTATAAAGTAAACTTGCCTCAGAGTACTAAAACAGTTCAAATAGTGGGGGTCTCTAATCAACTTCAACAGGTTCCTATCTCTGAACCTATTCCCTTTTGTCTAGGCCCTTTAAGAAATATGCACCTTTCTCTCCTTAGTTCTGCCACCCCATTCATTTACCAGGTCGAGATTTCTTAGAAAAATATGCCAGAATTCCTTTCTCCCAAAAGGGGAAATAATTTTACAAGTTGACAGTGATAATTAAAATAGCCAACCAGGTGAATTAAATGACCCTTTGACATCTTTCATTTGCTCTGACAGCAGCATAGCTGAGTCTGGGGATGATGATCATTTGTTCCTATTGGATCAGCTACCGTCCTCTTTTTGGGCAAGATCTTCAGCTGATATTGGCAGAATCCATGGTGCATCTCCCATCAAGATTCAAACAGATCCCTCAAAAGCTCTCCCCAGAATTAATGAATACCCTATAAATAAAGAAGCCCTTCAGGGCCTCATTATTCCCTGCACTAGTGCCCATAACATACTTATTTTACCTGTAAGAAAACCTAAATAACCGAGGATGGAGGTTTGCTCAGGACCACCAAGCAATAAATAACATTGTTACCACTTGGCACCCGGTTGTTCCTAACCCCCATATGCTACTGATCTCCATTCCCACAAAAGCAAATTTTTCACTATAACTGATCTATGCAGTACACGTTTAGTATTCTGGTTGATAAGGCCAGCCAATTTATTTTTGCTTTCACTCCCGAAGAACAGAAATACACCTGAACAGTAATGCTCTAGGGTATCACAGAGAGACCTTCTTACTTTTTCCAAACCTTAAATGCTGATTTGAATGATAAAAAGTTTTCTGCAGGCTCTACTTTGTTACAATAGATTATTTGCTTCTCTGCTGCCCTTCTCGAACCTCTTCATAGGAAGACAACATCTATGCCTTAAAACTTTTGGACTTAGAGGGATGTAAAGTCTCCAAAGAAAAATTGCAGTTTGCACAAATTCAGGTTCTATAACTGATCTCAGAACAAGGGCTACATTTGGATTCAGGTAGGCTTCATTGCATCCCGAACTCCTCCTCCCTCCCCCAAATCTAAAACTAATCTCTAATGACAAGGTTTTCTTGGACTGACCAGACACTGTTGAAATGGATTCCAAACTTCTTTATTCTAGCTCAACCTCTATATGCTTTACTAAAAAAGGACAAACCTGACCCTATTATTTGGAAAGAGTGGGTAGACACAGCTTTTGGTACTTTAAAGAAAAACCTAATAAAGCCCCTTGCTTTTAGACATCCAACTTCCCTTTTTCCTCTTTGTATGTGAGAGAAGGGAAGGCTTTGTCTGCATTTCCCAAACCTTTGCAACAGGGGGAAACCTCTTCTTCTGATTATGGCCTTTTGGAAATAGCCTCATCATGATCCTGTGATCAAATTAATTCTTTACTTGTTTTTTTCTGAAGGTTTAGAAGGTTCAGAATTCACAAGTCTTTCTTTCATCTGATGTATTATCCGACTCTGGAACTCTTTTTTTTTTTTTTTAAAGATTTTATTTATTTATTTGAGAGCGAGAGAGAGAACACGAGAGGGGGGTAGGGTCAGAGGGAGAAGCAGACTCCCCGCTGAGCAGGGAGCTCGATGTGGGACTCGATCCCGGGACTCCAGGATCATGACTGGAGCCGAAGGCAGTCGCTTAACCAACTGAGCCACCCAGGTGCCGCCCCCCCCCACCCCCCCCCCACTCTGGAACTCTTATCCAAATTCATGGTCTCTGAATTTGCAAACCTGACAGGCTGTAGTGTTAGATAACATTTGTTTCCAAAACAGTTCTTTTGACATAACAATACTGTTTAAATACATCTTTGAGGATTTGCTATTTTTTGCAACAAATACATTGGCTATTGCTTCATGTTTATACTTGCACTGTATCGTCCCAAATGCACTTGGTTAATTCAGTGTGCTCTTGCAGTATTCACTGCTTTGCTTTCATGGCCACTTTAAACAGGGACTTCCAAGAGGCATCCATAACTCTGGGTTTGTTTCTGTTGGGAGAATTTTCTCCCCTAAGTTGGAGTAAGTGCCAATAAATATTTTCAGTTAGTTACTTTCTGATCTAGGGTCTTGGTTTAGAACCATCATAAAATTTGGGAGTTAGGTTACTTCTGTTTTTGCATAATATATTTTAAGTTTTGTATTTTGTTGCCTGTCAAATTTTTGTAAAAATCACGTACCCAGTAAGGAGATGATCTCCAATGCTTACAATCTTGACAAATATGAACTATACATGAGAAGTGCCTCACCTTCCTTGTTATTCAAATGTGGCCCTAAGTGGTTTCTGGTATGTACTTTCCTCGAAGTAGGATGTGAGGACCAGAAAAGGTCCTTCCTGGCATTAAGGAACAAAATCATTAAATATGGAAAACCCGACTCTTGATCAGAGGTGCTTTCAGAAAAAGATCTTGACCAAAAGGCGGAAATGTGAAAATTAATAAAGGAAAACCTCATTAGACTGGGGAAGCTGAAAGGGGGAGCCATACCAATCAAAGTCAATTACAGGAAGAACTGTCAAATGAAGACCCTAACAGAAGAATCATCAACAGGAAAAAATGATCAATTACAGGCCCCAACAGGAAAAGATGTACATTGAATCCTCTATAAGAAACTCACTACCCCTGCAAATCAGCTAATGAGAAACTGTTATCTCTTTGAATTCTTGCCTTTCTCTAATGGACTCTCATTCAAAACAACCCCTCCCAACTTCCTTCTCCATAAAATAAAGTTCCTTTTATTTGCTGGACTTCCCGGTGGTTTTACGATAGCTTGCATGTCCTGAATTACAATATTCTGCTATTCCTGAATACACCCATTTTTGCTGGTAAAATAACTATTTTATTTTAAAAGTTAAAACTACTACATTACCATGTTAAAATCCAAAAAAATTTCTAAATTCCAAATACATCTGTCCTTAAGAGTTTTAGGTAAAAGAGTGGTCTTGGACTAGTTTTAGAAAATCATATGATCATGAACTTACCAAATTCTCTTCTATCCAATGTTATGATTTCAGGATCATCATCATAAATACCTAATTTAAAAGTAAAAATTATAAATTAACGGTTCACCATAAAAACAAATTACCATATAAGAATAGGTTACTCTTGTTTTACCATCAAAAATCAGATTACTGTACTAAATCTCAAAGCTGAAGAATGTTCAACAAACTAACAAAACCCGAGAGTAAATAATACCACTGGTGATGCATCTAAACAGTGATAAAAAACAAAAAATTCCGTTTCCTGAGAGGGACTGTCATAGTTGTGTATAGGAGTTCCTAATATTCCCATAATATCATCTCCACAGAAAACTTCTATTATTTGTTTATTTTGCACTAGTTATAGACTCACAGGAAGTTGTAAAAATAGCAGACTTCTATGTACCCTTCACTCAGCTTCCCCTAATGGGTAACTTATGTAGCTTTAATAAAATACCAAAACTAGGAAACTGACACTGATACGTTACTGTTAACTAGACTACAGACCTCACTTCCTTCTTAGATTATATGGTTTTTTAAATAAATCGTATCACTATTTTATTTTTTAACAGTCTTACAAGATTTACAAAAGTAGAGACCAACTTATTTAGTAAATATAAATTTTATAATTAAAACCAATGTGAGAAAATTTCTTGTTACTATATAAAATATCAAAATAATACTAGTGATAGATATAGACCAGGTGTTAGCAAACTTTTTCTGCAGAGGCCAGTTAAATAGGCCTTGTGGGACATACGGTTTCTGTCATAACTATTCAACTCTGCCCCTGAAGTGAAAGAAGCCAAAGACAATATGTAAATAAATGAGCCTAATTTTACTCTCGTAATTATCATGGTCTCATAATTCTATGATTAATAAATCTCTATTTACAAAAAGAGGTGGCAGGCCAGATTTAGCCTGTGAAACATACATTGCTGACACCTGATACATGCTATTGCCTGAAAATGCTATTTTGAAAAAAAAAAAAAAAAAGTCTTGAGAAACAAATACTCCAACATTAATTTAAAGTATTTTATGTGGTCACTACAAAAGCATACCTCAATTCTTAGCCTGCATTTCAGGGTAATTAAAAACGAAGAGAAATACTGGGTAAGTGAATACTCCCTCTTGCTTTGATACCTGTGTTTATTTTACCTCCCCCCCTTTTGAATTCTGCTCCAATGTTATATTAAAAAAAAAAAAAAGAGTCAAGGTGATACATATTAACTACATAAGCTTAGTAGTGAAACAAAATTAATTTTCTAAATTTACTCAAATAAAAAACAGTATTTCATACAGAGTATCGTATCATCTTACCAAAATCATAACGATAATAATTCCAGCTTTCATACTGGCCTCCTTCTTGATTATCTGCAAGTCCCTTTTCTCCATATTTGTCATACTTTTTCCGCAGATCTTCATCTTTGAGTACTTCATATGCTCTATTTATTTTTAAAAAATCACTATGTGCGTTTGGGTTATTCTATTAAAAATATTAGATATAACATTTGTTTTAGGTACACGATCAAGTCTCTTCAAAGCCTATATGAAGATTTAATCTTGAGATTTCTGGGAGAATAGATACCAAAGTAAGGTGGAGGAGTACGATAATGAAATGGGTTATCACGGGTTAAAATAAAGTATTTCTAAAGAACTATAATCTTCCAAAAAAAAAAAAAGGAATAAGGAAAGTAACACAGAAATGAGAACTGATGCCTCCAAAGGCTGACAGATATGGTCTTACAGTATGTCATTCCTTCTAAGAAATGCAACTGAGAAAAACTAACAAAACCTTAGAAACATTTAATTTTGTAAATATTATACTACCCCTAAAACAATTACAAAGAAATTTGTAGGTTATTTTTCCATTTGAGGCAAAACCAACATATTAACTAAAAACAACAATAACAAACCCCAAAACAAAAAACAAAAGGTATGTGCCCCAATCTATCAGATAATTAAATGAGACTGATATCAGAGTAAAATTCAAAACTGGATTAGAAATGTTCATTTGTTACTGTTTCACAGAACTGGTTTTTGAAGAATGCTTTCATCTAGATAATAATTAGCTATAAAAGGACTACCATCTCTCATATGGAAACTTAAAAAATCATATTCTGAAAATTTAAAGAAAAATATGAAAAATAAAAATTCTAAATAGAGTGCAGATCTCAGGAAAATAACCAATAAGAGTTCTACTGCTGAGCTTTATTCAATAAATAAATAACTCTATTTAAAAAATTCTACACAGAAAACACAAAATTTTAAACCATACCTTTCTTCTTGATGAGTCAAATCTCGTTAAAAAGTTACATAATTAAAAATACTGTAAGTATTAAAACATTTAGTTTTGAAAAATGACATTGAATATATAATCAAATATTTATGACTGGAATTAACTGGATTTGGCTGCTCTTAAGTTTTAATTTATAATAATTTCTGACTCTGGTCTGGGATTTGTACGTGGGAGAAAACAGTGAAAGTTGAAGCACGTTATTATTAGCTATTACTGCCATTTTTAGCAAGAACCTTCCAAGTTCTAAGGAAATAATTTTTCTGTTACAGTTATAAAGTAGTTGATCTTAACTTACTTTTCCTTTTTTAAGATTTTATTTATTTGTTAGAGAGACTGAGAGAGTGCACAAGCAGGCAGAACGGCAGCCAGAGGGAAGGAGCCCAATGCGGAACTCGATTCCAGGACCCTGGGATCTTGACGTGAGCCGAGGTCAGACGCTTAACTGACTGAGCCCACCCAGGTGTCCCTGATCTAACTTACTTTATTAAAAAAACTACTTAAACTACTCCACAACATTACTGTCGGCTTTGGAATTAACACCTGTAATGGAACTGTTGTAAATCAGTTTTCAAATTAAGAGGGAATTGAATTTTTGGTATCAACATTCCTTCACACTGTTCTCAACTAGACTATTCTGCTGATTCTTAGTACAAAAACTGAATTGTGATTTTTGCCATGTGATTTTTCGTAACCATTTTGAGCACTTATTTAAAATTTAAATATGTAGCAAAACTTTACTAAAATACATTAGAGATATTTAAAAAAATTGTACCTACCGGGTTTTTATCAGGATGTAGCTTCAATGCCAATTTCTTGAAAGCTTGTCTTATTTCTCTACTGCTTGCAGTTTTGGATACTCCAAGTAAACTGTAAAAATCCTGATCTGTGCCCACTAAAATGGCCATATACACTATTAGAAAACAGAGAATGACCCTTTTCAAGTCTCTGACATAGTCATTTTTATTTAACCAGACTCCCATTCTTTTTCTTATACAAGTTCTGATTTAAGTGAACATTAACATACACCGCTGGTTCCAGTTGATACAATATGCAAGTTTGAGAACTTCTGTTCACATTACTCCAAGAGTGAATCAAGCATCATGAAATTGTCTCCCAAAACGTCAATCTAAAGAGAGGAAACCAGGTGGTTAAAAATACATTTAAAAAAATAGCACTAACACTATTAAATAATATGGCCAGTAATACAGTCTCCATTCAATGGCAAATCACGGTGAGTGCCCAGGCTCTATTCTTTGGGGGCCCCTTCACTGCTTCCATACCCAATTTGTGAAACCACTCAAGACAGGAGATAAAAGGTAAAAGGTAGTAGGTAGTTGTAGCTAGCTGGAACACTTTAAAAACAAACAAATTCAACTATTTGCTCTGATCAGCACCAGAACACAAAGTTGGGAAAAAGCTGTTTCCTTCCCTTTCCTATCTAGTTTAAGAACTGCTCTTTTGTAATACCATTTCCTTTTTGACTTTTTTTTTTTTTTTTTTGCCACTTAAGGCTACACCGTTATCATTTTAATCAAGTTTTCACTTATAGGAAATATCCTTTGGAGGGACTAGAAGTATAGGGTCCTTTCAAAGGGTATTGTTCATATAACTCTTCCAAGAATGGCATGAATTTATATTGTTATAAGAGACAACATACTTGGTATGGCCGTTATTTTCTGAGTTTTCTCAATAGTTGCTTACACTATATATAGAGACTACTTTATATAAATAGCAGAATAATAACTACAAGTTAAGAGTGTAATTTTATTGCAAAGTTTACGTTTGAGATAAATGAAAATAGAAAAAAAGAGAAAAGGAGAAGGAATCAGTTATTTTGACATGCTCACCTGTATAGGGTGAATAATCTCCACTTCATCAGATCACAAAAGATCTCAAACTGCTTTGAAAAATCTAAACTTCCTAGCATTCTGTTTCTCTTTTCTTCATTTAATTCCAAATGTCTATTTCTAAATTTTTCTCCTTACCTGCGAATGGTCTTTGGCTCATCTCTAACTCCTCCTTTTCATGCAACTGAAACATACCTTTGTAAAGTATAGTGATGGAGAGTAACTAATATCTAGACTAGAAAACAAGACTAGAGAGAAATAGAGAACATATTCTTAAACACCACTTTGGGACAAGTGGTGTTCCCTGCCTAGCGGTCGTTCTCAGCGTGGGTGTGGCTGACTTGATCGCGCCGAGCTTCGGGTACAGGTGGAAGCTGCAGGTAAATCCAATACGAAAGCTTTCTGGCTGCCATCACTCCAGAATGGGATGCGGGAGAGGGGAAAGATGGGAGACCCTGCGTGAAAGAGACTATCAAGTGTTGTTGGTGCGTGAAGTCTCCGGCGGGACATGGGTGAGAGGAGCCTGAGGAACTGAGGCTTAAGTGAGAAATTGGGAGTTAGAAGCAGGGAACCGAGGTCGGAAGAAGGGTGACGATGTAGGTAATTGGAAAAAGATGGGGAGCGAGAACACAATAAACCGGCCGCAGGGGCGGAGGGGGGGGAAGGGAGACTGAGGTGCACAGGCATTTCTCTCTCCCTTCCTGGAGAGCCCCGGCCGCCGCCGGCTCCAGCAGAGCCCCGGGCCCCGGCCCATGCCCACCTCGGTGTAGCGGGGTCGCCTCTTGCAGCTACTCCCCCATCCTCAATTCCCGGCGGCGGACCCCACCCGACCGAACGCAAGCTGTGCGCGCGCGAACGAAGCACGCCGTCTCCGACCGCCGGGCCGCCGCGCTCGGGATGGGGGAGGTCGAGCCGCACCGGCAGCAACCACCGTAGCAGCTCCAGTCGGCTCCCCGCGCCCCGGTCCCCACGGCGAACCGGGGCGGGGCCTGGCGCGGGGCACTGTGGGAAAGGCGTGGAGGACGCGGCCTGGGAGGACCTGCGGCAGGCTCAGCGGACGCGGCGGGAGCAGGGTGGGGAGGGCGGTGTAGGTTTAGGTTGACGTGGCCGTCCGCGCGGAATCCGGCTCCGGCTCCGGCTCCGGCTCCAACCCCGAGCTCAGAAACCCGCTCAGCCCTACACGCCCGCGGCCCCGCACTAAAGCGGCTGGCGCACGCGGCGAGCTGGTCGTAGGACGATGGAGCCCGCCCCTTCCTGCTCCAGTTGCTATGGTGACGGGGAAACCCGGAGGGCAAGTTTAGGCGTTCAATTTCCGTGTGGCCCTGTTCTTAAAGGGAAGGCAGAGTTATGGAGCATTTTTCTGGTTGGTGGGTGGGTGTGGCAGAGAGGGGAAATTTTGTGGAAAAAGGGTAACTTGGCCAAAGTGACACTGATTACAGGCTGAAGAGGAAACTTGGGAGAAATAAGAATATTTGTGTGTGTGTGTGAGAACAAACATTTGAGCATTCTACAGTATTGTCTGGTTTCCTAGTCATCGAAGCTAGAAACTAGGGAGTTATCCATACTTCTCTCTCTCTCACCTTAAATTTAAATGATGTACAAAAACTGCATTTTTGATCTCCAGCAACATAGAACAGTTGAAGTAGCTACATTTGCAATCATCAAAAGAAAAAAAAAACATTGTGAAGATGCCTGCTTAAGACATTAACCCTAAAAAAAAAAAAAAGACATTAACCCTAATATGAAATAAGTTGTAATTGGTAACAATTTCATGGTAGTAAATCAAATGTAAGTTTATAAAAAACTGATGACTGTATGGAATCCATAGCTGAACTAATACATTGCAAGAAAGAGGAGAAAGGAGGTGAACAAAAGTAGAAATATTAGAAGAGCCTAATGTAATAGTAAATATGTGCCAGGAACTGGTCTAAGCACACATGTATTAATTCAGTCCTCCAAATAATCTTATAGTGACTATTATTATACCCATTTCACAGTTGAGGAAACTGAGGTGAATAATGTGATAGACCTGGGAGTCACACTTAAGCAGCCTGGCTCCAAAGACTGTGTATGAACCAACAAAATCTTTAGAGTAAGGTGGAAAGCAAAACAAAACTGGAGAATCAAGCAGGGACCAGATCACAGTGGGTTTTACGCAATGATGAAAACACAGACTTTATCTTTTTGGTGATGAAAAAGCTACTTAAAGCTTTTAAGTAAGGGACTGAGATTGTATTTGAAGCTATTGGAAAGTGAATCCAAAGGAAATCAGAAGAGAAAGGAAGAGAATTAAGGAGAATGCTAGAGAAAGTAAATTTGGTAGGAAATGGTGATTGGCTGGATATGGGAAATAAAGGAGAGGAAGGATCTAAGGTTACTTCTGGTTTAGGTAACTGAGTACATCCCCTGAATGAGAATCTCAGGGAAAAACAAAGTGTTCTCATTTGGATATATCTGTTTCAAAATTCCTACATTATGTCCAAAATAAATACATCTAGCCTAAAACTCATGGAAAGTGTCTAGACTGAAGAAAGAAAAAGGGAATTATCAACTAATCTTTGGTAGTTGGAGCCATGAGTATAAATAAGATCACCCAGAGAGAGTAGCAGAATAAAAGCTGTGAGCCAAGGATAAAATCTTGGGGAATTCTAATATCAGGAATGTTGCACAGCAAAGGAAACCATCAACAAAATGAAAAGACAACCTATGGAATAGGAGAATATATTTGCAGATCATATATCTAATAAAGGGTTAATATCCAAAATATATAGAGCTTATACAACTCAATAGCAAAAAACCCCCAAACAATTCAATTAAAAAATGGGCAGACGATCTGAATAGACACTTTTTCAGAGAAGACATACAGGTGGTCAACAAGCATATGAAAAGGTGCTCAGCGTCATTAATCATCAAGGAAATGCAAATCAAAACCACAATGGGATATCACTTCACACCAGTCAGATATTAGTCATAATATCAAAAAGACAAAAAAATAAGTGTTGGCAAGGATGTGGGGCAAAGGGAACCCTCATACTGTCGGTGGGAATGCAAACTGGTGCAGCCAGTATGGAAAACAGTATGGAGGTTCCTCAAAAAATTAAAAATAGAACTACCATATGATCCAGCAATTCTACTTCTGGGTGTTTATCCTAAGAAAGTGAAAACACTAATTAGAAAAGATATATGCACCTTCATGTTTATCACAGCATTATTCACAATAGCCAAGATGTGGAAACAACCTAACTGTTGAATGACAGATGAATAGCTGAAGAAAATGTGGCATATATGTAAAATGGAATATTATGCAGCCATAAAAAAGAATGAAATCTTGTCATTTGTGACAACATGGATGGGTTTTGAGGGCATTATGCTAAGTGAAAAAGGACATATAGAAAAAGACAAATACTGTATGATCTTATATACAGAATCTAAAACACACACACACACACACACACACACACACCACCACCAAACCTATAGAGGACAGATTGTTGGTTGCCAGAGACTGGAAGTGGGGGGTGGGTGAGATGGATGGTACAGTTTTCCAGTTATAAAATATATGAGTCCTAGGGATGTAATGTACAGCACGGTGACTATAGTTAATAATACTGTAATGCATATTTGAAAGTTACTAAGAGAGTAGATGCTGAAAGTTCTCATCACAAGAAAAAAATTCTGTAACTATGTATGGGACAGATGTTAATTAGAATTATTGTGGTGATCATTTCATAATATATACAAATATCAAATCATTATATTGTATATCTGAAACTAATATAATGTCAATTATACCTTAATAAAAATTTACAAATTAAAAAAAAAGAATGTTAGCTCTATGAAAACAGGAATTTTTGTTTGTTTGAATTACTGTTGTATCTCTAGTTGCTTCTGGCACATGGTGGGTACTAAATAAATATTTCTTAAGTGAAACAAATTAATTTGAGAGCTGGGCTGAAAAAGAAGAGCTCATAAAGGAGTCAAAAAAGAGATGATTGGCGATGTACAAAAAGAACTAAACGTCAAGGAAGTTATTAAGAGGGATTGGGTGAGACAGAATAGGAGAAGATATTTGCAAATGACATATCAGATAAAGGGCTAGTATCCAAAATCTATAAAGAACTTACCAAACTCAACACCCAAAGAACAAATAATCCAATCAAGAAATGGGCAGAAGACATGAACAGACATTTTTCCAAAGAAGACATCCAAATGGCCAACAGTCACATGAAGAAGTGCTCAACATTGCTCAGCATCAGGGAAATCCAAATCAAAACCTCAATGAGATACCACCTCACACCAGTCAGAATGGCTAAAATTAACAAGTCAGGAAATGACAGATGTTGGCAGGGATGTGGAGAGAGGGGAACCCTCCTACACTGTTGGTGGACACGCAAGGTGGGGCAGACACTCTGGAAAACAGTATGGAGGTTCCTCAAAAAGTTGAAAATAGAGCTACCCTATGACCCAGCAATTGCACTACTGGGTATTTACCCCAAAGATACAAATGTAGTGATCCGAAGGGGTACGTGCACCCCGATGTTTATAGCAGCAATGTCCACAATAGCCAAACTATGGAAAGAGCCAAGCTGTCCATCGACAGACGAATGGATAAAGAAGACATGGCATATGCAGCCATCGAAAGGAATGAAATCTTGCCATTTGCGACGACCTGGATGGAACTGGAGGGTATTATGCTGAGTGAAATAAGTCAATCAGAGAAAGACATGTATCATATGATCTCACTGATAGGAGGAATTCTTAATCTCAGGAAACAAACTGAGGGTTGCGGAGGGGTGGGGGGTGGGAAGGTTGGGGTGGCTGGGTGACAGACATTGGGGAGTGTTTGTGCTATGGTGAGCACTATGAATTGTGTAAGACTGTGAATCACAGACCTGTACCTCTGAAACAAATAATACATTATATGTTAAAAAAAAGAAGATAGTAGGAAGGGTAAAATGAAGGGGGTAAATCGGAGGGGGAGACGAACCATGAGAGACTATGGACTCTGAGAAACAAACTGAGGGTTCTAGAGGGGAGGGGGATGGGGGAAGGGTTAGCCTGGTGATGGGTATTAAAGAGGGCACGTATTGAATGGAGCACTGGGTGTTATACGCAAACAATGAATCATGGAACACTACATCAAAAACTAATGTTGTATGGTGATTAAAATAACATAATAAAATTTTTTTAAAAAGTGATTCAGGTGAGACACTAAAACTTGTTAATTGGGCCTGGCAGTTAGGTTATAACTACCACAGCAAGCACAGATTTGGTGGATGGTATGGGTGGAAGTCAAGTTGCAGTGGACTGAAGATCGAATGGGAATTGGGGAGATGGAAAGAGCAAGTATATAGGACTCATTTGAAAGTTTGGATGAGAAGAGAAGCAGGGAAATTGTACTACAACTTGAGGAGGATGTGGTTTCAAGAGATGAAATGTTTTAGGCCTGGAAATGCTTGAATATGTTTAAAAGCTGATTAGAAGCTGAGAGAGGGAGAGGGAGAAAGAGAGATGGAGGAGGAAGGGGAGGAGGAAGGGGAGGAAGAAGGGAAGGAGGGAGGGAGGGCGGGAGAGAATGGCTGCAGATAAAGGAGAGAGGGACAGAGTCAGAGACAGAGGTGGATGGATTAAACAGTTCATTTATTCAATAAATTGTTTATTGTCCACTGGGCTAGATCCCTGCCATATTATGGTGAGCAAAGACATCGCTCTGTCCTGAAGAAGCAGTATAATGGGGGGGGGGGGCACATCAATCAATTATAAAAACAAATCTATAATTATGAAGGGAAAATACTTCAGTGCTGTGAGAATGAATAATGGGGAATTGATCTAGTCCTGGGTGCAAAGGTTTTGAAAAGGTATTGCCAAAATATATATATTAAAATGAAAAAAAATTTAGTGAATATGAGCAAGGAATTAGGGAATGGTTTAGGCAGAGGTAATAGAAAATACATTGGCTTCATACTTCCAAAGCATATGGGTTGTTTGAGGAACAAAAAGAACATCAGAATGCAGTAATCCCAGGGGCGCCTGGGTGGCTCAGTTGGTTAAGTATCTGCCTTCAGCTCAGGTCATGATCCCAGGGTCCTGGGATTGAGCCCCACATCGAGCCCCACATTGGGCTCCTTGCTCAGTCTCCCTCTGCCTACCGCTCCCCTTGCTTGTACTCTCTCTCTCTGTTAAATAAATAAACCTTAAAAAAAAAAAAAAAGAAGAATGCAATAAGCCCAAAGGAAAGATTCAACAAGATGAGACTGGAAAAGTAGCCAGGGACAAGATCACGCCAAGTTTCATTTTAAGGGTTTTGGTCTTTTCTCTAAGAGCAATAGAAGTCACAGACAAGTTTTAAACAGTGGAATGTCATTATTATTATTATTATACGTTAAAAAATCTGTGAACAATCTCAAAGTTACAAAAAAGTTGAAAGTATAATTTAAGTAACTTTGTTTTTCTCAGCCTTTTGAGAGTAAATTGCTGACATGTTTTCCCATTATTCCCCAAAACTGTGGTGTGTATTTTTTACAAACAAGGACATTCTTCTATAATCCACAACACGATTAGCAAAATCAGAAAATTGCCATTGATACATTATTACCATGTAATCCTCATATCCCATTCAGGCTTTGCCAATTGTCCCAATAATGTCAGCAGGATCCAGTGTGTAACTACTTGTTTCATTAACTGTCATAACTCCTTAGAATCCTTCAGTCAGAAATAGTTCTTCAGTTTTCCCTTGACTTTCAAGACTGTGATACTTGTGAAGAATACAGGCCAGTTATTCTGTAGATGCCTCCCTTTTTAGGTTTGTCTGATGTTTTGTCATGATAGATTTAGGTTATGTATCTTTGTCAGAAATACGTATAATAGAAGTGACACTATGTTATTTTCATTGCATGTTAATCAGGTGGCCCCAAAGTTTGCTTTGTCTTATTATTGTGGTGTTAACTTAGATAGCTTAATTAAAGAGTGTGTGAGGCCTTTCTACTCTAAAGTTACTTTTTTTTTTTGGTAATTAAGAAATGCTTTGTGGAAGGTACTTCCTAACTCTATGAATGTCCTATTCCTCATCAAACTTTGAATTTATCCATTATGTTATTATGGATTCATGGATTCTTATTTTAAGGGGTTAAGATCCCTTACTATCATTTTTTGGATGCTTAAGTTGTTCTAGATTTGACCTTTTTCTAAATTTAAATTCAACTAACCAACATATAGTACATAATTAGTTTTTGATATAATGCTCAGTGATTCATCAGTTGCGTATAACACCCAGTGCTCATCAGATCACATGCCCTCCCTAATGCCCATCATCCAGTTACCCCATTCCCCCATTTGTAATTCTTTCATACTGGCTTCTGTGTCCTTTTGACAATCCCCATCACTTTTTTTTTTTTTTTTTTAAGATTTATTTATTTATTTATTTGACAGAGAGAGAGAGACAGCTAGAGAGGGAACATAAGCAGGGGGTAGTGGGAGAGGGAGAAGCAGGCTTCCCACTGAGCAGGGAGCCCGATGTGGGGCTTGATCCCAGGACCCTGGGATCATGACTTGAGCCCAAGGCAGACGCTTAACAACTGAGTCACCCAGTCGCCCCAGCCCTATCACTTTTTGACTGTGCTTATTTTACTGCACAATAAGATGTTCCAGACTCATTCAGTACTTTTCCTGCCTCAATCCTGATATCAGCCATTTCTATGATTCTGTTTCTTCTGAAGAATGATACTTAGATAGCAAGATTTAGGTGCTAGATATGTTCCAAGCTTTTGGGATTCTGTTACTCCCAGGCCTTCTTAGTGGACAGAAGTAAGGAATACATGTACATCACACACACATGTTCACATTTACATATATATATATATATATCACTATGAGTTCAGACTAATACCTCCAATGCCAATACAATGTTACAGGAATCATTCCAGTTGTTGAGTTTTCTCTTTTTCATGCGAGTAACTCTATTCCCTGAAAATGAGAAACATGGTTCCCATTATCCTTGATATATATGTACTTAATATTCAATTCTCCTGTACGTAAGCAATCCCCCATTGCTGATGCTGGCCCCTGTCCTGTGTATTTGCCCTCCTCATTGCGCTTGGGTTCCCACACAGTATACTGGGCCACTCTAGGTGCCCTGCTTCTTCACTCAGGTTCCAGCCTGTGCCAGCTGCCCTCCCTACAGGACACCCCGAAAGGGCTCCACTATGCAGGAACTCACCCCCCCCACCTCACCACCTCCACCCAGTATGGACTCTCTCCTCACCTTGGTTTGGCGCTGACATTGTGCCTGTCCCACCTGATGGCTTTTGGTTTGAATTCAGGGTGGGAAAGGGCCATGATTGTTTTTAATAATCATTTTAGCTACAGTTTGAAGAATATTCTAGGAGGGCAATAGTAAGTATAGGAAAACTGGCTAGGAGACATTGCAGTGGCCCAGGTGATAGACGATGGCTTGGACTATGGTGGAGTTAGTGCAGGTCTAGAGGAATGAATAGATTGAAGAAAAAAGTAAGAGCTAATATAGAGAGAGAATTTGGTGATGAACTGGTCATGGTGGGGAAGAGAAAGATATGTGGAGACACATTTCTACTTCAGATAATTGACATCAGGGATGTCCACCTGCTTCATGGAAACCAAAGCCTTACCAGCCTCAGTATAATAAATCAAAACTTGATACAATAGTTCTATCATGCATGAAATATGTTATAACAAGGACTGTGTTTTTTTTTTTTATTCCCTCTGGGGCATTGCTACTCATCCAAGATCAGCTCATGTTTCTTCTGAAAAATAATTTTCTGTGAGCCATTCAAGCATATTTGAGCATTTCATCCTTTATTATTGCATTTATTACACCATATAGTAATTAAGTTTCATTGGTTGGTCTACTATAATGAATTCTTTGAGATCAGGAATCAGATTTTATTTACTTTTTTCCTCAGTGTCTAGCTAGAACAGTGCTTGGCACCTATTCAGGGCATGCATTATGATGGAGTGAAGAATCAATATTTATCATGTGCAAAGAGGAAAGAATGGCCCTTTGTTCCTAAAGTCATTATTACCTGGCCTGGGGGGAGGAACATGAAGAACACATGTTCCCATGTAGAAACATAATAAAATAAATGTCAAATGAGTGGTAAAACAATATGTTCCATAAGGAATCAATTTTGGGCTCAAGTGCTCAGAATAGAATCAGAGTGCAATAGGGGTGTTTCTGAATTTCAAAAGAAAATGCCTAATAAATTTTGAATTTCAGAACCAGGTAAAATCTTTGAGGTCATGGAGTTCATTCTTTAAATTCATAGAGGAGGAAACTGAGGCCCAAGAAAGTTGATGAGTGACTTGCTGGAAGACACTGAAATGTAAATGGATGAAATGAGAATATAACCTATGTCTCCTATTTTCCTAGCTGGTACAAAATGATAATGATAATCATAATAACTAAAACTTAGATATGCTTTATATGTCCCAGGCACTCTATCAAGCACTTTACTTGTATTAACACATTTAATTGTCATAACCACTCTGTGAGGCATGTGCAAATTATCATATTAATTTTATAGATGGAAAAATTGAAGCTAAATACTTAACAACGTTACATGGTTAGGAAGTGGTAGATTTTGGATTCCAGCCTGGGCAGTCTAGATCTGGAATCTACAAGGAACACCTCAATCAAGTAATTGAAGTATTTCTGATAGCATTGATTTAAGCTAAATAAGGTGTTATTTTCATATAATTTTTCATAACAACATAATCACCTGTCACAAGTACTTGATTTGGGGGGTAAATTTTAATAGCTTATTAGATCAGATCAAATTTGTAAGGACAAAATAGTTGATGTCTTAAAATCACTTACAGCATCTGCTAACGGAATTGGTATTTGATATATGTGTTGAATTTAGTTGAATTTGTGGTTGCTTATATCTCTGTGATAATTATAATTTCATATTTCATCTCCAATAAACAGGTCAACTTTTAGCTGTAGCTGACCTATCTTTTATGCTTATTTCCCTACAACCCAATTATTTTGACACTACAGTTTGTAGTGTTAAAAAAAATTATGTGGCAAATACCCAGTAGGGCAATTGCTGGGTCTGCAGCCATCAAAAATGAAATCTTGCCATTTGCAACGTGGATGGAACTAGAGGGTATTATGCTAAGCGAAATAAGTCAATCAGAGAAAGACAATTATCATATGATCTCACTGATATGAGGAATTTGAGAAACAAGACAGAGGATCACAGGGGAAGGGAGGGAAACATGAAACAAGGCGAAACTGGGAAGGGAGACAAAACAGTAAGAGACTCTTAATCTCAGGAAACAAACGGAGGGTTGCTGGAGTGGAGGGGAGTGGGAGGGATGGGGTGGCTGCGTGATGGACATTGGGGAGGGTATGTGCTATGGTGAGCGCTGTGAATAGTGTAAGACTGATGAATCACAGATCTGCACCCCTGAAACAAATAATACATTAAAAGTTAATTAAAAAAATAGTTAAGTGGTAAGGGGCGCCTGGGTGACGCAGTTAGTTAAGCATCTAACTCTTGGTTTTGGCTCAGGTCATGATCTCACCATGGGATAGAGCCCCACATTGGGCTCGGCTCTCAGTGCAAAGTCTGCTGGAGTTTCTCTCTCCTTCTCCCTCTGCCCTTCCCCCCCTCACTGTTTCCCTCTCTCCCAAACAAATAATCTTTAAAAGGAAAAAAGTAATGTGGTAATTAAACCCTAAAGCTAATAAAAGTCAAAATAAAGCAGACATAGGAATGTACACACACATACACATATGTATATATACACATATATGTATATATATTTTGTAAATATTGGTTTTTCTTGGCACTATTTCCTACATAAATACTTACTAAATTGAATTGAAAGCAAATAAAAAGCAAATATGGATTGACAGTCCTAGTGAAATATTTTCTTCTTTCCATTTTACTTGATAAACAATAGGGGACCAAGAGATCAGATTATAAACTGATAAAATGTGCCTGCCAGCCTATTACATCCCAAATCTTTGGAGATGATAGAGAAATTTATTTAAAAAAAAATCCACCTCATTGTTGCAGAATATGTACCCTTCTCAGTGGACCAGAAACTTTGAGGAATCCCTAAAATGTAGAAGACAAAAGGTGTTGAATGGACAAAATAAATCACTGAGCAAAGCACAAAGAAGAATGCTGTAAAATGTGAGAATGGCTTTGGATGTTTGTAAGTAAAGAAGAAAATGACATGACAATGAAGGAACTTGTAGATGTCTGTTGGTTGAGGCACTATATTTAAGAGTAGCTATGCAGGCTGGCCCTTGTGTTAGATGTCCCCAAGACTATCCCCAGGTTCGATGATTCACTAGAATGATCCATTGGAATACGAATATAATTGTACACATGGCTAAGATTTATTACAGGGAAAGGGAACAAAGCAGAATCAGTAAAGAGAGAAGGTGCATGGGCAGAGTCTGGAGGAAACCGGGGGGAGTCACACAGGACACACAACTCCAGCAACGAGTTGTGGCAACATGTGCAAAGTGTTGTGACCACATGTCACAAGGGACGCTCAGTAGTGTCTAAGTGACCAAAGTTTTTACAGGGAGCTGGACATGTAGGCAACCTTTGCTTAGCATGCACCAAAATTCTAGACCCCAGATGGAAAATAAATGTTCAGCACAAACCATATTGTTTTTAGAGTTCAGACACAGTGAGCCATGCTTGTTATTTAAGGAAAGATTTTTTAACAGGAAGTTGTTTATTAGCCAAGTTCCCAGACACGAGGCAAGGACCAACCTTCCAGGCAGGACTTTCCAAGAATAGCAGTCTCAGGTTTGCTGTGTTAACTCTTTCCTGTGTAGCCTCCTCTAATCACTCTGCTCCAACCAATCAAGTAGTACATAGTGGAGGCATCTTCCACCAGACAGGTACAATGAGGATGTGAGTATTTTCAAGGTGTCAAGGAAAGGCCCTGGTTTGCTAGGAGGAAGAAGAAGATGTCATATTCAGAAAATTAATGATTGGCACAATTCTCCCACCCACATGCTTTCCCTTCCTTTGTAAACACAAAGGAGATCGTATAGTGCATAGGAATAGCAAGAGAAGTTAAGGAGTGTACACAGAGTGGGCTGTGTGCATCCTAGGTGGTACACTGTTGATGGTCTGGGGGTGGGGGCAGGGAGAAAATTTTTTAACCCTTTATTTTTAATAAAAAATAATTTGAAAATTTTAACTTGTGTTATTAGAATGTCAACTCCTTGGAGTCAGGGATCCAGAACACTCATCATGACAGAGAGAGGCTAGTGTTTTCCCAGTCAAAATCCCCACAGCATTAAGACCAGGATGCTTTTTCTGAATCTGATGTCTGGCCTTCTAAATGGCTGGGTCCTAGCCCAGAATGTGATAAGCAATGGAAGACCTATACAACAACTACTTCTTTCTCAGAAGTTTTATCACAGTCCTGGTGTGTTCGATGTCTCATCATTTGACCTTGTTGGCTCAACAGTTGGCACAAAAAATTAGGGCATCTGAGCTAGCATTCCAAGGTCTGCAGATCAAAGACCTACTCTAGAAATGAGAAAAGCCAAATAGGGCAGTGTAACTAGCTTCAAGGATTGAGAAGGATAATTACTAACGTTACAAGAACTAGTCCTTTGAAGTTTCTTAAACAATAAATTTGCTGAGAATGTCAAGACCTGAGGAGATAGATTGCCAATATTCTATGGCTGTTATTAAGGCCTTCAAGGGAATTGCATAAGACCTGAAGCAGAAGGATAAGGGTGAACTGGAAATGCAGGTGAAACTACTAGTTGAATATTCTGGTGGGTGCAATGTGCAAAGAATTTTAGATAAAGTGAGACCAAATAAACAGATCGTTTCCCTAATCCACGTTCTATAACTAGAGCAATGTAGGTTGTCATGTAACCAGGGTATACACTATGTAGTACGAAACAGAGCATGTTATTAGGGTACTATGTAGAGTGAGAGGGGGAAGCATAAAGTGTGTGCTCCTCATTATCATCCCCTCTGCTCCCTGCTTCCATGAAAGTGATAACCTTAACGCAGACTAAGTGAACTAACAGAATTACTGGGCGGGCCTCCACAATGAGGTGACCTCTTTTCAGAAGGCTATGTAGTTATGGCATTTAAATAAAGGGGCCAAGTGGTAGCTGCTAACCAATCCCACCCACCATGATCCCAGAGTCGTCTGATGATTCATACATTAAAGCAGAAGCATTGGCTATCCAACTGCAGATGCTCACATACACAGTTAAAGCATTGAGAGTATGGTACTGTTTACTTTGGGGCTATCCAGAGACACTCCAATCAGACATGGATTACACTTCATGGCCCAGAGAATAATAAGCTAGGCCTTCTAGCATAGGATCGTATGACTATTCCATGTACATATCACCTGCAGAGTGTGTGGCAATGAAGTGCTGGGACAGGTGCCTGAAAAATACAAATTTCAATAGTCTGCTGCTCAGCATGCCATTGTAGACTGGCTGGACCTCCTGCCTAATGCTATATCTGCCCTGGGTACATCTCTTCAAAGGTTTATCTGTTCTTAGCCATCTTTTAGCAATCCAGAAAACTGGGGACATGAAAGTATCTGGAGTGGAGCAAATACAGCACAGGACCAAGCCTAGATGACTTCCCACAATCTCTCCTTTTGTTTCCTACCCTGACTTGATCAATGAGTTAGGAAGCCCAGACTGCATCCTGTGCCAGTGGTGGGTGGACACTAACCTAGACACACTGTTCTCTCCTGACTCAGTGTAGTGGCCACCCTCTCTACCTTGTCCCTTGTAATACTGCACTTCTAGGTGCAGACACTGCACTTATGCACTTATGCAGACACTCTATTGTGCGGACACTGCACTTACCATGCTTATGATACATGCACTCATTCTTATCTCTATGAAAGGTGGGAGAGTGTGGCGACAACAGGGAAGTCCTAGATCCCAGAGAAATTGATGTATGGTTTGGTGGATTAGATAATAGTTTATGATTCAGTATGAATTGCATAATCACTTGGTAGCCATGCTCAGGCATTCATTATCTGCCAGGGTCTAGGAGAAAGCCGAGAACCACTTTCGTGTTTAAAATAATTGTTATAAAAGGATACCATTGCCATATAACAAAACTCTAAAGGCCTAGGCTGCGATTTTCCCAGTGGGGCATATCAGAAGCACCTTGTAGTATTTCAGTCTGCCAAAGGCACTTTCAGTATCATTGGATCTGTTGGTCATAAGGTCCAAGAGATGGGACCATTACATCACAGCTTAGATCCACTTATTTCAGACTCTTTCATAATTCAGGTCCACCTAAAACTGGCCAGTCTCCTGAATTACTTGGTATGTGAGTTGGAGTAATACATCTATATATTGTAGATACACTCTCCAAAATTTAAGAAGCCACCAAATGTTGAACCTCTTTCTCTATGATAGATGTAGTGACTCATCCCATTTTGCCATTTATGCCACTTAGACCATTTTAACTTTTATCAACTTGTATACCACTTTAAAAGAGATATTCCAACATGTCCTGGACCACTGGGCCTCTAGAAACTTCACCCAACGTGGCAGGGTCCTGAAGTTTATCTCCTATTTTCCGGCATATGTATGCCTTAGTAAGCCTTGGTACATTCTGCTTATCTGTTCCAAGTCAATATAATGGATCAGTATGATGGTCTTTAGGTTATCAGAATGATCAAAGTCCCTCTAAACCATATTATGACAGTAAGGGGTTTGACATAGTCCTGGAATAAAGATGAGCTACACCTGGTGGTGCCAGGTACATACAAATTGCTTCTGTTTTCTCTTATATAAGTAAAAAAACCTAGCATTTAACAGGTTAATTACTAACTGCATATCAGGTGCCAAAGACTGTGCTAGATTTTTTCAGCTAAGAAAATATATTTGAAAATGTAACTTTCTTTAGCGTTACCATTTTATTCTCTAAGAACCAATGACTTTTGTCTTAGCCAAAAAGGCAAGTTAAATGAGTATATGTTAAGAATCACCAGCCCTGGGGCACCTGGGTGGCTCAGTCGTTAGGTGTCTGCCTTCGGCTCAGGTCACGGTCCCGGGGTCCTGGGATCGAGCCCCCCGTCGGGCTCCCTGCTTGGCGGGAAGCCTGCTTCTCCCTCTCCCGCTCCCCCTGCTTGTGTTCCTGCTCTTGCTCTCTCTCTCTGTCAAATAAATAAATAAAATCTGAAAAAAAAAAAGGATCACCAGCCTTGCATGTCTCAGGCCTTTAACTGTGATATTATGTCTGATATTTACCCCGAGATATAATTTTGCTTTTGGTTTACTTTTTTTGTGTCTGTGGGAACAGTTCCAGATGCTTCCATTTGGCCCTTTCTAGCATAAAAACCCTACCTCCCCTCAAGGAACCAATGCTGGGATTCTGCCAGTTACTGAGCATATCTATTTAAAGTATACATTCTAGGACAGGGAAAATAACCATTGGATGGGTTCTCATCCTCTTGGGCCTACTATTAGACTCAGGCTACACTCGATGAGCTCTACTCTGCTTAGCAGATTAGGGTGGCATTTTGGGTTTCTAGGGATCAACACAAACTCAGAATTACTGTCTAAAAATTCCCAGAAGATCTGGTTGTTTTCCTTTCCCAAGGGCAGTGTCAGTTGGGACAAGGGCCCTGGTTCCCCTGGGGCAGGCTCCAGGGGAAAACTCATAGTATATTCCTGTTCTCATGTTGCAAGTCTCTCTCTCTCACTTGAGGTCTGGGGGTTGGTTCTATCTGGGAGCTAAGTAAGTCTGTGAATCTCTTCTACAATAATTTATTTTTCTGTCCAGCATACCTAGAAGTTTTCTTTCTATGTATGTCACACAGTACCTTAATAGCTGCCTATCATTTGTATTTCTTGGGACCCTATAGTCAATTAGCCATTGCTACAGATCACTGCAGGTCAAAATACTTGATTTTCATTCCATCTCTGTAATAATTGCACCCTCCTATCCCTGCTAATTTAATCCTAACATCTGGCCCCTACAATTTTGGGATCTTATTGTTTTCAATGAGATCAGCAACTCATTTCTACCGCAATATTCTCCACAGCATTTCTGGCCATTAACGTTCTTCAAGGATATTCCTGCCCTTCTCCCAATGTATTTATTAATACTTTCGTGAAGTTAGTGTTCTTTTCTTCCTCCCAAGGGGATGGTTTGGGAGAGGCAGAGCAGGTTGAATATCATAGATCCATTCCAACTTATCCTTTTTTCCTGAGCCTTTAGACTTCTTCTTCTATAGTATTCGAGGGAAGTTCTGACATTTTGACCGCGTTTACCATTAACCATCATTTAATCTAGGCTTCATTTAGCTAACTTAACAGGTTATTAATAGGTGCTAATGCCAAAGTATTAAACATGATATCCTTAACTTATGTCAGTGAATTTGGCCCTACTGAGTTGAATATTCTAGACCTCTTGATCTAAATATATGGCCCTCCTGAGTTGAAATTTCCAGACCTCTTGGTCTAAATATTTATAGAACTCATTCTTCTATATGCTTCCAGGCTTTGGTCAGTATGAATTGGAAGTTCTATTATTTTTAAAATTTTTACATTTTTCTTTAAAATTAAAAAATTGGAATAATTTTGATTTATAGAAAGGTACAAAAGTAGTACAGAGAGTTCTTGTATATTATTCACCTAGTTTCCCCAAATATTTATACCTTACATAATCATGGGGCACTTGTGAAACTAATGTCTTAACATTGGTTTAACTATACTATTAACTCTACTACAGACTTTATTTGGATTTTGCTAGTTTTTCCACTAATAATTGGCAATTCTTCTACCTCATTTTGTGTGCACACTATTTCTTGGGGAAGCAGGTCTTGTAGTGCTCCATCTGGACTATGTTGGGCCTTGAATGAATAAGACACAGAATGTTACGGGCCTAGAATAAATGAGAAGTAGTAGGGGTGAGTTCTGGGAGTATCATTATGAGGAACCCAAAACATCTAATATACAAGGGTGGAAAAAGAAAAAGATAGCTTCAATAAAAATTCACATTTGAAAAAATGTATGATGGGAAACACATGCAGACAAACACATATATCAAAATTCTTTTTTTTAAAGATTTTATTTATTTATTTGACAGAGAGAGAGAGAGATAATGAGAGCAGAAACACAAGCAGAGGGAGTGGGAGAGGGAGAAGCAGGCTTCCCCCCGAGCAGGGAGCCCCATGTGGGGCTCAATGCCAGGACCCCGTGACCATGACCCGAGCCTAAGGCAGACGCTTAACGACTGAGCCACCCAGGTGCCCCAACACATATATCAAAATTCTGAGCACATATCATACCCTGTTGGGTGTGAAAAGCAAAGCAGAAAAAGTCAGTCCTATGGTTAGGCAGCATGACAGCTCTCTGAGGTGATCTCCTTTTCACCTTATTCTCCATGGTTTCTCTACTCTCTAGGAAATGCTCCTTTCCTATTATGCTCTACAGTCACACATGAGGGGCCACTGGGAAGGAAAGGTAAAAGGAATGAATTTATTAAGGATGTAGTGAGAAAAAAATAAATTGAAAACCAGGAAGTAGCTAACAAAGATGAGGGGATAACTATAATCCAGGTTTTGTTCTAAGTACTTTTCACACCATAACCCATTTAATTTTTACAAGGTCCTCTGAGGTAGATATGACTGTTCCAGTTTTACAAAGGGAGAGTGAGGCACCAGGAAGTCACAACTTGCCCAAGGTTGGACAGCTAGTGGGGACAGAACTGGAATTTGAACCTGGGTAGCCTGGCTCTAGAGTCTGCACTTCTGAGATGGGGGTAACGCTGGCCTCATAAAATGAGTTGGGAAGTATATTCTTTTCCTTTACTTTTAGAGACACATTGATTTTATTTTTTCTGTAACTATGTGATAGAAATCACTGTACATTCACATGGACTTGGAGTTTTTTTGAGAGAAAGTTTTTATACAATTTTTAAATTATATATATATATATATTTTTTTTTTTTACTGGATATAAGGATATTCAGATTTTGTATTTCTTCTTGAGTCAGTGTTGATAGTTTGTGTTTTTCAAGTAATTTGTCTATTTCATCTAAATTGCAAAATTTATTGATATAAAGTTGTTCATGTTATTCCCTTATTATCTTTTAGTGTCTGGGGAATATGTAGTGATATTCCTATTTCATTTCTTTTTTTTTTTTTTAAAGATTTTATTTATTTATTTGAGAGAGAGAGAATGAGAGAGAACACATGAGAGGGGGGAGGGTCAGAGGGAGAAGCAGACTCCCTGCCGAGCAGGGAGCCCGATGCGGGACTCGATCCAGGGACTCCAGGATCATGACCTGAGCCGAAGGCAGTCGCTTAACCAGCTGAGCCACCCAGGCGCCCTCCTATTTCATTTCTGACACTGGTCAATTGTGTCTTTTTTTCCTCTCTCATTTTTCTTGATCAAGCTACTGACCAATTTTTTAAAAATGTTTTTGAAGATTTTTAATCTTTCGATTTAATTGATTTTTATTGTTCTGTTTTTTATTTTATTTATTTTTTCTTATCTTTATTTTCTTCTTTCTGCTTTTATTGGGTTTAATTGATCTTGAACATTTTTGCTTCTCAAACTTAAAATGGAAGTCTAAATTATTGATTTGAGACATTTCTTCTTTTTGTAGAATAAACATTTAAAGCTAGAACTTTCCTTTTCTTTCCACTTTTTGAGATATAATTGACAACACTGTAATATATTTGTTGATATATATATAAATTACGAAAGGATTCCCACCACTGAATTAATTACCATATCTATTACCTAACATATTTACCAATTTTTTTGTGAGAATACATAGGTTCTATTCTCTTAGCAAATTTCAGTTACACAATGCAGTATTATCAATTATAGTCACCATGTTATACATTAGATTGTCACTTACCCATCTTATAAATGAAAGTATGTACCTTTCAAACAGCCTCTCAATTCTCTCCATTCCCCAGTTCTGGCAACTGTCATTCTACTCTCTGTATCTATGAGTTCAACTTCTTCTTTTTTTATATTCTATATAGAGGTGATATAATGCAGTATTTGTTTTTCTTTGTCTGGCTTATTTCACTTAGCATAATGCTCTCTAGGTTTATCCATGTTGTTGCAAATGGCAGGATTTCCATCTTTTTAAAGGCTGAATAATATCCCGTTGTGTGTGTGCGTGTGTGTGTGTGTGTGTGTGTGTGTGTATCATATTTTCTTTATCCATTCATCCATTGACAGACACTCAGGATGTTTCCATACCTTGGCTATTGTGAATAATGCTGAAATGAACATGGGAGTATATCTTTCAGAAAAAATTATTTCCTTTGTATATATATCCAGACGTGGGATTGCTAAATCATGTTAGTTCTATTTTTAATTTTTTTCAGGAGCCTCCATACTGTTTTCCACAGAGGCTCTACCAGTGATAGCTGTGGTGGGTGATAGCTGTGGTGAGTGCTCGTGCACCTTTTAAGAACTGCTTCTTTGGGGGCACCTGAGTGGCTCAGTCGGTTAAGCGTCTGCCTTTGGCTCAGGTCATGATCCCAGGGTCCTGGAATTGAGATTGAGCCCTGCTTCGGCCTCCCTGTTCAGCAGGGTGTCTGCTTCTCCCTCTCCTTCCGTTGCTCCCCCTGTTTGTCCTCTCTCTTTCTCTCTCTCTCTCTGTCAAATAAAGAAAATCTTAAAAAAAAAAAGAACTGCTTCTTTGTTTGCCTTAGTCTCATGAATCTTATGGGTGCATGCCCCATTGGCCCTCAAGAGCCAGGTGCCTTGGAATCCTATCCCTTGGATGGGAGTCTTAGAGTTAGGGTGCTAGATACATGACCCAAACTCCTCACTTCTCAGGGAGAAGCTGGAAGCTGGGTGTTCCTTCCTGATTGTTTGGTGCTGTGCTGGGGTGGGGTTTGTGGCAAGAATGTGTCTCAGCTTTTCTTACCCATCTTGATGTTGGTACGCTCTCATTTGCCCAATGTGCAGGAATCAATCAGTAGTTTCTGGATTTCTTTCAGAGGGAATTTCTCTTGAGTGTAGCTGTACATTTGGTGCATTTATGGGAGGAGGGAAGTTCGGGAGCCTCTTGTGTTGCCATCTTGGTCTTTCCACCTCTTTCAGTTTCTTTCTAAGTACCATTTTAAGCCCATAAATTTTGATATCTTGTGTTTTTATTCTCATTCAGTTCAAAATATTTTCTAATGTCTCTTGTAATTCTTCTTTGACCTATGGGTCATTTAGATGTAACAAGGAGAATAAACTAATGCTGACGTCAAAGAATTGTGAAGAAGTAAATGGACCATTATAGAAGTGAGGTGTTTAGGGACAGTGCCTGACACGTACTAATTGTTAAGCATCAGCTTTTGTTTTCACCTCCAAATTTACCTTTGGGTTTTCTCATTCTGCTTTAAGGAGGAATCTAAATTGTCTCTTACCTTTGCTACTATAAACCCTGCTTACTCTTTCATACTCCTTTGCTACTACCAGTGTGAAATAGGAACACTTTGTGAGCCCAGGCTTTCTTACACTGCTAACATATAATTGGTCTCTTTAATTAACCAGACTCTGTGGATAAGAGGAACCACAATTTGGTTTTTGTTACTTTTGCTTGCTTTAGCAGCCACGTGCCCTTTAAAATTCTGTGGCCAGAACAGAACAAGAAAAGAACACAGGTGTGAGTTTTGTTTGTTTGTTTTTTAACCTTATTGCTTTTTTGATTGTCTTTTTCAAACAGAAAAGCTTACTTTGGCCACCTTGGAATATATTACTCATAACCAGTTTCAAGTTAAAGGCTCTCTTCTTCTCAATGAATTTATTTTATACCTAAAAGAATTTTTTTTAACTAAATGCTGTTTCCAGGGGTTATTCCTTTTCTCTCAACATTTTAAAACATCAAACAGAACTGAATGTGCCTCTTGCCCAAATTAATATATTCCAAGCTAAGATTACATAAAAATGTTAAAACCTCATCTGCACACTAATATGCAAAAAACCATCCTCCATGTTGAATAAAGATGCTAAATGAATAGAACAGATTTCTCTATCCCTAAATGAGGGAATAGGATTTCAGGGAAGGAAGTAGACACTGAAAGGCTCTTTCAGATTTTTAAACACTGAACCACTGTTCCTGTTCATCTACATACAAATGTCTGACCTGGTGATGACATTTTTTGGACTCTTCATACCTAACAGCCAGCCTCTCACATTTTGATATAGGTTTCTATTCTGTACTCCATGGAAAAGTTTTAATTTCTAAAATAGACTTTTCAACAAGAACTTAGTATTAGATTGAACAATTCTGTTGGTATAACTGAGCACAAAAACCTGGTATGTTCCCTCTCAATAGCAGTGGATACTTTAATGCAGTTTATTCCATTTATAAGGAAGTTTTATAACATAATGATGAAATCAGCAATAATTCTGCAGTAAAATAGAACTGTTTAATTCTACTGTCATATATTTTTCATTTGAAGACTTGATCCTCATCAAGATTAATTTATATCCCAAAGACCTAATCTACTCCTTGTAAAAATGTCCTCTTTGATGCCTTTTTTATTAATTAACAATGTTAATTAGTTGAATAACTTTTTTTTAAATTTACAAAGCTAAGGGGCAGATTGTCATCAAGTCATTGGCAGCAAACATACTCTCACTATGCCTATCCTCCTGTCTCCATTATTATTGTTTTTGTTCAATTTGTAAAAATGTGACTGAGCCAGCAAAAAGTGCCACCCACTAATAATTAGGCAAAATGAGCTGCCAAAGTATACTGGGAAAGAAAAGTATCTTTCCAGTGAGCAAGACTTGACTTCATAGAATTTTTGTTTGAAAAATGACCATACATGATATTTGGTCCTAAAGATAACTGGAGATTTTGCAATTTTTTCTATATTCTTACAGGTAAACACTAAAATTTTGATTTGATTTGATTTCTGCTTCATCACTTTGACAGTTGCAAGACCAAGAAAATTACAAGCTGTAGTTTGCCACATTCTCTAGGGCATATCTGAGAAAAAATCTTTAAATACTTCAGTTAATCAACATAACATGAAATATGATCTAAGAACTCTTGGGGACCCCAAACTCTTTCCAGGTATCTAAGAGATCAAAACCATTTTCATCATAACAGTGACATGTTAATTATTTATAAACTGTTTTTGTAATAATGGCAAGACATAAATTGTCTATAAATGATTTTCATAATAGTGAGATATTAATTATGCTTTGCTTACTCTCATTCTGTTACAAGTGTCCAGTAAAGTTTTCCAAAAGCTACATGATGTATCATATCACAGTAGACTGAATGTAGAAACAGGTATGAAAATCTAGCCCTCATTTATAAGGGCCTGACATTAGAGACTTATAGAAATGTAAAGTACTATCATCTTCCTCATTAATTTTTTAGGGAAAATTTTCATAAACATGTTAATATGTAATAGATTTATTATTTTTAAAATGAATTAATAAATATTTAAAAATTTTCAGTTTAATTTCTAATGTGGTAAATATCAGTAGACATCATGGACACAAAAGAAGCTCTTTGAAGTCCTCAATAATTTTAAGCATGTAAAAGGATCTTGAGACAAGAGTTTGAGAACCGCTAATTAATCCAATTGCAAAGAAGACTTCCTACTGTCATCATTCTATCCTGAGAACTGTGCACTTGAATTTTTACCTAACATGCTTACTCATTTTTAATGACCTCAACTCTATTTCCAGTTTATGTAGCCTATGCCTCCTTCCTGCTGCCCCCTCCCCCTCTACAGTTGTAGATTCACTGCTAAATCAATTACCTTGGATCCTGAATTTTAGAGTCCTGAATACCTGCAGCAATTTGGTGACTTCAGAGGCAAAATTCCTTGGTAAGGTATGAGGAGATAAGAGTACAAAGAGTGCTCTTCAAAGAACTGAGGTTTTATAACTGGTAACATTTCTCCCATACCTCCTATATTCATGTAACCGAATGCAACAAGAACTTACCAGAGCTAGAACCTTACCATCTATGGATGGTCTATAACATGTCAGACATTCTATTAGCTACTTTGTCTTTTGTTTGTAATCCTTACAGTTTGGAGCTATGCAGAACTGACTAATCTCAGGGGTGAGGACACCTAGATTTGGAAATGATTTGTTAAAGACAATGCAGCTAGTTTGTAGAATCAGGATTCCCAGCCCAGTCTCATTAGCTCACAGGCCAGGTAAGCAAAAGGTGGCTTTCAATCCTTTTTGTGATATTTCTTCCTTAGATTTTACATTGAGGGAGGTCTGGACCATAATAGACATTTAATAAATAGATTTTTCTAGACTGGAGGCATAAATTTGACCCGACCTAAAGAGTTAAGTTCTGCTTAGTAGATTAGGAATCTTTCTCTTTTCTTTCTGATCAGAATCAGAAATTCTAACTGTTCCTCTGCTCATAAAAGCATTGTAATCAGAGATCTTTTAGCATGGAGAATCACTGACTTTTTGAGGGCTGAAAAAATTAATGAGTAATGACAGGACTGTTTCTTCCAGAATGTAAATTGGAGTTAGTCTAAGAGGAACTTGAAAAATAAATTGCCACTGGGATCTGAAGAGCTATTAGAAATAAAGACCAATCTCAAGTAGGATTTTTTACATAAGATGAAATATATATCTTGAAATATTTCCCCACACCCTCTCCTGCAAAGAAATTCTATCTTGCTTTCACTGTTTAGAACAATTTGGTTGGTTCAGTTCTGCTTTACCAGTTGGCTTAAAGTACATAAAGAGTTTCATGTCATTAACTTTCATCTCTATTTGCCATTATAACTTGAAATCTTAAAAAGTAATGGTTATCCTTCAAGAAAGTCCTTTGACTTTCCTACATCTGAAAGATCACAAGGAAGAGAATGAATAATTCACACAAATCCAAACTGATATATTTTAACTATTTACTCATTTTATTTTGAATAGGAAAAGACTTCAGTTAAAACCAGTTACATCAATAGTAGCAGGTGAGTAACACCAGCCATGTTGCTCTTAAAGAGTTTAGACTGATTCAAAGTAAAAATTATTAAGAAAAGGGCATGTACTGAATGGAGCACTAGGTGTTATACGCAAACAATGAATCACGGAACACTACATCAAAAACTAATGTTGTAATGTATGGTGATTAACATAACATAATAAAATAAAATTCACTTCGTGAAAAAAAAAGATGGCATGTGAAAATAAGTTAAGAGAAATCTAAATAATTAAGAAAATAGCTTTTAACAGTATTGCTCTGATTTAATATCAATTCCTTATATATCTCCTTATTCAGAAATATTTTTATAGCTTTTATAATTATGAAAAATAAGACAATGAGTATCTATTTTCTCTGACTTCATCTTTAATTCGTTGCACATACTTTATGACGTGCATCACATTTAACCTCCTGTACACATTTCTCCTCTCCCTCACTACAGGGCAAGCTTGTAAGGCCAGAGAACCTACTGTTCATCTTTACATCCCTCACTAAAAGCAGTACAGTGCTTTGCATATTGTATATGTCCAATAAATATTCATATGAATAAATTATTACTCACCACACATGCTAATGTTTCTCTCACACTTTTAATTTTAATTCTATATTGATTTCTTTAGAGAAACCTAGACTCTAGAGTCCCAAATTTAATTGAGTCTTCCTTAGATTTCGTTTACTTGTATTCTTTAAATAAGTGTTAACATAAAATGCAGGAATCTCCTAAACAATAATTAAAATTAATATTATTAGAATTGTCTCAGCCAGTTACTTTTACTAGAATAAAAGTTCTGTTCTTTGATCCCACCCTGGAGATTGCATCTCCTCTGTCATATCTTTGAAGGTGGTCTAGAATCACAAGGGAGTGAAAGTGAACAGGTAATTTCAGACAAATCCAGTACTCTTTGTCATTTGGACACAGGGTTAAAAGATAAACACATCTTAACTTTTAGGATGAAATAAAATATAACTAAAACTGGGCAGAAAGTAAACACAGTATTCATGTCAGGAAAGACCTATTTCCTTAATAAAAACTAATGAGGCTATGTATTCCATGGATTACTTTTTTTTTTAATGGGAAAATTTCCCAGAACTAATTTGCCATATGTTGTATTGTCACGAGAGTAAGGTATCCCCACAATGCAGCCAACCTGAGTAAGCTACTGATTTTTATTCTCAGGAAATGTGACCTACTATAAAAGTGCTTGTGTTGTCAAGAAGAGTGATAGGACGGTGGCAAAGAAAAGTAGTTTTCCTCATGAGAAGAGAAAGTTGGAGAATGAAGTCTTGTCTGTTTTTTTTTTTCAGGAGAAACATGGAGACAGATGACCAGCAGCCTGAGCACCATGATCAAAGAGCAAGGTCACAGGAGAACGAGACAGATTGAGTTTGAATCCCAGCTGTGCCATTTTAGCCCTGGACAAATCAATTAACCCCTTTCCTCCTTATCTGTAAAATAGTCATAATGATGCTTTCATGGATTGTTCTGAGAATGATAAAAGACCATGTTTTTAAAAAGCATGGTACATAATAAACATTCACAAATGTTAACGAAGGAAAAAACAAAGTTGTTCTTTCTACAGAAACATTCTTAACAGCAGGGAATGGTATTTCATCACGCTATTTTAGCTCAGTGGAAATATCTCTTAAGAGCCTGCTACTGTCATCAAAAAGTACTCTACTCTAAGTAACCTTCTATGTTCTATTACTTTTTTGAAGATGAATTAACTCGTCAGATAACAAATATCATGCAGTGTAAAATCATACATCTGTATTCTTTTTTTTCTTTTAAAGATTTATTTATTTATTTATTTGAGAGAGAGAGAGAGAGAGAGAGAGAGGACAGTGAGCAAGAACTCGAGTAGGGGGAGAGGGTCAGAGGGAAAAGGAGAAGAAGCAGGCTCCCCGTTGAGTAGGGAGTCCGATGCGGGGCTTGATCCCAGGACACTAGGACCCTGGGATCATGACCTGAGCCCAAGGCAGACGCTTAACCCATTGAGTGACCCAGGTGCCCCCATAAGTGTGTATTCTTGATTTTAAATCTTGTAAAATATGTCATATGCATCAAAAGCACCAGTGCTTTATTATCCCCTCAGGGAATTGATAAAATCCATTTTCAGAAGCTAAAAAGTAAGAAAAGTTCAGTCCTGAAATTTGTTTTATTTACCAAAATGCAACACCTTGGGAGCCTGAAACAATCAGCAAATCGTACCCATTTCCTTACTGGGAAAAGAAAGAGTGAATTGCCACCTGAGTGTGGATAGTGGGTAGTACAGGGTTTTGTCTAGAAGAATTAGTTATTCTGATGAATACAATTCCTAGCCTGGTTTCCTTTGTGAAGGTTCAGGGTAAGGGCTGGAGCCTGAATTTTACCACTTATCCCTTTCTCCTCGAGTTATAACTAAAAAAGAATAATCACAGACAATGACTCAAACAGGGATCAAGACACCAACATTATTACTGAAAAAGGGCTATGTCAGGGATAGACATACAGTCTTTAATACTTAAGAATAACTGAAACCTATTACTGCCTGATCCTCCTATTAGTTGGTAAGTATTGCCAAGTGTCTGAAGAGGTTCCTTGGGAACTAGAGGTCTCAGGGCCAAATACACTGTGTTCTCATGTTCTCCCACATGAGTATATTTACAGATGAAATCAGCTTGAAATGAACAGTAAGAACAGCCTTAAAGGGGAGATGAAGTCATAGCCCAGCAGTTTTATCTCTTTGCTTTGGTGATGGGGTATGTTATATGCTCACTGTGTGCAAATGTCTCTGGGCTCTAAAAGGAAATATATTTTTTTCAGGATAAGCATAGGCAGAAAAAGGAGTAGAAAAAGAAAAATTTCTCATATACCCCCCCACCCCAATACGATGATACTTTTCTGTGTATCATTTAGTTTTTCCAAATCTATAAAAATATTGAAAAAATATTTTATTCTGATCTTTCTACTTAAGAATCATAATATAAATATTTTTAATGTTATATAATAACCTTTGTAAACATATTTAATGATAGTGTAGTGTATAATATTTCACCAAATGGATTCAGCATAAATTATTTAACTAGTCACCGTATGGTTATTTTCAGTTATTAAATTTGTTTCCAGATTTCCCTTTGGTAATATAAATAATGCTGATCTATCATTCTGCATAAAACCATTGCTAGATTTTTTACATTAAGATAGATTCTCAAGAATTGAATTTTAGGGTCCAAGTTATATTTAGAGTCTAGGGTTTAGTCTCACATGACATTTTCAGTAGGGGGCAAAGGACTACTTTCTCCTAATAAAAACCCAATCAGATCTCTAAAATCTGGTGCCTGAAGGTTGTCCCGAGAGGCTTTATTTTAGGAATGGCAGCAGGACGTACGAGACCTGTATATGGGAATTGCATTCTGTCACTGATAATAACCACTTAGCAGCACTGTTTCAAGGAGAAAATGCTGACCTTTGCCACTCTTCTGATGCACGAGGGTTTAATAGAAAATAAGATATTTTTAACTTCATAAATTCTTTAAGTAGAAAAAGAGAAACTAGCATTTCTTGAGTGCCTACCTGGCTCCAAGCACAGTGTTTCCATTTTCATATTCATTATTGTTGGAGTTACATAGTAGGGTTTGTCTCCTCAATTGTACCCCTCATCTTTTTTCCCCTCCATGGTTCTGGTCAATAGAATATGGCATCAAAGATCTGAGTGTAACAGGGCTCAAGATTTCAGCTATGTTATGGTGAAGCTGGATTAAAAGGTGTGAAACACCTCCAATTTCCTCTAAACCTAAACTTTGGAATCCCTAGGTCTGTCATTTATTTACTTGCTTATACGTGAGAAGCTGGAGTTGAGAAAGCAGGCCCTCTTGGTCTGCTTATTATGGAAAGATTAAAAACACAGGTGCCCACTGTATAAGAGAGCAGAAGGACCCCGGAGGACAAGAGGCAGTCTCCTGTCCACATGGCAATGTAGTGTCTTGCCTTTTGGTTACAATTGGCCAATGGAGAACTGCCTTCCTGTAAACCAATCAGATCACCCACTCCTCCTGTCCTGAAGAGGGAGGGGTATAAAAAACATGTGCCCTTGTGGAAACATGACAAAGGGGATAGGATCTGGATCCCTTATTTTCCCAAATTATCACAAATAGTCTTCAAAAGAATATTGTAAAGATTAGAATCCTGTTTGTAGGTAAGGAGCCTGAAGTTCAGATATGTTAAGCAATTCCTAAGTTCACATAGCTAGGTGGCAAGTGAGCCAACATTCAAACCCAGATGTGCCAGACCCCAAGGCCCATGTTCTTTTCATTGTGCTGATGAGCACTATTGCCTTCATGAGCTTCACCAACCACCTCTCCATTCTTCTTTTTTTTTTTTTTAAAGATTTTATTTATTTACTTGAGAGAGAGAGAGCAGATGAGAGGGGGGAGGGTCAGAGGGAGAAGCAGACTCCCCGCTGAGCAGGGAGCCCGATGCGGGACTCGATCCTGGGACTCCAGGATCATGACCTGAGCCGAAGGCAGTCGCCCAACCAACTGAGCCACCCAGGTGCCCCCATTCTTATTTTAATAGAGAATTTTTAGAGACATGATATCTTGTAGTGTAGGAGTTAACTCTCATGGTGGGAATTTCAGGCATCTTTGTAGTCCAGAGGGATTGAGGTTTGGGGCAGTTTGGCCTTTGACATTTCTCAAATGATGAATCACTCTGTAACTTTTGGAACAGCCATAGCAACCACTACTCTATGTAAGACTTCTCCCCTATCAAGAGAGGTCTCTCGTCTTTTGGACCCAAACTGTAAGACCCTGATTCCTCTTTCGCCTGGGCCATTTGCCAGGATTGTTTACATCTAATATGTGAGGGGATGAGATACACTCTCCTCGGGACAAAGAGCAGGCTTGCTCACTGCTTTCTGTAAAAGCAGTGTGTTCCCTGAACGAAGTCTTTCTCAGGTATAACACAAGCCCACTGTATGCACAGCATCCATTTGAGCCCACTGTATCTTTAAGATTGTGTGATACTGATATAAAATAAAAATAGACGTATATATCAATGTAGTAGAATTGAGAGTCCAGAAATAAACTCACACATTTATGGTCAGTTGGTTTTCAGTGAAGGTGCTACAACAATTCAATAGGAAAGGAGTAGTCTTTTAAACAAGTGGGGCTGGGATGGCTAGATATCCACATGCCGTAGAGTGAAGTTGGACTCCTACTTACACCATATGCAAAAATGAACTCAGAATGGATCAAAGTCCTAAATGTAAGAGCTAAGTTACATATATAACTCTTAGAAGAAACTTCAGGTATAAATCTCTGTGAGTTTGGATTAGGAAATGGTCCCTTAGATATTTAGATATAATACCCAAAACAGAGGGAACACAAGAAAAAAATAAATTTAACTTCATAAAAATGAAAAAGTTTGGTGTTTATCAAGAAGATGAACAGGCATGCCATGGACCCTGTCCTTGGTGTGAGGTGCTGGAGGATGCCTCCTTAAGTCAGAGCTTGGAATAGACTTCCTGATAGCAAAGTGAGTTCAATGGCTGAGATGATGTACCCTGCCTGGGGACCTCATAACCCAACTCAGACTACTCCTCTCTGTAAAAAAAAATGAGTAAATAAATAAGAAAGAAAGAAGAAAATGAATAGGCAATATAGAGAATGGGAGAAAGTATTTGAAAAAGGTATATCTGATAAGGGTCTAGTATCTGGAATATATAAAGAACTCTTACAACTCAACAATGAAATGGCAAATAACCTTATTAAAAAATGGGCAAAGATATTTCTCTAAGAAGATATACAAGTGGCCTGTAAGCACATAAAAAATGCACATTATTAGTCATCAGGGCAATGCAAATAAAGTCAGAGATAACACTTCACATCCACTTTAATAGCTAGAACAAAAAAGGTAGTAACGAGTGTTGACAAGGATGTAGAGAAATCAGAACACTCACACATTGCTAGTGGGAATGTAAAATGATGCAGCGACTTTGTAACAGTTCTCAAAAGGTTAAAGAGTTACCATATAATCTTGGGTGCCTGGGTGGCTCAGTTGGTTGGGCGACTGCCTTCGGCTCAGGTCATGATCCTGGAGTCCCAGGATCGAGTCCCGCATCGGACTCCCTGCTCAGCAGGGAGTCTGCTTCTCCCTCTGACTCTCCCCCCTCTCATGTGCTCTCTCTCTCTCATTCTCTCTCTCAAATAAATAAATAAATAAAATCTTTAAAAAAAAAAGAGTTACCATCTAATCTCATAATTCCGCTCTTAGATATACACTTCCAAATAATGAAAACATATATAAATGCAAACACTTATACATAAATGTTCATAGCAGCATTAATCATAGTAGTGCAAAAGTGGAGACAACCTAAAAGTTTATCAACTGATGAAAGGATAACAAAATGTGATATATTCATACAACAGAATCTTTTTTGGCCATACAAAGATATGAAGTTCTGATACATACTATAACATGGATAAACCTTGAAAATATTATGCCTAGTGAAAAGAAGTCAGATACAAAAGGACACATATCCTAGGATTCCATTTATATGAAATGCTTACTATAGGCAAATCCTTAGAAACAGGAGTAAGTTAGGAGCTGCCGGGGGTAATGGGGCAGCAACTCTTAATGAGTATGGAGTTTCTTTTTGGGCTGATGAAAATGTTCTGGAATTACATAATGGTGATGGCTGCATAACTGTGAATTTACTAAAAATCACAGAATTGTACAATCTAAAAGGATGAATTTTTTGGTATGTGAATTTTATCTCTATTGAAAAACAACAACAACAGCAACAATAAAAACACTGCTAAGCCATAGTCTAGAAACAGATGAGTTGGATAAATGGCAATTACCTGACAAGACTTTTATTCTTTCCCCCTAGGAAAGGAATTTTGAAGGAGAGCTGGAAAATGGTTTTATAAAAAAACTAGTAAGTTCGGTAATCTCTGATTAGGTAAGATATAATCATAGATACCTAGAAAAAATATAAATTATCTGAAATGACCCAAGAGGAGGTAGACATGTTTGTACTGATTATTGTGTAGGAAATCCAAAAGGTTTTTTAGAGATAACCATAAAAAGTCACCAGGTCCAGATTGTTTTATACCTGAATTCAATCTAACTTTCAAAGTTAGATAGTTATTAATAGTTATTAACTATTTCAGACCACAGGTTTTTTTTAATTTTTATTTTTTTATTAACATATAATGTATTATTTGTTTCAGGGGTACAGATCTGTGATTCATCAGTCTTACACAATTCACAGCGCTCACCATAGCACATACCCTCCCCAATGTCTATCACCCAGCCACCCCATCCCTCCCACCCCCCTTCACTCCAGCAACCCTCAGTTTGTTTCCTGAGATTAAGAGTCTCTTATGGTTTGTCTCCCTCTCTGGTTTTGTCTTGTTGCATTTTTTTCCTCCCTTCCCCTATGATCCTCTGCCTTGTTTCTCAAATTCCACATATCAGTGAGATCATATGATATTTGTCTTTCTCTGATTGACTTACTTCGCTTAACATAATACCCTCTAGTTCCATCCACGTCATCGCAAATGGCAAGATTTCATTTTTGATGGCTGCACAATATTCCATTATATATATATATATATATATATATATATATATATATATATATCACATCTTAATGAATGTGTATATATATGCACAACAGATGAATGAATGTCCACCTGTTGATGGACATCTGGGCTCTTTCCATAGTTTGGCTATTATGGACATTGCTGCTATAAACATTGGGGTGCAGGTGCCCCTTTGGATCATTACATTTTTATCTTTGGGGTAAATACCCAGGAGTGCAATTGCTAATTTGTAGGGTAGCTCTATTTTCAACTTTCTGAGGAACCTCCATACGGTTTTCCAGAGTGGCTGCACCAGCTTGCATTCCCACCAACAGTGTAGGAGGGTTCCCCTTTCTCTGCATCCTTGCCAATATCTGTCGTTTCCTGACTTGTTAATTTTAGCCATTCTGACTGGTGTGAGGTGGTATCTCATTGAGGCTTTGTTTTGTATTTCCCTGATGCCGAGTGATGTTGAGCAGTTTTTCATGTGTCTGTTGGCCATTTGGATGTCTTCTTTGCAGAAATGTCAGACCACAGAGTTTTAAAAACTGGCTCATGTGTGTATGCAAAATAGCCACAATTTGTTTTTCAAAGACAACCTTGATACTGAATACTAGTAAGAATAATTCAAACAAAAATATACATGAATACAGTTATGAACATTATAACATAGTAGTATATTAGATTCAGCAATGTATTAAAGATTAATAAACTATGACCAAGTGATTTTTTTTTTTTGTTTTCAGGGGTTAAGATAGTTTAACATTATGAAATCTATTAATATAAATCATTACTTTAGCAGATTAAAGAAGAAACACCATGCAATTATATTAATTGATGTTTTTCTTTTTTTGGTATTGCTGGCATATTTGGAGGGTATATTTTAGGTCAATTCTCATCCCAGTTTGCAGACAGCTTCTGGGGTACTCAGAGAATTTTCCAGTCCATAAACTTGTATAGAGAAGAGCAAGGAAAGGAAGAGTATGGAGAATCTTTCATAGTTCCTCTAGAAAATCAGGTTGCAAAGGCCAGCTAAATCAAGTTCGAATTGGTTCAAATCAAGCTCATTATCTAGTACAGAATCATTATATGATATATGATGATTAAGATTGCTCTAATGACTAATGGAATAGATTTTGTGTCTTATTAAAATGCAAATTATCTTGGCAGGGGTAATATATTCAGCTTCATTTGCCAATTACAAGAGAGGAGACTGTTAGGGAAGTGGAGAGGAGGAAAAATATATTGGATACTCAAGATGGGGAGAAAAGTGTGCCATCAAGAAGGCAAAAGTACTTCAGGAGATCAATTTTACTGATCTCATACTTTGGCTTGGTTGAGTCCTGAAAGTGTATGCTCTAATCACAGAGACATCAATGAGAAAGGGAAGGGTAGATTCAGAGGATGGGCAGACAGGAGAGGAGATTAGCATTCAAGAAGTGTCTTCCATGGTCCCGGCTTTTGACAGGCATTTTAATAATAGCAAGCACTATGACTGTTCACAATTTGTAGATGAGGAGACTGAATTTCAGGGAGGTTATCATGCACAAGGTGACCCAGCTCTTAAAATGCTAAGCCAAATTTTAATTCCAAATTGGTCTCTAAAGTCAGTACTGTTTCCATTGGAATAATTAAGGGAAAGAATAGTCAATGAAATAATTTTCTTCAATAATGAGAATATGAGATGAGTATTACATAAGCATATTACACAAAGCATACAAATATTTCCTTAACTAATTTACTAAAACTTTAGTGAAATTCAGAAGCAGAAAAATGTACTTTTTGTCAAACACAAAGAAAAAAATAGCCAGTAGAGATTATTTTATTTCTCTAATATATAAATTTCATTCAGCATTGAACCAGGCCAACCATCTGTCTCTCTTTGATAGCCAAGGTTTTACAAAGTTAGTTTCTGGATATATATTCTCTCTCTTTCTTTCTCTCTCTGAGTTTTGTGTGAATATAGAGGACCCAGATATATCCTCTCCAATATATCATTTAACAAATCATGATTTTAATATTTAACTGGCTGATAAAAACTACATGGTTTGCATTTAAAAAAATTATAAATCCCTTCCTCAGGAAAACTGACCTGGAAGTCCTTGAGGTGATTACTTATACGAGAGTTTTCAGGCTGGGTTTGCAGTCTACTTTAAAGCAGAATAAAAAATAAACTAGTGAGTTTTTCTTAGAATTGTTTAGCTTAAATGTCTAGGTGGTTTATTTTTCTCATATATTTAATTAGTCTATATTGATCAGAAAATAAAATATATAATATTTTTAAAAGATTTTATTTATTTATTTGACAGAGAGAGAGAGATACTGTGAGAGCACAAGCAGAGGGAGTGGCAAGCAGAAGGAGAGAGAGAAGCAGGCTCCCAGCTGAGCAGGGAGTCCAATGCAGGGCTTGAACCCAGGACCCTGGGATCATGATCCGAGCCGAAGGCAGACGCTTAACGAACTAAGCCACCCAGGTGCCCCAAAATATGTAATATTGAATAGGTAATATATATATAATATATTTATTTTTCTTGTTCTTCAGGTCTTTATCTAGAAAGTAGTGAAGCCCTTTGTCAGTGAAAAGTTGCAAGCGTTTTTCCCTTTGTTTTTGTTTTTTGTTTTTTTGTTTTTTGTTTTTGTTTTTGTTTCCCTTTGTTTTTGTTCCCTTTTCTCTTTGTTTTTTTCCATTGACTGCATTTTTTGGTCACAATTAAAACTTTGGATAATGTAAGGGGTGTCTGTCTGGCTCAGTCTGTAGAGGATGGGACTCAACCTCAGGGTTGTGAGTTCAAGCCCCATGCTGGGCAATAGAGTTTACTTAAAAAATTTGGATAATGTCAAACTTGTCAATTTTCTTTTTTTTTTTATTGTTTCTGGATTTTGAGTTAGTGTTAGAAAACTTCTCCACTCGTAGGATATATGGAAATTCTTCTGATCTTGCACTTGTCTTCTCCCCAAAATTGTAGAGTTTCATTTTTTTTTACATTAAGATGTTTGATCTATTTTGAGTTTATCTTTGTGGACTCAGTTTTTATTTTTCCATATTTAGAAAGTGCAGTCAGTTCTACTGTAGCACTTGTTTTGAAGACACAAGTTGTTCCAATGTAGTTGATATATTAGGGAACAGTTTAAACATAACACTAATTTTTGCTTTTGCTAATGAACAATTCTGTCTGCGGGAAATACTACATGCACACAGAAAATTACTCACCTGATAGGAGCTACTAAATATTAAGGAGTCCACAATATGCACACACACACACACACACACACACACACACACACACACACACACACCCTTCAACTATCTACCATCTACCTCAGTTCAACACATGTTTTGCTACAAAGTTGTGTTTTGCTATTACTTCACACATTTGAAAACTTCCTATGTTAAAAAAAAAACCCCACTCATTCCACATCCCAAACATGTCTAAGCATCCTGGTTCCAAAATGCCAAGCAGTATGTAGAAGAAGAAAAGTACAAAACCTGAAATAAAGATTTTCAAACAAATGAGAAAGTATGTGATTCCTTTCAAGCAAAAGGTATGAAGGAATTTACATTGCAGACAATCAGAGACTCCACAAATAAAAAAGAAACATCTCTGGCTGGAACAACCTCAAGTGCTGTGAGGTCAATAAGAACAACATTTTAAAAAAGTGGAAACAATGGAAAGACTATGGAATATGGATTGAAGACTAAACTGTGTTGCCAACAACTTTTCTCACAATCAAAGAGAAAAGCATAACCTATATATAAGGTCTTAAATAGACATTGCCAAATTCTGCAGAATTGACTTCTTTTTATTTAGGACTGTTGGTTTGGTGATTTGAAACATTGCTACAGTTTCAAAGTCTTCAGCTGTCTGGCAAAGCCAAGAGTACAAAAAAGAAAGCCACAAAAGAATTTTCAGCAATGAAACAGATATTAATTGAAGTAAGCTATACAATGTGTCACGCTGCAGTTTTGATGAAACAAGTCCCTATTAAAAATACATGCCCATCTCAAAGGCAGAAAAACAGGCTATTTAAGTATTTAAGGCTGTGAAACTGTGATAATCCTCTTTCTACTACTTCATAGTGAGTTACAGGCTGCACCCCTTCCTAAGTGCACTTCTACAAGTGAACTGCAGGTCATTTCCAAGGATGAGTGCCATTTTTACTATAGTATTTATATATTTCTTAACCATTAAGCATGTATAAAATTGTGCTATACTTTTTAAAAATTTTATTATGTTATGTTAATCACCATACATTACATCATTAGTTTTTGATGTGGTGTTCCATGATTCATTGTTTGCATATAACACCCAGTGCTCCATTCAGTGCTGTACTTTTTAAAATTAAATTCCTGTCTTTTTTATGTCACTGATGAAGTTTTTTTTTAAGATTATTTATTTATTGATTGATCTGAGAGAGAGCACGGGCACATGAGTGGGGGAGGGGCAGAGGGAGAGGGAGAAGCAGACTCCCCGCTGAGAGGGAGCCCAATGCGGGGCTAGATCCCAAGACCCTGAGATCATGACCTGAGCTGAAGTCAGATGTTTAACTGACTGAGCCACCTAGGCGCCCTTTGAAATGTTGCTTTTATCTTTAAATTTCTATATGTACCTTTTATATTTCTGGACATTTCAATTTTTTACAAGATATTTATTTATTTGAGAGAGAGAGAGAGCAGAATGAGAGAGAGAGAGAGCACAAGCTGAGGGGAGGAGCAGAGGGAGAAGAAGACTCCCGCCAAGCAGGGAGCCCAACCTTGGGCTGGATCCAGGACCCCGGGGACCATAACCTGAGCTGAAGGTAGACGCTCAATTGACTGAGCCACCCAGGCCCCCCTGCACATTCAATTTTGTTTCATGGTCAGTCTGACTACTCATATGCCAATGCCATGTTATTTTAATTTTTGAAGCTTGATAATTTAATATCTAGTAGAGCTAGATAATGTTCATCCTCCTGCCCACCTGCCCAGCCATAGTTCCTATATTTTAGGGTTTTCCAGTCCTATTTTTGCTTGTTTATTTTTTCTTTTCTTTTTTTTAAAAGACATTATTTATTTATTTGAGAGAGAAAGAGAGAATGAATGGGGGGAAGGGGCAGAGGGAGAAGGAGAAGCAGACTCCCCGCTCAGCAGGGAGCCCAATGTGGGGCTCAATCCCAGGACCCCGAGATCATGACCTGAGCTAAAGGCAGACACTTAACCAACTGAGCCACCTAGGATCCCCCTGCTTTCTTATTTTTTCATATGGACTTTTGAATGAATTTCATGAGCTCTAGCAAGAAAGGTGTTGATAATTTATTTTATTTTATTTTTTTTTTTAAAGATTTTATTTACTTATTTGACAGAGAGAGACACAGCGAGAGAGGGAACACAAGCAGGGGGAGTGGGAGAGGGAGAAGCAGGCTTCCCGCAGAGCAGGGAGCCCGATGCGGGGCTTGATCCCAGGACCCTGGGACCATGATCTGAGCCGAAGGCAGACGCTTAACGACTGAGCCACCCAGGCGCCCCGAAAGGTGTTGATAATTTAAATGGAATTACACTAAATTTAAAAATCAGCACAGACAGAAGTGACATCTTTCTGATACTGAGTCTTCCACTTCATGAAATACCTCCAGAAAATGCCTTCTGTTTACTCAAGTCTGTATTTTCCTATTTCAGAAGTGTTTTGATAATTTTTCTTATAGAGGTTTTTATATTTCTTAAGTATATTTCTACTATTTTATATATTTTGTTGCTATGCTCAATGGGATTTTACTTTCCATTATGTCATTTAAATCATTGCTGTTTTAATAAAGTACATTGATTTCTGTGCAGTAATTATATATTCTGCTACCTTACTAAGATATCTTACTGTTTGTGGTTGTTTTTCCATTGATTTTCTTGGGATTTTCAGGTATACATCATAACATTATATAATTTATATGTTCTTAAGCAAGAGAAACCACTGAGAGAATTTTCCAATTCACATGCCTAAATGTTTTTTCTTTCTTAATGTAATTAAAACTAATACTTCAATACACTGTGAAATAGTAGTGACAGTGTTTATCCTGGTCTCATTCTTGCCTTTTAAAGGAATGGTCCTAGTATTTTCCCATTGTATGAGTTCCCGGCTTTTGGGCTGAGATAGACTGAGGAATTTTCTATCTAGTACCATTTTAATGAGTGTTTTTGTTTTTGTTTTTGTTTTTTTGGAAGGAGAAGAGAATTCCTGGGCCTAACTGAGCATTGTTTGGTGGAACAGGCTGTCAAGAATGTACAGAAGTGACACAGTAAGTAGCAAGCAGGCTTCCTGAGTTTTTAATAAGTAGTTGGGAAAATACTTCTTTGAGGATATGCCTTTAAATCTACCACTGAATTTGTTTCATGTTTCACTATGATGAACTGTGGCAGTTCTGAATAGATTATGGACAAGTTTGTATGTTGGACTGGGGTGGATGGCAGATATATGTGTTTATGAATGAAACTTTGTGATTAATAAATGTGATTAAATCCAGAATCGCATGTCAATTTTTATTTTGCCTTAGGCTCTGCATCCTAAAATTTCATATTGATAGAGATAATACTGGCTTTTTACTTGCAAATTCTATACACACAGCTACCAGATTATTATAAATTAAGGTAAGAGCATAGATTAAAGTAATAAGAGTGTCAAAGGGATAATTAGGGGATAGTTCACAGGGGCTAGTACCCTGTGTTCACTGGGTTTGTCTCTAGTGCTTCGTGGCAGACACTGTGGCACTCGCTAAATATTTGTGCAAAGAAAGAGATGAATTTGGGGGCAAATTTGGAAATAACACTACAGTTGTATTGCATAGTGGTGTAGTGTATACACAGTGTTTTAACACATAGCTTTTGGTGGCAGACTTTGTGGGTTTAATTCCTGGCTATACCACTTACTAAGTCTGTGATTAGGGTCAAATTCTATACATTTTCTGTGCCTTAGCTTTCTCATCTGTAAATACAAGATATTAGTGCCTACTTCATAGTTTGTTGGTAGGTTTAAATCAGTTTATATATATGAGAACTCAAAATATTACCTAGCACATAATAAGTACTCTATAAACATTAGTGTTTTTATTGGATGGCAAGTTCTGCCAGGTTTATGGCTAAATGTTCCTATTTGTGACTACTTTTTAGGGCGACAAGTTTAGAAAACACAGGCGATTTGTTTTCTAAACAAGGAATTAGGATGTTTTTCTTATAGGATATTTTTCTTATAGTTAAGGTTTCTTATTATAATATTCTCAGTTTTTATTATATCAGAGAATGTGTCCTAGGAATTTGAGTTGAATAAGCAACATATTTAAAGAAATGATATGTAAAGTAGTCTGTGATTAATTGTCATGTATAAAACGTAGTGCATAAAACAAAATTAAAAACTAAATCTCAAATAGAATTAAATTTCAATATATTTACAAATTATTTATTTGAAACATTTAATAATACTATATTGAAATGCTGCCCCATTGTACTAAGATAAAATAGATAATTCCTAAAGACAAAATACTTTTTTAAGTGATACATTTTCTGAAAAATGATTCTCACGATTTTTTGTTTAACTTTTCTTCACATGCTATAGTCTAGATCTAGATCTAGAGAAGGTACACTATGGTAAAAAAAAAGGTGAGGTCATGTTATGTCTTTGGGCTTCATTACCTTTTCCTAAAAGTAGAAATTTATATTAGGTAATATCATATTCCACCCAATTCTAAAATTTCATATGAAGGAAATCTTTACCTTTAAAGTAAATGGATACAGAAATGAAATTTATTGATCATTTTAAGGTAGGCTATGTAAGTAAATAATGTGATTGATATAAAATGTTTCCCTGAATACTCCCATAACTATGAAAATGTTTTTATTAGGTATTAAGTTTTAGATTATATGGAAACTATATATCTTCTTTCTGCCCTTAGTTTTGACAATTAAACTTTGCTATTAAAATACTTTATTGCGGGGGGCTGGAGGGATGCCTGGGTGGTAAAGCTGGTTAAGCTGTGAACTCTCGGTTTCTGCCCAGGTCATGAACTCGGGGTGGTGGGATCGAGCCCCATGTGGGGCTCCACGCTCAGTACAGAGTCTGCTTGAGATTCTCTCTCCCTCTCTCTCTGCCCCTCCCACTCATGCTCACGTGTGTGTGTGCACCCTCTCTCTCTAAAATAAATAAATAAATCTTTTTTAAAAAAGTACTTTAAGGAAACCCTGCTTTAGGGGTGCCTGGGTGGCTCAGTTGTTAAGTGTCTGCCTTCGGCTCATATCATGATCCCAGGGTCCTGGGATCGAGCCCAGCATCGGGATCCCTGCTCAGCGGGAAGCTGGCTTCTCCCTCTCCCCTGCTTGTGTTCCCTCTCTTGCTGTGTCTCTCTCTGTCAAATAAATAAATAAAATTTTAAAAAAAAGGAAAAGCCTGCTTTCATTACAATGACGTATTTGGTAGCAGCTCGTGGTGTGACTCCCACTCTAGAAAAAGGTAAAGGATTCATTGTAACCTGTCAGCAATCAACATAGCAACTTCAGCAGACTATTTCTTATTCTCAAGAAATTTTAAGGATTTGAAATTTTGCCCTATTTACAGGTTAACAATTTTGTCTCATGGATGCTATCAGAAAATGCAAGACTTCTAGATTAGAGATAAAGGACAATTTATTAATCACAGCAATAGTGGTAGCCGGAATATTGGCATTTTTGTATAGGTTCTTCCACAGTATTATGTGACTAGGACTAGGTAATATCTGTTTACGTTGTAGGCTGTTTTATAGGAGAGAAACCCTGAACTTAAATAAATCACAATCTTTTATAATGGACCATAAAGATACTTACCTTTTGCAAGTGAGACATTATCTCTATTTACCAAAGCTGTTCACTCTACAAATATCCCTGAAAAGATAGTCTAGAAGGATAGATATTCAGTGCTTCTGCTCATAAGAAGTGCAGAAATATGAGAGACCCTTAGAGAATTATCTCTCAATACTTACGCTTCTTGATAATAACTTTTACATATTCTAATTAGTTTTTAAATAACTCTTACATGTTCAGATGAAGACTTGTCAAAACTTGAAATTTTAAGCTCAAACACATTTTCAAAGTCATCAGTTTGGAATAATCAGAATTATAGAGTTTCCATATTGGGTTAGACAATGATGTGTCTAAAATGGCATGGCTAATTATAAAATGATATATTTTCATTAATATTTGGCAGCAACTGGATTCTGATAATATTATATGCATCATTATAATTCTTTTCTGTCCTATTGTCATTCTTTTCATTCTGGGGAAATTACTCTGATATTTTCTAAAAGTCAATCCTGGAGTCATGTGAGTAGCAGAATGACAGCTCCGTAAGTCAGCTGACAACTACTGGATATACACATAAGAAGGTGAAATAGATGGTGCTTTAGAATGGGGCTCCCAATCTGGGACAGCAAGACTTGAGGAGCCTTACAGTCACTATTTCAAATCAGAATGAAGATCTAAAATTTCCTTATAAAATTGAGAAATTTCTGAGGGGGCAAATGGTACAAGTTTAGTTTAACTAAAGTGGATATTTTTTTTAAAAAGATTTTATTTATTTATTTATGTGTTTATTTATTTATTTAGAAAGCGCAAGTTGGGGGAGGAGCAGAGGCAGAGGGAAAGAGAGAATCCCAAGCAGACACTGAGCCAAGCACGGAACCCGATGCAGGGCTTGATCTCATGACTCTGAGATCAGGACCTGAGCTGAAATCAAGAATTTGAGGCTCAACCAATTGAGCCAACCAGATGCCCCTAAAGTGGATAGGTTAACAGGACTCTGGAAGACATCACAGAGACAATCGGTCATGAATACTGCTCAGCTAAACTCCTAAGGTCTCTCAGAGAATCCAGAATCATTAAAATAGTTTTTACTAATGACTAATCAACCTGTTCCAGGCAGGCCCTCGATATCTGATTGGGTTCCTCATCTTCCACCACCCCTCAGGTGATGTCTGATCACCATAGCCTGCCTTCAACAAAAATCCTGTTAGGTGGTTTAGCCAGAATCCTTCTTTAGCCCTAATGTTTCCTTTCAGAAATTTTCCATCCACGACCCCTACCCTACTCTTTAACTATAAATCCCACTTGCCCATGCCGTATATGGAGTTGAGCCCAATCTCTCTCCCCCATTGCAATATTCCATCTTATGTCCCTATATGGACTTTGAATAAAATGTTCCTTACCATGCTTTAACAGGTGTCCTAGAGTATTATTTTTTCTTTAACATTACTCAAAAGGGTGACCCATAGACCAGCAGCATAGCCATGACCTGAAAGTATATTAGAAATACAGAATCTCAGGCCCCACACCAGACCCTGGATTAAACCTGAATTTTTAGATTTCTCAGGTGATTCATGTGCACATTAGAAATGGAGACATATTGCTATGTGATTGGTTTCCAATGTTTGTCACTAAACCAGGATCATTTTGGCTAGATAAGAATGCATGGAAACCTTTCTTAAAATAGAAATTCTCAGCGCTCTCCACCAGAGATTCTAATTCAGTAGATCTGAAGTTCAAGAACAAGCTCCCGAGCCTGTTTGATTGTGATACACCATTGCCCTAGGCCTAGGACAGTGTCTCCCAACTTTGGCTTGATCTAGTCCCAGATTAATGATTCTCAACCTTGACTGCACAATAGAATCACTTGAGAGCTCTTAAAAAAGATTGAAAACTGAGCCCTACTCTGAGAGTCTTCATTTACCTGTGGTATTGTGGGACTGAGGAATCCCTATGTTTTTAAAGCTCCTCAGGTGATTTTAATGTGTGAACCAGAATTGAGAAATACTAGTTCTTATAATTTAGTTAAGATCCATTGATCATTCTAGAGTATGTTGCTTAATTTCCATATAAGTGTAAATTTTTCAATTTTCCTTCTGTTATTGATTTCTAGTTTCATACCATTGTGGTCAGAAAAGATATTTGGTATGATTTCCAAAGATTTGCTTTGTGGCCCTACATATAATCTATGTGGAAAATGTTCTACATGTACTTGAGAAGGATGTGTAGTCTGCTGCTGTTGATGGGATGTTCTGTATATGTTTCTTTAATCCATCTAGTGTATAGTGTTATTACTGTCTGCTGTGTCCTTATGGATTTCATGTCTGGATGATTTGGAACCAAGTTCAGGATTCACAATCAGATCAAGGTTGGTGGATCTGCTTTTGAGGGTACAAATGGGTATATCTCCCATTGGACCCCTATCTGGGAAGTACTGCTCCTGAACCATGGCATGAGGGGCCGGAGCCAGGTCATGGCCTGTTTTCAAAGTCCACAGCTCTGGCTGAGGTTGGTGGGCCTGTTACATAAGGCATGAGACAGTGTGACTTTTCCCAGATTCCTTGGCAGATGGTGTTAGTGGCAGGATCAAGACCAAATAAGACTGAGTCCACAGAGGATGGAGCCGTTTCTGGGTCTGTAATCGGGATCACAGTGAGTGCCACCGGTGTGTGGGCTTGCTTTCGCAAATTGGCCTTTTTGGTCTTGGGCTCCACTGGAGTTTTACAAACTCCAACCTGAATCCTAAAGCTCCCACAAAGGCACTTTTTGGCAATGGCTGTCAAATTGTTGTTGCTATGGAGGGATATGAACAGTGAACCTTTTATTCTGCCATCTGACTCTCTTCATTTTTTTAAAATGTAGTAATCTTTATTTCATTAAGCCAGATTTAAGGGTGCTGCTTTATATAAACATGTAGATTTTTTAAAAAGATTTTATTTATTTATTTGACAGAAAGAGAGAGAGAGAGTACAAACAGGGGGACCATCAGGCAAAGTGAGAGGGAGAAACAGGCTTCCCGCCAAGCAAGGAGCCCCAAGCAGGGCTTGATCCTAGGACCCTGGGATCATGACCTGAGCCAAAGGCAGACACTTAACCGACTGAGCTACCCAGGTGCCCCAAGCTTGTAGATTTTTTATGGCAAGAAAATTTAAATCTCTGAACCATAAAATAATAATGACGATGATGATGTTAATTATGAAAAAAATAAGTTAAAGTGAAAATGGCAAAATCTAGTTTATTGTAATAGTCTATCAAATTTTCTGGATGTTTGAAATTTTTCATAATAAATAAATTGGGAAAAGAAAAAATTTGATTTGATTAAAATTTGTCAAGAAAACAGTTTATAAACTTCAAAAGATGTCTTCTAAGGAACAATTAACCTTACTTATAACTATTTTGTATTTTGAGTTTACCCTTTCTTAGAAAAACTGCAGTGCTACAAGCCATTATCCAGGACTTTGTGGACCTAAAATATGCATTGTCTTAACCTGAAAATGAAAAAGAAATGCAATCCACTGATTTATGTATCTCATTAGAATAATGTCAAATCAGTAAATTCACTCTGTATAGTACCCCTTGACATTATGAAGCATGCAATATTGATTCAGAAGTTCCACTGATCCAAATGCATGAATTAATTAGAACTAATTTTAAGGTAGAGTTATTTCTTTTTGGCAGACTAAGATATTTGGATAGGCAGTGGTGTCCTTCTCTTAAATGTTCTGAATTCAATCACATGTCATCCTCCCTTGCTCTAAAATCAAAAGATACATTTTTTGGGGCGCCTGGGTGGCTCAGTCGGTTAAGCGTCTGCCTTTGGCTCAGGTCATGATCCCAGGGTCCTGGGATTGAGCCCCACATTGGGCTCCCTGCTCAGCGGGAAGCCTGCTTCTCCCTCTCCCACTCCCCTGCTTGTGTTCCCTCTCTTACTGTGTCTCTCCCTGTCACATAAATAAATAAAATCTTAAAAAAAAAGATACATTTTTTGTATGTGATGTTTATAATTTCAATGCATGTCTTTGTATTTTAACTATACTTGTATTCATCCCTAAACAATATACTGATGTTTCAAAACTATATAAATATTAGACTTTAGCTATCCTATTTTTCCACTTCAATACATGTAGTTCTGTCATTCATTTTATAGCCATGTGTTTTTCTTTATGTACTTGGTATACTAATCCTTTGCCACGTATAAGAGTTGCAGACAAATTTTCTCAGTCTATGTCTGGTCTTTTCACTTTTTAAAAATGGAAACTTTTAATACTCAGAAGTTTTAACATTTAATGAATCCCTTCCTTTATAGTTTATCTTATTTTAGGGAAATCTTGCTTAAGAAGTTTTAAATTTTCTTGAGTTCTTCTGTATTTTCTTCTAAAAAAGTTTAAAGTTTGATTTTGATATGTGTGCTCTCAATTATCTTGAATTTATTTTTCTACTATTCCAGCACTGGTTTCTTTTGGCTGCTCCAACCTTTCTTCACTGTGAATGTTTTTTCTCAATACATAATCTGTTCCTCAGTTCTTTATTCTGTTCTATTTATCTACTTCTGAGGTCATGTTACACCATCTAAAACTATATAATATGTCTTGATATTAGGTAGGGTAAGCCCTCCCCATATTTTTCATTTTTTTTTTTCAAAAATGGTCTTGGCTATTTGTGGCTCTTTGGTTGTTCATATCAATTCTTTTTAGAATCAGATTATCAAATTCATATATTGTTTTGATTTTTGGTTAGAATTGCATCAGTTTTACAGATTAAATTGGGAGAAGTCTCTGTCCTTACATTACTTAGTTTTCTTTAATGTCTTTTCATAAAGTTTATAAATGTCTTACATATCTTTTGCTAGATTTATTCCTAGGTACCTTATGTTTTTGTTGCAACATTACAAAAAACATCTCTTAAAATGCGAGGTTTCAGTTATTTATTGATTGTGTATAGGAATGTATTTGATACCTTATATCCAATTTATTGTAATGATTTATCAGTACTTTCTTTTTTTTAAGATTTATTTATTTATTTGAGAAAGAGAGAGAGAGTGTGCACACACAGCTGGGGGAGGGGCAGAGGGAGAGAGAGAGAGAAGGGGAAGCAGACTCCCTGCTAGGTGTGGAGCCACACTGATGACCCTGAGATCATGACCTGAGCGGAAATCAAGAATTGAACGCTTAACTGACTGAGCTACCCAGGTGCCCCATCAGTAGTTTCTTATAGGACTTTTATATAGACAGTAATATTGTCTAATAGTAATAATGTCAGTTGCCTCCTCTTTTCCCCAATACTTCTATCTTTTTTATTTCTTGTTGTCTTTCTTCAGAGGTAAGGACAAACTCTAGTAGTATATCAAATAATGTAGTAATAGCCAGTATCCTTGTATCTAATTTTAGTGGCAGTGCTTCTAACAATTCACCATTAACCATGAAGTCCCTGAATTCATGTTTGTAAACAATGGTTAGGAAAGTCTTTAATCCTAGCACCTAACCTTGCTTCTGGTACACAGTAGATACTTATCTACTTACTAATAAGTAGATACTTATTATTAATTGTGGATTTAAATTTCATTATGCTTCCTAGTATATGGACATATATTATGTAAGAGCATTTCTGTCAGGCATAAAAATCCTAGAAAATTATATACTTAAGTATAAAGTGATTACAGCTTGCAATCTGGTAACATCTTAAATTATCTAGAGTAGGTGTCAACTTGAATATTTAAGAATCTTTCTAATCTCTGTGATAAACAAGAGGGAATCACTCTGTGACTGGGGAGAATTGATTTATGACAAAACTGCTGTTTTTAATTATCTGTTATTACCAACTTACTAGGCATAAACATTCAAATGTTAAAGATGTCATTCAGAAACTATGTTTTTGTGCTTGCTTTCTTTATAAACCAATAGTAAAGCATTAGGAGAGGGAAAGCAAGTTCTGCTGTTCTGCTACTGAATTAGTTTCTATTGCTTTGTAACAAATTATCAGAAATTTAGCAACTTAAAACAACATTAATTTATTATCTCAGGTTTCTGTGGGTCAGGACTTCAGGCACAGATTAACTGGATTCTCTCCTCAGATCTCACAGGGCTGCAATCAAGATGCCAGCTGTGCTACAGTCTTCTTCTAGGTTTGGGTCTTCTCCCAAGCTCCTTTAAGTTATTGGCAGAAATTTGGGTCCTTGCAGTTTTAGAACTGAGGTCCTTGTGTTCATGCTACTTGTTGGCTGGGGACCACTCTAAGCAACTAAAAGCCAATTCTGTAAGCAGCTCACAATATGGCTATTTGCTTTTTTTCCTCCTAAGTCAACCAGAGAAAATTTATGGGCTCACCTGATTAGGTCAGAACCACCCAAGGTAATCTCTCTTTTGATTTACTCAAAGTCAACTGATTTGGGACCTTAATTACATCTGCAAAACTCCTTTTGCCATGTAATACAATATAATCACTGGGGTGATATCTCATCATTTTCATTGGTTCTACCCACACTCAAGGGGAGAGGATTATATAAGGGTGAGTGTCAATGGGGATCATTTTAACGATTCTGACTACCACATCTATTATATGTAGAATGTCACTTTCCCTCTTCCATTCTCTCAGAGAAACATTTTCTTTCTTATTTCATGGCATCATTGCATGAAAGTCTCAACAAATCTTTCTCTTTTTCAAACATTTGCACATGCCTTAAACTGCCATATGCCTTAAATTGATAGTTTGGTGTTAGCCTTATTTTTTTTTAAATTTTTTATTGTTATGTTAATCACCATACATTACATCATTAGTTTTTGATGTAGTGTTCCAGGATTCATTGTTTGTGTATAACACCCAGTGCTCCATGCAATACGTGCCCTCTTTAATACCCATCACCAGGCTAACCCATCCTCCCACCCTCCTCCCCTAGCCTTATTTTTTAGGTAAGTCTGGGGACACTTCATGTGACATTTAGTAGTTGGATAATTGGTAGATTTTAATTTGAGAGCTTCTGCATTTCACTGGTTTTTTTTTTTTTAAAGATTTTATTTATTTATTTGACAGAGAGAGACATAGCGAGAGAGGGAACACAAGCAGGGGGAGTGGGAGAGGGAGAAGCAGGTTCCCCGCAGAGCAGGGAGCCCGATGTGGGACTCGATCCCAGGACCCTGGGATCATGACCTGAGCCGAAGGCAGTCGCTTAACCAACTGAGCCACCCAGGCGCCCTCATTTCACTGGTTTTAAGCTGCTATTTCAGCTACATTCAAAGCCACATGGACACACACACTAACACACACGCATACATGAGCAGCCATATTTACAATATTTCTGGTGATTTACCCAGAATTTTAATATTGTATTGGTATTAGTCAGTAATAGACACTGGTATAATTTTATTCCCTTCCAGCTTGAATATAGAATGTCTAAAAAATTATGAGGGCATTAGAGAATCCTAAAATGACAGAAAAAAAAAACATTTTCATGGCATCTTGTTCACTTTTGGGAGATGTGCACTTTATTAGCAGTACCTACATTTTAGTAGCATTTTATAGTTTGCAAGATGTCATACCACATTTTATGTTATTATGCCTAGCAGCACTGTTATAGGGAGGAAAGTAAAGCCTACATTGATGATTTCCCAAATTACACATGCAGGATTGGGTAGAACAGGGAATTCAACTGAGGACTTTTGACTTCAGGTATAAACCTTTTTCATACATCTGCCTCATTACTACATTGAGTAGTAGAAAGAGTTTATAATATACCTCTTATATTTGCATTAAATAATGGAGACAGAGTTTTCTAGAATTAAAGGGGTATTCTTTTGTATAGTCTTATTTTGTGCAACTCTGAACTGGTTTTGAGGGATGAATCTTTCCTTTTCCTATAATTGATGTGCAATTCTTTTTGAATTGGTTTTATTTTATATTATGCTCTATCATTTATAATTTGGCATATGTTTCTTGTCTGCTTCATGCTCTCCTTGTATTTTTATGAGGCTGTATATCTTCCTCTTTAAAGGAGAGAACAGGGCGCCTGGGTGGCTCAGTTGGTTAAGCGACTGCCTTCGGCTCAGGTCATGATCCCGGAGTCCTGGGATCGAGTCCCACATTGGGCTCCCGGCTCAGCAGGGAGCCTGCTTCTCCCTCTGACCCTATCCCCTCTCATGCTGTTTCTCTCTCTCTGTCAAATAAATAAATAAACAAAATCTTTAAAAAAAAAAAAAAAAGGAGAGAACAAATGGAAAACATAACTGTTAGATTTATTCAAGGATCTCACAGCCCTTCATACTTACACTATTCCTTATCATCCACATTTGATTATCTGGTGGCAAATTTTCTACCAAAGAAAGATAATAATATACAGAATGGAACTATTCATGAGGTTTGGAGATTTATGAGGAAATTCTACAATGAAAGTGGCTTTTGTTAAGTAGATGGAGCTTACAAATATGATGAAAGATGGTATAAACCCATAGATATTGGTGACTTTTTAAATTAAATTATTTTGCATATAATACAGATACATGATAAATGCAAATAGATTAAAAGATTTTATGGTGAGAAGTGAGTTTTTTCCTGATCCTGTGTTCGTCTGTTAGTAGTTTGGTGACTTGCAGGGAGTCTCTGATTAATACTTCTTCAAAATGGGAAAAAGGATTTGCTAATGTTTAAAAGTATAGCAGAATTTAAGAATGAGTAGAAAATGGCAGTAAAATCATTTGCATGTGTAAGGGAGAAAACTTCCAGGTATGCAATTTCCAAAAGGATATTGTTCTTAAACTGAAACAGAGTTGAATGATGGAGAGAACATGCCACTATTTGTGCATGCTTGCTGTATTCACTTATTTAGCTGCTTCTACCATTTTCTTGCTAAGCTTGTTAATAGGATCCATTCCTTGAATTATCTTCTCTTGGACTAATCTCTCGATTATGGTATGGAAGAAAGTGATGTCATTATAGAATCAAGAGATGTTGTGGGTTGAATTGTGTACCTCAAAAAGATATGTTGAAGTCCTAACCAATGGTACCTGTAGATAAGGCATCATTTGGAAATAAGGTCTTTGCAGATATAATCAGGTTAAGATGTGGTTACATTGGATTAGGGTAGGCTCTAAATTCAATAACACATGTCTTTATTAGAAAGCCATGTGAAGATGCATACACACACATGGAGAATACCACATGATGGTGGAAGCAGAGATTAGAGTAATGTGGTGGCAAGCTAAGGGATGGGAAGGTTTGTTGGTATCACCAGAATCTAGGAGAGAAGCATGGAATAGATTCTCCTTCAGAACCTCCAGAAGTAACTAACCTTGCTGACATGTTGATTTTGGACTTCTAGCCTCCAGATGTTAAGAGAATAAATTTTTGTTGTTTTAAGCTGCCCAACTTGTGGTACTTTTTAATGGCAATTCTGTGAAACTAACAAAGGAGGGAAGGCAGAAAGAACTTTTTTCTTTACTGAGAAACTACTCACATCTAATACCATTCCAATACACACATTATCTCAATACTCTTCTTCTTATAGCAGCATTGCAAGGTAGATATTCTCTTCATTTTACAGATGCAAAGACTCAGGCTTAGAAGTCTTAAATAACTTTCCAAGTCACACAGCAAATGGTCTCTGTCTGATAAAGAAGCCATTACAACACACTCTTACTGATGATCACCCATTTATAAAGGGACAGCTAAACTTAGAAATGGTTTTATCCTTCTGGGGCTGCCTCACATGGTCTGATTACAGGAACATTAGAAGCAAAAATTACATCTCTTACTGATGCCTGAAATTTCACTATTTTTAATAATTAATATTTCTTTTTAAAATGTAAATATTTCAGAAAGATTAACATATTATGCCAATGAAAATATAAATATGTCAGAGAGGTTTTTTTTCTTTCTTGATATCATAGAAGATCTATCAGCTTAAGAATATTGTTTGCTGGAAGTTGGAATATGGTAACAGAGTAGGAGGATCATAGGCTCACCTTATCCCATTAATACAGCTACATAACTATCAAATCATCCTAAATACCCAGAAAATGACCTGAAGACTGACAGAACAAGCTCCACAACTAAAGGTAGAGAAGAGGACACATTGAAGAAGGTAGGAAGTGCAGAGATGCAGTTTGGGAGAGAAACAGATCTTAACCACAGTAGGGAGGAGGGAGGAGCTGTGGTCACACAAAAGCGTGAGAGACAGACTAGCACACAGGAGAGTACACAGGGAAAATGAATCCCCATAGCAACTGGTTTGGAAAGTGAGAGGGCCTGAATTTTGTGAGTTCTTTCAGCCAGTGGGGCTTAAAGCCTGGAGCATTAAAGGTCAATGGACTTGGTTGGGATAGAGACCAGATGACATTGTGCTGCTCTTGGAAAAAATTTTTGTGGGAAAACCACCTGTGACATACAGCTTGGAAACAGTGATCTGAAGAGCACCTGGGGTACACAGTGGGAGGTTATTGGAGAATGTGCCAGATAGTATTCACAGAGAGACCCTTCTGAGAACAAAGGAACTGGCAGAGCCACTTTCCTCCCCCGCCCCTCAGCATAAGCACAGGGCCACCTGCAGGAACCAGCATGGTGCCAACACTGGTTACCTAACTTGCTTACACCAAGGCCCAGCCCCCCAAACTCCAGTGTAACTGCTTTTCCCAGTCATACTTGACTCAGTCCCAGCGTGGTGGGTCCCCTCCCTGAGAAGACTGGCCCAAAGCCCTGCTCACACCGTCTCTCCCCATGTGAGTTTTCTGGAGCCTTGGTTCCTGTGGCATTGACAACAGGTCTCATTTCACAAGCAGACCAGAGCACACATAGTTAAAATGCACCACATTCAGGCCAGGGACCAAACACTGCTCACAACAAGCAAAGAAAGCCTCTGAAGATGACTTGCCTGAAGAAAAAAGCAGCCAGAACACAACAGCAGAACACATACAACATACATTGGAGACAGTCCAGAAGTGCCAGGCCATAGGGAACAGGGGACACTACTCAGCAGGGTGCTACAGGACTTCTCCTTCTTTAGGCCATTACCCTCAAGAATGGGAGATGTACCTGACTTTTCTAACACACAGAAACAGGCACAGAGACTTAGACAAAATTAGAAGAGAGAGAAATTTATCCCAAATGAAAGAACAGGACAAGGCCATGGCCAGAGATCTGAGCAAAACAGATATAAGTAACATGCCTGATAGAGAATTTAAAGTGATGATCATAAGGATACTATATGGACTTGCTAAAAGAGTGAAAAGAGTTAAATATCCTTAACACAGAGATAAGGAATAACATAGGCAGAGATAAAAGGCTCTATAATTGAAATGAGAAACACCTGATGGAATGAACAGCAGGCTGGAAGAAGCAGGGGAATGAATTAGTGGCCTAAAAGACAGACAAATAGAATGCAATCAAACTGAACAAAAGAGAGAAAAAAGAATAATGCAAAATTAGAACAGACTTAGGGAACTCAATGACTCCATCAAATGTAGTAACATTCATATTATAGGAGTCCCAGAAGGAGAGAGAGAAAGGGGGGCAGAACACTTATTTGAAGAAATAATAGCTGAAAACTTCCCTAATCTGGGGAAGGAAACAGATATCCAAACCCAAGAGGCACAGAGAACACCCCCAAAAATGAACAAAAACAGATCCACACCAAGACATATTGTAATTAAAATGGCAAAATATAATGATAAAGAAAAAATCTTAAAAGCAGCAAGGCAAAAGGAGATAGTAACTTATAAGGCAAACCCATAAGCCTAGCAAGGGATTTTTCAGCAGAAACTTTCCAATCCAGAAGGGAGTGGCATGATATATTCAAAGTGCTGAATGGGAAAATTCTGCAGCCAAGAATACTCTATCCAGCAAAATTATCTTTAAGAATAGAAGGAGAGATAAAGAGTTTCCCAGACAAACAAAAATTAAAGCAGTTCATGACCACTAAACCAGCCCTGTAACAAATATTAAAGAGGACTCCTTGAGTGGAAAGGAGAGACCAAAAGTGACAGTATAAATGTAGGACCTACATGAACAGAAAAAAATGAATATTTCTGTAAAAAAAATCAGTCAAGAAACTCACAAAATAAAAGGATGTAAAATATAACAACATACACTTAAAACATGGGTAGTAGAGGAGTAAAGAATGGGTTCAAACTTAAATGATCATCAACTTAATACAGACTGCTATATGCTGAAGAAGCTGTATACAAACCTAATGGTGACACAAGTCAAAAATCACTAATATGCAAAAAATAAAGAGAAAGAAATAAATCCAAATATATCACTAAAGAAAATCAGCAAAATCATGAAAAAGAGAAGGATCAGAGAAAATCTTCAGAAACAACCACAAAACAAGTAACAAATGGCAATAAATACATATCTATCAATAATTACTTTGGATGTGAATGGACCAAACAATCTAATCAAAAGACAGGGTGACAGAATGGATAAAAAAACAAGACTCATCTGTATGCTGCCTACAAAGGACTCATTTCAGACAAAAAGACGCCTGCAGATTGGAAGTAAAGGGATAGAGGAAATAGCTATCATGCAAATGGATGTCAAAAGAAAGCCAAAGTAGCAATACTTACATTGGACAAAGTAGATTTTAAAACAGACTGTAACAAAAGACAAGGAAGGACACTGTATAATAATAAGAGGGCAATCCAACAAGAAGATATAACAATTATAAAGATATGCATCCAACATAAGAGCACCCAAATAAATAAAACAGTTAAAAACAAACATAAAGAACTAATTGATAATAATACAATAATAGTAAGGGACTGTAATACTCCACTCACATCAATGGACAGATGATCAAAACAGAACATAAACAAAGAAAAGATGGCTTTGAATGACACACTGGAACAGAGGTATTTAAGAGATATATTCAGAATATTCCATCCTAAAACAGCAGAATACACATTCTTTTCAAGTGCACGTGGAAAATTATCCAGAAGTAGATCACATATTAGGTCATAAAACAGATCTCAACAAATACAAAAAGACTGATTTCATACTGTGCAACTTTTCTGACCTCAAAGGCATGAAACTAGAAGTCAACCACAAGAAAAAATCTGGAAAGACCACAAATACATTGAGGTTAAATAACATGCTACTAAACAAAGAATGGGTCAACAAGGAAATAAAAGAAGAAATAAAAAAATACATGGAAACAAATGAAAATGAAAACACAATGGCCAAAACCTTTGGGATGCAACAAAAGCAGTTCTATGAGGGAAGTTTATAGCAATACAGGCCTTCCTCAAGAAGCAAGAAAAATCTCAAATAAACAACCTAACATTCCACCTATAGAACCTAGAAAAATAACAACAAACAAAACCTAAAACCAGCAGGAGGAAGAAAATAATAAAGATTAGAGCAGAAATAAATGATATAGAAACTAAAAAACTAATAGAACAGATCAATGAAACCAGGAACTGATTCTTTGAAAAAAATTAATACAACTGATAAACCTCCAGCCAGACTTATCAAGAAAAAAGAGAAAGGACTCTGATACATAAAATCAGAAATGAGAGAGGAGAAATAACAACCAACACCACAAAAATACAAACAATTATAGAAGAATATTATGAAAAATTATATGCCAACAAATTGGGCAACCTAGAAGAAATGGATAAATTCCTAGAAACATACAAACTATTGAAACTGAAATAGGAAGAAATAGAAAATTTGAACAGACTGATAACCAGCAAAGAAATTGAAACAGTAATCAAAAAACTTTCAACAAACAAAAATCCAGGGCCAGATGGCTTCACAGGCAAATTCTACCAAACACTTAAAGAAGAGTTAATACCTATTCTCCAACTCTTCCAAAAATAGAAAAGGAAGAAAAACTTCCAAATGCATTTTATGAGACCAGCATTACCCTGATACCAAAACCAGATAAAGACACTAACAGCAGGCCAATATCTCTGATGAACATAGATGCAAAAATTCTCAACAAAATACTAGCAAACTGAATCCAGTAATACATTTTAAAAAATCATTCACCACGTTCAAGTGGGATTAATTCTTGGGTTGCAAGGGTAGTTCAATATTCACAAATCAATCAATGTGATACATCACATCAATAAGAGAAAGGAGAACTGTAAGATCATCTAAATAGATGCAGAAAAAGCATTTGAGAAAGTACAACCTCCATTCATGATAAAAACCCTCAACAAAGTAGGTTTAGAGGGAACATACCTCAACATAATAAAAACCATATATGAGAAACCCACAGAAAACAAACATCATCCTCAACTGGGAAAAACTGAGAGTCCTTCCCCTAAGGTCAGGAACAAGACAGGATGTCCACTCTCACCACTTATATTCAATGTAGTCCTGGAAGTCCTAGCCACAGCAATCAGGCAACAAAAAGAAATAAAAGGCATCCAAATTGGTAAGGAAGAAGTAAAACTTTCACTATTTGAAGATGATACTATTTGCAGATGCAGATGATACTCTACATAGAAAACCCCTAAAGACTCCACTAAAAAACTGCTAGAACTAAATGAATTCAATAAAGTCACAGGATACAAAATCAATATACAGAAATCTTTTGTATTTCTATATACCAATAATGAAGAACCAGAAAGAGAAATTAAGAAAACAATCTCATTTACAATTGTACCAAAAATAATTAGATACCTAGAAATAAACCTAACCAAAGAGATGAAGGACCTGTACTCTGAAAACCACAAAACACTGATGAAAGAAATTGAAGACGACACTAAGAAATGGAAAGATATTCCATGCTCATGGATTGGAAGAACAAACATTGTTAAAATCTCCATGCCACCCAAATCAATCCACAGATTTACTGCAATCTCTATCAAAATACCAACAGCATTTTTCACAGAACTAGAACAAACAATCCTAAAATTTGTATGGAGCCACAAAAGACCTTCAATAGTCAAAGCAATCTTGAAATAGAAAAACAAAGCTGGAGGCATCACTATTCTGGACTTCAAGTTATATTACAAAGTGGTAGTAATCAAAACAGTATGGTGCTGACACAAAAATAGACACATAGATCAATGGAATAGAATAGAAAACCCAGAAATGAACCCACAACTGTATGGTCAATTAGTCCTAAAAAAAAAACAGGAAAGAATATTCAATGGAAAAAAGACAGTCTCGTCAACAAAATGGTGTTGGGAATTCTGGACAGCAACATGCAGAAGAATGAAACCGGACCACTTTCTTACACCATACACAAAAAGAAACTCAAAATGGATTAAGGACCTAACTTTGGGATATGAAACTATAAAAATCCTAGAAGAGAACACAGGCAGTATCTTCTATGACATTAGCCATAGTAACTTTTTTCTAGATATGTCTTCTGAGGCAAGGGAAACAAAAGCAAATATAAACTATTGGAATTACATCAAAATAAAAAACTTCTGTACAGTGAAGGAAAAGTCAACCAAACTTAAGGCAACCTTCAGAATGGGAGAAAATATTTGCCAATGACATATATGATAAAGGGTTGTTATCTAAAATAAATAAATAATTTATCAAACTCAACACCCAAAAAACAAATAATCTAATTAAAATGGGCAGAAGACACAAACAGACATTTCTCCAAAGAAGACATCCAGATGGCCAACAGAAATATGCTCAACATTACTCATTGTCAGGGAAATGCAAATCAAAACTATGAGATATCACTGTGCACCTGTCAGAATAGCTAAAACCAAAACCCCAAGAATCAACAGGTGTTGGCAAGGATGTGGAGAAAAAGAAACTTTTGTGCACTGTTGGTGGGAATGCAAACTGATGCAGCCACTGTGGAAAACGGTATGGAGTTTCCTCAAAAAGTTAAAAATAGAACTACCCTATGATCCAGCAATCACACTACTGGGTGTTTACCCAAAAAATACAAAAACACTAATTGAAAGAGATACATGCACCCCTATGTTTATAGCAGCATTATTTATAATAGCCAAGATATGGAAACAGCCCAAGTGTCCATCGATTGAAGAATGGATAAAGAAGATGTGGTATATATATCTGTATATATAATGGGATATTACTCAGCCATAAAAAGAATGAAATCTTGTCATTTGCAAAGATAAGGATGGAGCTAGAGAGTATAATGTTAAGTGAAATAAGTCAGAGAAAGACAGATACCATATGATTTCACTCATATGTGCAATTTAAGAAACTTAAAAAATTTAAAACTTAAAAAAATTAAGTAATTAAAAAAAGTTTTATGGTCAAATAAAAAGAAGAATATTGTTTGTGTGGTGATAAAGATGAGTGGCATAGTGAAAAGAGTACAGAAGGAGGAAACAGAAGAGCAGCATAAATACATCTGTTCACTTCAGGATTTTGCAGAATTCTGGCAAATTTTCTGACATATTTTTTGTCCTTCGTTTTTTTTGTTAGGGATGAAACTGTGTTCACCAGAGATTTATATTTGTAAAAGTGTGAAATACGAGGACTAAGTGGGAATATTTGGCCAGTATAGGATAACAGAATACATTTGACACATTACCTGTCTCAAGCAACTGTTTGACATCCTAAATCTAACTACAAAATTTTCATGTAATATAACTTTTTTTACTACATAGAATACATTTTTATTGTGAAAAAATTAAAAAAAACATATACAAGAGGAAAGAAGATAATGACAATGAGCCATAAACATACCATCCTAAGTCTCACAATGTTATATTTTGCTATATTTCCAGGGCTTAATTGTATAAATATTTTAAAAATTACATGGGTTGATACTAATGTATATTTGAACTGTTTGCAAATTTTTTAATAGAATAAGAATATTTAATTTAGGAAAAATGTAGAAAACTATATTTAGGATGCCTAATATAGTCAAAAGATTATTTGAATTTCTACTAATAGACTAAGTAAAAGGACATTTTAAAGATTCATTTTCATTTTCCACAGAAGTTAAAATCTCAGCCTAGGACACAGAGAAGAGAAAAGCATGACTCACTTCATTTGCTGTAAATTTATAACCTTGATAAAGGCTGTACCCAGAATGGATAAATAATGATTTCATTGTGTTTTTCCCAGCTCAGTTCCATTAAAATAGTTTCAAAGTGAAATTGTCATAGAATGTGCATTATAGATAAACCATAAGCTGGCTTGCCTGACAAAAGTAAGAGAAAGTCAAATTATTTGAAATTATTTGAATTATATGAAAATAGATTTTCAGAGGTTTTGATTGTACTGAATGTTGTTTTGCTAAGTATCATTCTAACTTTGTACTGTGTCTCAGAGGTTTCTTGTTTGTTTGTTTGTTTGTTTAGAAGAAAAGTAATGTAGTTAAGTAGAATGATAACTTCTGGGGTGATGTGTGTTTTGATGGCTAAGACCCTTACCTGTGGTGGATGTGAGATGCAAGAGCTAAGGTGAGATAATGGGTAGTTCCACTAATTGAATGATGTGGGGGAAATAAGGACTGTATACTGTCTGGCCTGCTTTGGAAGCCTTGAAGAAGAACCATAGGCTTGGATCAGCCAATTATCAACTCAGGATACAGTGAAAGCCAGAAGGCAGTGTTTAAAGTGTCTCTTATCTCTTGCAATCAGAGACTGGACTGGGACTGGAATTGAATTGTGAGGTGGTCAAGCAGCAAAAAGGAGGTGGAGAGAGTAGCCTTGACATGTCTCCTAAGTTTGTGTCAGGACCCTTATAGTGGAAACTTGATTAAGTAGGATGAGGAAATTGATTGGATGTGCCAGAGAAGTTTGAACTCTTAAATATCCTGGGCTGGCAGAGGTGACCCCCACCTACATGCTAGAGAAGAGCAGCCTCTACTTGCCTGATCAAAGACCTTGCATGAAAGACCTCGACAGAGCCAAATGCCTTGTAAAATGTTGCTTGACTTCCTTAAGGCAACCTCCTTCCTTCCTTCCTTCATTACCTATAAAATAGAAATAAGAAAGCAACATAGCTTGAGGGGGAAAGCCTATTGGGGGATGGGGGAGGGACTGCTTACTTTCCAAAGAAATGCAGGAGCTGAATAAGGTGTACCAGCTGGAACTTGGGAATGTGTGTGGGAGTACATCTTGACCACATTGGCCTGGGGCCTGTGCAGAAAGCAAGTCTGGAAAGTGGAGAGTTTATGGACTTGGGTTTCTTTGCCCACAGCTCAAGATTTAATGTGCTAGAGAGGACACCTGGAGCCCATTTTAATACCCTGCTGACTTAATAATACCTCTTTGAAGATAGGAGGAGAAACCAGAACTTCCTTGACAGAATATTGAGGAATGGAGTTAGATGCTCAGGAGGTGGGCATGTTAGAATGGATTTTTTATGTGAGACTATCACTAAAGCAATAAGAAATGCACTATTGAGGGAGACATTGGCATCTTTGAGAAGTTCTGTAGTAGTTGTCCTCTATAGACTACAGCACAGTTGGAGATTGCCATCTGTGGTTGCCTAGAGAAAATGGGAATGACAGGATTCCAGAATATCTGAGGCCAAATGGTTGCACTTTGGACAGAATTACTATAATGGGCAACAAGGCCAGAGTGGCAAAGAGGAAGCCTCGGCCCACTGGGATATGTGCCAAGGGTTCATACATCATGCTGCTCAGAATAAGAGAGATGGAAAGCCCATCAGTGTGTACCTTGTTAACTTCAATATATGGAAAAATGAATTGTGAAGAGAAGACTGATATTAGAGGGAACAATGGAAAATAGATTCCAGATCTGAGCTAGTTATCAGAGTAATCAGAACTAGTTCACAGATGCAGAGCCCATTGATTGAAGGGAAGCCTTGGTTCTTTTGAGAAAGGACCTTGAGTGGCTACTTCAAGTATATGCAGTAACTATTTCTTCAATCTCTACCCAAAAGGACTTACAGCCACTTATCAGATAGTGATACATTGGGTAAAGACCTTTCAAGGGGTTTTGGATAAATAATCTGAGCTGGTACTTATGATGGGACGAGAGGTGTTATCATGAGCCTTGGTCAAGGTGAGACTTTGGGAGAGTGGGTGCTAAGCAGAGTCCTGGCCTAAATCTTTTTTTTTTTTCTTAAGATTTTATTTATTTATTTGAGAGAGAGCGCACGCACAAGCTGGGGGAGGCACAGAGGGACAGGGAGAACCAGACTCCCCACTGAGCAGGGAGCCCCATGCAGGACTGCATTCCAGGACCCTGAGATCATGACCTGAGCTGAAGGCAGACACTTAACTGACTGAGCCACCCAGGGGACCCTTAAATCTGTCTTATAGTGAATCGAACTCTCAGCACCAAGAAAAAAATTCATAAGTAAAACTGAAAACTAGGAGAAGCTACAGAGGTTAGTGTCACCCTCCAAGGCTTAAAGGACACAGGTTTATTTCCCACATATTTCCTTTCAATTCACCTCTTTGACTCATGTAACAGCCATGGGGATTTTGGCAGATGACAGTAGACTACCACATACTTAACCAAATAGTGGGCCCAATCACAGTTGTGCCAAATATTTTATCTCCACTAGAACAAATCAATATAACCTCTGGTAATTGATATTGATCTAGCAAATGAATTCTTTTCAATCTCTGTGAACCAAGAGTGTTTCAAAGACAATTTACCTTTATGTTAGATGGACAGTGGCACACACTATCTTGTCCCAGGACATTATTAATGCCATTTCTCTCTATAAAAATAAAGTCTGCAGGACTTTGATTATCTCAACATTTAACAGATCATTACACTGTTCCACTATATTGATTCCGCCTTGTTAACTGGATCTAATGTGTAAGAAGAAATTACCCTAGTTGCCCATTCATGTCAGGTGGTGGGAAAAAACTCTTTAAGTTTCAGAGCGCTGCTTTATTGTCAATGTTTTTAGAGGTTCAATGACTGTAGACATTCTAGGACATTCTCTCCATGGTAAAGGGCAGGTTATTATATCTTATACCCAGTACAACTAAGAAAACAGGCAGAGTGCTAAGTGGGCCCTCTTTGGATTTTGAAGGCAGCATGCATTGCAATTAAAAATACTGCTTTGACTCATTTATGGAGTGACTTTGATTGTTGCCAGTCTCAAGTTGGGCCCATAGCAAAAGACTGTGCAGCAGGTCCAGGCTGTAGGGCAAGCTGCCCTGTATCTCAGGTGGATCCAATTGCACAAGAACCAGATCAGGACTCCATATGGAGTAGCTGGAAGCCCCAACAAGAAAATTGTGGCATCTAGGGTTTTAATGCAAGACTATGTCTTCCACAGAAGAGAATTACCAGGTGCACTGCTGGTGCGCTGCTGAGCACTAGTAGAGACTGAATATCTGCCCTTTAGCTGGCTACCTACCACAACCTGGGTAGATCACTGAATTGAAAAGTTTGGATAAGCATGGTGACAATTCATTATAAAATGGAGCTATGGTCTGAATGTTTGTGCCCCCCCAATTATATGTTGAAATATAACTCCCAAGGTCAGAGTACTAGGAGGTGGGATCTTTGGGAAGTGTTTAAGTGATGAGGGCAGAGCTTTCATGAATGAAATTAGTGCCCTTACAAAAGCGGTCCAAAAAACTCCCTTGCCCCTTCTGCCATGTGAGGTCAAAAAGATAGCCATCTCTGAGGAAATGGATTCTCACCAGACACTAAATCTGCTAGCACCATGATCTTGGACTTCCCAGCCATCAGAATTACGGGAAATAAATGTCTGTTGCTTATAAGCCACCCAGTTTATGGTATTTTTGTTATACAATCCAAATGGACTAAGATAAATGGAAATTGTACTTTTGGGATCAGGTCCAAGTAGGTCACAAGGACAAATAAATTATGTTAACAGGTGATCTAAATTCTGTTTTACCTATCACTGTTGTACTAACAGTTTACCTCCCTTACCTCACACATAAGGACTAGTTCACACATAGGTTGACTCCATATGTGGAACCAAATATGAGCTGCTACCTCACTCTAGTGCTATGCAGGGGTGACCCTAAAGGACAGTTGGGAAGGATGAAATATTCCCAGTGTGCAGAGATGTTGTTTACTCTGTATGAAGGACAAGTAGCCTGAGGTAAAGATATATCTCCCAAGAAGGTAGTGAATGACTTGGCTTGGTCAGGGGACTGGAGTGGGCAAGATTAGATTACAGACAAAAAGGTCTGAGTTAGAGACATGAGCTGGACATAGGTGTGTGTGTGTGTGTGTGTGTGTGTGTGTGTGTGTGTCTTCCTCTTTGATGATACTATCCACTGGAACACATCCAACACACAAGAAAGACCAAACAGCTAGGTGGACAGAATGGCCCTTCTGGTGGATGTTGGTCAGCTTCTGCCTTGAGTCACCTCAATATTTGCACAATGGGCTCATAAACACAGTAGCACTGGTGGCAGAGATGGAGACTGTACCTGGGCTCAATAGCATGGAGTCCTTGCCGTGGCTGATTCAGCAGCTGCTGCTACTCAATGCTGGACCTACTAGAAGGAGAGTTCAGTGACAAGCTCCTAATATATCATCATCCCTCAAGCAAATCAACCACTTACTTGATGGCAAGTTGATTACACCAACCCCTTTCCACCCTGAAGATGACAGTGATTCTTCCTTACTTGAATTGATATCTTCTCTAAATATGGGTTTCCTTACCTGCTAACGGTGCTCTGCAACACCAGAAGCACTCACACAATGTATGATTTACTAAGGCAACACCATATAACGTTCTCTCAGATCAAGGGACTCATTTCATAGAGAAAGAGGTGTAAAAGTGGGTACACAGCCAACAGGTCCTCTGGTCCTACCATATACCACAATCACCTAAAAACAATCAGATGATTAAAATTACAGAGTGGTTCAGCCAATGCCCTTCAAGACTGCCTTGAATCACTGGCTGATATAGAATGAGGTGTCCTCATGGCTAAAATACACAGATCCAGGAACTAGGACATGGAAATTGAAGTGGTCCTTCTCAACATCACATCCTGTGTTCCACTTGCTGAATTTGCAGTTCCCCTTCTTGATAATTCAGCTCTGCTAGATTAGGGAAACACTTTCACTCAGTAATACAATGTATCCACTAAATCTGAGGTTGTGACTACTTCAAGAGTGAAAAGTAACTCCTGTTTATTATGGGCTCCTCATGGCAGTGGGCCAGCAGGTAAGAAAGGACTTATTATATTCATGGGGGAAATGAGCCCCAAGATCATGAAGAGCTAGGACTGCTACTAAACAATGGAACTCAGAATAGGCACCAGTGTTTCTATGTTTGGTAATAATGATGAACCAGCAATTGCAGTGATGATAGCATGATAAGAAAAAAGCAAGTAAGAGCTCAGACTCTCAGGCTGAAGAGCTGTGTCACTCCACTAGGTAAGCAACTTAAATGAATGGAGGACGGATTGGTCAACCTGGCAGACAGAAGGAAGAAGAAAATAAAGAATGAGAGACAAGTGAGATGATAAACATGAATTTTATTTGGGTATCAGTTGCAGCATCTGTAGTTTGTGTCTCTAATCCTTGTGTATTAAGCTTTTTGAAGAGCCCAACACCTTGAACACTCAGTAATAGATGGCATTTAATGTAGGGCACAGGTGAATAGTACCAGGGGTAAACAATATCAAGGTGCCTCTGGTGCCCTCACATCCTCTTGGGTCATTTCTCCGAGTCCAGCTGTGACTGAGAAGGGCCATTCTAAGCATGTTTTGATGTATTTTGCACTGACAGCATCTTATCTCAAACGTGTATGTCTTTGCTTTCAGCCTTAGGGCTTCCCTGACGCTATAGATGAAGGAGGCATAAAATAGGCAACTGGAATATAGATCTAGATGTTAGGAGGGAGATCTGTAGAGGTAAATTTAAGTGTTTCCAGGCTGTAGGAAGAGATTCCCTAGGGACAATTTCAAGGGAAAAAAGAAAGATCATGGGGAAAAGTCGCAAAGAATATGTAAAATATTTACATGTGAGGAACAGTTAATATATGTGCAAAGAGGGAAAACTGGCCAAAAAAAAGCTTGAAGAGTGGCCAGCGGTAATAGCAGAATGCTTAACATCTTTCTTTAAGGATGACCTCATTTAGCCAAATTTAACTAATCTTCTCAATTTTATATATAATACAGAAATAAGACCACACACACAAGCACATACACTTTTTTTTTTATAAAGCTCTTCTATAAGTTTTCACATTTGATACATAAAAAATGATAAGCTCAGCTGTGAAGATTATCCCTGCTCTACAGATAAAGAAATTGGATCCTTGACTTTATTGGTAAAGAGCTGATAGCTGGACGTTAAAGCAAAGCCTATCTTTTGTTAAACTGTAGGAAGTAACTGTTCATCTTTCTAGACTTTGAATTTTAGTTTCTGACTCAAGGATGGAGCTTCAGGCTTCACATATTTTTTTTTTAAGATTTTTAATTTATTTGATAGAGAGAAACACAGCGAGAGAGGGAACACAAGCAGGGGGGAGTGGGAGAGGGAGAAGCAGGCTTCCCGCTGAGCAGGGAGCCCGATGCGGGGCTCGATCCCAGGACCCTGGGATCATGACCTGAGCCGAAGGCAGACGCTTAACGACTGAGCCACCCAGGCACCCCCAGGCTTCACATATTATATATAAATCTGTTCCTATTATGTGTATTGTTACAGCCTCGGCCTAATCTAGTGTCTTTAATACGGCAAATACATATCTAATTATGCCTCTATATTAATCACTGTATCTTGATTTATCTATTTGTAAAAGCATTTATTAGTCACCCTCATGCATGGTCTCAGTTTAAGGTAGGAGCCTCACATGTTAGATGAACAAATATTGTTTCTCCTTTTGGGAAATTATAGACTGAAATGAATGCAAAATATAAACAAATAATATGTATACATAAAAGATGAAAGTAGCCCTACTGGCATTAGATTTGTTTCAAATATATCTGTACATGTAGGCCATAGAAAGAAAGTAAAATAAAAATGTAATACATATTAAATAAAATCTAGTTTTTTTTTGGTTCTGTGTAGATAACTAATGATCAAAGATATTTCTCTTGGGGGAAAGAAAATTATACTAAATTTTAAAGATACATACATTTTTGTAGCAGCAATAGACAAATTTACCACATTTCTAAATTTTAATGAGCATAGCCAGAAATGATTAAAATGAGATTATCCCCTCAATTTGGCATTAAAAATACATGTAAGACTCTAGAGGGCACTCTATACCTGTTGTTTTTCAAGAGATGGTGAAATTCTTTTAAATGCAGCAGTGAACGCAGATATTTAAAATTCATCATGAGTACTTACAAGAAGGTTAGAGTTCTTATGCAAGATCTTGAAATCAGTATGGATTAATGGGAGTTTTGTGTTTTGTGTTACATGGCTTCACTTGGGATAGTTTATGTTCTTTAATGCCTGGGATGGTAATTAAATCCTCAAGAGAACATACCTACATTTATAAGGTTAAACGTTCTAATATGTATAGGTCTAATTGTTTTCTCTGCCTTGCTTAATTATGTTTTACTTTATTTCTTTACTTGATCGCTATTGTTAGCAACACCATCATTATTATTACTATTACCCTTAAAATCCTTTAGGCAGAGTTTGAGATGTTTTCTGGGAGTGGGATCATCATAATACTTTGATTTTTCCCCTAATTATATGCACATGAAATATATATGGGAAGGCCTCATCTGGTGCCTGAATTACAGTAGGTGTTAACTGAATGTTCCTCCAGTCTGAATCCAAAGATTAAGAAAATTTATAATATTAATCAATATATCACATTATCTGTATCTGTGCCCTCTTTCCTGCTTCTTGACTACATGATAGTAAGAACCTGGTCAGTTGGTGTTTGATTTAGCTGAGAGATTATTTTTGTTTGTCAGTATGTCTTAGAAAATCTGAATTGGGATGCATTTAAGCTATTGCATTCTAAATTATAACAATGCTCACATTCCCTATTGTGGTACTTCATCTGCCTACTGCATAAAAAGCTATGTGCATTTAAAATCTCTGGATATACCCAAGATTTTTTGCTGGCAGCAGATGTCTCTCTTGAACTCCATTTTGTGGTTGAATAATCATTGTCTCATTAATGTGGTTTATTGGCTCTCCTGTAAAAAACTCTTTAGTTTCCTGAATCTCCCCATTCTTTATAGCTAGGATTTTATTTCCATTTGTAGGCTCAACTTTGCCAGACCGGACCAAGGGGAATTGAAGTCTTAGGAATAGCTCACTGCTGCTTTTTCTGTTCTGATTTTGCTTTCAATACTAATAACTTGTGTTATACAAAGCTCGCATCATGTACCCCTATTTCCAGGAAGTGGGCACTGAGTTTTCTTCCATACGTCTGAACTGTATATTGGTAACTTTCCAGCTACCCAGTTCCTCCCCAAGTAACTTGAATCCTGTTTTACTTTCCAGGTCTGGAGATGGCAGTTGCAGGCCACTAGAGGGGGCTATGTTTTCTGCTGCCATTTAGCCACATCCTATATATTCCCACTGTAGTTTCCTACACCTTGTTGGACTCTCCTGACACCAGCAGTTGCCCTCATACGCTTCACCTGGTAGTCATAATTCATTTATGACTTTAAATTAATTACATTACTTAACTTACTTATAGCAGCTCTGATAATAAGTATTTATAAATTGGATATCATCATTTCTTTTGTATCGATAGCAGAAATGTGGCAGAAAAAGTCAGGATTTGCAGCCATGCTTCATATTGCAGATATCCATGTGCTTTTTGTTTGTTTATTTAAAGTAACTGCAACTGGTAATATGTTTGAACGGCCTTGCCTGGACTTTTGTTATGACTGAGTCTGCTGAAGCTCTCATCCCACATTGTGAGGTCTTGAAATTTTCGTTCTGCTCATTTGAATTTGAGCTTCTATTCTGACTCTGTCAAGTGGATTACCATCTTATTAGGAATGAAACTCACAATTCCCAAGGCTCAGAATACCACAATAAGCACACACAGGTATCTTCTCAGTGAACAAGTTGACATTCTCTTTTCAAACAGTGCATCGCAAACTTACCTGAGAAGAATCACACCTTGTTCAGGCACAGATTGCCAGGTACCAGGTTTTACCCCTGGGGCAGGCACACTGGTTTAGTAGGCCTGGGCTGAGGTCTGAGAGTTTTTAAAAAAGGGTTGTAGACAGTTCTTATCTTCAAGCAAATTTGAAACTCAGCTTCCTATAGCACAGTCTCTTAGAATGGTGTGAAATTAACCTGCTCACGCTCATTTCCTTTTCTACATCTTTTTCTCGGGAGATGAATGGAGCACTCTTCTTTCCTTTTGCCCTCCTCCACTGCCAAGCTCCTCCTGTCAATGACAGATTTCATTCTGATAGTTTATCAGCCCACTGTGTAATTTGGGTTTGGAAAGCCATTTGATCTACAGATGCTCCTTGTTCGGAACTGAATTGGAGAAAATGATTCTGAAATTATACCCACCCAAGATGATTTATGCCATAGTAGTTCTAAAGGCCACAGGTTAATGAAAGAGTTTTGAACCAGATGGTGTTGGACCTTAAATCCTTTTCTTATCTTTTCAGAAGAAGGTGACATGTCTTTTCCTAAATGACCCCATTCTATTCCTGCAGAAGTAGCCAGATTATCTCACTGACTCTCAAGTTAAATTCTAGAAGGTCCTCGGCACACTATAAATACAAAGCACACATATAAATATCCTACAAGAAAAATGACAAATTATGGAATGGTTATTTGTGTCAAGAAATAAGATGTTCTGAAAAGGCATGCAATCTAATGTAACCATCTGCCATTGGAAAGAGATTGGAAGTAAATACTCATCTTGAAAACTGCTAAGCCACCCATTAATGATTCTGTATAATCATGTTCTCACATAACTCTAGCAAAGCACATGGAAAGTCGCAAGGCCAAGAATGAAATAATATAGCTACTGTATCCCAGAGAAGAGGCCTCCTGGAGTGGAGGTACTTTAGAGGATTTGCTGTGGTCCTTAGCTGGATAGGTTTAAAATCCTTATTCAGTCAGTTCTAGAGTAGTTCAATTTAAGAAAAGCAAAAACTCTTACATCTAATGTTTAAAATCAGAGTGACAATTTATTACTTTGTCATTACATCTGTGATAAAAACTGGAATCCTCCTATCAACGTGGCCAGAATCTGCTTTTTCTCCATGTAAAACTACATGGAAATGAATTTTATTACCAGAAAAATTGATGGCTAAATTTCCTATTTTTTTCTTGATACAATCTGGATAGGCACTGCAATGTTTGAAAAACACTGTCCTATGATTTTGTAGCTGATCAATCTTTCTTTCTGACTAATACGTATTTTCTTCAGTTATATCACAACTTTTAATTGGGTTACACTTATGTTTCAATGACTTGGGAATTATACTTTTTAAGGTGACTTTGTTTAAATATTACTGTAATTATTCATGACCAATCTGACCTATATTCTTATCAAACTAGTTACACAGAGAAGTAGGCTGAAGGGTTTTTTTTAACACTATCCTCTTTCATTTATATATCTTTTATATCCTTAAGTAGCCTATCAGACTTTATTTTCAACTGAAATATGACATTTTATTCTCCAAATAGGGAAGATATGAATCACTAATTTGGCATATTTAAAAAGACAGAAAACTCATTTTAGGCAAATGCTTTACTTCTGGATGACATTATGATGAACAATAATTTACCTTGTTAGGAGAATGATAATATTTGAAACATGGATTTCTCTTAACTGTGGAACAAGAAGCTAACATAATGTTAACGGTTTTACTCTGTCACATTACCAATTCTGATTACACTGTCCTTGGATTTAGCATATTTTGTTCAGTACTGGCCACATATTAATTTTTTTCTTTTCATTAGGAATTAAAGACTTAAATAGGATAATCTCAAAAATTTTTCATGTTTTACTTTAGATTCTATGGTTTTTGCCTTTTTTTTCTCCCTGAGCATAATGATTTTGATAAACATTGTTCCACTATTATTTGAATCTCTGACAACCTCTCCATTTATATTCCAAATAGCACAACAGTTGACTTTAGCTTGACAGAAAAAAGCTAAGTGTACCCTGGCCTCCAATGTTACTGATGTGTTTTGAATAAGAAATGCCAACCATGTTTGTGTGCTTTATAAAGATGTAGAAAATGTGAAAAGAAATAAATTGGCAGTGATGATTTTATGATGTGGCTATTTTATTAGAAAGCATACCCCAAAGAAATAATACTTCATGAGGCAAAATGAATATTTACATTAAAACAACTATCCATAATAAGAAGTATTTGCAAAAATGTAGCAGATGTGGGCATGCCTGAAGATGTAGGAAATGATTTAGGCTATTTCAAATTACTATACTTCTGAAATTTGAAATAATTTAATACTATTATTTATCTTTCAAATTTATGTGTTCATATAAATTTTCTTTTTCTTTTTTTTTAAGATTTTATTTATTTATTTGAGAGAGAGTGAGAGAACACAAGCCGAGGGGAGAGACAGAGAGAGAGGGAGAGGGAGGTCCCGGGATCATGACCCAAGCCAAAGGCAGACACTTAATCGACTGAGCCACCCAGGTGCCCCCTATAATTTTTCTCATTTTAGAATCCATTTATATTCAAACATTTTGATGAGTTTCACTGGCCTTGCCTATGTCTTAAATAGAATTGGGAAAGAAGAGGAAATCACGTACTAGTCACTCTGCCACTTGTGCTCCCTCCCTTATCACAGTTAATCCTCACCCCAATCTTCTGAAGCAGGTTATATCCTTCCCAGAGACTTGAAAATGAGGCTCAGAGAGATTAAGTCATGCTGAAGATCACAGACGTAGTAATTCCAGCAAAATTTGCATTAGAACCTCAATCTTTTGGTTCAGTAACTCATTCCACACTATGTAGTATACTTTGTAAACTATAAAACAACATGCACTTGTAAGAGTTATAATTATTACTTAATAGTGTAGAGTTTTGCAAGAGTCTTTTACTGTATGGAAAGGCACTGCGTTTGATTTCAAGTCAGATGAATGTTTGAACTCAGTTTTAGTTTTTGTTTTTACGGAACACATCAATGGGTGTGCCAAGTGCTTTCTGTGCATTATCTTGTCAAACCCTCACAACATCCCATTGTAGTAAATAATGTTATCTTCATGTTACAAATGAGGAAATAGGCTCAATGAGTTTAAGTAGCTTGCTTAATGGTTAGCGTGAAGCCTATTTCCTTTCCTTTGAACCATGTCCTGTTTGTACATTATATGGCCCATTGTCAGCCAGTGGTATGAATTTCTTATAAAGAATTACACATGCAGCTTTACACAGAGTCCAACTTCTTATTTATTTAACTGTGATTTAGGCTTTCCCACAATCCATTACTCAATTAGTATTTGATCCATTAGTTCTGGAAACCACCACCCAAATTCCATGGTTTGGATCTAATAACAGCTTCAGGTTTGAGAGAGAGAGAGAGAGAGAGAGAGAGAGAGAGAGATATTTAAGGTGACATAATAGGAGATATTTAAGGAGAGATCTGTATATAAGGATATATGTAAGGGTATATGTATAAAGACATACATATATCCTTATCACTCTAACTTTCAGAAATTAGGAGGAAAGGCCCACATGGAAGTATGGTTATTTGGTGGTTAGTGAGTCCTCAGGTATGGAAGCTTGTTACAAGATTTTTTTTGTGTAATCACTAATTAGAGAGAAGGTATCTCTGACTTAACATAAATTAAATATGACCAGTAGGCTTTTGAAGAGCATTGACTTACTCTAGGCAAACTATAGGCTTTGGAGGAGTCAGATGAAAGGGAAAATTGTAACATATCAGTCATCAGCATTTCTTTATTATCCATTATAAGTTAAAGAGGGAATTTCTGGTAGTATATGTCAACAGGGGTTGGCTGAATTCCCAGTCTGATTTAACAAGCAATCAACATAAGCAGCTTAAACATATTGTAGATAAATTGCAATATTGTATTTTCTTATCTTTCTCAGATGTGCCAAAGCAAGTACCCTGCATATCAACTCTCTTTTTTTAACTGACACATAGTGTCTCATTGCTTTTTACAGTAGTATCCCCTTGAACTGTAGCCATTGTTTCTAGGCTGCCATTTTCAAGCTTTTTCTTTCCCTCTATGAGGATGAGGAGGAATGCTGATGGTTCTGATGAGAGATCTGTCTCTCTTTCATTAATCCTCTTTTCCACTTCAACATTAATTACTTAAAAAAAAAAAAAAACCCAAACAAAAAAACTTCACTACCAAAATAGTACTGTTTGCTTTAGAGCAAAACTATTGGGAAGAGAGTTATGCAATGTATGAGGGTTGAAGAAGAATCTATGGTTATAGGGGGAAAAGCACAAGACTGAGGCAGACGACCTGGCTCAAAACTTTCTTTTGTCAGTCTGGGCAGTTAATTAATTAATATGTCTGAGCAACAGTTTTTAATCTCTATTAGAATTCTACCCACTTCAATGTGGATAGAATGTGCTGTAACTGCAATTACATGTGAAATCTTTAGAAGGAGCTGGAGGGGCAGCAACAAAAAGCCAGGAATTGAGAATTGAGGAGGAGTTGGGCTTTTGGAGGGCCAGGACCCAGCAGTAGTAGCCTGCTTACAGCTACAACAAAGAACAAGACTGTCTGGCCCATAGGGCTGCAGTGAAAGGGTGTATTCTCCAAGAGGAGGGTGTGGGCAGAGAGAAATCTCAGAAATCAGCCCTCTTGAAACTGTTTGACCTTCCATGCTTGAGCATGTGCTTGTCCCTGAGACTTGGTTTAAGGTTTGCCAATTTGTATCATTTGTTTCTGCATATAGACGTGGAAAGCATTGCCTGAGCAGATTAGAGGGAGTAATGGATACCACTATGAGGTCTAAAGTGCCACTGTTAAGACCCATATCCAGGGATTGAAATCAGATGATGTTTCCCTAAAATAACCCAAGGCTCTAACATTTGAATATGAAAGGCTTCAAAGAAGCCCTTTCAGCACTTCTAAAACTCATTTCCCTGGGCTTGATATTTTAGCATCAGATTAAGTGAAAAGAAAAATATATAGATAAACATCTTCAGCACTCCCTTTTAGGGAGCCACACCTTCTCCCATTTCCTAAAGATTAGGTAGGCCTGGCCAGGTCGTCTGTTGCCCAGTTCCCCCTCGCTTACGGTCCAGGTCAGGCCTGACCAATCAGAGCGCTGCATCTCCCTGACTTCAGTGGTTGCCAGGGGCTGGCCGAGTAACTCAAACTGGGCGATTCGGAACCCTCCAGGTTTCTGACATCGGTAATCCATATGGTTTTCAGGATACCTGCAGCCATTTTGCTGCCACACAGATAAATCTTGTCTGATTTGAAGCAAATCAGAAACAAAGTCAAAACCAAAGTCAAGTAGGCAAGAAAACAGTGCTAATGACATTGTTTAAACTGCTGGATTCAGCAAGAGATGTACTTCTTGGCTTTCTTACATTTTTCTGTCATTTGATCTTGAAAAGTGCACTGGCTTTGTACAGTTCCATAGTGTTAAAATACAAATATTTCTCATAATGTTATATAACTTATAATTTAGCCAAGCAAAAATAAAAGAAATATGTTTTCGCTATACAGTAAGATTCCTTATCATATGTAGGCCCTGATGAATTGTTTGCTATTGTTTTAGAAATAATAGATAAGTTTGCCCCATAATTATTAACTTTTAATTATGAAAACTTTTGTCATATAGGTCTTTGTCTTTATCTGATTAATTAGATTAAATACAATTGCTTAAGAAAGAAGTAGTTTCTATAGTGACTTCAAACAATTGATCTCAGATGGTCTTAGGAAGTACGTCATAGTAAATGAGGAATATTCTTTCCCGAATTCATCATTTGACAGAAGAAAATTGTTTAAAATATCAATTGTGAAGACATATATTGTCTCATGCACCCTGAATAGCAGCTACGCTGAAGTGCTAAAATTTCCAGATGATTATCATATCTAAGAAGAGTAACAATAAAAATGTTACTTGAAAACAATAAAATTGTTTTCTTACCTCAGAAAAACTTTGCAAAGGTCTTTAGTCAGAGTTAGAGAATTAAGTCATTATATGAGGGTGTGAAAGAAGACTAATGGTGTTCTCAGAATATAAAATTATAATAAATTGTAAGTTATAAATTCATATCTTCTCCTTATTCATCATAATGATTAACATTTAAAGTCTAGGATGAATAAGACCAATTAACTCATTTTGATTAGGGGTTTGCTCTTGGTTAAAATATTTCAATTCATATAGGCTTTCTTGGGAAAATGTTGAAATACCCAAAGTTTGGGGAAATATCTAATAATCATATCATTTATCATTTGTATCATTTATAAAATATTGGGAATAGCTTAACTATGATATGACAACAGGGAGAAAAAGGGCCTCATTTTTAATGATTGAATATACTTTATACATTATATTTTATATCATTTTTGATTAGGTAAACTTAAAATTAAATTAATTTTCTAAATTAATTAATTAAATTTCTAAAAATACAGTGGAAAGTCTATACCATCCTGTTGCCCCATATACCCAATATACCATATATTATTCCTCCCACCCCTCCCCTCACATAGACAACCACCTCTCCTAGTTTCTTATATATCCTTCCAGAGTTTCTTTATGCATATACAAGAAAACAAGTATATAAGGAATTTCAATGTTCCACCATTTATTACATATGTTTGAAAACTTTTACTATGTTGTCTGTTATTTTTGCTTTTTAAAAATGTCTTCTGGACAATTAAAAATGTTTTTGCCCCCTCGTGACTGCCTTTATGAATATAACTATTTATTATACCATTAGCCCTACAGTATGAATCCTACTAAGAGAAATGATGAAATAAGCATGTTTTCTCTTTCTTCCTGTTGTTGCCTTCTATTTCTTCCACCATCTGATATTAGTGAATAAAAATATTTCTTAGTATTTCCTTTACACTGTTAAAAATGCACATATTTCTATTAATTGATTTGTCAGCTTCAAATAATGTTTTTGACTCCCATCTATTAGAGACAAGATGATCATTATTCTCTACCTTTTTGTTTTATGCTCTCCGTGTTTTTATTAGTTTATCATTTGTACACTTTCAGAGCATATAATATTTATATTCTGATTGTTCACCCTTATCCTCACTTAGATTCAGTGTCAGTTCTACAGTTGAATGAATTTTATCATTTCCAGTCTGATTTCGTGTTTAATTAATGTTCCTTCTTTCTTCCAAAATTTTATCCAGCATTCCACATTACATTTAGTTTTATTTCTCCTGCATTTTCTCCAGTCTGTGATAGTTATTTGATCCTTTCTTTTCTTTTATAATCTTGACATTTCAGAAGAATACCAATTATTTTGTAGAATGCTCTCAGTTTTATTTGTCCAATGTTTACTTATGATTAGAGGGAGGTTATATATCTTTGGCAAGAAAATTCAGTCTCTTATGCTAAAATTCCACTTTTTATATTTGGCATTTTTATACATTAGCCACTGCTATGGGGATGCCTTTTTCTTGATTAAATTGGTTCTTCAAGTTTCCATTTTATTATCTTTTTTTTAAAGATTTTATTTATTTATTTGAGAGAGAGAGAGAGAGCATGAGAGGGGAGAGGGTCAGAGCGAGAAGCAGACTCCCCACTGAGCCGAGAGCCCAATGCAGGATCGATCCTGGGACTCCAGGATCATGACCTGAGCCAAAGGCAGTTGTTTAACCAACTGAGCCACCCAGGCACCCCCATTTTATTAGCTTTTTTTTTAAAAAAGATTTTATTTATTTATTTGAGAGAAAAAGAGTGAGAGAGAGCACAAGAGTGGGGTGAGGGGCAAAGGGAGAAGCAGACTCCCCATTGAGCAAGGAGCCCGATGTGGGGCTTGATCCTGGGACTCCAGGATCATGACCTGAGCTGAAGGCAGACGCTCAACCAACTGAGCCACCCAGGTGCCCCAGCTTTTTTTTTTTTTTTTGAGAATTTGAGGAATATTTGAAAATTCAGACTCTTATGCTAAGATTCTAACCTTCATCATATTTGGCATTTGTATGTATGAGTCACTAATCAAATTGATTCTTCAAATTTTAGTTCTATCAACTTGTTTCAAATGTGGGTTTTCTAGTCTGCCAAATTATATTACCTCATCAAAAGAATGGTGTCTTTGGTGGAATTTATCTTGCTGTGTCTCAAATGAAGGTAAATGCTGGACATATTTATAGGATGTCTTGGAAGAATAAAATCTCCTTTGAAATTTCCATGCCCTAATACCAGATCCAAGAATATGCCATATTCATGACAAAAGGAACTTTGCAGATGCGATTAAGGTTACTGACCTTAAAATTGGGAGATCATCATTGTAGACTCATGTGATTAGATTGGGCAGTTCTTATGACCTATAGCTCTCACCAAGTATCATGTAGTTGTTGATATCTTGGACTCCAATGGCCTGAGCTAAGATATTATGCCCCTTAGGACCCAGAGTCACAAAACACTCCCACATCTGACACCCTTCACTACTAGACCCAGGATCATAGCATGCTCCAGTGGTGAAGATCTTTCTTTACTGAAGTCCGTCGATAAAGTATGGAAATGGGAGACTATTCTTCAAATATGCAGACACCTATGTGAGGCTGAAAGGATCATGAAGAATAAGGGAAATATGACATCACCAAAGAAAAACAATAAACTTCTAGTAAATGATGCTAAAGAAACGGAGGTACATAGAGTGATAAAGAATTCAAAATAGTTGTTCTAAAGATGCCCAGAGAACTACAAGGAAATACAGATAAAAAATTTAACGACTTCAGGAAAACAATACAAGAACAAAATGATAATTCAACAAAAAAATAGAAAACATAAAAAAGAACTAAGTGGAAATTTGGGAGCAGAAGAATACAATAACTAAACTGAAGAATTCAACAGAGAATGTCAATAGGAGACTTGACCAAGTAGAAGAAAGAATGTGAACTTACAGATAATTTGAAATTATTCAGTCAGTGGAGCAAAAAGAAAAAAAGAATAAAAAGGAATGAAGAAATCCTATGGGGCTTCTAGGATACCCTTAAGAAAAACAATTTACCCATTGTTGAGTCCCAAAAGGAGAAGAGACAAAGGGGAAGACAGATATTTAAAAAATTATAGCTGAGAACTTCCTAAATCTAGGGAGAGATTTTGTTTTTTGTTTTTTAATTTTTTTAAAAGGCTAGTCAAGTGAAGCCATGGGAGTGCAGATGGAACAAAAAGAATCTGTAACTGGCTGTGATAAATTAATTGTAAATACCACTACACTTAGACTAGCCACTGGGGAGAGATTTGGACATCCATGTTCATAAAGCTCATAGGTCCCCAAACAAATTCAACTCAGAGAGATCTTCTCCCAGACACATTATAATAAAGCTTCAAAAATCAAGGACAAAGAGAGAATCTTAAAACAAGCAAGAGAAAAGCTTTATCACTTTCAAAGGAACTCCCATAAGGCTTTTAGCAGATTTCTCAGCAAAAACTTTATAGGCCAGGAGAGAGTGGGATGATGTATTCAAAGTGCTAAAAGGAAAGAAAAACCTGCCAACCAAAAATACTTTGTCCAGAAAAGTTGTCCTCAATAAGTGAAGGATGGATAAGGACTTTCCCAGATATAGAAGGGAGTTCATCACTATTTGCCTTACAAGAAATGCTAAAAGGAGTTCTAGAAGCTGAAATAAAAGGACACTAATTAGTAACATGAAAATATAAAAACCTGGAAAAAGTAAGTATAGAGTCAGATTCAGAATTCTCCAGCATTGTAATATGGTTATGTTAAACGCCCAACTCTAGTATAAAGGTTAAAGAACAGAAGTTTTATAATAGCAATGGCCACAATAATTTGTTAGTGGATACACAATATAAAAAGATAAAAATTTTGACATCAAAAACAAAATGTGGGGGCAGGGAGAAATAAAAGGGTAGAATTTTTATATGTAATCAAAGTTAAGATTTTATTGGCTTAAAATAGACTGTTATAAGATTTTTATGTAAGCATCAGGGTAACCACAGAACAAAAACCTCAAGTAGATTCACACAAGATAAAGAGAAAGGAATCAAAGTATACAACTATGGAAAATCATTAAATCACAAGGAAGACAGCAAGAGAGGAAGAAAACAACAAAGGAACAGGAAAATAGCCAGAAAAAATAAGCTGTCATTAATAAGTCCTGATCTACCAATAATTACATTAAATGTAAATGGTTTAAATTTTCTAATCAAAAGGCATAGAGTGGCTAGACAAATAAAAACAAAAACAAAAAAACAAAAAACAAAACCCAATTATATGCTGCCTACAAGAGACTCATTTCAACTTTAAGGGCAACCTGGGCTCAAAGTGAGGGGATGGAAAAAGACATTTCATGTAAATGGAAACCAGAAGTGAACAGGGTTAGCTATACTTACATCAAACAAAATACACTTTAAGTCAAAAACTGTAAGGAGAGAAAAAGGAGGACATTTTATAATGAAAAAGGGGTCAATTTATTAAGAAGAGATAACAACTGTAAATATATATGCACCTAACATGCACCTAAACATATTAAGCATATACTAAAAGATGTGAAGGGAGAAATAGACAACAATGCAATTACAATAGGGGACTTTAATACCCAACCTACAACAATGGATGGATGATCCAGACAGAAAATCAATAAGCACACATTGAACTTGAACTATACTTTAGATCAAATGGACCTAACAGACATATACAGAACATCCTATCCAACAGAAGCAGAATACACATTTTTCTCAAGTGCACATGGAATATCCTCCAAGATAGAGAATATGTTAAGTAACAAAGCAAGTGTTAGCAAATGCAAGAAGTCTGAAATCACACCATGTCTCTTTTCTGACCACAATGATATGAAACTAGAAATTACAGGAGAAAACTGGAGATATTCACAAATATGTGGAAACTGAACAACACATACCTGAAAAATCAATGGGACAAAGAAGAAATCAAAAGGGAAATAAAAAAAGAAACAAGGCATCCAAATGCGAAAGGAAGAAATAAAATTATCTGTATTTGCAGATGACATAATATTATATATAGAAAACTCTAAAACGCCACCAAAATAATAACAACGCCACCAGAACTAATAAATTCTGTAAAGTTGCAGAATACAAAATTGACATATGAAAATCAACTGTTTCTATACACTAACAATGAACTATCTGAAAACAAAATAAAGAAAACAATCACTTTTACAACAGCATAAAAAAAAAACTACTTAGGAATAAATTTAACTAGGGAGTGAAAGATCTAAACCCTGAAAAGTATAAGAAATTGATAAAAAAAAAAAACTGAAGATACAAGGTGTTTTATGTTCCTGGATCAGAAAAATTAATATTGTTATAATGTCCACACTACATAAAGTGATCTACAGATTCAATGCAATCCCTACCAGAATTGCAATGGCATTTTCACAGTAATAAAAAAAAAAAAATCTTAAAATTGTATGGAACTACAAAAGACCCCAAATAGCCAGAGCAATGCTGAGAAAGAAGAAAGCCAGAGGTATCACACTTCCAGATTTTAAACTATATCACAAAGCTAAAGTGATAAAACAGAATGGTGCTGGCATAAAAACAGACATATAGACCAATGGGTTAGAACTGAGAGTACAGAAACAAACCTACACATATATGATGAACTAATATTTTACAAGAGAGCCAAGAATTTACAATGGGGAAGGGATAGTCACTTCAAATAATCGTGTTGGGAAACTGGATATTCATATATAAGAGTATGAAATTGAACCCCTATCTTATACCACTCACAAAAACTGATTTGACATGGATTAAGGAATTAAACATAAGACTTAAAACAATTAACTCCTAGGAGAAAAGACAGGAGAAAAAATTCCTTGGCACTGGTCTCAGCAATTATTTTTTTTTTTTTTGATATAACACCACAAATACAAGCAACAAAAGCAAAAATCAACAACTGGGATTACATCAAACTAGTCTCTACACAGCAAAGGAAACAAACAACAAAAAGGAAAGGCAACCTTTGTAATATTTGCAAACCATCTCTCTGATAAGGAGTTAATATATAAAATATACAAGGAATTCATACAACTCAATAACAAAAAATAAAATGATCTGATTAAAAAATAAGCAAGGGAAGAACCAATATTATTAAAATGTCCATACCTTCCAAAGCAATCTATAGATTTATTGCAATCTCTATCAAAATACCAACAGCACTTTCAATAGAACTAGAACAAATAATACTGAAATTTGTATGAAACCACAAAAGACCCCCAAAAGCCACAGCAATCTTGAGAAAGAAAAACAAAGCTGGAGGTATCACAATTCCAGATTTCAAGCTATACTACAAAGCTGTGATAGTCAAAGTAGTATGGTACTGGCACAAAAATAGACACATAGTATCAATGAAACAGAATAGAGAGCCCAGAAATAAATCCATTCTTATATGACAAAGAAGGCAAGAACATACAATGGAGAAAAGACAGTTTTTCAACAAATGGTACTGGGAAACCACTTTTTTACACCATACACAAAAATAAACTTGACATGGGTTAAAGACCTAAATGTGAGACCTGAAACCATAAAACTCCCAGAAGAGAACATGGGCAGGAATTTCTTTGACATTGGCCTTAGCAGCATTTTTAAAGATATGTCTCTTCAGGCAAGGAAAACAAAAGCAAAAATAAACTATTAGGACTACACCAAAATAAAAAGCTTTTTCACAGCAAAGGAAGCCATCAACAAAATGAAAAGGCAACCTACTGAATGGGAGAAGATATTTTCAAATGATATATCTGATAAGGGGTTAATATCCAAAATATATGAAGAACTTATGCTACTCAAAACCAAAAAAATAAATAATCTGATTAAAAATGGGCAGAGGACCTGAATAGACATTGCTCCAAAGAAGACATTACAGATGGCCAACAGGCACATGACAAGATGTTCAACATCACTAGTTGTCAGGGAAAAGCAAATAAAATCACAATGAGATATCACCTCACACCTGTCAGAATAGCTAGAATAAAAAAGATAAGAAATAACAAGTGCTGGTGAAGATGAGGAGAAAAAGGAACCATTGTGCACTGTTGGCAGGAATGCAAACTGGTGAGCCACTGTGGAAAATAGTATGGAGGTTCCTCAAAAAATTGAAATTAGAATTATCTCATGACCCAGTAGCTCCAGTACTGAGTATTTACCCAAAGAAAAGAAAAATTAATTCAAAAAAATGTATGCACCCCGATGTTTATAGCAGCATTGTTTACAATAGCCAAGATATGGAAGCAACTTAAGTGTCCATTGATAGATGAATGGATAAAGAAGATGTGGCATATATATACAATGAAATATTCCTCAGCCATAAAAAAAAAAAGATTTTGCCATTTGAAACAACATGGATGGACCTAAAAGGTACAAAGCTAAGTGAAGTAAGTCAGAGTAAGGCAAATATGGTGTGATCTTACTTATGTGTGGAATCTAAAAAAATGCACTCATAGTAACAAAGAGGAGAGTGGTGGTTGCCAGGGACTAGGGGTTGGAAAACAAGGAGATTTTGGTCAAAGGATTTTGGACAAACATCCATTTATAAGATGAATAATTTGGGGGGATGTAACATACGGTATGGTGACTATAGTTAACAATACTGTATTGTATACTTTAGAGTTGCTAAGAGACCTAGCTCTTAAGTGTCTCACCATAACAACAACAACAATAGCAACAAAATGGCAATTAGGTGAGGCAAAAGATATATTAACTAACCTTATTGTGGTAAGTATTTCAAAATACATATGTATATCATATCATCACACTCTAAACCTTAAATTTACACAATGTTTTATGTCAATTATATCTTCATTAAGCTGGAAAGAAAATGAACTGGCACCACATCAATTTAAATGACTATATGACTAAAGAAAGAAAAGATCACTAAAACTAACACACAAAACTCTGTAAAAAACATTAATGCAGATCAGATGAAAACTGAGAAAAAAATTCTGCCATGAATTTGAAAACAAAAGCTTAGTAAGGCAACACTTCTTTAAAGGAAAACCAAAAAGCAGAAACAAAAAAGTAAGGAAGATAGCAAGGTAAAATCAGTTTTGAAGTTTTGGCTAGAAGAACTTAGGAAAAAGTAGAAATAAAAAACAAAGCCATCACAGAAATGTAAAGAACAAGAACAAGGGAAAATAGACATATGGTTTAGGGACATAAAAGTTAGAAATAACAAAAGTGATCTAAAGGATTAGAGAAAGATGGTAAATACTGAAGTTAGGCAAATAAAAATGTAACATTGCATAATTAGGGTCCCTAAAGAATAAAGATATAACTCAAGAAAATCTTGGTGAAATAAAATATTTGAATTATATAATGAAAGGAAACACCATGTCCCAGGGGAAATTAACCCAGAATGGTCAATACTGAAATATCACTTCATGAAAGTATGGAACTTATGGATAAAGAATGAATCCTTTGGACATCTAGTCAAAATGGTTAAGTTACATACATAAGGGAGAAAAATCAGGTTGACCTCAGATTTCTCAAGTAAATTCAACTTTAGAAGATAGTAGAACAAACCTTGCAAGATCCTCAAATAATGTGTGACCCAATAATTTTCTAACCAGCCAAACTCTTCTTTAAGATTAAAGGCTAGAAAGAACTGTTTTGAACATGAAAGAATTCAGGGAATATTTTCCTATCTACTCTCCGTCAGGTAACTACTAGGGAATACATAAAAACATTGTTTGAAGACAATATGATTGTATAAAAAATATTATCAATTGAAAACCTACCACATAAAAGAACATTCAGTAAAGTAGTGGGACACAGAATTAACACAGAGAAATCAACAGTTTTTATTATACAAGAAACAACTATGATATAATAGAACAAATGATTCCAGGTATTATTTTAATACCTAGGAATAAACGCATCAAGAAATATAAAACCTATATTTAGAAAACTTTAGAATACTCCTGAAGGATATAAAAGAAGAACTGAAATAATGGGAAGACATACCAAGGTTTTGATAGGAAAATCCAAAATCATAAAGTTATCAATTCTTCATAAGTTATAAAGTAATCCAATATAAATTTCTTCAATTCTTCATGATGTAAATTTAAAGTGATCCATTAAGAATACCAAGTGTTTTTAAACTAGAAAAGCTGATTATGAGGTTTATATAGAAAAAATATACAAACAGGAAAATTGAGAAAAACTCTGACAAAAGGAACAATACTGGTAGGGGCTAGACTTCCTGGAAGTAAAACACTTTATGTCTCAATAATTCAATAAAAAATGTGTATATCACTAAGTAAACAGCCAGAAATAAATGATACTAAAATCTAGTATATTACAAAGGGCTATCTCAAAAGAAGAGGGTAAAAGTGGATTACTTAAATGGTCTTAGGACAACAGGTTGCTTTCTGGAGAAAATAAAATTGGATCCATTTGTACATTATATACTATGATAAATTCCAAATGCATCAAGAATTTACATATAAAAAAGAAGCCCTTAAATTCCAGATAAAAATTCATTTTTCAGTGGGAAGGCTTTTCCAAGTAGGAATCAAAATCGAGAATCTGCAATAAAAAGATTAGTAAATTTTTGGAAATATAAAAAGAAAGCAAATTCTTCATGACATAGCACCACATGGTAAATCAAAAGACAAATTGCAAACTTGGAAAAATTCTGCAATCTATCTCACAAGCAAAGAGTTAATCTCACCATTATACAGGAAGCTCCTAGAGCTCACCAAAAGACTGATAATCCAAAATATAAGAATGCAAAAAATATGAACAGTTCACAATTAACAAAATACAAATAATTTAAAAACATATAAAAAAGCAGTAACCTCTGAATATGAGAGACATGTATACAAAAACTGCCCTGGTGCCATTTCTTCTGTCATACTGGCAAAGTTTTGAGTGTTACAATGTAATCTATTGGTAACAGGAAACAAGCACTCCTATTCATTGCTCATAGGGATGGAAATAAATGTTTATTCATATAAAGGGCAATTTAACATTTGTCAAAATTACAAATGTACATTTCACTTTTGAACCAGTAACTTTATTTCTCATAGATAAATTCTTACACATGTGAAATGATAGATGTACAAATTTATAGGGTATATTGGTTAAATAAATTGTGGTACATTAATACAATGGAATATTTTTCATTTGTTAAAAACAAACAAGAAAGTGCTCTATATACTGACTTAGAAAGTTTTTAAAGATATAGTGTTAAATGAAAAAGTAAGGTACAGAGAAGTATAATAAGTTGCCATTTGTGTAAATTGAGAAAATGAATATATATATTCATTATATAAAACAGTTGTTACTGGGAAGGAAACAATTGGGACCTGGGCAGATGGAGATAATCTTGGAAGGAGTCTTCACTGTATATCTTTTTAAAACTTTGTAATTGGTTTTTGATCATGTGAATTATCTATCATATATTTAAAAGTGAATTAAAAGCAACATTGATATAAAATTCTTTTCTTAAAATCCACAACATCATTTTATCCAATCTGAAATAGTACAGAAATGGCAAATTTTTCACTAAGGTAGAAAGCAAAAGCAAAGACCATAGCTTCATCTCTTGTGAAAACCTATCTCTGTCATCTCAACCTTCAACCATATTTCCCATCCTAAACCATTCTTTCTTAGCTCTGTCACATCTAAGCTGAAAGCAGCCTCTTTTGCCAAGCCATGGGAAGTACTAAGAATGGACCCAGGAAGGCACATAGTCTCAACTGGAGCTAAGAATCAATGAGGAAATATTTAAAATGTCTAGAAATACATGTGCTGTGAATTTTCAATGAAAAGTTCGTGCAAAAGGAGGATGTGTTTAGTTGGTTTTGTTGGTTCAATGATATTTGGTTTGGGAAGGGATGTACACACATGGTGCTAAGTAACATCAAGTCCCATGGTGAGAAGCTTGTGTTGAAGACCCTTTTCAGGTCTCTTTTAATTTCAGTCACACCAATGAGAAGGTCTTGGTTTGGTGTTAATGCATCCCTTATATATTAACCTTATATTCTGTAATTTTCTATAATGGTTTATTAATTCCAGGAATGACTTTTTTTTTTGATTCTTTGGGATTTTCTACATAAACAATCATGCCATTTGTGAAAAAAGATAGTTTTCTTTCTTTTTTTCTTTCTTTCTTTCTTTCTTTCTTTCTTTCTTTCTTTCTTTCTCTCTCTCTCTCTCTCTCTCTTTCTTTCTTTCTTTCTTTCTTTCTTTCTTTCTTTCTTTTTCTTTTCTTTCATTCTCTTTCTTTCTTCCCAATCTGTATACATTTCACTGCCTTTTCTTGCCTCATTGCATTAGCTAGGAATTCCAGCACAATGTTGACCAGGAGTAGTGAGAGGGGACATCTTGGCTTGTTTCTGACCTTAGGGTAGAAACTTCTAGTTTCTCACAATTAAGTATGATGTCAGCTGAAGGTTTTTTGTAGATGTTCTTTATCAAGTTAAGGAAGTTCCACTGTAGTTCCCACTATATTCCTAGTTTGCTGAGAGGTGTGTTTGTGTGCATATGTGTGTGTGGTATTAACCATGAATTGGTGTTGGATTTTGTCAAATGCTTTTTGTGCATCTATTACTATGATCATATGATTTTTATTCTTGTTGATGTGATAGGTTCAGTAATTGATTTTTGAATATTCACATGCCTTGCAGACCTGGGATAAATTCCACTTGGTCATGGTGTATAAGATAAAAAAATTCTAAAAATATTCTAAAGGAATTTACTATTGATGAAATAAAGTCTTTTTTTCATTCAAAATATAGCTGTGTACCCTATTCTCTCCTCCTCACAATCAGAATATGAGAACATGTTTTCATAATGAAGAGTATCTAATTGATTTATTCTTCTAAATTTTAAAATTCAGATTATGCTATTGACATCCTTTAAGTTGCTTGGTGCTACTTATAATAATTGTAACTGCAGCTTATTTTCACATGGAGTGACATTTTATTCTTTTATTTTGCACCTGTTTTAAATATTTCTGGAACAGGTTCAAATCATTAAGATGAATGTAGTAATTAAGGGTCTGCTAAAGATGAATCATCATCCATATATGCTACATGAATTTTGATCACTCTAATATGCCACTGCTGTTAAACTAATTCATTCTCATTTCATCAAGTATTTTGTAGACTTTTATTTTCTTTTAGTCCTCACATTAGAAAGTTGGTTTTTTTTCCTCTGAATACCACAAAACGTTACCCATGTGAAATGAGGATTTTGCATTATAATACTGACACCTGCAATCCTTAGTATCACAGAAAATGGTAACAGGATCAGTTTCATGGCTACAAAAATGACAGTTAAAGACCTCTTTCAGCAAAGCAGGACTCTTCTGTTACTGCTTGATTTGTTTCTGTTGTTTGTGTTCTTCAGTCTACTCTGTTCTTGGAGTCATTTTCATTTCCTCCAATACTTATTATCTTGGTATTATGAACATATTGGAGATGGTCACAGTACATCCTCTGTTTTTGACCTCTTCTGCAGAGAAAGTCTCCTGAGAGAACTCTCTGGGATAACTATTTTCCTATGTCTAGCTCAAGCTTTATTGGAGTTATGTTGGTCTATGACATCACACTGTACCCAAGTAGAGGCTCTGTGCTTCAATTTATCTTACATTTATCTAACTTGCCAGTTAAACTGGTACTTGACATTCCCTCTGCAAAATATAACCATGCCCAGAGCAAGCTGAATGTGGATAGCTGAGGATTGTTCTGTCATGTTCTGTTCCTTCTTGGACAGTCAAATACTTAACATTAAGTCAGGGAGTTTGTCTCCACACTGTATTTATGTCAGCTTTTTGGGTAGTCACAAGAACATAATTTTAATTAATTATTCCATAAGCTGACAAGAGTGAAAAGAAACTGATGTCTCCATGATAACTAAACTGAATGCTTTGGAAAGAGTTAAAAAGGTTAGTTAAAAATCTTGTCAGGTTAAGTATTGGCAAGACAACAGTAAAAGCATTAGAAAATAATATAAAATGATTTCATATTCTGATTATTCTGAAAGATCGCATTTCTGAGATTTCTCTTCATATCAAAAAATGAAAACTGGAAATCCTAGACTGTATTAGGAGTGTGATTCATGCAGCACATCATGCAAAACTCCAGTCACTGGAGTGCCATGTGGTGGATTTAGAGTTACAGAAGTTTGGGCTCTACATGAAAAAGTTGGAACATGAATTGTATGTCTGTATATTTTAAATTCAGGTAAAATGTTTATAGTATGTACATAATACTTTTTGATGATTCACTCTTTACACCAACTGGTTTTGATTAATTGACCAGATACAAATGCTGACATGTCAGATAAGAAGGTTTCTACTGAAGTTGAACTTGAATGGCTGTCTTTTTAATCCTCCCACGTGGACCTAAGTTTTTTGAGATAGGTAAGAGTGTGTTTTTGGAATAAATGTTTTAAGATTCAGACAAACTGATTAGAAAGATTTAAGAGATATCTGCAATAAGGGCAGTATGGCATAGGAGCTGGAGCAGAGTGAGGAAACTGTGGATCTAGAAGTCATGTTCTTCCTAGTCCCTCCGGAAGAAATCCATGACTCAAATCACAAGTTAACACCTCTCCTCTTTCCTCCATGGTTTCCTTTAATAAGCAACAAAGACTTTCATGTTAATATTAAGGGTATTCCAAATGAAAGTACTAGATGTATCACCAGATGTTTTTATTTTACTATGAATGAGGTTTTAGGCTTTGTATAAATGACTTACAGTGGTGGGGGTCCTGGAAGATAATGTGGGTAAGAAACAGGAAGAAAAGCACAAACACCAGGCTGGAGCAGGATGGGACAAAGTGTACCTTCTTAATCCAGTATTAGATGAAGAAAATTTCTTTGACTACATGGATAACGCTATTATTTTCAAAACTGTCCATGTAATCAATTGCATATTGTTGACCTGAGCAACTATAAAGTCTTATTCATGTTGTAATATCTACCCATTTCATACCGACCTGCTATCACACTGACATTTTAGTCTTAACTATGTTTGAGTAAGTCTATTCATCATGCCATTTAAATTTTTTTGGTTGTAGCAAATGGAGCTACAACATGACATTCATCTTTATTTGTAACCTAGCATGACTGGAAAGTAAGTCTGTAAGACCAAATGGATACATTATAACTGGAACACTACTAAGTCACATGGTTTGATTTTACCATGATGTCATAAAATCATTTTCCTTTTTCTTCAGTTTCTGGAAAAAATATGCCTTTTATTTAATGAAGTAAGAAATTCAGAGAGCAACAAAGCAGCTTTGGCACCATATAGTCATAATTTGAGATAATTCTTTATCATAAAATTGATCCTTTAACTTAAAATTTAGGGGACCTATGTAAACCTGTGTGTTTATAAGAGTAATAATCTTTTAAAATTAAATTTGAGTTGCTGTAAACAATTCTTTGTTGTATTCCATTTGCTTTCAGTTATAGAGATACTTGAAAAAATTATCTCTTAACTTTGCAAAACTGGGAAATTACTTAGTCAGTCTAGAACCCAGTTGGGCAAAGGAGCTGTGAAAGAAAGAAGGCATAATTTTTCAGGGTAAAAGAATATTGCTTTTTGTGATGTCTAACAGAGCTATCCTATAGCTAGAGAGAGAAAAAAAGGCAACTAGAGCAGCAGGGGCATAATTACAAATAAAAAGGGAATTATAATTAGTTGATCTTTGAATTTAGTGTCAAATATTGAAGATGGAAGCTTTAAGCTTGCAGTTATTCTTCTATTTACTCAGGTGAATGATAAATTTTGCAAAATTGGTAGCAAAAATTTCAGATTTGGTCTATTTGTTCTCTAGGATAAAAGTGGTCTGGTTAAAATATACTGGCAATTTAAAATTTTATTTTCAATAGTGGTAGAGTTAAAGAAAGCCTACTGTGTTTTTGTTTGACTTTAAATCTGATGAAATATTTATCTGGAAAAAATATATATGATTGTGTGTGTGTGTGTGTGTGTGTGTGTGTGTGTGCGTGTGTGCATGTGTTATATCCTAAAGGCTTTCTTCCTTTTCTTTTTTTTTTTTTTTTTATTTTTATTTTTATTTTTTAAAGATTTTATTTATTTATTTGACAGAGGAGACACAGTGAGAGAGGGAACACAAGCAGGGGGAGTGGGAGAGGGAGAAGCAGGCTTCCCGCGGAGCAGGGAGCCCGATGCGGGGCTCAATCCCAGGACCCTGGGATCATGACCTGAGCCAAAGGCAGACGCTTAACGACTGAGCCACCCAGGCGCCCCTGCTTTCTTCCTTTTCCATTCATCTTACAACCCAAACCAACCCTCTCTCACATCTTATATACTTCAGTCTGGCAATGAATAAAACCCTCTGAAAGTTGTTTACAATTAGCATAAAAAAGAGAAAAAGAAAGCAACAACTATAATTTAGTATCAATGTATCTGATTCCACTGATTTGACTGATAACGTTTCCTATTTATGGGAATTACAAAAGCAAATGGTAATTATTGTCATTTCCCTTGCTCTTGAGTTCAACTTTATATATATCTATATATCTATATATAGATATATATAGATATATATATATATGTGTGTGTGTGTGTGTGTGTGTCTTTTTTAAGATTTATTTATTTACCTTAGAGACAGAGAGAGAGAGCGTGAGCAGGGGGTGGGGAGGGGCAGAGGGAGAGGGAGAGAGAATCTTAAGCAGACTTGGCACTAAGCTGGGAGCTGGATGTGGGGCTTGATCTCATGACCCTGAGATCATGACCTGAGCTGAAACCAAGAGTTGGACACTTAACCAACTCCACCACCCAGGTGCTCCTCAACTTATATTTTTAAGAACAGCAAATATTGCGAATTTTGACAATTTCCTGACATTATACCTGATAAAAATGTAGAGAAACATTTCTATGTGAAAACCTTGCCAGAGTGGAAGAAAAGTGGATTGTACAAAAGCTTTTATTTGCCTTTATGTAAAATTTGCTTTTACTAAATTAACTTCTATTAAAGCAAATCCCCAAATACATGGTACCTAATCATGTTTAAGTGTTTTGCAATTGTAGGGACCCAAATTCTCATTTAATGAATAAACATCGAAAAGAAAAGGTGGAAGGAGAAAAGGAGAAAATTTGCTGAGCTTATGATGTCTATGTTCTAGTGAGTCCCTGGATCCTGGGAGAGTCACAAGGAGAGAACTGGTGCTGGATTCATCCTTATGTCGAAAACTATAGATTTGTATGGAAGAACATAACATGAATAAAGGGCTGGAATACATTTTTTGGATGAAAAGAACTAATAACATTAAAATGTGAATCTTCTAAATGTTAATATAAAAATGAAACTCATTTTTTTAATTAGAACTCCTAACAATTTTTTTAATCTGATGAAGTGTTTTAAAATTTTTTATGAAGGAATAAATGCTTAAGATAAGGTAAGATATTTTTAAAAGAGGACTAGAGAAGGAGAATTTGCCTTACTAGATGAGAACATGCTGTAATTTACTGTATTTAAATCAATATGGCATTGGCATCAGACCAGACCAGTGGAAAAGAATCAAAAATCTGAAAATAGATCCTGGTGAGGATGAGAATTTAACATATGGCCAAGGTGGTATTTTTACTGTTTGGGAAAATGATGGTTTTTGCACCATATGGTGCTAGCCCAACTGGCTACCCAGCAGGAAATAAATAAGATTGTATCAGTACCTCACACCATATAGACAAATTTTGACATGGACAAATAGAAAAATTTTGGATGGATTAAAAATTAAATTTGACAAAAACATAATAATAAACACCTACAAGAAAATCTGGAAGAACATGGGTATAAACTGGGGGGGGGGGAGGAGAGTTTTTTTTTACAAATTGAATAGAAAAAACAATATATTTGGAAAATATATTCACGTGCAGAACACAGAAGACTAATATCTATAATACACAAAGATTTCTTACAAATGTATGATAAGATAATCCAAGAGAATGTGCAAAGGCTAAAACTAGGCAAATATAGAAGATCTAATAACAGATTCAAACTCCTCATAGGCAGGCAAAAGTAAATTAAACTTACACCTGTGTATCTCTTAGACTAGCCAAAATTAAAAAGAAGGAAAATACCACTTTCTGCCCAGGAATGGAGAGGTGAGTGTATTTTCAGATTTTACTAACAAAAATGTAAGTTATTGCATCCTTTTTGGAAAGCAATGTAGTACTGTCTATTAAAAGAAACAAATGCATAGTTGACTTTGATCTAGGAGTCTCTCTCTTAGGAATCTGGCCAGTAGAAATAATAGCACCCATGAAGATTGTATACAGAATATTGGTTGTAACATTATTCATAGTGGCAAAGAATTGGAAACAAAGTGAATGCCCATCATAACACATTTATACCATGGACTATTTTGTAGCCATTAAAAAGACTGTATAGAACCATACTAGGAAACTTGGAAGGATTTCCATGAGGTATTGTTGAGTGAGAAAAGCAAGGTGCTGATGATGCTGCATAATAGCCAAGTTTTTAAATATAAGTAAGATTCCCCACACTATAAATATATGTGTATTTCGTAAATACTTAAAATTTTATAATCTAAGAGTCTTTGTCACCTGGGTTACCTAGGTCGTGATGGTGGCAGTGATGCTATGGGTAGACAGGAGAAAGAAAAGAGAAGGGTAATGTATTAGGTTTTTTCGTTGTGTAACAAGTTAACACAATTTTAGAAGCTTAAAACTATATACACCTATTTTCTCATAGTTTTTATAGGTCAGGAGTCAGACCTGCCTAGCTGAAACCCCTGCTAAGCATCTAGTAAGGCTGCAGTTAAGGTGTTAACAGGACTGAATTCCCTTCTGAAGCTCATGATGCATTTCCAAGCTCACATGACTGTTGGTGGTATTCATTTCCTTGTGACTGTATGGCTGAGGGCCTTGTCTTCTCACTGGTTGTTGGCTCCAGGCCACCGTAATGTCCTAGAGCCCACCTGCAATTTCTTGTCACATGTCTCTTTCCATAGGCTGTTCACAACATGGCTGTTTGCTTTTTCAAGGCCAGCAGGAGAGTCGTCTATTGCTAAATCAGATAAGATGGAGTCTTACGAAAAGGAATGTAACCAGAAGAGTGACATCCCATCTCATCACCTTTGCCATATTCTATTGATTAGGAGAAAGGTCCCACCAACACCCAAAGGCAGGGGAGTATGACAAGGACATGGATCACTGGAGGGGGTTAAAATTAGAGTGTGTCCATCACAGAGAGCCAAACAATGAAAATAAATAATATTTCAAAAAGACCAAAAGCTAATAGAAAATAAACTATTAATATAATCATACTATATAAAATCATACATGTGTATTAAATAATTTTGAAAAATAAAGGTATAAAAAAAAAGAAAATGACTCCCATATCATTAGTATTATGCATCCCCGTGGGTTCTTCATAGACCATTAATATGATATGTGGTACCATGTTACTTCTTTGTGTTCTTCATGAAGAATGTGCCCTGTTGTTTTCCTCCATATTTCACCCATTCTAACATGCCCTCAATTGTCAGAGGCCCATTATTTTGTGTTCCACAATGAAAGAAAATAGAATGCTGGTTAAACTAGGCTTTCCTAGCACCATTTATTAGGAGACATATGCCAATTTAAAAGATATGAGTATCTTAGGGTTGATAAAAATTACTTGGAGGCATTTTCTCCTTGGGAAAGCTCTCTTTAGCTTCCTGCTGGAGGACTGTAAGAGTCCAGTGGGTTACCTCCTTCCTCTGACTTTGCTTGCTGAGAGCTACTGCTTGCCTCAAATCCTTCTATTTTCTCAAAATGTAAATTAGGAATAACAATAATTAGGTTTAGGCCAGACAAGGATAAATAAGATACTTCGTAAGTGCAAATTCCTCTGAAGTCATTCAATGATTCTAGGGCGCTAGGATTCTATTTCTAGGCAACAAATACAAACTCTCTAAATGTATATTTTTCTTTTCTTTTTCATTTTTTTGTAGAAAGAAGTACTGTTAAGGTGAAAATAGTATAAGAAAAAAATTTAATTAATTTTTAATTATCAGCCGCAGATGTCTGGAAAATCTTTTAGCTTAGCATGGCAAATTGATGTAATTATAATATTGTGTATGAACAATGTTTTTCCTTAGATAAAATGAATGCTAATCAAACTTGAAAAGTAATTCAAATGAACTATATCTTAAAGCAATTTCAAATGCACTGAAAGTGACTTGATTTGCTTGAAAGAGATTATAATTTTTAAAATGAAGGAGATTTGCCCTTTTGCCATTTCTTTGTTTCAAGTCTCCTGTATATTAAAAACATTGCTGCTAAATTTGTATATGATACCGATAGCATCCTCCAGAATGACTTCTGTCATGCTTTTTCCATACCAGTACAAGGATTAATATTACAAGCTCTAAAATTAGTTTAATATATTTAAGAAGTTTTTGAAATGATTAGAATTTTCAGAAGGAACAGCCTAAATTGCTACCTTTAAAAAATTACAGATAGCATTATATTTATATTCTTAGGCTTTAGAAAACTTCAAGTGTCCTTTGCTTCCATTAAATATTTTGCAGATCTCAAAGCTTTTCTCTAACCTTCTTCTGAAATTGAATTTCATGGTGCTATTCTAGTTTTCATCAATAAAAAGCTTTAACTAGAATGCCAGGAATTTATTTACATTTCCTGTTTCATAGTGACCTGAAGCTATCTGCTGTTGGAAGTTTGTTTTTTGCTTCAGAAATCAGTGACAGCGTATCAAATAGAGCTTCAAGCTGGAGTCTCATTTTCAGTCATCCTACATATCTCCCATATGCAGATACCCTACAGATTTCAAAGGCAATGGTGAGCAGCAGGTGAGCAGGATCAGCTCCCCCATTCATGCTTTGTCAGTATTACCATCTACCATTGTAAGAGGTAACTTTTCTTTCTGCCTTTATCTCTGATCTCAGTCATTGCTTGAATTTTATCTTTGTAAGTCTTCCTAATTCCCTGTCTTCCCTTTTGTTTTTCTCACACATAAGTCACAATAGATGCCAGCACTGTGGCACATGTTACTATACATGAGGAAGGATGTGTTTATTAGTAAACATAAATGCTTGGGTTTCTTTTCTTTTGAGTTAGAAGTACATGATAGCTTGACTTTCTAGCCCTGGGTCCTTCAAAAATATATCTTGGGTTTATGATATTGTGTGGTATTGACAAGTTAAAAGCAATGTAAACTGGTTTCACATTTTCATGTTTTTCTCTTATTCAGTGTTCTCACATGAAAGCTGGAAGACTTAGCCTCTCCTAGAACTGGTGAGATGGTCCTGTATCCAGTTAGCCAGCCAAGAGTCATTTCCCAAACCCAGTGTAAATTGGGTTCATCTAAATTCTGCTCCCTAAAACAGAGAGATCTCTTTTCATGGTGGTGTTCCCGCATTTAGGCAGGTGCCTCAAACTCAATCTCACCTGCTCAAAGTCCAGAGGAGGTAACAGATATCTGGAAGAAATAGTAAAAGAGAGTCAAGCTAACTACCTACATCTCTAATCTCTCTACTTGTATCCAGTCAGCGCACCAGAACATGTACCCTCAAAGAGCTACTTCACCTTGCCTTCATCCGTGGTATTTCTAAGAGTTTGTCTTAGCTCCAGTTGCTCTAATATCATAGATTGAATGGCTTAAGCAACAGAAGTTTATTTCTCACAGTTCTGGAGGCTGGAAGTCTGAGATCAGCGTACCAGCATGCTTGGGCTCTGGGGAGGACCCTCTTCCTGGCTTGCTGACGGTGCCTTCTGCTGTATCCTTTCATGGTGGAGAGAGGGGCTCTCATGTCTCTTCTCATAAGAGCACTAATGCCATCATGGAGGATCTACCCTCACGGCCCCATGGAAAACTTATTACCTCCCAGAGGCCCCATCTCCTAATATGAGGGAGAAACAATGGATTATCTTTTCTTTTTTTTTTTTTTTTAAGATTTTCTTTATTTATTTGAGATAGAAAGAGCAAAAACATGAGTGGGGGTGGGGAGCAGAGGGAGAGGGAGAAGCAGGGAGCCTGATGCAGGGCTCTCTCCCAGGATCCTGAGATCATGACCTGAGCCAAAGGCAGACACTTAACTAACTGGGCCACCCAGGCGCCCAACAATGGATTATCTGTAAAATGATAATCAAAGATTGAAAGAAAAGTTATCTTAAATGGTTGAAAATATTTGATGGGTTTAGAAAATAATATGTTTATTTTATTTATTTATTTATTTATTTACTTTTTATTTATTTATTTAAAAGATTTTATTTGTCAGAGGGAGAGAGAGAGAGAGAGCACAAGCAGGGGGGAGCTGCAGGCAGAGGGAGAAGCAGGCTTCCCGCTGACCAAGGAGCCAGATGTGGGACTTGACCCCAGGACCCTGGGATCATGACCTGAGCAGAAGGCAGACACTTAACCGACTGAGCCACCCAGGTGTCCCAGAAATAACAATATCATTTTAAAAAATTGATGTTTCCTCCTGATATTTCCCCTTAGGAGAGTGTGTTTGTTAGGGTGGAAAGTAAAAAAAAAAACAACCAAAACTGAAGTCTCTGGCTTTTGTGTTTCCAAAAGGCACAGCCACACTGTGGAGATTACATTAGGTGCTCTTTGAAGCAAAAACATCTGATAGAAAAAGAAAAGTTTCTTCTACTCTCAAAACAAGATTAAGGGTGGAAGTTTCCAGTGGAGATAGCCAAATATTCTCCCAGGCTTGAAGGAGCTTGTGGTTTTGGTCACAGAGAGGGGGATGTATACCCCTGCTTCTGAGATAGAATCTTCAATTATCAAACTTAGAGTTTTGGGATGTGGCAAAACTTCAAAGAGGGAATGATGTTTGATGCAACTGGGCAGAAAGAACAGAGAGAGCCCTTATAGAGACAATTCCTGGTCCCTAAGTGCTATGGACTGAATGTTTATACTCCCCCTCCTTCCAATTCATATGCTGAGACTTAAGCCACAAAACGATGGCATTTGGAGGTGTGGCCTTTGAGTGCTAGTTAAATCCTAAGGGTGGAGCCCTTATGAATGGGGCTAGTGCCTTTATAAAAGAGCCCCAGAGATACTCACCATATGAGGTCCCTTCCACCTTATGAGGACCCGGTGAAAAGTCAGCAACCTACAATCTGGAAGGGGACCTCACCAGAACTTGACCATGCTGGCACTCTGATCTCAGACTTTCAGGTTCCAGAACTGTGAGAAATAACTTTCTATAGTTTATAAGCCACCCAGTCTATGGTATTTTTGTTATAGCAGCCCTGAAGTACAAAACCACTAAGATTAATATAGAGGCAATGGAGAGAACTTCTGTACCTGAACCCAAGTGGGAATGAAGATTGTCCTAAGAGTATCATGTGTGGGCTGATGATTGGATAAGATGATGGACATCCTAGGGAACGTCTACAGAATCCTATCAATTGATGTCCAAATGAGTTCTACCCCATCCTCTGGCAGTATGTAAACACCTAGGATTTAGAGCCCCAGGAAAGTAAAAACTGGGAGCTCAAATTAGCTAAGATTAAGGTTTTTCATCCTGATGAGATAGATGTTCAAAATAGAAATTGAGTTTCAGGCAAGTAAATAAAGTTATAGTTTTGTATATATGTCTGTGAAATTAAATTCTTAAGGAATGTGAAAAAGATGAGTGTTTATTACCATTCACATTCTCTTAATGGCATTAAACAATTTTGTAACTGTAAAAGGCTTCAATTTCATAGTATGCTAGCCTCTATTTCCTGTTTTAGGAGCTTTGTAAAACTTATTAAATAATTTTCAAATCCTTGGTCTATTTATTCTGGCATAGGGGATAACAATGGAAGATAACTTTGCCACAAGAGAAAGGTACAATCTTACAATATTTTTGACAGAGTAATTTCCCATATACATCTTAATAAATTTATGAATGCTGTGATCAAAATAAAAAAACTGTGTGAAAAATGGATTTCAATTAGAATTTTAAAATAATAAAGACTGAATAACTATTTGAAAAATCATCAAAAATAAAATAATTAAAATTAATATTAATATAAAAATGCATTAAGAGACTCAAATAGACTCATCTAATTACTACTGAATAAAGAAATACATTAAAAAATTACATTTTTGGGGACCCTGCACTTGGCTTAATTGCCACTAAAAATACCAGCAAATCTTCTCTGAGAGCCCAGGGGCATGAAAATCTCCTGAACTTACATGTGTGATAACTCTAATACATTCTCAAGGAAAATTTGATAAAAAGAACAAAAATATTTTTCATAACAAGTTATTTACAGTGATGTAAAATCTTAGAATATCAGTGTTTCACAAAGGATATTTCCCAATGTCAAAATCCTCTCTGAAGATTTTTTTCATGCAGGATCATGTAGCCACTCTGTGTGTGGCTCTGACAAACTCTGCAGCATTTCCCTCTGTTGCTGTGGTTTGCTCACATGACTGCTCTTCTGGTCACTGGGGAGCATAACTAGCTGCACATTTCTCTGCTTGTTTGGGTCACATGGTGTCTTCTCAGAGCTTATTCTTTTTTTTTTTTTTAAATATTTTATTTATTTGACACACAGAGGGAGAGATAGAGCGAGCACAAGCAGGCGGAGTGGCAGGCAGAGGGAGAAGCAGACTACCTGCTGAGCAAGGAGCCCGATACAGGCTCAATCCCAGGACCCTGGGATCATTACCTGAGCCGAAGGCAGACATCTAACGACTGAGCCACCCAGGAGCCCCTTCTCAGAGCTTATTCGTTCTCATCTTCTGAGGCATCTATAATACTTTCTGAACATGCTTAGACTTTTGAACTTCACACATCAGCAGTATTTCCCCTCAATTTTTGAGAATTATCATAGTGGGATTTTTCTATTTGGCCAAGTAAGTATGTTAATAAAATGAACCAATTACTACCCATTTTTATTATAGTGGATAAATGAATGTTTTTGTAAGGGAAACAGGGAAAACATAATGGCAGAAATTAAGAATGTGGAATTAATTTAGCTTTATGTTAAACTTACTATAGTTATCTTTTTTTTTTTTCCCCCAGAGAAATCAATGACAGCTTAATCACTGACTGGTGCTGGACCAAGGCCTGGAATGTGGGAGTCATTGCCCTAGATAATTCCCCCTTGTTATGGACAATTTCAGTGGCACCCATAATTCTAACATGGTGTCAGAACAGGGGTTGTCTTTCTCTAAGGTTTATCTTCTCTTTGTAGGGCATTCATTTATTTAACAAACACAATCCAGGCCTGTGCTTTGTGCCAGGGACATAGAGATAAAAGTCCCTCCTCCTGAAACTCACAGTCTGTTAACAGATATTTTTTTAGTTGAATCCTGTTACTGACTCACGTTCCTGGAAATAGCCATGTATACTGAAAATACATAAAAGAGAAATATAATACATGTCATCTTTTAAAGTAGTAAACCTATTGCCAATATGCAGAAAAAAACCTTTCACTTCTATCTTTATTAAATTCTCATTTACATCTACTCATTTTTTTGTAAATGATCTTCATTTTTATTATGATTCTTACTATAAATTCTTTGGCCCCATCACTTTTTGACTATTATTGTATTGTTTTCCTTATTCATCAAACTCTTTCACTGCCTCTACTTTCACTTGGAACTAGTAAGATATTTTGCAGTCTTTTCATTTTTTTCTTTTCTAATTCCTTCTCTTGGTTGTACTTATTTTTATTTTCCCAGCAATTTCTCACAAATAAAAAGCTCAAGCATAAAACACAATGTCCATGACTTTGAGACATTGAGCAGGGAGCACTGCAGAAATGAGAAAGAGAGTAAGATGGGTATGAATACTGAAGTTCCTCTGATGTTAAAATTAGAGCTTGGTCAAAGTTCTATCAAGGATATATGAACTTGGAAGAAAACAAAAACACCAAACTTCAGACATATGTGTTATACTATATATACTATATACTATACTATGATAAGTGTATGGTAGATGTACATGAAAGGCTAACATGTAATCCAGATGGGTTGTGGAGGTTTCTGGAAGCAAGTGACACTTGAGACAATTTATGACAAATGAAGAGGAGTGAGTCTGTGATGAAGATGAGTAAAGTCATTCTCACAAAGGGAAAAGCTGACATAAAAGCATGAAATGTGAGAGGATGCTGCTGCAACTCAAAGGGGGAATTACACAGTATGTGTTGTTGGGGTCGTCATAGAGATCATCTGAGCTGGGTGAATTAGATAGGCCACACACAAAGTACCGGAAATTCACAAGACCACCCTTGTTTCTGACGTCAACTGCAACTTTGAGGGTTCCCAAGACTATCCTCAGGTTCAGTAACTCACTAGAAGGACTCATAGAATTCAGCAAAACCATTATACTCATGGTGACAGTTCATTACCGCACAGGTTATGGATTAAAATGAAACAAGGGAAGATGTGCATGGCATAGGATCCAGTAGGGTTCTAGGCACAAGCTCCCAGATATCCCTTCCCAGGGGAATTTTAAGGACAGCACTAACTATTCCCAGCAATGCTGTGTGACAACATTGACAGAGTGTTGGCAAGTAGGAAAGTTTACTTGGTGCCCAGAGCTTTTATTGGGGCTTGGTCACATAAATATGTTTGACCACCCACACGGGTGATCTCAGTCTCTAGCTCCTCCAGAGGTCGAGCTGACACTCTGTGGCTCAAGGCTCCTCCAACATAAGGACATTGTTAGCACAGACTTTCTGACATGGCCCATTGTTCCCAAGAAAACAAAGAAATATTCTTAATAGGCAAGAAATTCCAAGTGCACAACCTGAGAGGTTAGCTCTCAGGACCTGAGGGCAAAGGCAAATTTCTCTTTGGGCAAGGTTAATATTTTATTATTTTTTTAAGATTTTATTTATTTATTTGAGAGAGAGAGTGCGCGAATGTGCATGTGTGCCTGGGTGTGTGGGGAGGGGCAGAGGAGAAGGGACAGGGACAAGCAGACTCTGCATGCTGAGCAGGGAGCTGGACGTGGGGCTCAATCTCACGACCCTGAGATCATGACCTTGGCTGAAACCAAGAGTCAGCCGCTTAACTGACTGAGCCACCCAGGAACCCCATGGGCAAGGTTAATACTTTATTGCACATCAGAAAAATCTGAAATTCCAGCCATATTTCCGTCAGAGGAAGTCTTATATAAGACATCCCTCAATGGACCAGGGGTCAGCTCCTGACTCAAAGGCATTCATTGAGGTCCAGTGAATCTCAGCCCTAGCTGCACATTGGGCTTACTTAGAGGCACTTAATATTGCTGATTTAAGCCTACATCCCCTGACCCCAGAGATTCTGATTCAATTTGTCTGGGCCAGATCCAGGATTGGTATGTTTTAAGTTCTCCAGGTAATTCTAATTTATGGGAACAACTACATGAAATAGCTGGGAGAATTCTGCCTAGTAAAGATACTCTCAGGAGCATGATGCTCTCTATCATAACTCTGGCAGTGGATGTACACAAAGATGCAGCTTCGGGAGAAGAAGCATAAGCAAAGAAGCTGAGTCAAGAGAATGGTTTTCGGGGCGCCTGGGTGGCTCAGCTGGTTAAGCAACTGCCTTCGGCTCAGGCCATGATTCTGGAGTCCCGGGATCAAGTCCCACATCGGGCTCCCTACTCAGCGGGGAGTCTGCTTCTCCCTCTGACCCTCCCCCTCTCATGCTCTCTGTCTCCCATTCTCTCTCTCAGATAAATAAATAAAACCTTAAAAAAAAAATTAAAAAAAAAAAAGAGAGAATGGTTTTCAACTGGAATTGCTGAGGTATCCAGAGAGACATGCCAGTTCTCATGAGCCTTACTCTACTACTGCTAAGTTGGTTTCTTGTATGTAACTTATCCTTAGAGTGGACATCTATCATCAGCGGTAACTTGTCTTTGTGCTGTGCAATCTGAATGAATTTACGTAATACTCTGCCTGCTGCCCCTCATCTATTGGGGCAGGTTAGTTAATCTTTTGAGTCCCAGCTACCTCACTGATAAAAAGGAGACAATAGTAGATACCCTGTAAATTGTCCTAGGATTAAATGATGGAAACCTTATTCTAGCCACAGTGCCAAATTGTTTAGTTTAACCCATAACTTAACACATAAATTAATTCATTTAATTTTTATAACAGCCCGTGAAATAAATGCCATTATAATTTTCTTGTGATAGCTGAGAAAATAGGAATTATTAAAGTTAAATAATATGTTCATGGCTTTTTCATTAATAACGCTACCAGCTCATATTTTTTTGCATCCCTTACTGCTCTTGGAGCGTGAGGGGAATTGATCCTGTCATTTTAGAGGGAAAAAAATTGATACCTAGGGATATCAAATGATTTAAAGTTACTTGTTGAAATGGGACTAGAACCTCAATCTATTGGCTTTTGTTCAGGAGGCTTTCACTGGACCTTACTTCTGTGGAAACGGGAAAAGAAATTTATTTAATAATTTCACACATCCTCAAATTATTTGTCATAGCCATCTCATTATAGGAAATAGTGAAAATGGCATGAATCTGAACTCAATTACAAATGTATTTTCAGGAAAATAGAGTATTCTAGTTAATCAAGTATTCTGGTTAACCAAGACTTTCTATACATGTCATATAGGATTTATCTATTTTAAAAATCCCCTCAATATTAAAACTCTATAGGACATACTGTACTTTATGTTTGCTAATTTGTAAAACAGTTTCTTGCTATGGTTTAGAATCAGAATACCATCCCCTCAGGCATAACTGAATAGATAAACTAGATTATTTTAAATATTATATATTAAAGTGGTACTTCATAAAGTTTTCACATAATAGTATTGCAAAAATGAAAAACTCAGTTAATCATTCAGGAGATTGCAGAATGAAAATTTGTAGAGTTTCTCTGGTTGTTCCTTTAGACACTTTTACATAAATCATAAACTCTAACTTTCACAAATAAAGTTGGTTTTATATTCATTTTACAGATAAAGAAAATACACCTCAGAGGGATTAAGTCAGAGGTTCCTAAACTTTTTCAGTTCGCAGTATCCTTTGTGTCTTAGTAATTTTTCATGACATCACTCTGCCAAAAGACATACCTAAAAGTTTCCTTTATTAAGTTGTTGGTCCCAACTTAGGTTCTAGCAACTTAGTACCCATTTGAAAATAAAATATACATAAATTAAAACCAAAATTAATATTTTTACTTCATTCTTAAATACCCACAATTACTAGTAGGATGTGTGTGCCTGCTGGGCCCTGAACAACTTTGCAACCAGCACAGATTGCATGTTATCACTTTCATTTCCTGTTCTACATTGACTTTCAAGTGATACTTACTTTTTATTACACCAATTGCTGAAAACTCAGCTTTGCAAAGACACGACATCATTGAAAGACATGTAGCATGATCCAATGTTGATAATGTAAACTAGCTTGAGCTAGTAGTTTGCACTATGTTGAAAAGATGTCAAGTATCATCATGTTTCCCTTGAAAATGTGCCCTGGGAATTATGTCATCACACCGTTTGGGACACTCAGGGTTCAGTAATTTCTCAAAAGGAGATAGCTAGTAAGTGTTGAAATTAGAACTTGAACCCATGGTATGTTTATACATTCAAAATATCTTAATAACTGATAATATTTTATTTTTTTATTGACTAAGACTTTATCAGCAGGTCATTCAGTGGAATTCTATTTAAAAACTAAGTAAATTTAAAATATTATTTGATGATGTCATTTGAATTCATGTGTAGAAGAAATGAATGAGTCATTGATAATTCTTTGTCAACAGTATAATTTTAAAAACACATTAAAACCACTATCAAAAATAGTATCATGCATATGATTTATCTCATTTGAATCTCTTACATTTCATTTAAACCAGGATTATTTAAACTAGGATATTAAATTTATTGTGAATTTTTCAAGTTGAATTCTCATGTGAAAATTTATAACCATAAAATTAGGCATTTCCAAATAGATTTTTCTTGCAGATTTGCTGTGAGAGTAAAAGCTCATGATCATAAAACTCATAAAAATGATTGTGAAACTTCAGAAATGAAAAATATTGGTGCTTTATAAAGGAAACTGATTCCACAAATGATTTTTCCCTTCTCTCCTGTTGGAGGTACACAATTTGTGCTAGAAGAAAATTTTATAAAATAATATAGTCTGTCTTCATTTACTTTTTTTTTTTTTTAGAGAGCCCCGACATGGGGCTCAATCTCACAACCCTAAGATCGTGACCTGAGCTGAAATCAAGAGTCTAACACTTAACTGACTGAGCCACTCAGGCGCCCCTTCATTTAATTTTTATGCAAATATTTTAGATTGGTCTTGCTTTTTTTTTTTGTTCAAATTAATTGAAATCTTGACATGTAGAAATAGGAAATATAATATGCCTACTTTTTTGCTCCTTTAAGAATTTGCAGAGTCATCAATGAAAAGAAAAATTGTGTACAGTGAGAACCATTTTTAATTCTTGGCTTACAACTAATTTATATACAAATTGAACAAAATATTTGAAAACCTTTATATTTTGTTTTTTTTTTCTCTTTCCATACTTGGATATGATTTCACTGAAGATGTGCATGTTCCAGTTACACAGCCGAGGGTGCTCAAAGTCAAAATAAATTCCTGTGGATGCATTTGTGTATGGAAGCATAAATATGTGGAATTTATAAGAGTTAAGTATTAGAGCTTGTTCTCATTTTTTACTTCAACCATGTTTCTGAACAATAGCCTATAAAAAGTTATTTCAATCCATAAAATTCCTTCTTTCTAATATTCTCCTGTCCTGAATACCTATGAAATTGATGTTTCTGTCTAAGCCACCTGATAACACAATTCACAAGGACTAAATTATTAAATATTAACCATGTTCATTAAGAATATAGAATTCCTATATGTGAGATTATTTACATATTAATTTATAGCTTGTTCTGAACATTAAAATACTGTACATATTTCTTTTGGGTGAAATTAGTACTGGACTGCAGTCTTCATGAAGCAAAGTGTTTTGAGTTGACTCTGTCATCTCATTATGAGCAACTGGAGAATATGGAGCTGTTGGTTTGATACAGAGGTCAGTGTTAAGGTTGAGATTCTTGTCAGCAGGACATGGAAAGTGTCTGAGCAGCAGGCCTAGCTATTTCTTGTTTTGAGTAAAGGAGTGGCTTGGCAAACATCATCATTCATTTATATTTAACTTTGTTACTTGAAGTCAATCATCAGTTTCAAATATAATTCCTAATATTTGGTTATTTTTGTATTTTGCAATTCTTTTGCTTTCAAATAGACCTGATTCCAACCCCCCCTTCATTCTTTTCCTAATATATATTTCTTGACAGTGTAAATTGTTAAATTTAAAAGTAATTACTAAGGGAAGCTATAACATCACCATCTTTGGAAATCTTTAATAGTATGGTAGATTTTTCTGGGGTTCTTTAGGTTGTAGTTTAAGGCTGGGGAATAAATCTACTAGTCTCATGGTTCTGGAATCCACTATTTCAAGCAAAATGGAAAATGAATTGAAATTTAAATTTGCTGACTGTTGATACTGGTTGAGAAGACTAGACTGATGAAAAGTATAACAAAGGAATACTGTGCTTGGGATTACTTTGTTTATGTCAAATCTATCTTTTGGCATATATATTTGAGACATATTTTTTGGAGGGAAGGTGTTTCTTCTCTTTGAAGTCACTTTTATCTAGTGTTATCTTGAAGCTTATTTTTCCTAGTTTCTGCCCACTTCTCAGCCCTCTCCCCCACACCCACATTGTAGGTGGTGAATAGTTTGGAATTTTAGGTGCTGAGTAATTCTGTTATACAGCACCTCAAATTGGCAGTACATGGAATTGGCAGTGGGCTGAATCAGTTAATTGTGCACTTTAAGTATGGAAGTCAGGAAATTGGAGGTCCAGGGAGACACAGAGGAAACTGGGCATTATAAGGGTAGAGCCACGTTTACTGCTTAAATGTCAGGTGTGCCCTGGATGGAGTAGTGAGGAAAGGAGGGACAGATGTGACAAAGATCATCTCCAAAGGCTCTGATAACCTCAGATTTTGCTTCTAATCTAAAGACTTTACTTGGAAATCTTTTCAAAGAGATTTGTATCTTCTGATGACAAGTAAGTGGTCAAAAAACCGAAAACTCTTGACATTGTCTGCACTGCGCTTGCATTTGCTTTCCTCAGTTCTGGTATATGAAATGCTTTGGAACAACTTTTATATATTTTATTCTCTTAGTGTTTATAGCATCAATAGCTTATATTGTTAAATAAGAGTGTATCTTTGCCTTCTATCTTTTTGTTTTTAAGATATTTCATTTTACTTTCACTTTTCAATTTATCTTTTTGCTCTTTTTTTAAGTAAGAATTTTATGACTTTCTTATAATTTAGTTTTATCTAACAATATTAAATTTTGAGCTGTTGGTTTTGTCTTAACATTTTTAAAAAATTAGGACAATTTTAAAAAGTAGTTTTAGGTTCACAGGAAAATTCCTGTACAGAAGACAGGCAGATAGCCCGGGGGCAGAAGGCATGTTCTGAGGATCTCCTGGGATGCACTAGGAGAATGGTTACCCCTTCTAGGAGCACTTGTGAGAGAGATGGCATTGCCTCTCTGGGGACAAAGGAGAGGGTGGGTGCCATTTCCCTCCTCTGCACCCCAGCATAGGCATAGAGACACCTGCTGAGGGTTCCTAACCTGGACACTGGATCTTTACTGTGCTTTACACCAAATCCCACGCTTCTGTGGTTTTTTGGCCCTTCTGGGTCAAACCTGCATCAATCCCAGTGCCACAAGACCCTCCCCCAGAAGATGGGCACAGGTCCCTGCCACACCAGGTCACTAAAGTTTGGAGTTTCAAAACTCAGCCGGCCTGACTGGTATAGAGCCCAAAGTGCACTGCTTTGCTCCAGGCGGCAAGCAACCCGGACACAGTGTGAAGGCGGTGATCTGAAGGACACCTGGGAGGCATGAAGGAAACTGTTCACTCTTCTGGGTTTCCCTGAAAACAGCAGGCGTGAACTCCCCTCTCTGGGGATGAAGGGGCCGACTGGTCCCATTTCCCTCCCCTGTCCCTCAGCATAAACTAACTTCAGTAAATAGCACAGTGCCAACACTGGTGGCCTAAACTGTTTACATCAAGCCCTGCCACCCTGAACTCTGCTGGTACTGCATTTCTTGGGCAAGTGTGCCTGAGAACCAGAGCAGCAGGCCTTTCCCCCAGAAGACCAGTACAAAGCCCTGCTTGAACCACATCTACTGACCATAGAGTTCTGCAAAGCTTCAGCTCTAGTGGAAAGAGCATCAGGTCTCTTTTAACAAGCAGACCAGAGCACACCTAGTTAAAACTCACCAAACTCTGGCCTGAATCCAAACATTCCCCACTGCAGGCAAGGAGAAACTCTGCAGAGGACTGACCTGAGGGATAGAGCCAAAACACAACAGTAGAGGGTATGCAGCATACACCAGAGGTATTTCCTGAAGCCCTGGAAGGTATATGACTTTTACTTCATATAGCCATTACTCTCAGGAGCAGGAAACATAACAAGTTTTCCTAAAACACAGAAGAAAACAGAGATATATACAAAAAGCCAAGATGGAGGAATTCATTTCAAAAGAAAGAACAAGAAAAGGTCACGGCCAGGGATCTAATTGAAACAGATATAAGTAATATGCCTGATCCAGAATTTAAAGCAATAATCATAAGGACACTAGCTGGGCTTGAGAAAAATATAGAAGACACCAGGGAGTTCCTTACTGCAGAGATAAAGGAGCTAAGAACTATTCAGGGCAAAATGAAAAATGCAGTAACAGATTCGAAACCAGTTGGATGTAATGACCATAAAGATGGAAGAAGCAGAGGAATGAATAAGTGATATAGGATAAAGTTATGGAAAATAGTGAAGCTGTACAAAAGAGGGAAAGAAAATCTTGGATCATGAAAGTAGATTTAGAGAAGTCAGTGACTCCATAAAGCATAATAACATTCATATTATAGGAGTCCCAGAAGAGGAGAGAGAAAAGGGGGCAGAGGGTTTACTAAAGGAAATTATAGTTGAAAACTTCCCTAATCTGTGTAAAGAAACAGACACCCAAATCCAGGAGATACAGAGAACCATCAAAATCAACAAAAACAGGCTAATACCAAGACATAGTGTAGTTAAATTTGTAAAAAATAGAGATAAAAATGAAGTGATGGAAATTGGAGGGGGAGATGAACCATGAGAGACTGTGGACTCTGAGAAACAAACTGAGGGTTCTAGAGGGGTGGGGGTGGGGGGATGGGTTAGCCTGGTGTTGGGTATTAATGAGGATATGTATTGAATGGAGCACTGGGTGTTATATGTAAACAATGAATCATGGAACACTACATCAAAAAAAAAAAAAAAATCCTAAAAGCAACAAGACAAATGAAGTCCCTAATTTACAAGGGAAGTCAAATGAGGGTAGCAGCAGATCTCTCCACAGAAACTTAATTGGCAAGAAGAAAGTGGCATGATATATTGAATGTGCTGAATGGGAAAAATATGCAGCCAAGAATACTCTATCCAGCAAGGCTATCATTCAGAATAGAGACATAAAGTGTTCCCCAGACAAACAAAAACTAAAGGAGCTTGGGACCACTAAGCCAGACCTGCAAGAAATATTAAAGGGGACTGTTTGAATGGAAAGGAAAGACCCAAAGCAACAAAGCCTAAAAAGGAACAGAGAGAATCTCCAGAAATGACAAAACAATTAATAAAATGGCACTAAATTCATATCTATCAATAATTACTCTGAATGTAAATGGACTAACGGCTCCAGTCAAAAGACATAAGGGGCCAGAATAGATAAAAAACAAGACTCATCTATAAGTTGCCTACAAGAGACTCATTTTAGACCTGAAGTCATCTGTAGACTGAAAGTGAGGGATGGAGAAATATTTACCATGCAAATGGACATCAAAAGAAAGTGAGTAGCAATACTTATATCAGACAAACTAGATTTTAAACCAAAGACTGTAACAAGAGATGAAGAAGGGCACTACATCATAACAAAGGGGTCTATCCAACAATAAGATGTAACAATTGTAAATACTTATGCTCCCAACTTGGGAGCACCCAAATATATAAAACAATTAATAACAAACATAAAGGAACTCATTGATAATAATACAATAATAGTAGGGGACTTTAGCACCCCACTTACAGCAATGGACAGATCATCTAAGCAGAAAATTAACAAGGAAACAATGGCTTTGAATGACACACCGGACCAGATGGGCTTAGCAGATATATTCAGAACCTTTCAGCCTAAAGCAGCAGAATACTTATTCTTTTCAAGTGCACATAGGGCATTCTCCAGAATAGATCACATACTAGGTTACAAATGAGGCCTCAACAAGTACAAAAAGATTGAGATCATAACCATGCGTGTTTTCTGACCACAACACTATGAAACTTGAAGTCAACCATAAGAAAAAATTTGGAAAGCACAAATACATGGAGGATAAAGAATATCCTACTAAAGAATGAATGAGCCAACTAGGAAATTAAAGAAGAAACAAAAATACAAGGAAACAAATGAAAATGAAAACATGGTGGTCCAAAACCTTTGGGATGCAGCAAACACAGTCATAAGAGGGAAGTATATACAATACAGGCCTACCTCAAGAAGAGAGAAAAATCTCAATTATACAACCTAACATTACATGTAAAGGAGCTAAAAAAAGGAACAACACACAAAGCCTAAAGCCAGCAGAAGAAGGGAAATAATACAGATTAAAGCAGAAATAAATGATACAGAAACAACAATAACAAGAAAACCCCAGTAGAACAGATCAATGAAAACAGGAGCTGGTTCTTTGAAAAAATTAATAAAATTGATAACCCCCTAGCCAGACTTACCAAAAAGAAAAGAGAAAGGACCCAAATAAATAAAATCACAAATGAGAGAGGAGAAATCACAACCAACACCACAGAAATACAAACAATTATAAGAGAATATTATGAAAAATTACATGCCAACAAATTGGGCAATCTGGAAGAAATGGATAAATTCCTAGAAACAAATAAACTACCAAAACTGAAACAGAAAGAAATAGAACACTTAAACAGACCAATAACCAGAAAAGAAATTGAATCAGTAATCAAAAATTTCCCAACAAGCAAAAGTCCAGGGCCAGATGGCTTCACAGGTGAATTCTACCAAACATTTAAAGAAGAGTTAATACTCACTGTTCTCCAACTATTCAAAAAAATAGAAATGGAAGGAAAAGTTCCAAATTCATTCTATGAGGCCAGCACTACCCTGATACCAAAACCAGACAAAGACTCCACTAAAAAAGAGAATTACAGGCCAATATCCTGATGGACATGGATGCAAAAATTCTCAACAAAATACTAGCAAATCGAATCCAACAGCACATTAAAAGAATCATTCACCAGGATCAAGTGGGATTTATTCCTGGGCTGCAAGAGGGTTTCAATATTTGCAAATTAATCAATGTGATACACTACATTAACAAAAGAAAGGATAAGAATCATATGATCCTTTCAATAGGTACAGAAAAAGCATTTGACAAAATACAACATCTTTTCTTGATAAAAACCCTCAACAAAGTAGATATAAAGGGAACATTCCTCAACATCATAAAGGCCATATACAAAAAACCCACAGCTAATATCATCCTAAATTGGGAAAAACTGAGAGCTTTTCCTCTACAGTCAGGAACAAGACAAGGATGTCTGCTCTCATCACTTATTTAACATAGTACTGGAAGTCCTAGCCTCAGCCATCAGACAATAAAAAGAAATAAATAAAAAGCATCCAAATCAGCAAGGAGGAAGTCAAATTTTCACTATGTGCAGATGACATGACACTCTATGTACAAAACCCAAAAGACTCCATCAAAAAATTGCTAGAACTGATACATGAATTTAGTAAAGTGGCAGGATACGAAATCAATGTACAGAAATCCGTTGCATTTCTATACATCAATAATGAAGCAGTAGAAAGAGAAATCAAGAAATTGATCCCATTTAAAATTACACCAAAACCCATAAGATACCTAGGAATAAACCTAACCAAAGATGTAAAAATCTGTACTCTGAAAACTATAAAACACTTATGAAAGAAATTGAAGATGAAACAAAGAAATGGAAAAACATTCCAGGCTCATGGATTGGAAGAACAAATATTGTTAAAATGTTTGTATTACCCAAAGCAATCTACACGTTTAATGCAATCCTTATCAAGATACCACCGGCATTTTTCACAGAACTAGAATAAACAATCTTAAAATTTGTATGGAACCATGAGGACTCTGAATAGCCAAAGCAATCCTGAAAAGGCGAAGCAAAGCAAAGCTGGAGGCATCACAATTCTAGACTTCAAGTTATATTACAAAGCTGTCATCATCAAGACAGTATGGTACTGGCACAAAAACAGACACATAGATCAATGGAACAGAATAGAAAATGCAGAAAAGGACCCACAACTTTATGGTCAACTAATCTTTGACAAAGCAGGAAAGAATATCCAATGGAAAAAAGACAGTCTCTTCAATAAATGGTGTTGGGAAAACTGGACAGCAACATGCAAAAGAAAGAAACTGGGCTACTTTCTTATACCATACGCAAAAATAAACTCAAAATGGATTAAGGACCTAAATGTGGGACCTGAAACCATAAAACTCTTAGAAGAGAACACAGGCAGGACCTTCGTTGACATTGGCTGTAACAACATCTTTCTAGATATGTCTCCTGAGGCAAGGGAAACAAAAATAAATTATTGGGACTTCATCAAGATAAAAAGCTTCTGCATGGCGAAGGAAATAATCAACAAAATTAAAAGGCAACTTCAGAATGGGAGAAGGTATTGCAAATGACATCTCTGATAAAGGGTTAGTATCCAAAATATATAAAGAACTTATCAAACTCAACACCCCAAAACCAAATAATTCAGTTAAAAAATGGGCAGAAGACATGAATAGACATTTTTCCAAAGAAGACATCCAGATGGCTAACACACATGAAAAGATGCTCAACATCACTCATCATCAGGGAAATACAAATCAAAATCAAAACCACAATGAGATATCACCTCACACCAGTCAGAATGACTAAAATTAACAACACATGAAACAACAGGGGTTGGTGAGGATGTGGAGAAAGGGGAACTCTCTTACATTGTTGGTGGGAATGCACACTGGCGCAGCCGTTCTGGAAAACAGTATGGAGGTTCCTCAGAAAGTTAAAAATAGAACTACCTTATGATCCAGCAATTGCACTATTAGGTATTTACCCAAAGGATACAAAAATACTGATTTGAAGGGATACATGCATCCTGATGTTTGTAGCAGCATTATCAATAATAGCCCAATTATGGAAAGAGCCCAAATGTCCATTGGTGGATGAATGGAGAAAGAAGATGTGGTATGTATACACAATGGAATATTACTTAGCCATAAAAAATAATGAAATCTTGTCATCTGCAGCAATGTGGATAGAGCTAGAGGGTATTATGTTAAGCGAAATAAGTCAGTCAGAGAAAGACAAATACCATATGATTTCACTCATATGTGGGATTTAAGAAACCAAACAGATGAACTTAGGAGAAAAAAAAAAAGAGGGAGGCAAACCAAGAAACAGACTCTTAACTATAGAGAACAAACAGGTTTGCTGAGGAGGTGGGGGAGGATGGGTTAAATGGGTGATGGGGATTAAGGAGGGCACTTGGATGAGCCCTGGGAATTGTATGTAAGTGACGAATCACTAAATTCTACACCTGAAATTAATATTCCACTGTATGTTAACTGAAATTTAAATAAAAACTTGAAACTACAAAAAAAGAATTGATAGGCTGGAATTCATTAAAATTAAAAATTTCTGCTCTGTGAAAGTAAGTATCAAGGGAATGAAGAGACAAGCCACAGGCTGCATGGAAATATTTGCAAAAGACTTATCTGATAAAAGACTGCTAGTCAAAATATACAAAGAACACTTAAGACTCAACAATAAGAAAACAAGCAATCATATTAAAAAATAGGCTAAAGACTTTAACAAACACCTCACCAAAGAAGATATACAGATGGCAAATAAGCATATGAAAATATGATCCACATCATATGTCATCAGGAAAATGCAAATCAAAACAACAAAATACCATTACACACCTATTAGCATGTCCAGAATCCAGAATGCTGACAACAATAAATGCTACTGACGATGTGGAAAAACAGGAACTTTCATATATTGCTAGTGAGAATACAAAATGGTACAGACACTTTGGAGGACAGTTTGGTGGTTTCTTACAAAATTAAACAAACTTTTGCCATATGATCCAGCAATCCCACTCTTTGGTATTTATCCAAGGGAGTTGAAAAATTATGTTCACACAAAAACTATACATGGATGTTTATAGCAACTTTATTCATAATTGCTAAAACTTGGAAGCAACCAAGATGTCCTTCAGTAGGTGAATGGATAAATAACTGTGATACATCCAGACTTTGGAATATTATTCAGTTCTCCAAACAATTGAGCTATAAAGCCATGAAAACACATGGAGGAAACTTACATGCATATTACTAAGTGCAAGAAACCAGTCTGAAAAAGCTGCATACTATATGATTGCAGCTATATGATATTCTGGAAAAAGCAAAACTATGGAGACAATAAAAAGACAAGTGGTTTCCAGGTGTTAAGGGAGTGGAAGGGATGAATAGGTAGAGCACAGAGGATTTCAAGGGCAGTGAAAATACTCAGTATGATACTCTAATGTTGGATGCATGTCGTTATACATTTGTCCAAATCCACAGAATGTACAACACCATGTGTGAATACTAATGTAAACTATGGGCTCTGGGTGAGAATGATATTCAGTGTAGATCCATCAAATGTAACAAACATACCACTCTGATAGGGGTTGTTGATAATAGGGAAGGCTATGCCTGTGTGGGAACAAGTGGTAAATAGGAAATTTCTGTACCTTCCCCCCAAGTCTGCTGTGAACCTAAAGCTGCTCTAAAAAATTAAGTTAAAAAAACTTGGTTTTTGAAGACCTACAACTTCTCTCATTGATTCTTTTTTCCTTAATGTCCCCGTGTTCTCCATATTCTTGAGTTGAGCAAATGATTACTTTTGTCATTTTAAATAGTTCCTCATAGGAAATGCCTTTTTTCTTTTCCCTGAATATAACTTTGTCTTCTCTGATAATTATAATGATTGACAGCATGTTTAAAATAAAAATCATTCAGTTAGTATTCCGGGAAACTTTCAAGAATTAGCAAATTTCCTCTTGAAATTTCTTGGGTAATATCTTAAATTTGCTATTGCTAGTTTAGTAATGGCTCAAAAAGCTGATAACACTTTGAAATAATTAGACCAGTTATCCAAACACTGCTACATGTAAGTGGGATATCTATTTTAATGCATTGACACCATAGGTTAACCAAAAAGTATTCCAAATAAAAAATTAAGATAAAATTTGCTTATAATATTTCATTATAATTTTCAAATAGGAATTTTAAATTTTTATTCTGTGGTATTCTTGCAAATTCTCCACAATTTATAGGCACTTTATGTATAGTTCTGGTCATGTATTATTTAGGAAAATTATATAAAATATTTTATTTATGAAAACGATATTTTTAGGAATAATATGTAATTTATTTTAGAATATATCTATTTATAAAACTTCATAAAACTGGTTTACTTTTTTTTTTTAGAAACTGTTTATTTTCCATCAACCTTATTTCCATTTTGTTTGCTTTGTGGAAGAGCAGCTTAAGACCGCTCAGTGGTTGTTCCCTACCCATTCAGTGGCCTGAGCAGTGGGAGCTGCAGACCAGTCTTCAGTGGCCGGCTGGGCGCTCCAGTCTTCAGTAGGGAACTGCTGAATAGGCACAGAGGGCATCTGCAGGCCTTCAGACCAGTCTGCAACTTCAGGTTGAGTAGCAGTGAACTCAGGAGCTGGAGCAGTCCATTCACTCTGAAATTCCTCCTTGGTCACAGCCTGTTCAGCAGAGACCTGCTCTTCCTTTTCAATCTCTTCAGGATCTCTGCAGAAGTAGAGATCAGGCATGACCTCCCATGGGTGTTCATGGGAAATGGTGCCACACATGCGCAGAACCTCCCTGGCCAGCCTCCACCACATCAGACCCACTGAGTGAGCTCCCTTGTTGTTGAAAGGGATGGCAGTGTCCACATAGTGCAGAGGAGAGTCGGTGTTAGAGCGATGGTAGGCAGGTTAGCATAAGATGTCTCTGTAAGAGGCTGGTGGTCAGCCCTGGGATCAGTAACCACCAAAAGTCTCAGCTCTTGGAAGGCTGCCTGGATCTGGTTAGTGAAGGTTCTAAGAGTGAAGCGGCCGGCAATGGCAGTGGCCCCAGCAGCAGCAGCAAACTTCATAATTCCCAGACGATATGACACTGACATCAGCTGGGTTTTCAATGACAACCATAGCATGAGCTGCCAGCAGAAGCTTCTCCCAAGTTCTCTTCAGATTTATGATGTGGATACCATCACTTTTCCTTTTGTAGATGTACTGTTCCATTTGGAAGTCAAGGTTGGTGCCACCTAAGTGGGTTCCTGCTGCAAGGAATTTGAGGACATCTTCCTCCTTCACGCAGGACATCAAGGGCTCCAGACATTGTGAAAATTTCCCTTTACGCTATGATGGGAACGCAAAACAATGCCACATGGACCCTTCCCTGGGTAGCATGGAAAGGGAAAACTGGTTTACTTTTAACTCAATGAATATTAGTGTTTTCAAATATTTCAGAATGAAATGGGGATGTAGATATCACTCTATAAAATTATAGAGGTTTAAATTTCTGCAGTTTATTTTTTTAATTTATTTTTTAAAAAGATTTTATTTATTTACTTAAGAAAAGGAGAGAGAGAGCATGATAACATAGGAGCAGGGGGAGGGGCAGAGGGAGAAGCAGACTCCCCACTGAGCAGGGAGCCCCATGCGGGGCTTGTTCCCAAGACCCAGAGATCTTGACCTGAGCCAAAGGCAGATGCTTAATTGACTGAGCCACTCAGGTACTTCTAAATTGCTGCAGTTTAAAATATTATTAATATTCTGTCTCTTTCTTGGTATAGAATTTACAGTTTTGGATAATGTTAACCTGAGTTTTGTCTTTAAAAATGAATTTAACTGAAGGCCACATCTTGTTGAACAAAATAAACCTTCAGCGACTTGCTTCATACAGACAAATTAACCTTCTATTTTGATACTCTTGTAGTCTGCATTTTACTTGAGTACCTTACCTGCATTCTATAACTATTAATAAACATCAACTCACCCTTCCTATCCTACCTTCCTCTGGTTACCAGTGTGGTCGTAATTAATACCATTTTCATGGAGTATCAGCCAACTCAATGATAAATTCTTAAACAAATACTGACAGGAAAGGTAAAAGAACATCTAGAAGCAAGAAAAGACACAGTATACCTCAGTTACAGCCACGGATATGGTTAATCTTTTAGCCTCCCCATCATGTTTTTGTTTTTGTTTTTTTTAGTATAACATCATGTCAGCATCTTCAATAGGTCTAATGGGTTATCTTGTATTCTTTATCAATTTCTTGACAAAATTGGCTCCAACTTCTAATCCAGTGTCCTTTTTTATAGCTTCAGTTTCATGAAAGCCAGTTACTACTGGTCTGAGTTCTAGATGTTATTTTATCCTCTTTGTCTATTGTACTATTTATCTTCTACCTATATTAATTTTTTTCCCATACTATGTTGTCCAATTATTCTGTCTCTCAATTACCACCATTGCCCAATTTTATTCTGCTTCCAAATTACCATCAACATGGTCTCTAGAAAATTTTTATTGGATATTTAGGACAAAAAAGTTTATATCACAGGACTGCATACCATTTAAAATCAGATTATAGATATTTATATCTGTTAGATTATCCTCCATGACAAATAACCTCACAACTTTAAGGTAACAATCATTTTATGATTGCTCCTGAGTCTATGGGTTGACCATGTAGTTCTACAACCATCTGTGGGTTGGGTGTTCTAGGATGGCCTTTCCCATCTATTGGGCAGTTGATGTTGGCTATTGGCTATGGTAATGGGGACGATTGGACCATGTGTCTTTTATCATCCAGCAGACTAACCTTGGCTTTTAACATGATAGCAGCAACAGAATTCTGAAAAGTAGCAAGAGATAAGCCTTTAATAAACAAACACTTTCCAAGTTTCTGCTTATGTCAGGTTTGCCATTGACCAAAGCAAGACACATGGCCAAGCCCAGAATCAGTGTGGGAGGGGAATACTCAAGGGCAAGGAAACAGAAAGGAGGATTATTAAGCCAATTTCTAAACAACCTATGAAACATTGTTTAATTTCTGTATCTTTTTTTAATTGGTCATCTTTCCTCATAGAGCACATGTATTCCATTGCATTGCTGGGCTAACTTCTCTTCCTATGACCTCTTCTCTTTCCACCCTGTCTCAGTAACTCAATCTTGCCCATTCCCCATTTCTTTATGTTATGCAAGGTGTTTTATCTCTTTTTAAACTCTTCCTATGTCATCTATTTTAATTATTTTATTTTATTTTAATTCCAGTAGAGTTAACATACAATATTATATTAGCTTCAGGTGCACAATATAGTGATCTTTCTATGTCATCTAAATCTGACTTCCAAAGAACCTAATTTTTGTAAACAAACTTACTGATGACATATGTTTATTAATAATGATAATAAATGATAAGAGTTCAGTAGACAACTCAAATCTTTTTCTCACAGCTAAGCAAATATGAAGATGAAAATGTGAATTCTCACAAAATAGTCATTGTATGACTTTTATGTACTCAGTGTATAAATAAGGCTTAAAATTTATAAACTTACAATAATTCTGGAGGCCCACTAAGGGTTCTCTATTGATGAAAATTTTATAGCACGTTTGGAAAAAAATCTTTCAGAAAATGGATATTCCAAAACAGAAGAAAGACAACTGTTTGATGAGGATAGAAGAAAGCATGAACATTTTGAAATAGTGTTAATTATTATTATTTTTAAAACAAACTCTATAAAAGTGGCCAATTTTATTTTAAAAACTTAAGAGAACTCTGCTGCAGAGTTTTCAAATCTAATTTCCAGTGATGGCAACTCTAAAATCTGAAAAATTTTACTTAATGACTTATTTTATTTGTAGATGTGAAGGGTTGTATACCCAGATCAGGCTCTAAGGGACTTCCCTGCCATACTGAAGTAGCAACCTGAAGATCTGGGTGTAGAATATGAGGTTTCACTTTATGATTCCTATACAGGGAGTAGAGTCTAGTGATCTGATGTATGTAGTTATTCAGCAATATAATCAGATGTAATATTTGTATCAATAACAAGTACAATTGAACCTCTCTGATACCCATGGCACTGAGATATGCTTTAGTAGGATTATCTGATAAAATAAGGGACTATCCATTTTAATTTGAATTTCAGATAAACAACAAATAATTTTTTAGTCTAAATATGTCCTAAATATTGGTTGGAGATATCTATCTTTCTATGCTAAAAAATTATTCATCTGAAATTCAAATTTAGGGGAATTCCATATATTTTTTTAAAGATTTATTTATTTGAGAGAGAGTGAGAGAGTGCACACTCGAGTGGTGGGAAAGGCAGAGGGAGAGAATATTCAAGCAGCCTCCTCGCTGAGTGGGGAGCCCATCGTGAGTTTCAATCTCATGATCCATGGACCCATGAGATCACAGCCTGAGCTGAAACCAAGAGTCAGAGGCTCAACCAACTGAGCCACTTAGGCTCCCTGGGGAATTCCATATTTTTACTTGCTATTTCTGTCAACCCTATCAGCTTAGAACAATATGAAGCTGAAGAGCCAGGAAATAGACATAAAAAGTAATAACGTAAGAAAACATATTGTAGCAGTTTAAAAACATATATCCACCAATCACTTGGCACTCCGCTGAGAGGGGGAGTGTATGTCCCTTCCCTTGAATCTGATTAGATTTCAGATTTGCTCGTAACCAAGAGAATGCAGAGGAAATGCTGCTGTGTAACTACAGAGGCTGGGACACGGAATGCGCTGCAGTTTCTGCCTTGCTCACGATTAAAGCAGGGAGCGTCCAGATAGAAGACCACTGCTACCCTTAGGCCATCATACTGTGAGGAAGCCCAGCCCACATGGAGAGGCTCAAATAGGCGCTTCAGTTGACAGCCCCTACGTAAGTCCCACTGAGGTAGCAACTTAGAGCCATAGCAACCATCAGACATGCGAGTGAAATCACCTCCAGATGACTGTAACCCCCAGCCATTAAGAAACTCCCCGCTGAAAGACTGACGTTGTAGAACAGAGATAAGCCGTTCCCACTGTGTGGTATCTGAATTCTTGACTTTCATAGTCCTAGACCATAATAAAGTGGTTGTGTTAAGCCACTAAGTTTTGGGTAATTTTTTTGTTGTTGTGTAGTAAGAGTAAGTATAATACACATGTTAAGAACAAAGTGAGTGTTTAACATAATGTGTGGTATAGGAGTTTAAAGGAGGAAGCAGTCACCAAAAGTTTGGATAGGGTGGGGCTCTCCTTTCTGGCCCCTCCCCCCCACTTTAAAGGCAGAGCTTGACGGGCAATATAGGACATGTACAATGAGAAAGGAAAAGCGTGAAAGCAGAGTTAATGGCAAAGATCCTTGTTCTTTTTTCTTCAAAATTCTTTTCTTAGAATAATCTCAATTAAAAATAAACCAGCTTACAAAGCCCTGGAAAAACAGAGTAGGAGCTGAATGGAGAAGAAATAAATTAAACTCCCATCTTAATTTCTGGGCTATGCTTCTGGGCATTTAAAGATGAAGCTATTGTGGTTGTTTGTGCATAGTACTTAATGGTCTTTAGGGAGACTGATAAACTGAGAAACAGCTGCAATAATTTTGGATTAGTGATCCACCAGGATAACTTAGTTATTTAAATTTCATATTTCTTTAAAATTCTGAAACAAGGGCATTCTAAAATGTTTTCTTGAAAGAACAGAAAAGTTTCCAGGGAGAACAAAGCAATTTGGTGAAAGGAGACTTTTCTTTATGCCTTAATGCTTTTGGAGAAGTCTACAAACTGCCAAACAACCAAAGATAAAAGCAAAAGACAATATTTGGCCTTTATTCTGTGAAAGGATTTTTTGAGAGGCGCCATGTGTGGATATTGTGGGGAAAGATATTGATGGTTGAGTCTTTTTCCTTGAGGACTTCACAATGTCAGCAGATGTTTACACTGTAAAGGATGTTTGTACATTACTCAAAATAAAGCTAAAACCTAGAGTTTCTATTTACATATACAACACAAGAGTCTTTATTTTAGAAGGGGTTGCAGAAACAGCTTCCTTCCTCTCCTTCCTGTATTCTTTCCTCTCTTCCCTTCCCTTGCACCTCTCTGGACCTTCCCAGGACCCTTCAGTACCTGCAGTGAAAACACCCATGCCCAAAGCCAAGTGTTCACTTTCTTTGAACTTCCATAGCTGCCAAATCCCAAGGTGGGAAAGAATGCAGATGACTTGATTAGACTTTTGTCTTAGAGAGTTAAGTAACACCCCTTACATATTGTCAGTAAGAAGACTAAATGTTTAAGAAGATGAATGTTCAGTAAGATATGCATTCTTGTATATAAATATACAAGAAGTGATCCTATAAAAAATGCATTTTTTTTTTTTAGAAATTAATTTTGGAAATCTGTTTGGGGTCCATTTAATATCTGGTTTATATATGACTAAGAAAAGTCATGCCATGTAGAAACCAAATCTTAGATTAGTCAAAAAGAATTTGAGGAATGCCTTAATAGAGCTTTAGTTTGCAACTAGGACGGTTCTTAAAATATATTGAAAGAAGGAAGCCAGCTGCTAACACAAAGGAGTACTACTCAATAGTCACTGTGTAGGAGTTGTTATGAGGGCTAGAAAGGAGACAGTACAGATATTCAACAATTGCTTAAATTTTTACCAAGAAATACTTTGGGGAACGTGCCATACTTAAACTCTATCTAGAGGTGATCCACATTTTAGGTTTAGAGAGTTATAAGCTGATGGTATTCTCTGAATAATTTGGTAACCTAGGAATGAATAAATTATTTGGGTCAGATTTAATGTACCAAGTATTGAAAGTAAATGAGAAATGAATTTAAGACTAGGTTATTTAAGAAATATAAGCTCACTTTGGAAATAAATCATAGCATACCTTTGAAAAGAATAACCTCACCTTACTATTTTCACAGATACTTTTTTTTTTAAGATTTTATTTATTTTTGACACAGAGAGAGAGTGTACAAGCAGGGGAAGCAGTAGGCAGAGGGAGAGGGAGAAGCAGGCGGGGCTCGACCCCAGGACCCTGGGAACATGACCTGAGCAGAAGGCAGACGTTTAACCGTTCGAGCCACCCAGGCGCCCCTATTTTCACAGATACTTTTATTTGTAAGCTGAGAAGACTCTATGGTACACTATATTTATAGATTCAATGATGCTTTGATAAGTTTAATTTTTTAAAGACTTTATTTATTTATTTATTTAGAGGGCATACACATGCAGGGGGTGAGACAGAGGGAGAGGGAGAGAGAGAATCTCAAGCAGACTCTGCACCGAGCACGGAATCTGATACAAGGCTCTATCTCACGATCCTGAAATCATGACCTGAGCTGAAATCAAGAGTTGGACCCCTAACTGACTGAGGCACCTAGGCGCCCCAAGTTTAATTTTTAATAAACAGATAAAAATAAGCAACAAAAGGGACAAGAGAAGGGTAGTTTTGGGTAGAAAAAGCAATTCTCATGCAGTTTCATTTGAAGTTACACAAACACCTGAAAGCACACAGGGAAATACTCAAATTTGCAGATGCCACTAGCTTTTCTGAGTGAAGACTCCTCTACCTATTCAGCTCTCAAAAAACTTTTATTGGATACTTAACATATTCCAGGCATTGTATTAGATAAGAGAGATGAAAGGATGAAGGTGATGCAGCCCCTGTCTCAAAGGGCACAACCCAAATGGTGGAGACAAATTAGGTAAATATATAACCCCGTCTAATATAACATCCAAGAGATCTGCAAAAATGAATTAGTCACTCTATATAATTATATATCTTTTTAGTATAAGATGCTGCTTGGCAGAAACTCTAAAGGAGTTTTCAAACCCAACACGGATTCTCTCCCACAAGTGTGACTCATCAGGAGAGATTATTCTGTCCTGTGTTGAGTGGAACCACATCGTGCTATCTTGGAGCCCAAATTCCTTGAGTACATAGTTGATAAAACAGCACCACAGTGGGCATTCTATTTGATCTCTGCCAATCCTTCCCATTTTTCTGGTCTGGCTATAATGCTCTTCTGTTCACATTCCTGAGACAAGTAATATCTGCTTTCTGATCTTTTAGTAATGAAAGGAGTTTAACCATAACTGGATTCAAGTGCACACTTGGCCAGTTTAATCCCTAGGTTTGATCCCAAGTTCCACCAGCAGGTGGTAGGGGAGTCAAACAGAGTTAACCTGTTGATAATTGTTTTGGGTTGAGACAGCTAGCACAGTAATCATTGTGATACTTCTGAGTAAATAACACCTTCTATGTTTATAACAACACCTGTAGATATTGTTCCCACTTACTTTATCTTACTTGTAAAATCTGTGTATTTTTTTGAGTCACATTTTTAGTTTCCTAGAATTTTAAGCATTAGCTTTATTATTATTATTTTTAAAGATTTTATTTATTTATTTGACAGAGAGATAGAGAGCACAAGTAGGCAGAGAGGCAGGCAGAGGGAGAAGGAGAAGCAGGCTCACCGCTGAGCTGGGAGCCCGATGTGGGGCTCGATCCCAGGACACTGGGATCATGACCTGAGCGGAAGGCAGACGCTTAAACGACTGAGCCACCCAGGCGCCCCTAGTGTTATTATTATTGTTAAAAAATACTGTTTGTGAATGTGTACATGTGTGATTTGCCTTACTTAAAGCTTACCTAAGGTAAATACAGTCTTTATATCCAAGAAGAGTATAACTTAAAGGACTGAAAGCACAATTCATATGTGCTAATATTAATATCCAGGAAGATCTTCTTTCTAGAATAAACAAATCTGAGAATGTTAGTTATCGTTTTCTATTTCATTCCTTATTCTGCAAATGAACCAAAAGGGACAGGGATTTATTGACCATTGTGACCTGCACATCCTTGGAGACATTCAACTGCTTTTGGCATCCATCACCCCAGGATCCCTTTAGCATCCTCTTTGACATGGAAACAAGTGAACAAACATCAAACACCTATGTGGTTTTTTTTTTTCTCCGTTCTTTTTCCAAATAATTTTATACAAGTCCCTGCATGTACAAGTTTAAGAGTAAAGAAAACAAAGGTTAATTAGAAGTAGAATATCAAGCTAATTTCCCTTAACTGGCAAACTTTCTGCATGTGTATGGGCCTGTAATTACATTTTTTTTAAAAGATTGATTTATTTATTTAAGGGAGATCCAGTGAAAGAGAGCACGAGTGGGGGCTGGGGGGGTGGGGGGGGGAAGAAGCATTGGGCTCCCTGCTCAGTGGGGAGTCTGCTTCTCCCTCTCCTTCTGCCTCTGTCCCCACTTATGCTTGCTTGCTCTCTGTCTCTCATATAAATAAATAAAATTTAAAAAAATAAAAATTTAATGTTAGGAAATAAAGTTAGCTTGCCTTTACTTATTGCAATCAATATATTGGTACATGGACTATTTGGCATTAGGCATGTAGTGTTAACTTGAAGTCTGAAAAAATATTTCCTTTTTGAACTCTAGTGATGTGTCATCATAAATTATGTTGTTGAAAAATCATTTGATGGGAAGATAGAGATGGCTTCTGGATCTTCCCAAGTCCCCACATAGAAATAACCCAGCAACTAGACAGCAAAACCAACAATATTCATGACAACATTTATAATAAAACCAGGTGGCATGATAGTCTCTTGAATTCCAAAAGTACAAGAAGGTACAAACCACCAAGAGCAACCGTACAAAAGATATCGACTTATGTTCAGGAGAAAGCAGAGGAAAACAATGGTGAGTCTGAAGGACCTGAGAACAGGAGATCCTAAAATAACCAATTAATATCCACTGGAAAATATAGTGGCGGCAATCTGAGAACCAGAGATGATACTGGGAATGGGTTTTGCCCACTGTCAAGAGTGCTCGGGGGACGCCTGTGTGGCTCAGTCAGTTAAGTGTCTGCCTTCTGCTCAGGTCATGATCCCAGGGTCCTGGATCGAGTCCTGCATCGGCTTCTTGCTTGGTGGGGAGCCTGCTTCTCCCCTTGCCTGTGGCTCCCCCTGCTTGTGCTCACTCTCTCTCTCTCTTTCTCTGACAAATAAATAAATAAAATCTTAAAAAACAAACAAACAAAAAAGAATGCTGGGGCCTTCACAGTAAGGCCTAAAAGCATTAGAAAGGCCTAGGGCCTTTAGACTCTTAAAATTGACCAGCTAGAATTCCCTTTCAAGACAGGATCTCACACCAAAGAGACACTGTTTAGAGTGGATTAAAAGCTGGCCAACAGAGAGACAACCAGAGGACCAAAGGGCAATGTTTAGATAAGATTTGGGGAAGAGACAGAGACAGGAAATCTCAGCAAGCTGCCTTATTATTTAACAGTATAGAAACAACAGAACATGGAACTCTAAAAGAATAGCTGAATTCTAAAAATTCATGAAAACCAATTTTACATAAAATACCCAGAAACTATTGAGGTTAAGTTTCAAATTGTTACAAAAATAAAAGAAAATAAAAAGAATAGCATTTTTACAGATAATATAAGCCTGCTAAAAAGACATGTCCATAAAAGAGGTGAAACTCATAACCTACTAATTAAAAATAAGTTAATAGACATTAAGAAAAGGACACAAGTTATTAAAATAATGTAAGTAAGAATTAGAAATTGTAAGAAGGGAAGTGACAGAATGTAAGAAAGAATTGGAAATTAAAGAAAAATCATTTTAGAAATGAAGATTAAATTGAAGGAATACAAGACTAAATAAACATAACAAATAATGCTGTAAGAGAAATATAAGGCAAAAAAGAGAAAAATTTTTTAAAGCAAAAAGAACTTTAAAATAAAAGATTTGAGAGAAAGTAACAGATATTGAAGATAGACAAAGAAAATCTAATATAGGGATAATAGCAGTCCATTAAGAAGAAAAATCAAAGCAAGGAAAGAATAAATACCAGAAAATGAAATTTAAGAAAAATTTCCAAAAATTACAAAGTATGTATCTGAAAGTAAATTTTGAAAGAGGTTATCAGGTACCTGAGAATATTGACCCAAATAACTGCCACTAAGACAGACTCTAGTGAAATTACTAAAAGAGGAAATCCTGTATTTCCTAACTAATTGAGCATTAAAGGCTTAGAAATTATATATTTTTGTTTGATTGATCAAACTTACATTTGATTAAATAGAAGTATGTAAAAGTGGTGAATGTGACAAACTTGTTCCTAAAACTGAATCCAAAAAAGAAATGTTCCATTTATCTATTGTTGCATAGCAAACCACACAAAAACTTAGCGCGTAAAAACATCAACTACATCTATTTTGCTCAAGGATCTGCAATTTTGTTGGGCCTTGATTGGGTTGGCTCACCTTTATTCTACTTAGTGTCATCTGGGACAGCTCAAAGGCAAAGGAGTTGGAATCACTGAAGACTTACTTGTTTAATCATATGTCTGGCAGTGATGCTGGCTGATTTTTCAAATAACAATAAATCATCTTTTCACATGGCCTGGACTTCCTTACAACATGGTAGCTGGGTTCCAAGAGTAGCATTCCAAAAGGGAGAGATCCAGGTGGAAGCCCATTGTCTATTATGATCTAGCCTTGGGTGTCATGTAGCATTATTTCCACTACATTTGTATTTACAGAGGCACTCACAAAGGGAGTTCACCCGAGTTCAGAGAGGAGAAACTGATTCTCCATCTTTTGATGGGGGAGTGTCAAAGTGCTGGATATTTTTGTGTTCCTAACAAATATTTCTGAGCTTTGTTTTTCAATGCAGTAAAGTTACTTGAAAACAGTTTGATTCTTTCAAATCTTACTTTTAAGATATGTTAGCAGTTCTTAGTCTAAGGCTATTCATTCTCCAATACTGAGGGAAGATCTTTTTGTATACTCTACCCAATGTCCTGTGAAACATGAAGCCTTCCACTCTCGCTGGTGGGAGCCATTGATATTTCTGGGCCTGTGTGAATTCTGGACATAGGCACAACTAATCCCCTTGGTAATTCTTTTCTTGGCCTCAGGTAGTTTCCTTACATTAATGGTTAGTTAGTACTCAGGAAAAATGCTTGACAGGGACCCTCTGCTGTTTTCTGAAATTGTTTCTCTGTACAATTCTTTCCCCAATGGAGCTCTGTCATTCAAAGCTGCCTTGGTCACCTAGGAGTCTGAGTTCTGTCTTCTCAAGTCAGGGAGTCAACTGGGCTCTTCCCGGATGCCCCCTCCTATGCTGCAGCCTGAAAACCGTCTCAAGGCAGTAAGCGGGAGCAACAGTGTTGGGAATACCTCATTTGTTTCCCAACTCTTGGCATCCCTACCCTGAACCTTCATTGTCTAACATTCTGTGTCTTGAAGACCAGTATTTCAGATATTTTGCCCATTTTTTTGATGTTTTAGGCAAAAGGATAAATTATATCCCTGTCTCCATCTTGACTGGAAATGGAACTCCTGCTTGGCTGCCTTTTAGTTATGCCTTAGTTTATCTGTGCCTCCTGCAAAGACTTTTAAATCCATAAATATTTAGAGAATGTTCTCAAAGCACAGTAAATACCTGTGTGCCTACCTAATGTCTCCCTGATATTAAACCATTCATGCTTTGTGTGTTTTTCACTGATCTTCTTGTCAAATCACTAAATTGTCTCTTTTACTTTTTATTTCTGTCCCAATCTTTAAGGAATGTTAGATTATTTTTCTACTGCTGCTGTAATAAATTACCACAAACTCTGCAGCTTAAAACAACCCAAATTTACTCTCTTGCAGTCTGTAGGCCAAAGGTCTGGTCCCAGAGTGGTTTGGCTGTTTCCTTTGCTGTAGGTCTCACAAGGCTGAAATCGAAGTGTCAGCAGGCCTGTGTTCCCACCTGGAGACTCTGTGGGTAGAATCTGTTCCCAGGCTTATTTGCATTGTTGGCAGAATTCAATTCCATGCTGTTGTAGGACTGAGATCCCTATTTCCTTCCAGTTGTAAGCTGAAAGCTGTCCTCATCTCCTCGAGGCCTCCTTCCAGTCCTTGCTCATAGCCTCTACATCTCAGAACCAGCAATGGTGCCTTGAATCCTTTTCATGCTGCCATGATTCCATGATTCTGTTCTGTCTTTTCCTGCCACATCTTTCTGACAGACTCTTTTGCCTTCCTATTCTAATTTTAAGGGTTGGGCCAATCTGGATATTCCAGGAAAAATGTCCCTATTTTAAGGTTCATAATCTTAATAATATCTTCAAAGTCCCTTTTGCCATATAGGATAATATAGTCACAGGTTCTGGGGAGTAAGGCGTGGATATCTTAGAAGATGGACATTATTCTGCTACCACAGAAATTAAGTTGCAATTGTTTTTATTATAGGTTCTATTTCTCTGACGTTTTAAAAAGAAGTCATTCTGCATATTTTGGGATCTGGATTTCCCTTGGGGGCCAGTTTGCTTTCTGAGGACTTGGATCTTTTCCTTTGCCAGACTCTTAAGCCTCAGTCACACTGTCTGATCTGGTAATAACTAAACATCTTCTCCTTTACATATCCTCTCTTTAAGAGCAACTAGACCTGGGTCCATTCCTTTTCCCATTTGTATACATTCAGTATGATCTCCAAAATCTCATCCTTTTCTCCTAGGTCAATCTCTTGCTTGCTTCTTGCCTTCCTTCATTGTTCTTTCATTATCATGCTTCTGTCTAAGCATATTTTGCACAGCTAATTCAATCTCTTCTTTTTCTGAGCAAATATGATTTCCAGAGACAGATTGTTCCAGGAACAGTTTTTTTTTAAATTGCCTACATAGCTGTTGTATTCCCAATAATTTTCCTGAGTTATTTATATATATCAACTGAAGAAGATGGCATATTTCCTATATAATAAGGTCTCACAGTCATGGATTATAAAGTTAATAAATTAGATCCAATTTAAAACTATTATATTGTATGGGTGCATGTGTGTGTACATGTATGTTTGTGTGTGTGTGTGTGTGTGTGTGTATGGTGACTTCTAGTCTGTTGATAAACTTAATGAACATAAAATTTAGCCTGGTTGGCTCAGTCGGTTAAGCGTCTGCCTTCGGCTCAGGGCATGATCCCAGGGTCCTGGAATCAAGTCCTGTGTTGGGCTCCTTGCTCAGCAGGGAGCCTGCTTCTCCCTCTGCCTGCCGCTCCGCCTGCTTGTGCTCTCTCTCTCTGACAAACAAATAAATAAAACCTTAAAAAAAAAGAATTTAGCCTTTCATCTGTGGGTAAAGCTACAATAAGCTGCTGGGAACTACAGTGTCAGAATCCCACTTAACTCTTTCTAAACTATTAAACTTTAGAGCCACCTGACCTGATCACACCAGAAACCTCAATACTGAAGTGTTGTTTTTGGTCTTCCTGTGATAGTCCTTGTTCCTATTTCTCAAAGTTTCTTGTGTTTTATTCTATTGATGATTTGGCAAATATTTACTATTCTATTATCTTTCTGAATCCAGAGCTAACTGAGACATAGACAGGGAGCAGACAGAAATGAAGATACCAGCTTCATAACAGGTGAAAGCTGGATTGAAGATTTTAGTGTAGATGTACTGCAATAATGAGTTTCTTAACACATCACTCCTGACTTAACCATTCAGGAAGTGATGCATCTAGACGATGGTAACTTAGCACTATGGGTTTCCCATACGATTGAGAGCATCCCAGAGTGTTTTCTCTCTATTGGATTCAAAGGAGAAAAACCAAACATGTTAAGTCAATCAAACTTATTTCTTTTCCCAGATGCATTAATTAGTTAAGTCATTCCTCTTTTTATGGGGAGAAGGAGTGAGTAATGAGGGAGTTGAGAGACTCAGGAAAATATGAGATGAGAAGAATAAGGTTTCCCCCCTCTCCTCACCAATTTATAGGAGTGTGTTTATTATATCTCACCCCCCAAACATGTAAGTCAGTACAAGTCAATATAATGTCTTGTGTAGATAAGTCTATCTATTAGGTAGATTTTGCTCCTGTTTCTCTTGAGATGGTCCACTGGATCTCCTTCTAGGTGGGTGCTGTCCTTTGTGTTTATAGACTATTATATTCTCAGAGACAAGGCCTCTGGGTCACCTAGATCTTTAATGCTTTTAGTTCTTCCCTGGGTGGATCAGCAGGCCGAGGTGCACTGTTCAGAGATGGAGAACAGTGTGTGTGAAAGGGGTATGTGCCTTGACAAATGTATCAATTGCCCTCTTTTCCTTCTCTGACTCATTTTCTGATTCCCTCTTTCTTTTCTCAATGGGTCAGGCATAAAATCTCTACTACCCTGCCCAGGGGCATAATTTATCTAAAATACCTCCATTGGGCTGTGATTATTTAATTGGACTCACTTGATTTGGCCTGCCCTATTTTTGCCTGTATTTGGTACATAGAAAAGTGGGGACTATCTGTCTTTTGTCAGCATCATCATCATTTTATAACAAAACCCAAAATTAAAATAATCTAAAACTACAATACCTCTCAAATTTGATTCATGGAACCTGATGGTGTAAAGAAAGGCATCCTATATACAGATATCCTTCACTATTCAAATCTCATTATCCAAACATTTGCTCTATATTCTTCTAAAAATTTTACCCATACTTCAATTCTTTGAACTGAAAATCTGCTATAATGAATATGTTTGTGCACCAGCAAAATCATTTTAATTGGGCAGGACTCAGGGAGAGAAGATGTAAAACATGCTACATCTAGCTGTTCTCCCAACAGGATCATAGCATGTGTTGTTCAATGCGTTTGCACTATTGCTATCAACTTTATTACTTTTTCCCTGAGAGTTCAGCCTTTATGTTTTCCAGTGGTTGCCTCTGTAAAGTGCCTGTAAGTACTACCAACATGGGGTCTAAATTAGATACCAAGTGTTAATTTTATTTGAAGTCAGAGGGATGGTTAGTTAGCATTTGAAATACTCTAATCAGGCATACACTCAGACAAGCAGTTAGTTAGCATTTGAAAGAATCTAATCAGGAGAACATTCTCCGGAGGCACCTGCTACTAGGACTCGCCCTATCTAGATCTTGATCAGTACCAGTAGGTGTCCTAATTATAACATATGGAACGTTGAAATGAATTTTCACTGGTGAAATGAGAGTGTTCAAGATATACGGGTTGGTTCGAAATATTGCATAGGTACCTGTGACATACATAAAAAGAGACAGAATGTCCAGTGAACCAAGCAGCCTAGACCAGTGGTTCTTGATTAGGGGGCATTTTATGTGAACATTTTTGGTTTTCTCAACTGGGAAAAGGGGCTGCTACTGACATCTAGTGGGTAGATGCTAGGGATGTTGCTGAAAATTCTACAAAGCACAGAAACTTCCTACCCCTTAGCTCTCCCTCCCCCCCCCCCGCAACAAATAATTATTGGCCCAAAATATTAGTAATGTCAACATTAGAAACCATTGCCTATACTCTTCAGAGTGGTGCCCTAGGTCTAGGATTCTATTTGTTTCTATGGGTAACCATTAACTGAGGAGTCTGTCTTCTGCTTCTGACTAGAAATTTAGTTGACACCTGTTACTAAATATTGATGCAATTCCCTCCAGTAAACCTTTCATGGAAGGTTCCTATGATGTCAGAGAACTGGAACTTAACTATTTCTGTGCCTGCTTGGTAATATATGTTTGAATGTGTTGTAGAATTCAGTCTGAGACTTACTCTCATTGTAATAGAACGCCTGATGTATTGAGAAATCTTCAGAGCATAGACCTATAGTTTTTGCCTACCTCTCATTAGTAGATATTATTTATATTTATCAAAATAACCTAATAATTGTGCATAACTAATTTTGCTTAGATTAGTTCCGAAAGGGCAAGGTATAGCTTCAACCTTCTGTGGCATTTACTACCCAGGATCTTGAGGAGCTTTTAACATGCTTAAATATTTGTGCATACATTGAATAGGTTATATTGAACATCTTATATGTACCAGGCATTGTTATAGTTCCTACGTTATATTGAGCTTATTATATGTACCAGGCATTGTTACAGTTCCTATGGATGTAATGGTAAACAAAACATAGTGTTTGCTTTCCTGTGGATTATATTAGAAATATGTCTGAGTTCCAGTTGGGAACACAGATAAGTACTTTTGCTAGTAGGCAAGTTATTTCCAAAGCAAACTGATGGATACAAATAAATGTGAGAGTGAGGGTCACATGTTATTGTCAGTTTTTCCAACATAAATTTTACCCCCAGAACAAGGTTTTCCCTAAATTTTAGTGAAAATCTTTGCATACAAAATATCTGAGAGGCAGACCATGAGAGACTCTGGACCCTGGGAACCAAACTAAGGGTTACAGAAGCAAGGGGGGTGGGGGATGGGGTAACCAGAGGATGGGTATTAGGGAGGGCACATGTGGTGATGAGCACTGGGTGCTATATGCAACTAATGAATCGTTGAACACTATATTAAAAACTAGTGATGTATTGGGGCACCTGGGTGGCTCAGTCGTTAAGCGTCTGCCTTCGGCTCAGGTCATGATACCAGGGTCCTGGGATCGAGCCCCGCATCGGGCTCCCTGCTCCGTGGGAAGCCTGCTTTCCATCTCCCACTCCCCCTGCTTGTGGTCCCTCTCTCGCTGTGTCTCTCTCTGTCAAATAAATAAATAAAATCTTTAAAAAAAAACTCATGATGTATTATATGCTGGCTAATTGAACATAATAATATAAATAAATAAATAAATAAATAAATAAATAAATAAATAAATAAATATCTGGGCATAAGTCGGAGAATCTATAAGTACAAGATCTGCAAATCATCGGTACATGAGATAGAAAATGCAACAGAATATTTGATAAAGTCTTTGGTTCTCCACTTGCTTCATTTTCACTTCTACAAACCACCATTGTAGTGTTTTCATAGTCTACCACATTAATGCACATTTTTGTCTCCCCTGCTAAGTTGTGAACTGTTTCAAGGTGGGAATGGCCCATTTCCAGTACTTACCAAAGAATCTGGCACAAAGAGGGAGTTATGTTTAAAAGATGAATGAATAAACTGATATCATCACTTATTCCTACATCCAGAAAGGGCACATATTATTTGTGTTTATGGTTTCTCCAGATTGTTTAATGTTCAGAAGAAATGGGTGAGTGTTAGTTGTAGAAATTTCAAATGGAAAGAGCAAATAGACAATATAATGGTTAAGGTGTCCACTTGAGAAAGACTAGCTGATTGTTGGCCAAGAGGACTCACAGGTGGCATTTATTATCTTGATAAGTATGTAATCCTAAATCTTGTATAGTTAACTCTGAAAGTGGATGGCTAGCCACTGGTGTGATGAATTTCCATTAACCAGAATCATGAGATTGATGTATAGCATACAATTGTTAGTATAACAATATTCACAAGTATTGGCGTGACCAGAGTATTGACCTATAGGCACATCCATTTGGAACTGGAATCAGAGCAATGAGATTTAGATACAAATTTTTTTAGTCTCATGTATCCATCTCCCTGAAAGGGAGAGCATTTTTCATAGGATTGTAGTACTATAAGTGTAATTGGTTAGCATGCTTTCTTCCTTGGATGAAGCTTGGCTGGGCAACCCCAGTTTTTGCTCTTTCAATTTTCACTTTTAAGAATTTCACGACAGAACACTCCTGCTTTTCAATATCCTCCACCAATTTATGATGGAAACTTTCTTTCTTTAAGGATTATTATATTCACTCAGATTGAATTTTATTTTTTTGGCCAGGAATCTCTGCATTCATGCATTATTCATTGACTCTAAATCTCAGTGGAGATTCACACTGTAGCTTCTATGAATTACGACATAAACTGTATTACCCTCCCCTTTTCTCTCCCTTCTTCATCCTCCCTCCTTTCTTCGCTTCCTCCCTCCTCCCTTCCTTCTTTCCTTCCTTCTTTCCCTCCTCTCTTCTTTCTTACTCTTGTATTCTTTCTTCATTTTTCTCTTTTTTAAAATCAAGTCCAATCTTGCTAAATTAAAAACAATTATAATTGTGACAAAAGATCATTTAAATTTACTATTTTAAATTGTAACTTAACTTTTGTTGAATACTGTTGAAAATTTAAAAAATGTTAGGAACAGGGGCGCCTGGGTGGCTCAGTCGTTAAGCGTCTGCCTTCGGCTCATATCATGATCCCAGGGTCCTGGGATCGAGCCCCGCATCGGGCTCCCTGCTCGGTGGGAAGCCTGCTTCTCCCTCTCCCACTCCCCCTGCTTGTGTTCCCTCACTTGCTGTGTCTCTCTCTGTCAAAGAAATAAAATCTTAAAAAAAAAAAAATGTTAGGAACAAAGAATTAAGTTCCAATCTTCCTCTGGTAGGTTTTATAATCTTAACTAGATATTTAGATATAACCACTTAGAAGGGATGTGATCCTTTCTAAAACCTAGACAACAGATAATAACATAAAAGGGTCATACAGTTGTTCATTTTTAAGGACTCTGCTGTGATATTTAAATTCATTTCTTAATGGGTGCCTGGGTGGCTCCGTTTGGTTAAGCGACTGCCTTCGGCTCAGGTCATGATCCTGGAGTTCCAGGATCGAGTCCTGCATCAGGCTCCCTGCTCAGCAGGGGGTCTGCTTCTCCCTCTGACCCTGCCCCTTCTCATGTGCTCTCTCTCTCTCATTCTCTCTCTCTCAAATAAATAAATAAAATCTTTAAAAAAAATAAATTCATTTCTTAAAAGAAAACTAGACAGAAATAAGAGTTTCAGGGAAAGAATTTCAGGTTTCCAGCACTTGAAAGGCTTTCTAAACATTTAGAATTAAAAATGTAAGAGAAAGAATTATGGGAAATTACAACTCCAGGAACTTTTTTTTACCTGGGAGAGAAAAATCAATTGACAAGAATTGCTTTGAAGTGTGGTAAGGTTCAAAGGTAGAGATCGCTGACCAACTTCTCTAGAAGTAAAGGTGGTTCCTTACAGAAGTGGAGGGAATGTTCATCCCTGCTGTATTTTTCCAGAGCTTTCTTTCCCCTGTTTTATGCTGTAGTGAACAGATGATAAGGAGGAAATGAATTCAAACTTATTTACTTGCAAATAGACATTCTACAAAGTTTTGAGTAAGAATACTAAATAGCAAAGCAACCCTACCATTTTTCATCCTTCAAATTCCAAACTGATTCTATCAAAAACAGATTCTGTTAAAACACAGTCACTGCTTGATAAAAAAATAAATAAATAAATTCTCCCAATATGTTGAGCATTCATTTGACTTTCTTTATGTGACTCAGATATTATTCAAAGTCACATCAAGTTGTTTTCTCATGCTAAATGTCTTCTTTAGTTGTGTAGTATATTGAACAAACATCACCTGCCTATTTAATGTTTTTAATTCACACAAAGAACCAAATCTAGTGCTTATGTAATAAACATATTAGGCACTTAATTTAAAAAAAGTCTTTATAATTCAGAAATTCCCAACTGAATTCTAGACACATCTAACACATCAAGTCTCGGAGAGGGGGAAGTCAGCAGGCTTTGTCCAAACCTGATATACCACTGATTTGCTTTGTCCTTTGTTTTGTATACAGATGGCAAGTTAACTTGCTTTATCTTTATGCACTTGCTTTATCTTCTTAAAGAACTTTTTTTGAACATTAATTTAATTAGTACACAGAAAACTTGATACTCTGGTTACAACCACATGCAGTATCTTTAGAATTTAGAGTTATTTGGGGTGCTTGGGTGGCTCAGTCAATTAAGTTTCTGTGTTTGGCTCAGGTCATGATCCCAGGGTCCTGGGATGGAGCCCCATGTCAGACTCCCTGCTTCTCCCTCTCCCCCATGCTCATGCTCTCTCTCTCTCTTGCTCTCTCTCTCTCAGATAAATAAATAAAATCTATTAAAAAAAGGAATTTAGAATTATTTTTATAATAGTGAAAAATTTAGGATAGCTTTAGCTTTAATTACAGAGATAATTTCACATATGTTAATGGATAGACTGGGAAGATTGATGGTTTGTTTTGTTCCTGGTAAAAGAGAGAAATTGGAGAAGTTTTGGGCTGGTGTACATGTACTCAAGACTGACTTACATTGGAAAGACTAATCTGAAGTTACAAAAGTCAGGAATCAGAGTTACTGTACTGAAGAACAAGAGCATAGCTCACCACTATCCTTAGGATAAGGTCAAAACTCCTTAATATGAAACATAAGACCTATATGACTTGGTCCTTGCTTACAGTTCTCAGTGCCTCAGTAATGTTGACCTGCTTTCTCACCTACAGGCTTTCACTTAATTGTTCTCTTTGCCCGGAATACTCTGTCCCTTTTTTATTTTTCACTGAACTAATTTCTACTTATCTTTTTGGTGTCAGCTTAAGTGCCTCTTCCTCTGTGAAAAGCTGGACCTCCCTCCCCCCCATCCTCCACCCTGGCCAACTTGGTTAGGTGCCTTAGTAGTATTTTGCTCTTTATGCTCCAGTAGCACTTTGTTCCTACCTCTGTGATAATATTTTATGTATTAAACTGTAATTGACAGTTTACTTGTCCACACTTATAACTAGACTTCAGGATAGGAGAGGGCAAACACTACATCTTTCTTAATTGTTGTAGTCCAGTACTTGACACAAAACATGCATCTGATAGACTTTTATTGAATGGATCCATGCATAAATAAATAAATGTCATGGTGAACCAGTGGTTTTCAAATGGGGGTGACTGACCTTGCCTACCAGTGAATATTTGGCAATGTCTGGAGACATTTTGATTGACAAGATTTGGGACGAGTGGTGTTATGGTATCTAGTGGGTACAGGCCAGAGATGCTGCTAAAAATTGTACAGTGCACAGCGTCAGTGCCCCCATAACAGAGTGTTACGTGGTCCAAAATGTCAATAGTGTCAAGACTGAGAAACTCTGGTGTAAATAATACTGTGTTTATTGTAACAGGTTATACAAAAGTATCCTCAGGGGAAAGTAGAGGAAAAAAATGGGTAGCAAATCTAAATAACTGGGATATTTGGAAGCAGTTCAAAGCGAGGTACAAGGAGAGTGGTTCAGAACCAAGGTTATGGAGAGCAATGGGAGTCAATCTTCCTGTGTTAGCGGTGTGTGGTATGTGGTGGCTGAGTAAAGGAGTTCAAAAGGTTCAGTCTTAGATGTGGTCTCCAGTGTATTTATCATTCTCTTCTTATTCCTAACTTCTTTCTACTGTCCATAAAGTAAGTGTCACTCAATGGTGGAGTTTAAAAATATATATATTGTCTTTAAACATTCTAGATTTTATGCTGAGGAGGAAAACTGAAAATGAATAGCCCATAATTTGTAGGAGGAAGATGGCAGAGAGAACCTAAAGTGATTCTAACACAGAGATAGAGAAAACATTGTATTTCTGCCTGTCTTCTTAGAAACAGGGACACATTATTTCATATAATCTGTATAACATCCTTCTTTGATCACATTTTATCTATTGTCAGGAATAGTAAGACCATTGTTTCTCTCTCTCTCTCTATATATATGTATATATATATATACATCTGAAATGCATCTAAATTTAAATCAAACTGGCTTTTAAAATCATATACAGTATAAAAAATGGAACCAATTAGTAAATAAGAAAATGTTTGGAGTATTAAGGACAGATGATATTTAACTGGCTTTGTAATTTATGGTCTATCATTCTGATTAATAATCAGATGTACTGTATCTATGGAAACGAAGAGGAAAATTATTTCTGCTTCCAACAAATGTACAAAGATGAGAAATATTGTGCTTCTCTGAATAATCAGCACAGATGTTGGCCTCCTTGTTAATTTTGTGTTATTATCTATTTTACCATGAGAAAAGCAAAGTCATGTGAGTGGAAATCAAAAGGTGTAAGGTTAAGAAAATGGATGGATGTTGCCTTAAAGAAAGTTACATGCTATCAATTAATTTGGAATTCTGAATTGCTTTTTGAATTAGGAAATAAAAATGTTCAAACGTAAATGGTTTCTAACTAAATTCTGCAATTTGACTCATGAATATGACCACTTTCTCTAAGTTTTATAGGCAAATTTTAATGGAAAATCTCTAAGATTAAGAACATTGAAGGATAAAAATTAACCAGGGGCGCCTGGGTGGCTCAGTTGGTTAAGCATCTGACTCTTGATTTTGGCTCAGGTCATGGTCTCAGGGTCGTGAGATCAAGTCCTTAATTGGGCTCAGCCCTGGGCATGAAGCCTACTTAAGATTCTCTTTCTCCCTCTGCCTCTTCCCCCTCCCCCCCTCACTCTCTTGCTCTTTCTCTCTCTTAAAAAAAAAAAAAAAAAAAAAAAGAATAAAAATTAACCGAACAGGGAAGAGACTCCTAAAACATATTTCATAAACATAACACACCATTAATTTTAAATGGGATGTCTTATGGGCCATGTTGATATGAATCTGGTGTTCATCAGGATAGCTTATAGCTATGTAGCTTGATGAGATTTCTTGGAAGATACCATTACTTTCCAGGTGATTTTCACAAGATATTAAGGACTAAATGGGATTTATATGAGAGTTAGGGCTGAAATGCAATTCCTATCACCCTCATATCCACCTCTTAACCCTCCACTGAAGTTAAAAGATTGTTGTGTTCCTCTGTGTAGGTTTAAAAGTTTTAGAATCTATTTTATATAGGTTTTCAAAAAATTAAGTTGAAGAAACCTCCTATCTGTTTACATCAGGTTTTTTGTTTGATTTTATGTGTTTTTGTATTTTTGTAGAACTAACTAAAAAGGCAAAGCCTTTCTCATTTCACCATTCCAAGTAGATTGAATCTGTTCTGTTTGTGTAGTTAATGATTGGGCTAGGCTCTCCTCCTGTGCTCAAGACGGTTTGAAGCACGTGTTCTCCTGGGTGAAGAGAGACAAGAGCCAATACTTGGTGCAGCTAGACATGTGCCCCAACCTGGCTCCCTGCTGAAAAGGTGGGCCTCAACTGCAACCACCAACAGGATGCTGGGACAAGACTCCCATCCCTCTAGATGGGCAGGGAGGTGCTGAGGGATGAGTTCACTCTGGAGAAGTCTGACTCTGCCCTGGCACACCCTGTTGATGCCAGCATCCCGCATGGTAAGCATTGGTAGCATGCTTTTAGATGGTAAGCTTTGCACAGCCACCCAAGACATCAGTGGCTTGAGAAGGGTAAAAGCTACCGTTTGCCTCTCTAATACACATTTTCTCACACACAACTCACAATTCCCCAGCTAAGGGAGTATTCTTAACTTCTTTTTTAAAGACAAGGAAGCAATTTGCCCAAAGTCACACAGATCATCAGTGGTGAAGCTACAATTCAAACTGAAGTCTCTCCAACTCCAAGACTGCTGTATTCTCTCTGGCAACTCCTTGTGGCTCCTTGCAAGTTCTGTGAAGTTGCCTTTCTAACTAAAAGAGGAAGTAGCAACAATCAGCTTTCCATGTTGGATCACTTAGTACCAGGCAATCAGAGGTTAAAGGATTTAATAACACTTTAGAATCTCTTACTTGGAGTCTTGACCCAATTCTATTGTTAACTGTGAATTCTAAGCTTTAAAGAATTTCAATTTTGGCTTTTTCTGTAGAAAAAAATCATCACCATAATCTGTTATCTTATGTAGGCATTCTGTGGAATACTTCATGGGTGATTTTTAAATGTCTGCTTTGAAACACTGCATGATGAAGGCAAATACCCATCACTGATTGGGAGCATACTAAAGCAGGAATACACATCAATAGTTTTTGATGTCGTTAATCTCAAATTAAAATTGCAAGTTAAATAGGCAAAGAAGACTTTTCCTCAAGACTATGGCACTAAGGAAGAGAGCTTGAATTCAACTTCAATGAAACAAAGGCTAGAGAATTTGTAAGAACTGGGATGGGGAGGAAATCATAGACCCTCTGTATCTGTTGATTGGCCTAACCCAAAGAAAAAGTAAACTTTCTCATATCTTCAAGACAGGAGGAAGTTTTACAACTTGGAGCAAGGCATCCACTGAAGTTAGGCTCCAATCTTTCCACAGAGACTGGGAGATACGGATGCTATCTTCCTTGATGAATACATCTACATTATTGCACAAGCTATTCCTCTGCCAAGATGGCATCCTCCCATCTCTTTTGTCCGTGTACTGGACTCATGCTTGATATTTCCTTAGTGCTCCAGACCCCTGCAAAGTTGATTACTTTCCTGTTTCTATAGTACTTTTAATATGATTTTAAAAATTCATTTTTACTATGTTATTATTTGGTTCTATATCTATCCCCTTTGTTAGACATGAGTTCCCTGGAGGCAGGTACTTTGTCTTAAAGACCAACTATATCTCACATAGTAAAAAGCATGTAGCAGGTACTCAGTAGCTTTTCTTTAAATGATATTGACTAATTTTCATGTCCTTTTGAAGAGGATACTCACATTTTCATGCCAACTGACATAACTTTGAAGATTCCTGCCTAGTTCCTTGCTTTATATTTTTGACTCTGTAAAAAAGTCCATCTAACTGGACATTTGGATCCTTGCCACTAGGAAAGCCTATAAAGTGAAATCTTGGGGTGTGAATTTTGGGTTTGAGTGGCAGGGACAATGAGGTAATTTGCTTTATTTTAATATTAGGCTAAACATCTTAAAACTATTACATAAAAAACTATTTGCTTTGATACATAATTCAATATTTCCTCATTGTCATTTCTGGTTTTAGCTGGAGCAGTTGAAGAGCTTGCTTTAATATTGTAGTTAGAAAAGAAATAGAATTAATATTTTTCTTAGTATCTCAAATCAGATAACAAAACTTTGATCCTGCCTCTCCCAGGTGATCTAAAATGGGATATAACATGGAAAGCACCCCCGAACTGGATTCAAGAGACCTTGCTACAGCTATGGCTTAGTCTCTAGCTAGACCTGTAACCTCTAGCCCTGTTATTTCACTGCCCTGGACCTCTATTTCCTCATCTGGTTCTTTACAGATGAAACAATCTAAGGTTCTCTAAGTACAGATTTATCTTTCTGGATGTCCTATACTGACTTGGTTCTGATTTCTCAATCTGGCATTTTTAACAGTTTCTGCATAACTGAAAACACTGAGACCTCACTAACATGAGATACAGGGTATTGTAAGATAGAAGTATAGATAGGGTGAAGAAATGTTGATCACTACTTTAGGTAAAAAGAAAAAAGTTTGCTGGAGTTGTTCATACATAATGGAATTCCTATACAAAGGCTCTTCAGTTGTGCAACATGCTTGCTTAGCTAGTGCTGTCTACCTTTTGAACCCTTTGAACCCACAGAACCCTTTTGTGTACTGACTGTATCTGTAGACCCTTTCTTTGGGAAGAGAGTCTCCATGAAGCCATTTGAGATTTTTATCCCATTCTGTTCTTATCTGAGTCTACTATCTAATAACTAAACCTATGAAAATACTCTAACAATCCTTATTTTTCCTTTACCGGGTCTTTCTGGGGAAGATAGAATGATCTTCACTCACTGTGTAACAACTATTAAAATAAGTATTTTGCTCAGGGACTAAAATTTGCTTCAATATAATTAAAGCCAGCTAGTGGGTACAGCTTTAAGTTACTGCATTTTCTCTAATAATTTCTTTTTATTGTTATAAGACTCAATTTGTGAAGGAAAATATGACTGCAAGTGTGGTCAATAGACATGGTTATCTTATGGATATTATGATATTGTAGGCAATACTGAAAACAGTAGGAACAGTAAGACCCTAAACTGGGAGAGTAAGATTGACAAAATATAGAAAAGACATAAAAATTTTATAATTGTGGGATCATTTTGCAAGGCATAAAATTTACACGGAACAATGGGGAAAAAGACAAGTTTAAATACTCTCTGAATAAATTCACTGAATGTTTAATTATTCCAAAAAAAGATAAACAGTGAAGTTATATAAGACTAAGGCTTTTGTTAAGCAGGTGTCAGGCAAAGGATGTTTATAAAGGCTGCTAAAAAGAAGTTTGCCTTTGTTAAAGATCCCTTGGCTTCTAGTAATACTCTTTTATTAAAAATCTCACTATATATTATTCCTAGTAGTTACAACGGCCCTAAGTACACTGAAAATGAGTTGGCTGACCCCTCAGTCTTTCATTAAGGTTACAGTAAAATCTTGTTTTCGATCTTGTTATGGGCTGAATTGTGTCTCTCTACGTCCCCCCAAGCATATTAATATGTTAAAGTCCTAACACCCAGTACCATAGCATTTGACTGTATTTGTGAGAGGGTCTTTAAATAGGTAATTAAGTTACATGAAGTAATTATAATGGACCCTAATCCAATAAGACTGGCATCCTCATAAGAGGAAATCTGAACATAGACAGGCACAGAGGGAAGACCACATGAAGACAGGGAAAAGATGGCCATCTACAAGCCAAGGAGAAACAAACCAAACCTCGGAAGAAACTAACCCCATCAACACCTTGATCTCAGATTTCTTGCTTCCAGAATTTTGAGAAAATACATTTTATTGTTTAAGCCATCCACCCAGCCTGTGATATTTTGTCTTGGCAGCCCTAGCAAACTATATGGTCCTTGAGGCTAGAATTCAGTAGCCTCTGAATGATGGATCTTGTTTTGACTTTGTGATAGGAAAGAGTTTATTAAAATTTTCGTGTCCTTTATAAAAAATAAAGATTTCACATCAAGTTTAAAATTAGAGGATCCTAAGCATTGTCGGTACACTGCAAGTCAGTTGGCCCGGTAAAGAGTTATATCCATAACAAAAGTGCAATGCGTATTTGTTTCCGAGGTTTGCTGTAACAAGTAACAAACTGGGAAATTTCTGCTGACACCAGAAATTTATCATCTCACAGTTCTGGACGCTGCAAGTCCAAAATTAAGGTGTCAGCAGGGCCATTCTATCTCTGAAATCAATAGGGAAATCCTTCCTTGCCTCTTCCTAGCTTCTGGTGGTCGGCTGGGAATCTCTGGTTCCTTGGCTTGTAGCAGCTGCGTAACTCCCTCATCACGCGGTGTTCTCCCTGTGTCTGTGTCTCTCCTCCTCTCGTAAAGACACGAGACTTATTGGATTAAGGGTTGATCCCACTCAAATATGACCCTATTTTTAACTTAATCAATTACATGTGCTATAACTCTATTTCTAAGTAAGGCCACATTTTGAGGTACTGGGGGTTAGGATGTCAACATACCTTTTTGGGTAACACAATTTAACCTGTAAGGGATTCTTTGAGCTATAGTGAATTCCTTGTTGTAAGAGGGGCAAATTTAGGAAATTCAAATGGTTAATATGTTTGTTTATTGTTAGAAATTAAGGGAGTAGTTATAGCTGGTTGGTTTCACAAATGTTAGCCGGAATGAACTACAAATAGGGCCTGGATATTAATTTACATTTAATAAAATCATATTGCTTATAGTCAGCCATTAACGAAATAAAGTGCTGATGGAATCAGTAGGAATAAAAACGTTTGCCAGATATTTTCTCATTACTTGCTCTTCTCATGGAATTAATGCCCAAAGTCATCTTTTTATCCAAATCGTACCAGTTATATCAATTTATTATAAAAATTTATATGAAAGTAATTAAAAACTCTTTCCAACCTTTAAAAAATTTTACTTGAATTCCAGTAGAGTTAACATTATAGTGTTATATTACTTTCAGGTGTACAATATAGTGATTCAACAATTTTATACATTACTCAGGGCTTGTTGTGAAAAGTATACTCTTAATGCCCTTTATCTTTTCCACTCATCCCCCCAACCACATCCCCTCTGGTAACCACTAGTTTGTTCTCTATAGTTAAGAGTCTTGTTTTTTGGTTTGCCTCTTTTTTCTTGGTTCATTTGTTTCATTTCTTAAATTCCACATGAGTGAAATCATATTGTATTTGTCTTTCTCTGATTAACTTATTTCACTTAGCTTTATACCCTCTAGATTTATCCGTGTTGTTGTAAATGCCAAGATTTCATTTTTTATGGCTGAGTAATATTCCATTGAATATATACCACTTCTTTACCCATTCATCTATTGATGGACATTTGGATTACTTCCATAATTTGGCTCTTGTAAATAATGCTGCTATAAATATAGGGGTGCATATATCCTTTCAAATTAGTGTTTTGTATTCTTTGGTAAATACCCAGTGGTGTGATTACTGGATCATATGGAAATTCTATTTATTTTTTGAAGAACCTCCCTACTGTTTTCCACAGTGTCTGTACCAGTTTGCATTCCCACCAACAGGATTCCTTTTTCTCCACATCCTCACCAACACTTGTTTCTTGTGTTTTTGATTTTAGCCACTCTGACAGATGTGAGGTGATATCTCATTGTGGTTTTGATTTGCATTTCCCTGATGATGAGTGATTAAAAAAAAAAATTACTGATGTAATTGAAATGTTCAAGTCCCCTACTATTAGTGTATTACTATCAATTACTTCTGTTATGTTTGCTAATAGCTGCTTTATATATTTGGGTGCTCCCATATTAGGTGCATAAATATTTACAATTGTTATATCTTCTTGTTGGATTGTTCCCTTTATGAATATGTAGTATCCCTCTCTGTCTCATTATAGTCTTTGTTTTAAAGTCTATTTTGTCTGATATAAGTATTGCTATCCTAGCTTTCTTTTCACTTCTGTTTGCATGATTAATGTTTTTCCATCTCTTCACTTTCAATCTGCATGTATCTTTAGGTCTGAATCTTTTATAGGTGGCATATAGATGGGTCTTGCTTTTTTATCCATTCTGTCATCCTATGTCTTTTGATTAGAGCATTTAGTCCATTTACATTCAAAGTAATTATTGATAGGTATGTATTTATTGCCATTTTGTTACTTGTCTTGTGGTTGTTTTTGAGTTCTTCTCTATTCCTTGCTTCTTTTGCTCTCTTCCCTCACAGTTTGCTGGCTTTCTTTAGTGATATACTTGGATTCCTTTTGTTTATCAGCTAATATCCTTATGGGGTTTCCCTTGTAACTATTTCCTCTTGCTGCTTTTAAAATTCTCTATCACTACTTCTTGTCATTTTAATTACTATATGTCTTGGTATGGACCTCCTTGCGTTGATTTTGTTGGGTGCTCTCTGTGCCTTCTGGATCTGGATTTCTGTTTCCATCCCCAGATTCAGGAAATTTTCAGCTATTATTTATTTTCAAATAAATGTTCTGCCCACTTTTCTCTCTCTTCTGCTTCTGGGATCCCTATAACGCAAATGTTATTATGCTTGATGGTGTTACTGGAGTTCCTTTAATCTATTTTCATTTATTATTATTTTTTCTCTCTCCTGTTCAGCTTGATTACTTTCCATTATTTTGTCTTCCAGGTTGCTAATCCATTCTTCTGCTTCCTTTAGTCTACAATTTATTTCCTCTAGTGTATTATTAACTTCAATTATTGAGTTCTTCATCTGTGATTAATTCTTTTTTTATGTTTTATGTCTCTTTGTTAAGGGTCTCATTGAGGTCTTTCATAGCTCTCTTGCTGTGATTTTGTCCTGTTATTTCATTTGGGACATATTCCTCTGCCTTCTCATTTTGTCTAACTCTTTGTAACTGTTTCTGCTTAGCGGGGAGTCTGCTTCTCCCTCTCCTCCCCACTCATGATCTCTGTCTCTTTCTCTCTCAAATAAATAAATAAAATCTAAAAAAAAAAAAAAAAAGAAAGAAAGAAAGTCAGCTATGTCTCCTGCTCTAAAAGCACTGGCCTTATGAGGAAGAGGTCCTGTAGTGCCCGGCAATACAATGTTCCCTCTTCACCTGAAGTTGGTGCTTTATGAGTGCTTCCCATATGTGTTGTGGCTCAGATGCTTTTCCCTTCAGTCCAGTTGTCTGCAATGGCTCTCTTTGTTTGTTGTGGGGAGGGTTTGGTTAGTGGGCCAGTCTGGTACTGCCTTTGGCTTGAGTCAGACCAGGCATTTGCCATATAGATGCAGTAGCACCAAACTGTAGGGTACTTTCCTGGTGGTGTCCCCTGAGAAGCTTTTGTTGGTGCGCAAGGCCCACAGTCAGACCAGATGTCTGCTCCAGCCCACCACTGAGTCTGCAATCAGACTGGTATGTGTGGTTATCTTCCCTTCTCCCTGGGGCAGGAGTCACTTTGGAGTGATGCTGGCCCCTGTTGACACTGCCAGGCTTGTGGCACTGTTTTGGATTGGCTTCAGCTAAGGGCATATCAAAGGGGGCAGGTCTGCTGGAGAACACAGGGGCAAGGCATGTGGTGCCAGCAAGATTCACACTGGTCTGCTGCAAGAGGGGACATGCAGCCACCTGAAAAAACTCTAGGTGAGGCCTGCTGGGTTGAAGGGAGCAGGTCCATAGAAGAATGTGGGGGCAGGGCACACAATTAGCAAGCTAGGTAGAGAGTGTTGGTACTGCACTGGTTCCTGCAGGTGTCTGGGTATCTAGGCTGGGAAGCAGGGACAGGAAATAGCACCTACCAGCTCCTTTGTTCTTGGAGAAGTCTCTCAAATAATCCTGTCCCTCCAGCACATGCTCTGAGATTAGTAAATAAATCTCCCTCCCGTATACCCCAGGTATTTTTCAAATTGCTGCTTCTATGCTGTATCTCAGTGGGGCTATTTGTTAAGCTGCCTCTTTAAGGGCAAGGACTTGGTTTTCTCTCACCCTCCTGGCTGTCCCAGAGCTGAGTCTGCTGATTTTTAAAGTTTTAGGTGTTTATCCCCACTGATTATAAAAACTAGCCAAGTTAGGCCTTTCTGGTTTTCAAAGCCAAATATTACGGGGATTCATCTTCCCCGTGCCTGGGGTGCCTGGTTTAGGGGGTTGTTCCTTACCCCTCTTTGCGCCCACCATGTTCTTCCTTCCTGTGGATAGTTCTGTGCATCAGTTTGGCTCCAGACCATGTCTCCGCCCTTCCTACCCTCTTCAATGTGGCTCTTCTCTACATTTAGCTGTGGAGAGTCTGTTCTGCCTGTTTCGGGGTCATTTTCTGGGTTATTTACACTGATGTGGATATTATCTAGTGGTATCAGTGGGACAAGGTGAGCTTAGGATCTTTCTACTCTGTCATCTTCCCAAGAAGTCTCTCATTTCAACTTTTTTGAATATACCATATGCTTGCTTCCAGGTATGAAAGAAAACAGTCATCTTTTTCTTCTCAAATTTGCTCTCCTTTCAGATTTATGCCAGCAATGACATTCTAAGTAACTATATACACTGACAGTCCTTACCTGATCTCCAAGCTGCTACAGACCATGGCACCTGAGGGACAATTAAAAATGTTTGTGATCCTTTGCAGAGGAATCTTCATTAGCTAAGCTACTTGCTAATTTTTAGAAGTTTGTCTCCCTGCTTCACTAAGATCTTCTTGAGGGCAGTAACTGAATCCTATAGCAGGGTGCCTAACTCATTTACTGAAAATTCATTATGTGCCTGGCACCATTCTAAGGGAATTCTATCTCATTTTACAGATGAGCCAACCAAAAAGCATTTATTAAATCCATAGTAGGATGTTTATTTTAATATACATTAGGCTCACTGTTTCCCTCTTATACTCAATCAAGTTAGAATTAAGTGTCTATGATCTCACAAAATGGTTTTCAGGTTATTTAGTTCATTCAAAGTAAGAGAAATTTTTCCCTTTTATGTGATTAACTAAACGCCTTTTAGGAAAAGGAAAGGTAATTAATTCCATTGCCTAGAATTTGATTTTAGGAATTGATTTTTTTTTAAATTTTCATTTAAAAAATTTTTTTATTAACATATAATGTATTATTTGTTTCAGGGGTACAGGTCTGTGATTCATCAGTCTTACACAATTCACAGCACTCACCATAGCACATACCCTCCCCAATGTCCATCACCCAGAGGAATTGTATTTTTGAGGCCTGAGCAGAATTTTACAATTTTTTTTTTTACTATATACAAAATTACAAAGTAGTACTTAGTTGCTGTAAAAAATGGCAATATGAGATTTAAAAACAATGATCATATCTCCAACTCTTCCTCTAGTCCTAAAGTAACCCAAGTTAACATGCCACTGTCTACCCTTTCTTTCTGGGCTCACAGTAGGGTTAAAATATATACATTTCTATAATTTGCTGTTTCATTGAAAAGAAATATCATTTCTTTAATTACATACATAAAGATCTAATTTATTTTTTAAAATAGCAGCATAATTTTCCATTGTATAAATGCACAGATCAAGTGTTCCTTTATTGATGAGCATTAAGATTGTTTACACCTCCACCCCCCACCCCCCCAGCCGGCCTCTTTGTTGTTAAATAATAAGCTTATGAAAAGTAAGTCTGCGGGTCAAAGTACATGTATATTTTAAAATAGATTTTTCCAGATTCCAATACCCACACTATACTCATTTAAACCTGTAAATGTAGACTTTTCTTTTTGAAATCAGACAATATTGTCTTTTTGATATGTTGGAAGGGCTGAAGTCTCCATTGGAATATTTTCATTGTCTCCTATAATCAGAATAAAATTCATAAGAAACTCAGATGGTAAACTTGATAGATATGTAGATTATAAAAGAGGATCCTTAAACTTGCTTTCTCTTTCATTCCAAAGAATAGAAAGGAGTTCAAAAGAAAATAGATCCAGGTTATTCTTTGTTATAAGGGATTCACTGCTTAGGTTAGCTTATGACCTTAGGCTCCTTCTAGATTAAAGCTCATGGTTTAGAAAATTGGGCAAAAAAAGTTTTCTTTATGGTCCCTGTGCAAAGATACTTTGTATTTTAGCTAAATTATTCCTCACTCTTATCTACTGAGGTGAACATCAAACTCTTCTTTAGCAATTCTACAGATTGTTAAGTGTAATTTTTGAGACTATCTCATGCAATGAACTTGTTGTCACATTCAGACAATCCCTATCATAATGTTTGACCCCTTCAAGTCTTGTCTTAGTTATTCCAAAAAAATGACAGCCTGCCAGAAGTCTTACATTACTATTTAACTTTTTTTGATTCTAAGTACTTCCCATGTCAAAGAAGACAATATATGAGACATTTGGCTGTCCAAGCTCTGCCATCTGGGGAAGAGTTTCTCTTAATTTAACCAGACTCTATGTTTGCAGAACTGACAAATCTGCACATTCAGGATGGGACAGAAAGTTTATTCTAATTAATTCTTAATTTTGTAACAATATAAATATTGAAACCAGTACTGCAGAATGGTGACATAGAGAACTGAATTTGAAACTCAGCTTCACCTTGTAGGAGTTGGTAGACTTGGCCAAGTTAATTGTTTCTCCCAAGCTTTAGTTTATTCATGTATAAAATGTGCCTATGCTACCAATCTCTCAGAGTGATATGAAAAACAAATCAGGTTGCAAAAAAAAAAAATAGATAAATTAAACTATATCAAAATTAAAAACTGTGCATAAAACTGCACAGTCTATAGTGGGAAAAAGCAACTCATGGATTAGAGAAAATATTTGCAATATTTGCAATATACCTGATATGGCAAAGTATTTGCAATATACCTGATAGAGGGTTAATAACCAGAATACATAAAGAACTCTTATAACTCAACAACAATAAGACAAACAACTCAATTAAAAATGAGCAAAGTACTTGAATAGACATTTCTTCAAAGAAGATATACAAATTACTAATAGACACATGAAAAGGTGCTCAACATCACTAATCATTACAGAAATTCAAACCAAAACCACAAAACCACTGATGCCATCTCATACTCATTAGGATGGCTAGTATGAAAAAAAAAAACCCAGAGAATAAGAGATGTTGGTAAGAATATGGAAAAATTGGAACCCTTGTGCATTGTTTGTGGGAATGTAAAATGGTGCATCTGCTATGAAAAAAAGTACGATAGTTCCTCAAAAAAGACTACCATATGATTCAGCAATTACACTCCTGGATATATTCCCAAAAGCAGGATCTTGAAGAGATCATTTGTACATCCATATTTATAGAGCATTATTCATAATAGCCAAAAGGTGAAAATAACGCATGTAGCCATCAATGGATGAATAGATAAATAAAATTTGGGATATATATATATATATATGCATATATTGTGTGTATATACATGTATATGTATATACACACAACGGAATATTATCCAGCCTTAAAAAGGAAGGAAATTTTGACCCATGTTACAACATGGATGAATCTTGAGGATATTTTGCTAAGTGAAATAAGTTGGTCACAAAAAGACAAATACTATATGATTCCACTTTATGAGGTACCTAGAGTAGTCAAATTCATACAAAAAGTAGAATGGTGACTGTCAGGGGCTTGGGGAAGGGGAAAGGAAGAAGTTCTCATTTAGTGGGTACAGAGTTTCAGTTTTGCAAAATGAAAAGAATTCTGTAGATGGAGGTGGTAATGGCTGCACAACAATGTGAATGTACTCAATGCCACTGAACTGTACACATAGAAATGGTTAAGATAGTAAATTTTATGTTATGTATATTTTACCATAATTAATAAAACACTTTTAAAAAAGTATTTTACCACAATTTTTAAAAAATGAATAATGTATGTATAGCAACTAGTGCGGTTTCTAGTTATAGTAGGTGATCAATAAATAGTTATTACTAACAACGTTTAATCTCACTGGGTTTCTACTTTTCTCTGGGGGTTTCTACTTTTCTTGGCTTCTTTTTTCTTTTTTTAAGATTTTATTTATTTATTTTGACAGAGAGAGAGAGCACAAGCACGGGGAGTGGCAGGCAGAGGGAGAGAGAGAGGCAGACTCCCCACTGAGCTGGGAGCCTGACGCGGGCCTGACGGGGGGCTCGATCCCAGGACCCTGGGATCATGATCTGAGCAGAAGGCAGATGCTTAACTGACTGAGCCACCCAGGCGCGCCTCTCTGGCTTCTTTTATCTTTACTTTATAAAAAACCCTTTATGTATGTCAGCTTTCAAACATACAGAAAAGGTGAAATAGCACAATAGACGCCTGTATACCCTTAACCAGGATTCAGGGAAATTAACATTTTGCTGTATTTGATATATGTGATATATGTGTGTGTATACACATTGTTTGAACATTACAAAATGGGAATGTGCTCCACTCAAATAATACTATGCTAAAGCTATCTTACAAGAAGCTTTTTAGAAACATAAGAAATGTTCTTAAGCACTTCATTGTATTACAGAATTGGTGTGTCTTCCACTAATGAAATAACATTGTGCTGAATGCAAATTTCAATTATCTTATTAGAATCATCTTGTAAGATGTGTTCTTAAGCACTTCATTATATGTATTACAGATGTATATATCTTCCACTCACTATAATAGCCCATGTATGTATATTTGTATACATGTTTTTGTAGCTATTTGATTTATGTATTAGAATTTATATACTAAACAAAATATATTTTTACTGAACCATTTAAAATAAATTGCAGAAATCATCACACTAAATATTCTAACATGCATTCCTTTTTTTTTTTTTTAAAGATTTTATTTATTTATTTGACAGAGAGATCACAAGTAGGCAGACAGGCAGGCAGAGAGAGAGAGAGGGAGAAGCAAGCTCCCCGCTGAGCAGGGAGCCCGATGCGGGGCTCGATCCCAGGACGCTGGGATCATGACCTGAGCTGAAGGAGACACTTAACCGACTGAGCCACCCAGGCGCCCCTCTAGCATGCATTTCTCAAAAATAAGAACAAACTTCACATAATTATAATACCATTATAAATAACTAAGAAAACTAATAACTATGCCGTAATGTCATATATTATTTATTCATATACAAATATCTCAAGGGAGTCTCCAAAATATCTTTTTTTTTTTTTTTAAAGATTTTATTTATTTATTTGAGAGAGAGAGAATGAGAGACAGAGAGCATGAGAGGGAGGAGGGTCAGAGGGAGAAGCAGACTCCCTGCCGAGCAGGGAGCCCGATGCGGGACTCGATCCTGGGACTCCAGGATCATGACCTGAGCCGAAGGCAGTCGCTTAACCAACTGAGCCACCCAGGCGCCCTCCAAAATATCTTTAATAGATGATTTTCAAACCAGGATACACTTAAGACTCATGCATTGAATTTGGTTGTTATGTCTCTTTAGAATCTATTCTAGTTTAGTCACAACCCCCCCATGTTTGTTTTTCCCCATGACTTTGGTTTTTTGAAGAGAAAACACTCTGTTTTGAGGAATAGCATACATTCTGGATTTAAAAGAAAAAAAGACTTCCTTATGACACAATTCAGTTTGTTCTTCTATGTCCTCTATTTCTGTAAAGCTGGAAGTTAGGTCTAAAGTCTTGATGAGATTCAGATGAGATTTTTAAAAATAACTTTATTGAGATATCTTTGACATATAAAGATTATATATTTAAGGTATACAATTTTATGTTTTGATATATGTATACACTGTGGAAAGATCATCATAATCAAGCTAAACAACATCCATCACCTCTACATAGTTACCATTGTGTGTGTGTGTGTGTGTGTGTGTGTGTGATGAGAAAATTTAATTTAAGATCTATCCTCTCAGTAAATTTCAAATATATAAGATGAAACATTTTTGGCAGAATACCTCACCAGTGTTGACTTTATATTAGCTCTCACAAGGCACATAAGGCAGGTTGTCCTTCCACGAGTTTGCTCAGAAAACCCAGTCAAATGTTTGTGCTGTAAAGGATATAATGTAATTGCCAAGCAAACTATGGAATAACATGTGGGACAGAGCCTGCTCCTGACCAGCCTTACCCCAGATGGCTTTAACATTATTCGATCTTTGATTAAATCAGTATTTCATTGGGAATTTAAAAATGGCCATGAATTAGACTTTCTCCAAAAAGGCAAGTTAGATATTGAATTCTTTTTTTTTAATTATAAATTTTCAGAGTGAAGATTGGATGTAGTTGTCTCCTTCAGTGGTGACATATGAGATTTGTTATTCACTTCTAAAATACCATATAGCCTATATAAATGTTTACCAATGATTTTATAATGAAGTAAACAATTTCTTAGCAGGTCCAGGGCTGATATCTTGCTATATTTTTCTAAATTGGGTTACAGTGATTATGCTTTAAGGTAACAAACTCTAAACCCTGAAGAAAAGGAGCCTGGCTGTTTAAACTAACAGAGGTTTAAACAACCTTCTTCTTTTGTCCTTCCCCCTTACCAGGTCCCTCCAGAGCTACATTACTCAAGTATTCTCTTTGGCTGAGAGAAGAGGAAAGATTATTGTGTGAATCTCTCCCTCACTCTCTGTCTGTATAAAAAGGGCTTCTTATAAGCACCTAAATATGCCTGGGAAGACATCTTGCTGACTTACATTCTTTATTTTTTTAATATTTTATTTTTATTTATTTGTCAGAGAGAGAGAGGGAGAGAGAGAACACAAGCCGGGGGAGCGGCAGGCAGAGGGAGAAGCAGGTCCCTGCTGAGCAAGGAGCCCGATGCGGGACTTGATCCCAGGACGCTGGGATCATGATCTGAGCCGAAGGCAGACACTTAACTGACTGAGCCACCAAGGCGTCCCTGACTTACGTACTTTCAACAATAAAGAATTACTGAACAGCTGCTGAACGTCAGGCACAGTGTCAGTTCCTGAATCCACAGAGAAATAAAAACCACTGTCTCTGCCTTTCAGGATCTTATGGTGCATTCTGAAATTATCTTTCCAATAGGAGTCAGATGACACCTCAGGTATAAGAGAAATGATGATCTGTGAACGATCATGAGGTCTTACAAAGATAACAATTAGCTTTTCTTAGGAAGTGAACATAGAAAAAGGTCAGTTTTAAAAAGGACCTTTTCTGGATAATAAGATAAGGTTGCGCTGTCGCTAGGTTGTGGATTTAGAATGCTGCTGGCATAATGGGACCTGATTCCCTTCCCAATAAGTTGCTATTACATTGGAGACCTGAGAATTGCTCAAGATTTGTTGCTACTCTCAGAAATCAATTTTACTGGAATTGAAAACATTTTCTATGATGATATTATTTTAAAAATATATATTTAAAATATATATCTCATATATTGTTTTTAAATATACTGTTTTTAAATATAAATTTATTGTATAACTCAGTAGTTAGTACATTCTTTTGCTGTAACATAACAGGGAAGTATCACTGTATATTACCTTTGATCCACTAATAAGCAGTTCTTGCTTTTTACTAGGATTTTCATTTTAACAATGACATAGAGAGATTATCTTATAACTCATGACATTTGCCTCCACAGTTCCACATTCACTTTAGATAAAGAAATTTAAATAATAGGCTAAATGAGTCTCCAATATCTCAAAGTTCATAGTGACTATATGCCATCTTCTTAAGCTTTTCTTTGTCTTGTTATACTATCTCTTCTATGATTTGATTTGTTGAATAATATTGGAGATATTTGCATTTTTGTTTTCCATTCTCTCTCACTTGGTAAGACTTCAATGACCCAAATTTCAAAAGAAAACACGAACGTAAAATCATGAATTACAAAGTAAAAGTTTCATCCAGGTTAATAGCTTTTGCCATTCTCTTTGTAATCAGGAAGAATTGAATGAATGAGTTGTGGGCATCCATTGAAATAAAAACCCTAGTCCACCTTCTCAATTTTTATATAAGCATTTCAACATTACTATCTACTTAAAATGAATAAGCAACCACTTTTATAGCAATTACCTCATACCAGCTCTTGTTCTAACAACCTTATTAATACTACTGTTATGGGGCGCCTGGGTGGCTCAGTCGTTAAGCGTCTGCCTTCGGCTCAGGTCATGATCCCAGGGTCCTGGGATCGAGCCCCGCATCGGGCTCCCTGCTCGGCCAGGAGCCTGCTTCTCCCTCTCCCACTCCCCCTGCTTGTGTTCCCTCTCTAGCTGTCTCTCTCTCTCTCTGTCAAATAAATAAAAAAATAAAATCTTAAAAAAAAAAAATACTACTGTTATAATGCTCACATCAACTCAATGAAATAGGCACTGTTATTCTCATTTTACAGATAAATGAAAGCAAAGAGAACTTAAGTAACTTACCCAGTGTTCTACAGTCAGAGCCTGTGTGCTTTTATCTTGTGCTATTTCCCCACACAGCTTCACATGTCAAATACATGGCTATCTATACCCTTAAACTCTCCACCATCTGGCCTAACTCAGAAATGAGGTTAAGAGAGAGTTAGGTATTAATGACAGTTTGAAGGATATGCATTGCTCTAATTATTTTATTGCTCTGATTATTATTTTTATTCTTACCTATTTCAAACAATAAGAAAAGGACTACTGAATCTTGACTCTCTTTAAAATAACCTTCACTATTGTGTTTGATATCATGCCTTTTGCTGATGGGTGCTACAAGAAACAGCCTCATAAATCCATTACTGTCTTTGACATGTGAATGCTACTAGAGACATTCTCTACTATATTTCTTAGCCCTGCATTATAAAACCTGGAATGAAAAATTTCTTTTAAAATTTAGTGATAGGAAATGGATTTGCTTCCACTGACAAATTATCCCCCTTTCAACAGTAATTTACAATTGGCCATATTTCCCTTTTCATTCACTTTGGTTACCGGGAATAGCATACATATCTTAGTCAAGTATGTATCTTAGAGTCAAGTATGTAGCTCAATATTAAAAAATTTAAAAATAAATTCTTATAATCTGTATTTTCCTATTTTATATTTTGTACTTCTCTCCTCTCCTATTTCAGTTTATACTTTCTGTGCTCCAAATTTTTATTGACATTTTATCACCGTTTTATCAATGTTTTATGTAAGCTACCTCAAATATCTCATGGAACAAGACAGATATAATCTTATATCCTCCAAGCCCCAGGGATGCAAAGAAATAAAGGGCATGGTCTCTGATCTCACGAAGCTCAGACGTGGCTGGGAATGTAGTACATACACAGAAACAAATTAGTAATGAGATTGAGTCACTGTGAGTTCCAAGTAGGTGGTATAGATTTAAAACAAAATACTATCTGAGTTTTGAATGAGGTCTGGGGAAGTTGGAAAAAACAGGAAGAAATACAAACAAAATTGGCCATTGAAGAAGGGCTAGAACTTCTCTAAGAATACTATGGGAAGGGAATAAGACTTTTTAGGAAAGGCTAGTTTGCTGAACCGAGATATAGAAATGGAAATCTGGTTTATTCAAATGACAGTGGATATATAAACATGGCACAGATTGTTAGCTGCCTGCTCCAACGTCCATTCTCCTGCTCCATCTCAATTGCTGAACTTAATTTTATACCAGAGCAACTATATAACCAGATGAAAACTGTTTTCTGTCTCCACTCTGAAACCAGATTCATCTAAGTAATAAGTTGTTGGCAGTGAAATGCAAGCAGAAGGGTTCTGTCACTGCATAGGACTTTTGGAAAGTCTCAGAGAGAGGGAGTATGCCTTTCCTACTGCCTGGAAGGCCAAAGGACAGTTGGAGCTCAAGTGAGGATCTTAGACCCTGAGGATAAAGACCACACACAGGAATAGTGGAGCAGAGAGCTGGAAGTAGCCTGAGTCCCTGATGCTTTCCTGCAGCTACCAGACAGCCCTAGACTGACCATCTCCAGATCCTTTTATGTGAGAGACTAAAGCCTGGTGAGTTTAAGGGCTATTTTCCAGGTTGCTCTGACTCATAGCTAAAAGCAGTTCCTCCCAAATAAAACCATTTGGCTCAAGTAGAGAATTTATATAAAACATAATGAAAAACCGTGGGTCAGAGCTAATGTCCAGCAAACAAATATAGGCTTCATTTTATTACTGAATGAAATAAATTTGATTGTATATGAACTTTCAAGCAAAAGTTTCTAAGCTCTTATATTTAGTTAAACTTGTATGAACTAATTTTCTGAGTGAAATTACATTTTATACCAGTGACAAATATAGAAATATATACCTAGTCTGTGTTTACTGTTACTATAAAAACACTTTTGAAAGGACAGAAGGGACATTTAGAATAATTACTAAATGTATTCAGTTTTGGGCACCTGGGTGGCTCAGTCGGTTGGGTGGTTGACTCTTGATTTTGGCTCAGGTCATGATTTCAGGGTCCTGGGATCAAGCCCTGTGTCAGGCTCTGAGCTCAGTGGGGAGTCTGCTTGAGGTTTCTCTCTCTCTCTCTCTCTATCCCTCTCCCTTTGCCCCTCCCCCTGCTTGTGTGCATGCACTCTCTCTCTCTCAAATAAATACATCTTTTTTAAGAAATGTGTTCAGTTTTAGTATCAGCTAAAGAAATCAGAAATATGAGTTCAATAAAAAAAGATTTATTTGAGTTTATAAATATAACTTCAGTTTAATAACTCACTATTAAATGGCAGAATAAAAATAGTATTAGATCCTGGGGCACCTGGGTGGCTTAGTTGGTTAAACATCTGACTTGGGCTCAGATCATGATCTCAGGGTCCTGGGACTGAGCCCCAAGTTGGGCTCCCTGCTCAGCAGGGAGTCTACTTCTCCCTTTCTCTCTGCCCCCTCCCACTCATGCTCTCTCTCTCAAATAAATGAATAAAATCTTTTTAAAAATAGTATTAAATCTTAAATTGAAAATCTAACTAAAGGTAATTATATACTGCTGTACAAAAAGTTGTTTACAAAACATAAGCATTACAATAATTTGTTATATATAAAGTACTGAAAACTTATAAGAAAAATTAAATTTTCTTTTAAACCAAGAATGTGAACTACACCTAGATAAATATTATTTTTCATTTTCCAAATTTGCAAGCTGAGATTTATAATTAGTGTCTTAAAACATTTTTTCTGGTCTCTGCATGCTTCAAACCTGTGTAAATTAAAGAATCACTCTATTTGCTTTAGGAATCGTATTAAAACAATTTTATTTACTGTGAAATACGGGGAAGATGAGAAGATATATGCTTTTGAAATCTCCCAGTTTGGTAGTGTTTCATGTTTAAATGAGTAAAGATTTTATTTTTCACAACTATTTGACCCTTAGTTTGAGAGTCAAGTGTATCACATTCCGGGTTTCATATGCAGGCACCGCAGAAGTAAATGGATAGTACTCCTGCTGTAAAATTCCTTCCCCTTCTGGAAAATTACCTTAGAGCATCAGGTCACCAGCTGGCAGAGATATCAAGAACAAATATGTATTGGTTGCTAAGAAAATGAAATTTCTTAGTCATCCGATTGGATGATACCAGTTGGAACCAAATCTTTTGTAGTAACCAGGTAATTTTCTAATTTCCTAATTTTTTTTCTTTTTTTTTTTTGAGAGAGAGAGAGTAAGCGTGCATCTGAGCAAGCAGGGTAGGGATAGAGGGCAAGGGAGAGAGAGAATCTCAAGCAGGCTCCACACCCAGTGCAGAGTCTGACCTGGGGCCCAATCTCACCATCCTGAGTTCATGACCTGAGCCAACTGAGCCACCCAGGCGCCCCTCTCATTTCCTAATCCTCCACTTCTCGTGGTAATGTTGCAGCAAATTGTTATGAAGTGGCATCAGTGGGAGTGATTCAGAATATCATGTAGCTAAATTTGGTTATGGCAGAAAAGAATGTTTCTGCACTTAAGAGAATAACTAATTACTAATTAATTAATTAATTAACAAAGCTAGACTCTTTTGGGGCTTTTAGCACTTCAAAATATTCATTCCAAACTATGATTATATAAGAAACAAAATTTATAAGGTTATTATGGATTATCTGTACATTGCAAAGCAAAAATAAATGCTGAGTCAGATCTAGGTGCTCACAAAAATAAATACAAAAATTTGATTGTTTGAACTTGTTATGCAAAGGTTAAGTTTATAAAATATATTTACATAGCAGTGTTGCTATTTAGCGAAGATGAAAAACAAAGTCATAACTGGTAGATGGTCTCAGACTGTTAGAAAGGAAAGATTTGGCACATTTACTATAAATCACTAATATCAGCTTCCCAGATTCATAGACATTTCTGTTCAGGTATAAACTTCAGAACTGAAACTGCTTAAAAGCATAAAGTTGAACAAAAATTAAAATGGCTGCACTAATGCTTGAGGGAACCTCGATTTTTAAAGTAACTTTTTTTTCTCTCTTCCGCAACCTCCCCCCCACCCCGCCCCACCGCCTTAACCATTTGTTTCAGGAACCTGGTACCACCCTAAAGAAATGGGACAGAGGCTGGCAGCACATACTCAATTCCTGTCAAAACTAGCTAGATCCTGTATTTCCCCATAACTTCCTCCCCATCCCGCAGCCCCTTCCTCAGGGCAAGCTTAGACCATAGACTCAAGACTTAGACTTAAGTCTTAGACTTAAGACCATAGCCTGTTGCAGCCTCCTTTGCCCTGCAAGGCAATAAAGCAAGCTATTGTCCTCTTTATCCCAAACTCTGTCTTTGTGTTATATTTTGGTTCCAAAGTACGGAGGTCGGACAATAGAACTTTAAAGACATATTATCAAGATAAAGACCTAGCACTTAGTCAGTTCCACACTGGAACTTATGCTTTATCCAGTTCCATACTAGAAATCATACCTTGAGGAACTGGAAAGAAAAATTTAAAATTTAATGCCCACAATTCACCTCTTATTTCCTATATCATAGCATTTACACATAGCATATACAACACATAGCGTATCTTATTATACAGAACAATATATATTTAGAATGTAAAATAAAGTCTTTCTTGTCCTTTCTCCCTCCATTATTTCTTGTTTCCTTCTTTTCTTTTTAATCTTAAGGTGTTTAGAAATATGATGACGAGGAAGTTTCCCCATTTTACATGAAATATAACTTTAAAAATTACGTTATTAGAAGGTGTAGGGACAAAGCTGTGGCAGACATAACACTACGGGAAATGAATTGATATAAAACAGGAGAAATTTAACAAAAAGTTCTGACCAAGATTTGCCACAGTTCAATAAAGGGAAAATGTAGGAGTGGGATATGAAGGAAAGCTTGGGGCTGGGAGACAATAAATGACTTGTCTGAAAACAACTCAGTGTTTTTAAACTTTAAAAATGTCAACAGAAGATCTGGAGGCTACCTTGAACTATCCTTATAATGCTGTTGCAGCTCACTCAAATCATTGAACTTGCAATTCCACATTTTGTGTATCCTGCATTTGCAGGGCTGACCCAACTTCCTCCTACTGTCTTCCTCTTATAGTAACATTTACCAGTGAGAGCTTTTCAGAGAGCAGTCTGGGACACACCTTCTACAAACTGTGGATCTAGGTGCTGAGTTGTTTCACCAGGAGAAAGGAAGACTAAGGGGAAAATATGTTAGCTGTTTTCAGCTAACATACTTAACCCATTGAAGAGCTTTTACTAAATTCACGTGGATTGTTCCACATTGTTTCAAAGAGAATAACTAGAATAACAAGTCAGATTTTGACTATTATAAATAACATGTGAACCATTAGATTTTTCTTTCAACAAAAGAACAGTCTTCTTTATAAATTGTGAGTTTTTCATCCCCAGGAGTGGTTAAACCAGACATATAGAAAGCAAATTGTACTAAGGCAGATGGCTACTAAGTATGAATCCTTGATGCTGTGCTTTTTATGAATATATCACCAGTCAATACAAGAATCTCTTATCATTTCTTCATCATTCCTCTTTGCCACCAAGCGGTGGTCTCAGTGCTAACATATTAACTACTTTTCTCCCCTGACATGTTACCTTCCAGTCACTGGCCACCCCCTACCAGCAGCAAAAGTAACCACTATTCTGTCCTATAAAAATATAGATTAGATTCACCTGTTTTTACAACATCTAAATGAAATTATTCAATATGTATTCTTTTGTGTCTGGCTTTTGCCAGATATGATATCTGGCAATGATATCTGTGAGATTCATTTATATTGTTTTGTGTAGTTGTAGATTACTCATTCTAATTGCTACATAGGGTTTTGTTGTATGGATGTTCTATGCTTTATCCCTTATACTGTTGATGGGAATTTGGGTAGTTTCCAGTTTGAGGCTATTTGAATAATGCTATAATGACTATTCTATTACATGTTGTTTTGTTGAACATATGTACACATTTCTGTTGGAAATATACCTAAGAGTGGCTTGCTGGACCATGGAGTATAGATACATTCAACTTAGCAGACACTATAAAATATTTTTCCGAAGTGCTCATATTCACCTTACGTTCTCCCCAGCAGTGTCTGAGAATTTTAGTTGTTTCAGATCTTTGCCAACATTTACTATCGTCAGTACTTGTAATTTTAACTGAGCTAATGGTTGTTTTATAGTCAGAGTGACCTTTTAAAAACTATAAATAAGATTACATCTCTTCCTTCTTAAACACTCCAATAGCTTAGTATCATCTAAAATAAAATCCAAACTTCTTATCATGCCCTACAGACCTCTGCATGGTCTAGCCCAGCCTATCTCGATTTCATTTTATATCACAATCTTCCTTATTCTCTAGGTTCTAGCTCCATAGTCTTTATTTCTGTCTTTTGAAAATTACAAACTCTTTCTCACTTTAGAACTTTTATACTAGGTTTATATCTCAGATCTTTACTTATTCAGCTTATTGATATTTTAATTCTAATATGATGGTTTTGTAAAAAGCTGATCATTTAGGTAGAAATAAGGAGACCAGACATGATTTGAAAGCTCTCTTTGATTGGGGTAAGTATCAAAGTTTGGGAACAGTGAGACTTTTAAAATTACTATTTTGTTTTCCCTCTGGATTTAGGCTTAGGCTTTGCTGTCAGCAAAAATCACTCAGAATGTGTTGCCCAAGCAAGGAGGAGAGAAAACTCTCTTCAATAGGCTTTCAGAGTCACTGGGGTCGAAGAAGTGTTGACATTGACTCAAGCCCAATTTCTGATCTGCAGAAACATCTTTTCCAAATCAGACTTGGGAGGAAGAGGGCATTTTTCTTTGTGGAAGATGCATAGTTTGAGCACTAACAGTTTAAATACTGTACATTGTGATTTATTGAGAAATGAAAAGCACATTTATCATTTTTGGAAATCCTTTCTCTTCAGCATGGCTTTTATAAATCATTCTTGTCATGCACTATGAAGGAACAATTGGCTGTTTCACTTTTACTATTTGTTTTGTCAGTGTTATAAGATTTTAATTGATTATATATTTGTTGACAGGAAAAGATTGACATATCTAGTACTTTTCATTTCTTATAACAGTCCTGGTTTTACATGGATTCAGGACAATTATGACTGCAGTATTATTTCTTATGTTAGAAGTATAATAATGAAGGATGATTATAAAAGTTTTAACTTTTGTTATTTTGTATTCTTAAGAATTGGTAGAGTTAAATAGAAAAATAGAGTGGCAGTCCATATAAACATCAAATAGCATATTAGGTAGACAAATTTGAAAAGACCAATATATTCTTTTTGAGGCAACAAATATTAGTAAAATCTAAATCATAAAACAATAATAGATATTAGATTATGTCATAATTCTAATATTTTTAGATTCATTTGCTTTATGAAAAAAAATAGTTGTTAAACTGTGTCATGTTTCTTAGGAAATTCCTCACATCTGGTGAGAATGGATTAATAGAAAGATGCCCACCTTGTCCCTTTGAAATTTACAAGGAAGAAAAATCCTACAAAATTGTATAAACACCTATGATAAATGATTTTCAACTCAAACATAAAAAAGAACATAAAAATATAATGAAAAGAAGAGTGTTACAGAAAAATAAGGTATCCAAAGCACATTTTGTACTCACTAATCAAACTTCAAAACAACAGATTTTATAACACTAATTCTAAAAAGAAAAGCTCCTGACGTTTTGTGGCTATGGCAGTTAAGAATTTCAATAGAAATCTTGTTGAAGTCATTTCTACAGACTGCTAGGCATTTTCAGTACTCAATAATGAGGGCTTTTTAAGATTAGCTTAAGCTAGGGATGTTAGTATAAAATTCTCACTAGGAAATATGCCGCCAGAAAACTGTTTCCAGAATTATATTCTTCAATGCATAGAAAAGTTTAGACACTTTATTAAGAGGACCAGTTAAAATAAGAATTTATGTCTAGTGACTGCAGAATAATCTAGACATGACAGTGCTGAGAAATTATTATTCTCAGACAATAATACAAAAACTTAGAAAGGTAATGACTAGAATTTTTAATAATCTGAAGTAATAAATGTTTTTGATAAAATTTTGTTTATTCTTATATACCAGATGTTCTTTCCATGATGGTGATATTTGGCTTTGAGTGAATACTAATTCTAATGCTCAGCTCCGTGAAAATGTATATTTACTGCACCACCAGTATTTATTTATTCATTAGTATACGCATTTACTAATAGGCCTAGCATTTTAAATATAAGGCCAACTATATTAAGTACCTAGTAAATTAAGTATATTACAAAATGAACAGAGAAATGGAAATTGAAAAAGGCTGAGATAAAATGGTATAAACAGTATTTTAAAATGTCAGCTTGTTAATTACCATGACTTCCTAAAATCATTAGATAATATTTTAAGAAATAAAATTAGGGCAATGCATTCATCATAAGTGGAATTTAATGTAAATCCATTTTATAAATAGTCTTTATAATCTTAAATTTTTCAAAGGCCTAATTAGATTGTCCTTGTCTTTCTAGCTGTGATACTGAAGAGTACTTCCTGATGGGAGATGTCAGCTTCCTCTATTTCTTGTTGTTTGCTTGTGCTTACATTATTATTATACTGTCTTTAATCTTTATTTACAGGAATATTTTTAAGCCACTTGTACATTTTCTGAGGATAAATTTAGTTAACACTATATAGAATAATCTACAAATCAATTTAACTACTTGCAAGTGAACTGAGAAGAGTCACAATATTCTGGCTGCTTGAGGCTCTTTTTCTCTTAACACCCAACAGCCAAATTCTCTTTCAGACCTCAGCTTAGAACATTGCCATGTTTTCTTTTGGCTGCGGTCTTTGGTGGGAAACTTTAATATGATTTAAATAGATATTTCTTTCCAAAGGTTCCTCTTAGCTTCATGTTTGTAGCTACCATCTCAAACTAATTTTAATGTGGTCATTTCTGATTTCTTTTATTTAAAGGAATAATAACTTTACAATTGGAAAGGATTTTAGAGCTCATGTATAACAATCCTCTTATTTTTACTGTTAATTTCTTTCCAATAAGTTAACTTTTTATTTTTCCCCTCTTCAACTTATCAATGCTTTTGTCTTCTAGTTGTAGACTGCCTTATTTTTAAGTCAAAACAAAGCTATAGTCAAAGAATATTAACTTAAAAAGATTCCTGATAACTAATAATGACATATCAAACATTTTATGAGAATATATTTTGGCAAAGATTTTTCTCAGTGCAAAGTGTATGCATTCACAATACATGTTCTTAAATGGTGAAGAAAGGGTTAAATGACTTTTAAGACAATTTTTTTTTCCACTACACTACAACATAGAAGACATGATTTTCAAGAACTGGATAATTTTCATGAAAAAAGTTCATTTACATATATCAGAATTTACTAGTTATATCAAGTGTCATCCCCATGAATTAGAAATTATTTTATTGTAGTTCTCGAAATTTTGATTCTATTATCTTACTTCTATTATCAAACACTGCAAACATCTCAACAAAAACATTCACCAGCAATATGTTTGAAAGATGTAATGAACTCATGAAAACGCATGAAAATTTGTTTTCTGTGAATTTAAGAGAAGCTTCACAGAAACCTTCTTTCGGGAAGGTTCTGTTTATTGTCTGGAGTACCTTAGGTCAACTGAAAGCTCTGAAATGATTACTGTGAGTGCTACTGAAATTAAATTTGCCATATGAGTCACTGCCCAGCTGTGATGTCAGGTAACAGATTATGCTTGTTCACATCTCTTCACTTTATATGAGTGCTATGAACCAGATAGCATTGACAAGGCTTTAAAGATTTAATACTTCAAGTGTTTCTCTGTTTATACTGTTGAAAAGATATCTTGAAATCTTAACAGGATATCTATGAGATTATGCACACTTTTTACAAGGAATGTCTTTCAAATTTTATTATGAATTATGGCTAATGGAATACTGAATTTATTTTGCCAAATTATATTCTGAAACCAGATTTTTCATGTGCCGCAAAGCACAAAGAAGAAAATTCTAAGGTAGTTATCCAACATTAAAAGATGATGCTTTGGGAAGTAATAATAATAATGGCTTAACAAAAATAATTATAGTATTATTAAAATTTTTTGAGGGCTTATTATATATTGGGCATTGTGCTGACTGAGGTCCATGTATTGTTTCATTTGTATAACTCTAAGTTAGATAGTAATATTATCTCTATTTTACAGATGAAGATTCTGAAGTTCTGAGGAAAGTTAACTAAGAAAAGTTCCACACCAGTGGAAGTGATGGAATAGGAATTCAAATCTAGGTCTGCTTAATTCTAGAGCCCACGCTCTTAACCACCTTACTAGATACATCATCCATGGAGATGTTCAAGCCTAGTTCAGAAGATGGTTTGGCAAGAATATATAAGAAAGTTTTCCAAAATCAGCTGGATGGTTGAACCAAGTGAATTAAAACTTTCAAACCCCGAGAATCTGTGATTCTATGTTTATATCAGTAAGAGATGTATTTTTATGTACCTTTAGACTTCAGAAGGAGAATCGTGACTAGAGTTTCATCAAAGATGGATTTAAAATCAGTTTTAATTTAAAACACTAAAAAGGAATATGAAATAGTTTAGAAAATTTGGTTCCAAAACAAATGTTCTATTCATATTGTGGGTTAAATTTAGTCAAAGAAAATGGTGCAACTTCTTTGAGCGATGCCTTGCTTCAGGCCCTTGTATCTCATCTAAATATCGAAAACCCTCCTCCACTGGTTTGCCTGCCTGAGACTCATCTCAATCTGCCATTTGTCCTTGTTCTTGTCAGTCACCACACAAAGCCCCTGGCAACTCCATCTTCAATGAAATCCCAATATCCTTGACCTCTTGAATGGTCCCTTTACCTTCTTGCTCTTGTGGAAACTGGCCTTCCCCTTGAGGTCATTCCTTCTCTGTAGCCTTCTCAGGTGGTGGCTACTTTTTATTCTATAGCTTTTTTACAGCTAGACCTGAAGATGGGGACAGACATTCTCTTGTCCCTCACTGCTGCTTTCAGGTAATTCATTTTCTATCCTCTCTAAAACCCTGAATTCCATGCCAAATTTCCCACTGCTTCTCCTTATTGCTATTATCAACTAACTCAGGGGACATCCTCAACCCCCCATTTCTCTATGATTTTAGTTCCTGGCTCCCCATCACTTTCTCTAACATTGTGCTATTATTTGTAAAGATGAAGCCTTCAATAATTGGCCTCCAATTTTTTAGATCTTCTCTTCTACAATGATCTATCCTCCACTCTACCTCAGTCACCTACAGACATTGTCAAAAGACCCTTCTTCCTCTTACCCTGCTCTGCAATTTCTTTCCCCTTCCCCACCATCTCTAGCTATAACTGTTCTTTATCATCTTATAATAGACTGTATAATTTAGAATTTATTATGCTTGTTTTTTTTTTAAAGATTTTATTTATTTATTTGACAGAGAGACACAGTGAGAGAAGGAACACAAGCAGGGGGAGTGGGAGAGGGAGAAGCAGGTTTCCCGTGGAACAGGAAGCCCGACGCGGGGCTCGATCCCAGGACCCTGGGATCATGACCTGAGCCGAAGGCAGACGCTCAACGACTAAGCCACCCAGGCACCCCTATTATGCTTGTTTTAAATTGTTTGTTTCCTCCAGATTAAATACAAATTCCTCAAGGTCAGAGATCTTTTTTTCTGTTTGTTTACTGGTTATAGGAGATATTGGCTAGTTACTTTCTAAAACTGTTTCATTCTTCCAGGGCACACAGGTGTCCTACATTTCTCAGCTACCCTTGCTGTTTGGTATATCCTTGTGACTTCTTTCTGGCCAGTGGAATGTGATGAAGTGACGTGCACCATTTTGAGGCCTGGCTTCCATGTTCTTTTTCTTCCCCCTTCTGCTGTTTGGACACAGAGGATCCAACCCTTGGCTGATGCTCTCTATAGGAATATGGAGCCACAAGACAGAAACAACTTGGGTTCCTGAATCACCTCCTGATAGCTGCTCACCAAACATACTCATTAATCTCTTAACTGACACAGAAGTAGAATTCTGTTGTGTTAAGCCTTGAAAATTGTTAGAGCAGTTAGCCCATCCTAAACCATATAAAGATGTATCTTAAGCTCTTGAATTGTGGCTGGAACATGATAATTGCTCATTAACAGATGTATTTTTCCTTTTCTTTTCAGTATGATAGAATTAAAGACTTCAAAATCACTAGTACCTGCTTAACCAGTATTTCAATGCTAGTAATAGATTAAGGCTAACAGAAAATATGTCCTGGTTTGAATTTCCCTGAATTCTTATGATCTATGTCAAAAAAGTGGTTGCTCAGAGCATGATTTCTCTGGAGAACAGGGTCCTACTCTAGCTATAACAACAGAATAGAAAGGCTAATGAAATACTCTGTAAATTGATCTATTCCAGATTTAAGATTGCAAAGTAGTTTGTTATTTATGTCATGATGCTTAAAACCTTTGTTTATAACTCAGGAAATCTGGGACACTGAACTGGATATTTATCATTCTCACATTTCTTTATTTATAGAAAGAGTTCTATAGTAGACTAGACAGAGTTAAAGCCCTTATTTTAATATTTTTTATTTTTATATTTAATATATTTAATATTTTAATACTTATGATTATCTTGGATATTTGAGGTCAGAAATATACTTTTTTTCTTGGGATCTTCCAAGATTTACCAAACATTTATCAAAAATATTTATTTTGGGTGGCATCTGGGTGGCTCAGGGAGTTAAGCGTCCACCTTCAGCTCAGATCATGAATACAGGGGCTTGGGATTGGGCCCCACATCGAGCTCCCTGCTCAGCAGGGAGCCTGCTTCTCTCTCTCCCTTTGCCATTCCCCCTACTTGTGCTCTTTGGCTCTCTATCAAATAAATAAATAAATAAAATCTTTTAAAAGATGTTTATTTTTCTTCATAGATGGATAAAAAAAGTCTGATGACTTTGAATGACTATGAATGTACAAATAAAAAATTTCCCTGGAAAAGCTAAGATATAAAGATAATACCTAAATTCAGAATAATCAGGCTTTCTGCTTGATTTCATGTGTATATCAATTTTCCTTAACCAAATGTTACTATTTGCACAAATGAAATTATGTAACATAGACAGCACAAATTACTTAATGATTCTGTATATAAGTAGTATGAACACACATACAAATATGACAAGATGGGGTGCCTGGGTGGCTCAGATGGTTAAGCGTCTGCCTTAGGCTCAGGTCATGATCCCAGGGTCCTGGGATCAAGTCCCGCATCGGGCTCCCTACTCAGCAGGGAGCCTGCTTCTCCCTCTGCCTCTCTCTGTCTCTCATGAATAAATAAATAAAATCTTAAAAAAAACATGACAAGAAACAGGATCTCATTCAAAGAACCCTAATAACTTGATGAAGGAAGGAAAATACTATATGCTAAGAACACTATTGTTGCTTCTCTTTTCTGTATTTTATGCCTATTTAAATTGGAACAGAATTTTTCAGTTTTGCACTTACCTACAGTGAATGATTTGTAGCAATAATATAATCTAGACTAAAAAAGGCATTTGTTTTTCTATTTAAGTAGACAATTCGATCGCATTCAGAGACATTTGCCAGAGATCTGCAAATCATATTTGATTTCCTAATTCACTCTTTTCTTCTGCCATATGCTATACATTCTATGTATAATACATGTTGTGATTATATTACCATTGTAACATGGTATTGTAATTATATTACCATTAATTCCTGATTTATGTGTAATACATGACTTTTCAATGTCCTGTGTTCTTTCAGAATTAATTAGCTTTGTGTCTTTTTGGATTATTAGTAATATTTCTAATTCTAAAGAGGCAAAATCTGAACTAAGAGAAACACAGTTGTGGCGTGCAAATTAAAGTAGAAGATTATCCTCTGAAAAGCTTCAATAAGAATTGATTGTTTGGTGTTTGTTACATTTTTAAAAAGACTTTTCTTGAAAAGGTTATTCAAATATACTTCTAACACTTTTTGAAATACTTTTTCCATAAGAACAGCTTTTTCAAAGTATTCTGAAACCTTGACGATTTAAAGATTCAATGCTTCTATAATCCAAAGTGTACTACATTTGAGAACTTCAAAGTTGTTTATAAATATTAAATTCTTTTATAATGTATCCCAGTATACAGGTATCTTCACTCTATGTTATAAGCTGTACAAATTGGGTTTAAAATCTTAAACACATCTCTGCTTCCTGTTAGCCTTGTAAATTGTGATTTTAGGAAATGTTTAGTTGCTTATCCACATGGAACATTCTTCCAGGAGTGGTCGGCAAACATTCAGAGACTATGTACTGGTCAGTTTTTCCATCATAAGAGTTGCTGTTTGACCTTAGCGTGACCTGAGGGAACCCAGAACCACAAATGAAATCTGGTTCCAAGTGGGGAAAATATATTAGTGTTGCATGATCAAGGGAAGTATCAAAAAGGTCTAACCTACCCCAGATGGAAGTTTAGTCAGTGGGAGAAAGAACATCATCCACACAGGAAGCGGGAAATCCTTAATTTCAGGGAAATATTCTAGCACCCTTATAAAAAATTTTTTTTCCCTAAAAGTCCAAGAAGCAGCAGCCTCTGCCTCCTTGGTCTGTGTGTGTGTATGAATAAACTCCCACGTGTATCTTTGGCCTCAGCAGTTTGTTGAGAGCAGTTGGCAGGCACAGATTTGGGCCCACATCCCCCCGATCTGCCTTCCAAATTCCTTCTCGCATTTTGCTTAGTTGTATCCTGTGTTTCCACTTGGCATTTCAGCATTTGTCACTGATCCTATTTTAAAAATCAGGCTTGCCGTTGTTCTGGCTCAGGTAGTTTAAAAACAAAAGTTAAAAAGCGAGGAACTATTCAGGAGGTCTTGGGAAAAGAAGGCAATGCCAGCCGTCTCTCAGTAAGAGTTGAATCTCGAATACAGGTTTCTTCAGCTCTGGTCTTGACTTCTGTCCACTACTCCTCTTCTGGTGTTTGAGCAAATAAATAAACATCAACTGACTTAAGATGAGAATAAAAGCAAATTCTCTTTCCGAATCTCAGGGAAGTTCTTTGGGAAAAACACAAAGCTGGGAATGGAGATGTTTATTTTACGTAAACTTATGATAGTAAGGAAATGGTACAGAGACATTGTGGCAATTGTTTTAGGGCAAGCCATTCCCATTTCTACATTCCTCTCCTAGTTCCTACTTCCCTGACCCTCAGACTGCTGCAATAAGCATTGTCATTTAACTTTCTTGAAGATCCCTCTTCTTCAAAACTTACTTGTCCTATGTACTAACCTCTCAGAGAGCTAGAACTAATTAGTTGATTTACTATGTCATGTGAAGGTGTTGAAGAATAACGAGTGTATTAGATTTTAAATTTAATTGTCATTTAAATGCCTTTATTCCAATCACAGAAATTTCTGGTTTTGTGATAGGACATTTCTGAGGATTTTTTGGGTCACACTGGGCCTTCCAGTAGCTGCCAAAGCACATTACATAGGCAACAGCTTAAGCTACTTACATGCAAATCAATGTAGGCTTTTATTTTCCCCCAGGATGTTTCTCTATGTAACTTCCCATGTAATCTGAAGAGTATGCCAAATGTCAGTATGGTATGGATTATGCATTTTAATTAGCATTTACTCGGTACTGTTGTTTAAATAGGCCTGATTGATAAAAAACAGTTTATGTGAAAAAAATTCTGATGTGCTTAATTAGTTCTTGCCTGGAGTCCTTTCAGTAAGCAGATGTCCTATGCTCATCATTAAAGGCAGGAAGGCATAAGATCTAGGGTTAAATCATATCAACTTCAGTCAGTTCCCTGTGGCTTTGCTTTTCTCCTCTTTTTTTTTAGAGGAGAGATTCATTTGCTTTTGTTGTTGTTGTTTACAATGTGAGTTCATCTACAGAAGAAGCACCAGATAGTTAGTTGAAGTCAGCTATCTGATAAGGATAGAATCATAAAAATGATTTGAAAGTAACTATATTGGTGAAATTTCAGCTTGGGGGTAAAAACATGAAATGGATAAAATTTTCAATACTTCTACTACTCCTTCAGTAGCAGTTCTTTGAAGTTACCCATCTTTCCTGCTCGGTAGTGGGCTTCCTTAATAACATATCAGTTAAATTACATAGTATTTCATCATTTATAGTAAAAAAACCATTTCATTTTGGTCATGGACACTCCTTTCTTCTCCACACTTGTTCCTGTGGTATTGTTTTGGCAAGGAGGGAAAGGAAAAAGATTTTTCCTGCCCCTTCTCTATACTCTAGCTGTATCAGGGGTTTTGCTTACCAGGTGCTCAGCACTTTCAGGTAAGAGAGGATTATTAGTTCTTGCTTTAGTAGCAAGGGGTGACAGTTTGGACACTCCTTTCTTGTTGGAAGGATGGAGCCAAAGGACCCATTCAAATGATTTTCCTCAGCCACAGGAAAATAGAGGGAAGGAATGGTTGTTTTCTACCAACTCTGTAGTGCTCCAGAATGTCACTCCTTATTTGCTGCCAGTTCTTCTCTTATATCTCTCTATGGTTAAAGTCACCAATTTGGCTTCTGTTACTCACTAATTACTTTATGTAATGACACAAACAACTGGCATAAACAGGTCTTGGAATAAATACAACCAACTCCTGGTAAGAACATATATCAGAGTGTAGGGAGAGAAGTATAGACTCCTGGAAGGAGGACTACCAGCTGGGAGCTTTCCCTGTGACATTGACGTTAGTATGTTTCACAAAGGAATGGAGAGTTCTTATGAATCTGACAAGTCTATTATTGGAGGTGAGTTAGAGAGTTTTCACTGTAAACTATGATATTTGAGCCATAAAGCAATTTTATGAACCTAAGGTTGAAAGACCTGACCCAAACTTTCCAGCTAATTAGTCATACTTCAGACATGAAATCCGGTCTGATTTCATTTGTAGGGCTATTCCCACTATACTATTTGTATCCATCAGGATTCAGTTAGGAAAACAGAAACTATTCTACATATTTCAAGGGGAGTGGATACATTAGAGAGAACCAGTTACATTAGTCATGGACGAGTCCTGACAGTGTACACGGAAGAGTGAAACCACTCAGAAGATACCAACTGCAGGGAGCTGCTACCACTCCTGGGGCTCAGTGTGTTACTGGAGCCCACAAGGTGGGGGCTGATCCCAGAGCAGGGGCTGCTCAGCAGAAATTGTGACCGCAGAGGGTGGGGTTTTCTGGTAACAGGAAGAAATATCTGTCTTCTTCTTCATCCTGTGCCTTTGTTTCCCCCCCCCAGAACTTATACATATCTTACAATTTGAAGTTTGTACCCTTTGGTACATTCTTCTACCTGTGCCTTTCCTCTCTTTCCAATTCTTGCTTTTGGGGAATAGATATGTAGTAATCCTAATAGTATTACTTAGGGAAATACGTAGCTTGGACTAGGAAAAAACATGGCATGTCTAATAACTTAGCTCAAAAGGAGCATATTTGAAGAGTAAAAAGAAGCAATCTCCCAATAAGATGGGTACTTAATTATTAAAAAGATAATAAACATTACATTATCCACAATAGCCATGACATGGAAACAACCTAATTTTCAATGGATGAATGGATAATGTGGTGTGTGTGTGTGTGTGTGTGTGTGTGTACATATATATATTCACAGTATGTGTGTATGAATGGATAATGTGGTGTGTATGTGTACATATATATACACATGCCCATACATATGTATAAATATATATACAACACATATTTATAATATGTGCATATTTATACACACACACACACACACACAATAGAATATCATTCAACCATAAAAGGAAGAAAATCCCTCCATTTGTGACAAGGATAGACCTTGAGGATATCAGGCTAAGTGAGATAAGTCAGACAGAGAAAGACAAATATGGTATGGTATTACTTATATGTGGAATCTAAAAAAGCTGAACTCCTAGAAACAGAGTCTAGAACAGTGGTTGACAGGAGCTGGGGAGTGAGGGAAATAAGGAGATGTTTGCCGAAGGATACAAACTTCCAATTGTAAAATATATATGAGTTTTGGTGGAAAAACAAATATTACACAAATAGCAAATGATAAAATTAAACATAGCCATTGTATCACTTATTCCTATCCTCATCATACCTTTTACTGTAGTTACACCTCTTTGTCTTTTCCCATCACAGGAAAAGAAGAGAGACAAAGAAGAAGAACCAGAAAGAGGAGAAGAGGAGGTGGGGATCATCAGAGCTACAAAATGTGGAAAGAATCAAAAGAATCAATAACTGCAATTATAAATTAAAATGTTGAGACAATACTATGTATTCAGAATTTTAATGGACATTCTCCTCATTTAAGTAAGGGGAAGGAGGAAGGATTAGGAAAGTGAATAGGAAAGATTATATCAAACAAATTCTCCTCCTACTGCATTATTTTCCCTTAGGCTGATTTTGATTCCTTGCCACCAGAACAGGTGCCACAGATGTTTAATCCTCTGAGTTGGTGGTATGTCCACAATCTCATGTTTTTATAATTATTTTTAACTTTTTTCTTACAATTTAAGTGCATCTATACTCAAGGCTTTAAACGTAGACAGCAGAAGGAAGCATAAACAGAAAAAGAATCATCTATTTTCTTATAGAAGAGAATATACTTAAAACTTGCCCCTAAACAAGGGAGAGAAACCAGACAACTGTGTTGTGCTTCAATTCTCTCTCTCTCTCACGCTTTTTTTTCCCTTTCTTTGTTACTAGTACCTGTCAGTGCTAGTCCAGCTGCTGCTCTGAGTAATTCACTGTGCTTTAATTTTGTCAATGTCTGTTCATCCCCTAGCCCTGGTCTCTAATTGTGGCTAGATAATTGCCTGTCACCTCTTAGCCCCATTTGGAAAAGTTCATACATTGAAAGTCTTGTAACTTGAAAGAGGTCACTGATTTTTAATAAAGTTAGGGTTCTTTTTACTTTCTGCTTTTCATGATTAAAAGACATTCATTGAGAATCACAGAAACTACCAAGTAAGTAATTTATATCAAAGGCACCCGGTGTCATGACAGAATCCAGGATGTGCTGGGAGACTGGCAGGTGGGGAAGGAAAGACAGAGAGGAATAGTTGGCAGGACCCATGTGTATCATTTTCTCAGTTTAGAAGCACATATGGTGCTTCATAATGCTCTGCTCAATTGCTATACAGTTTTAGTCTACATCCTATTAAAAATAAACTCTATTAAGAAGAACATTTCAGAAAAGTCATGAATCTCATACTATAATTCACAGACTTTTTCAGGAGGAGTGTTTTGAGTTTAATATAGACTGACCCTGAAAGATAAATTGAGACATCTACTTTTTTAATGAAAAAATAAGCTTATTTCTAAAAGATGTTTCCACTCTTTAAAAATTACTAATGAAAAATTACAAATTACATGTGTAAATTTTAATGTTGTGAACAACAGAAAACAAAACAAAATATGACAAGTATCCCCCCACCCTGGTCCCATCCTCCCAAAGCCACGTATCATCTATAATGAAGTCATGCCCGCTTCCTTTTGTAGCTTGATGTATAAAGGTATAAGTCCTAATTCTAAATCCTGAGGAGAAATCACAGGCCCTGACCTTCAGAACCTTGTAATCTGACTTATATGGTGAGATAACTACAAGAGCAAGTTGTAGTGACTCACTACAATGTTTAGTGATATATTAGGGACTAATCTTACAGTTAGAGTAGTGTGCCATTGGGAATTAATCATATAAGTTCTATTTAGTTTTCAGGATGATTTTTTGAAAATGTAAACAATGAAAGGGAACCAGACTTTATTTTCTATAATCTTATCGATATATTAATACCTGAGCTATGTACACTCTCAACATTTCATATATAGTTTTGTTACAAAGCATGATCGAAGTATCTTCAATATTTACACTGTCAGTGTAAGGGGGCCACCCCGCCTCCTGATGGCTATCCTGCCTAATGCCCACAGCTTCCTGCATCTTTAACTTAAGAGAAAGAGAGCGGCTGCCTTGAACAGACTCACTCAGAGCACACTCAACAAAAACAGACTCCTACAAAGGGCAAAGGGAAAAAGAGATATGGAAGCAATGCACATCAGTGATAATTCTCACAAATGTATTCACCCTCTGATTTCTTTTATCATTGCCCTGTAAGTTCTGGCTTTTGGATCTGGAGACATATGATTATTTTCATTAACATGATTTCCCCTAAAAGATAAATATATGACTTTGGCAGAGAATTCAAAACAAATGTGAAAATTGAGAAACATCCAAGTTATTATCTTGACAATTGGCTTTTATACACTAGTTAGACATCCTCAAGAACCAAAGATTTATCATCCATTGACGTAAATCCATGGTGTGGAAAGTCTAAAGATATGCCATGAAACCAAGAGGTTTCTATTCCCAAAATAGGTATTAGTATTTTCTTGCCTAGTAGAGTGATAGAACATGCTATATAGGATAAAAATGAGATTCATAAAAACCTTACATACTAAAAAATTCAAATAACAAAATAATGGAGACAACATTTAGAATATATCAGATATATATGTAATTTAGTTCATTCTGTTCGAGCAAAATGACAGAATGAAACTCTGACAAACCAAATATTCTAGTTAATAGATAGTAACAATGTACACATTATCTTAGCAGTCTTTTAATGGTTACTACTATAAAACAAGTTACAAAATTTGAAAAAACTGGCATATAATAAATAAACTATATTTAGTTTTTCTTTTCTGACTCCAGAGTTATGTCAATGTTATTATTTGGACCACAAATTAGTTTCATCCAGCAACTAACTAGCATGGCCCTCAGTAAACGTGTATTAAAGAACAAATATGTGGAAACACGTGCTAATATGATTCTGGTTGACAGAGTAAATGGCTAACATCACATAATATACGTAACATTTACAATGACCTTACAAAAAAGTTTAACTCATACAGAATGTTAGATATTTTCATATATTTCTAATGATTTTTTTTAACCCCAAATTTACTTGGTTCAGAAAGTTTGGCATTTTCTTTAGTATTACACACATAGATACATCTGTCAAATAAAGGACCAAAAAGTATCTATTTTTTGGTTAAACAGAGCACAGTTTTTAAAAAAATCACAGAATATATGTTAACATATTTTGAAATATTTAAGGTTGGGTTTTTAGTTAAACTACATATTTTTCCTGAAATCACATAGGTTTAGATGTTATAAAATGATAAACTAATTTAAAAAGACATGCTTGATTTAAAAATAATCGAATAAAAGCAATATATTGTATTATTACACAAAATTATTAAACTAAGTTAAGGTATTTTTGGCAAATGTTTCTAAATTCCTAACATAAAACTCTCAAATTTATTTTATATTTTTTGTGTTTTGGACTTGTAATTGATAGGTTTATTAGTTGGAAAAGGAATTTTAATATCTAGGCATAGCCTTAAGCCAGTCATTTCCTGCTCTAGTCACATAAAGCTTCATTTCCAATTGTTGATTCGGGATTCTAAAACTCAATTAATATTTCCTTTTCTAATATGTGCAGATAATTAAATCAGAAGCAGATTTGCCTATCAATATTCATGACTAAGTAGCAAAACACTGCAATTTTCTTCTGTGTTCATTGCATTAATACTCCATTTTCAGTTAAATTAATTAAATATGTACAAATGTAGATCTAATGGTGAGCCTGGAATGGTTTTAAAAATAATTTAGATGTGTAAGGGCGCCTGGGTGGCTCAGATGGTTAAGCGTCTGCCCTCGGCTCAGGTCATGATCCCAGGGTCTTGGGATCGAGTCCTGCATCGGGCTCCCTGCTCAGTGGGGAGCCTGCTTCTCCCTCTGCCTCTCTCTCTGTCTCTTATGAATAAATAAAATCTTAAAAAAAAAAATAATTCAGATATGTAATAGTTTTTAATAAACATTACTAGAGGTTGAACCTCACAAGAACAGTCTAGGTTGGAAGGGCCTCTTTTCTTTTCTTTTTTTTTAAAAAATTTTTTTATTGTTATGTTAATCCCCATACATTACATCATTAGTTTTAGATATAGTGTTCCATGATTCATTGTTTGTGCATAACACCCAGTGCTCCATGCAGAACGTGCCCTCCTCAATACCCATCACCAGGCTAACCCATCCTCCCACCCCCCTCCCCTCTAGAACCCTCAGTTTGTTTTTCAGAGTCCATTGTCTCTCATGGTTCTTCTCCCCCTCCGATTTCCCCCCCTTCATTCTTCCCCTCCTGCTACATTCTTCTTTTTTTACTGTTGAATCTCAGATCTGTACCTCGGAAGGGCCTCTTTTCTTATACTCCTTCAGTACTGTAATGATCACTCCCATTTTTCAAATGTGTCTTTCAACCAAGGACCCTGGTGACTAAGTTACATGCATTCTCTCTGAAACTTCATGACAGCCCAGTGAAGTAAGTTCTATGATTAGTGATACTTTATGGCTGAGGAATCCAGAAATACTAAGCAGTTTCCCCAAGGTCACTGAGTTGGTAAGTGGTGAGGCTGGGAATAGATCCAGGCTTATCTTTCCCTCTTTTGTCTTATGTTCAGATGAAGAAACTGAAATAGAGAAAGCTCGTGTTTAGATCACTAGCAAGGAGTAGAGCCAGAAGCTGAACCAGTTACTGTGAATACAAATGTAGCACTCCTTCTACTCTACCACCACGCTCTGCCAATTTCCCGTCGTCTTTATAAAACTAATTTGTCCATTTAAATCATGTAGTTCTAGATTAGAGGTTGTTATATATATTTTGAACTGTATTTATCCTCTTAGATATAAATATATCTTATTTTTGTGATTTCTACTATTACAGTCAATTGGCCTTCTTTCTGTTTTCCTTCCTTTTTCTTTTTATCAATTAGATGATTGCTATAATTACATCAGACGTTTTGGGTAATGGTAACAAGGAAAACAATTGAGTTTTCTTGCATGGACTAAGCATACATATATAATCAGGCAATGAATATTCAGTATATATTAACATAGTACTTCAAGTATGTAGTCACATATTTTTTCTTGATGTGAATTAAGATATATATGCACATTCATTGTATGTGTTGAAATTATTTAAGTGGATAAAGAATCCTATACTTTGACAAAATCTGTGCACATGCGAAAAAATATAAAACTGCAAGATCCCATTTCATTTTATTGAATATGAAGACTATGATCTTTTCTAATTTTAAAAATATACTTTTTTAATTTCAAAAAATAGAGAATATGGTTAGCCCAGAGACTATTTTTTAAAAATATTTATTATACATCAGTGTGGCCAATTTGATAATTTGGCAAGGTTTTAAAGTAAGAGAAATTAGTCCTTCCTTTTCTGAATTCTTCATCTCCTTCTTTGTGTACCAAAGCCCTCATGCTCTCTTCTCTTCGGCTTTTTAAGAAATGATTTGATGTCAGTAATTTACGTCTTTGTGGAATTTTAGGTCAATGTTTTACTTCTCCAAGAGTTATTTGCATGTTAATATTTTAAAGTAATGCCACAATAAAAGCTTTCTTCTCAACATAATTTTAGGGATTATCTAGAATGTGGAGTGACATATTTAGAGGGAGGGACATGACTTATTGAACATAGCTGAGGGACCTTCTACTCCACATCTACATAAAATTGATGATGAAACCAACAGATCATTTGATAGACGTTTTCACGTGTTTATTAAAAATGCATTTCATTGTCACTAAATGTCCACTGTACTGAAACTATAGTTAGGCTACTGATGCTACACTATGATAAACTTGACACTTTAGGTCAAGGTATTCAATACTGTGTCTATAATGTGCTCAGTAATGGAGTAACACAATGTTTTTATTTTTCCTAGCTAACAAATAATGAATCAAATATTCTCATAGATAGCTTTATGTTAAGTGGAAAAATTACTTGTTTTTATTTTATTGCTTTGAAAGCTAGCAGAATTATGCTAAAAAATGTTTCTTTTGGGGTAGAACTTCTCAGAACTTTGGTATGAAACTCTTGGAGTGCCCCCCTAAGATTACTGCTCTGGGGACTCAAAATAAAACTAATGCAAGTCTACTGTTTAGCCTAAGAGTTTGCAGGAGGAGAGAGAAAATCTTGAAAGCTCCCAAATATTTGTGATGGCTCTGGAGCTTCTACTGCTTGTGTTCTGTTATGGGATGTATTTTATACATTTTAAATTTGATCCAGATAACTCAGTAATTTACCATGAGTAAAATAGACCGCTTTTGTGGAACCTACTTCTGTTCAGTGATCTTGCTAATGAGATACTATAAAAACGGTGTGGATACTCTGGCCATTTCTAATACTATAGATTGATTTCAACATCATCTTAGGTATAGAATTAGAGTAGAGATGACTGGAGACATGAATGTTGGGTCTAGCCATGACCCATTACTACTGCAGGCTTAAATCTTAGCTTATATAATGTTGATGTTTGATTTTGCTGAATTACTTTTTACCACTTAAAAGTAGTTTTTAAAAATTCAATCCCACATAAACTTGATTCATCCAGCTTTAACAAACTTTGTAGAGCATAGTAGAGGAGTATTAGACCCAAAATACTCTCAGAGGATATTTAGATTGCAAAATGTCTATTCACATTTATTGAAATTTTTCTCTTGTCTGGATCACTATTGGATTAACTATGAATAAAAGCAAAACACCGTGGGGTATCTGGGTTGCTCAGTCGGTTGAGTGTCTGACGATTTCAGCTCAGGTCATGATTTCAGGGTCATGTGATCCAGCACGTGTCAGGCTCTGCACTCAGTGGGGAGTCTGCTTGAGATTCTCTCTCCCTCTCCCTCCCCCCCCCTTGCTCATGTGCTTTCTCTAAAATAAATAAATAAATCTTTTATAAAAACTAAAAAATAAAAGCACACACCTCAAAGGAACCAAGTATCTGAAGATATTTTTCTTATATTGCATGAAGTAAATAAGAACAGAGATGGAGTTTAGTTAAAAAGAAGTGAAAATGTTGGGGAAGAAAAAAAATCTAAAATTTTCCAAATTAACAGTTCATGATGAACAAACTGCATGCCAATATCTTTTCATACATTGTATATCTTATTCTTCACAATATCTATAGAAGATATGGTTGTTCACACATTTATTTAACAAATATTGGTGGAGCATTTATTTTATTCCAAGCACTAGTCTAGGTGCTGTAGACATATCAGTAAGCAAGAGTGACATGGTCCCTGTTTTCATGGGGCTTACATTTGAGAAGGAGCAACATACCATATACAGATAAGTACAGGGTGATATGATTAGAAGTGTCACTTGAATTAGACTGGTATTTTTGGTTGGATGGACAGACCAAGGATCCTGGCAGCAGCACACATTGAAGATATGAAGAAAAGGTGCTGGAGGAGGGAACAGGAATCTCAAAGGTCCTAAGTCAGGAAAGAACTTTGTATGTTTAAGGAATAGAAAAAAACACAGTGTGGTTAGAGCAAAATCAATGAGAGAGAATGTCAGGGGAAAAAGTAATCCAGAGGGTGCTTTTAATACATAAATCAGAGCCCATCACCCTTGTTCAAAATCCTCCGAGAGCTTCTCATTACACATAGAATAAAATCCCCAAACCTGTCAGGGGCCTCCAAGTTTCTACACAGATATGACTTCTGCCATCTATCCAACCACTTGTCCTCTGGTTTACTTCCCACCAGCAACACTTGCTCACTGGCCAGTATGCTAAGCATCCCCAACCTCAGGATGCTTTTATTTGTTGTTTCCACTGTTCGGAATTCTCATTCTGTAGATATGTGCATCACTTCTCCATTTTTTTAAATTCATTTTGTTTTCATTCTCTGTTCAAATGTTACAATTTTAGAGAAGTCTTCTCTGAATATCAATGTAAAATTTCATCTCCTCCTATCCCTTTCTTTTCCTTTACCTTGTGTTCTTCTAGTTGCTATGGCTGCATAAAAAATTACATCAAAACTTAGCTCCTTAAAACAAAAATCACTTATTATCTCTCATCATTTCTGTGGGTCAGGAATTTGAGAGTGGTTCAGCTGGGCATTTCTGGCTTGGAGTCTTTTATGAGGTTGCAGTCAGACAGTGGGCTGTGACAGGTGTCATCTCTCAGCCTTCATTCACATATCTGGCACCTGGTCTGGGAAGATTCAAAGAGCCGGGGACTAGAACAGCTAGGGCTCCTCAATCACCTTTCTCTTTCTCTATAGGGTTTCTCCAGCATGGCGGCTTCATGGTAGTAAGAATTCTTACATGTGGCTCAAGGATCCAAAGGCAAATGTCTTAAGAGAGAAAGAGCCAGGCAGAAGCCATATCACCATTTATGATCTAGCCTTGGAAAGTCAGGCAATGTTGAGGCAATTGCAAAAGTTTACCCAGCTTCAAGGGAGAAGGGGAGATGTAGGCATTGCCTCTTGAAGGAGAAATGCTGATTTAACATTATAAGAACATGTGGGATGCTATATATATATATATATATATATATATATATATATATATACATATCTCAATAATATATATATTCTCCAATGTTTGGGAAATAAAATTTGTCACGTTGCTTGATTCTTTCTCCAAAGCAGTTTTTACTCTAATTATTGCCTGTCTCCCTCACTAAAATATAAGCCCTATAAAGGCAGGACTCTTGTCTGTCTGCTTTGCTGCTGGTCAATCTTCTCTACTATCTAAATAAATGATTAGCATAGAGTAAGCACTCAACAATTTATGTTCTTAAATGAATAAACATTTCCTGAATCAATGATCTATAAAGTGATGGAAGTATTATGAAAACCAGCACTTTAGAGATGGAAGAAAATTTTATAGTATTCTATAAATGGTCCCAGAAATGTAATAGGGTAATAGAACAAACTAAAATTATCTTAAAAGTGAGTTGTTTTTCACAATGTGTGCCTCAATAGAAAAAGAAAAAAACTGCTTTTGCTATAATATTTTGGAAAAACTATGACTCTGTTTATGATACTATATTTACTAAGTTCTCAATGGTATAAATTGCAACAGATGAGGAGTAGCAAGTTTAGGTTGTAATCTGCTCTCGTGTACAGATTATAACTTTGCAAATAGCATATCACTCTTCTAGTCACAGCTACACAAATGCAGTCATTTAGCTCATAATAATATTAATGAAGATGAGCTGTATGGTACAGGGACCTTCACTCCCTGTTTTGACAGCTTACTTTACCATTTTCTTTATTTATTTTTTTTTTTTTTAAATTTATTTATTTGAGAGAGAGACACAGCGAGAGAGGGAACACAAGCAGGGGGAGTGGGGGAGGGAGAAGCAGGCTTCCCGCGGAGCAGGGAGCCCGACGTGGGGCTCGATCCCAGGACCCTGGGATCATGACCTGAGCTGAAGGCAGACGCTTAACGACTGAGCCACCCAGGCGCCCCTTTACCATTTTCAATGGGCCTAAATTTCTGCTTCTTTTAAGTTGGATTCTGGACATACAGAAGGAAACTATTGCTTGGATCTTTACTGTAGCCAAGAAATATTCATTTGAAACTCATTCTCCATAACATTAAGTGTCGTGGTTTGTGACACATACATGGGAATGAGCCTTAAAGTTGTCCTTTTAATAACAAGCCTCAAGGACATAAGAATCATTGCATCAAGAGACAAAATGGGTGATTTTTCATGTGAATTGAAAACAACCTAAATGCTCACAAAGAACTGTTGAGAAATTAATTACATACCACCAGCTGATGTACAAGCATTTAAAAAGATGCTGCAAAAGAGAAGGCAAAAAATAATTTTTCATAGCTAATAGGAATACCTAACTAAAACTCCAAGATAATTAACTAAAAAATTAGAATATAAAATTCAACAAGTTATCTGGATAGAACATATTATAAAAATACCAATAGTTTTCATATAAACAGCTATGATTAGAAGACCCAATGGTAAAACAAGGAAGCGTAATACCAACAAAATATAAAACACTTAGGATTGGTGACAAGATATGAAGGAAGTACTAAATTGAGAGGCAATGCAGTAAAGAATTTAAGGAGTGTGGCCCCAGATGGCTGCCGCGACATCTCAGCAGACCTGCAGAATGAGTCTGCAAATTTTAAGTAACAAAATTGTCACTGGTGACACAAGTACAGAAAACTGTGGCTTCTGTTTTCACCACTAGAACTTACCAGAGGATCATCAGTTCTTCATCTGTCGCAGGAGGAAAATGTGTCACCCAAGAACATAGCCAAAGATGTGAAGGTGGTTTTTCAGTCACTTCTGTGGGATCCTCCACGGCACAGGATTTTAAGTCCTAGCATGAACAGCAAACTTGAGGCTTGTTTTGCTCTGGGTGACACCGTTGGCTTAGAAAACTCTCCCCAAAGCTGGATCCAGGAAGACAATCAACAGTTCACCAAGGAACTGGACGCCAAAACGACCAATGGAATTCTCCAGAAACAAGCAGTGGCTCATGCCAACCCCCCTCTGGGGGACCTGAAACCAGCCTTTGAAGAGAGGTGTTGCAGCGAGCCTGGCTTGGCTTTCCTGGTTGGCCTGGATTCCTCAAGCTCTCCCGAGACTCTGGGAAGTCTTGAAAACCAAAGGGCATCTCTAGGACGAATGTCTGGTTCATATTCCTTAGATATTCCTTAAATAAAGGTGTTACATTCACCTCTGAAATCCTAGAAGACCCTTGAGGGATGGCGTCCCAAGACGGGGAGGATCCTCAGAGGCCACAGTAGGAAAAGGGCCCCTCCCAGACTTCTGGCTGGCCTTGACCTGCCGCGTGCGCCTGGGCACCCCCTGCTCCCTTCCCCAGTCGCCCCTTTCAGGTCCTGAGAACACTGCCCCGGACAGCCCTTGAAGGCTGGAAGGGCCATGTCCCCAAGTCCTCAGAAGTAGAGGCCAATGGCCAAATAAGGCTAGAATTTAACTTCTCTGACGATGCCACCAGCAAAAGGCCACCCCTACCAAGAAAGCTGGGAGAGAGAACCGGCCTCAAACCTTCCTTGCAGAGACCAGGGGCGAGACAGGAAAATGCCCCGAGGAGGCGCACCAGGGTCCTGTTCCCTCTCCCCGGGGGGTCCTACAACCTGGGCGACCCAAAGTTTCACCCATTTGTAGGTGGCAGAGAGGCTCGGCCCCCAGAACGCCCCTGGAGCCGGCGGGCTGCCGGTGGCCAAGCTGCTGAGCACCTGGCCTGCTTCGGCGGAGGACGCCCCTCGGAGCCAGCCCGCTTTCAGACTCAGTGACCGACGCACCTGTGGTGCAGGCCGGGGCGCAGGCGCCGGCCGCGGAGGGACCCGCGAGCTCTTCTGACGCGTGGGTTCCCACCAGCAGTCCAACAGCGAGCCCACGGCCTCGTCTGCTGACCCAGTGCCTCTGACTCTGTTGCGGGGACCAGAGTCCGCCTTGGACCCCAATGAAGAGCACAGACCCTGCTACTGCTTAAGCACCAGAGCATTGCTGATTATCTGAAGCAGTCTGGAACGTCCTCATTTAAGGAGATGGCCTTGAGGAAATAGTCCTTATACCTCAAGTTCTACCCACTCCTGAAAAACAAGCCTCAGAGACCAGTGCCCCTGGCGGCTGAAACCAGCGGCGCACCCAATACAGACGTATCTTCCTCAGGGAGCCGACGGGCGGCCAAGCTGGTAGAACTTGATTCCTTCCGAGCTCCGGGTGTTCCAGTGCCAGGTCAGTCCGTGTGTCCTCAGGCCAGCAGGTCCGTGGTGCCCGTGGTGCCCATCATGGACGTGCTGCAGCACAACCAGAAGGACCCGGACGCAGTAGCGGAAGGATACAAAAGGAGAGGCTGTTGGTGAAGAACAACTGTGCGCAGCTCTACGCAAAGCACCTGGAGATGGGGAAGATCATGGATGGGTTTGAGGGGACGGTGTACCAGGGGATGGTGGAGGCTCAGAAACAGAACTTGCCAAAGCCCAAATCCAGAAGGTTCTGAAAGGAAAAGGCCAGCTTACTGCACACCTGAACTACATGGAAAACTATTTTTCTGGCCTCTTCAAGTGGTTTGAGAAACAGAAGGTGATTGAACGCTACTGCACGAATGAAGACTCACTGAAGTATGTTGAGGATAACACAAGTAAGAACTGAAAAGGAAGGCCAGAGATACCAAGCACTGAAGACCCACGCAGAAGAGGAACTCAAGCTGCTAAACGAGATCACCCAGGTCTGGAGCAAGGCCCAAGCGGAGGCCTTGACCATCTACGTGAGCTTGAGGAAGGAGCAGATGTGCATCTAGTTGCTGGAGAAGGCCATTGAGCAGAAGACTAAAGTAAATGATGAACTCATCAGAATCCGTGACCTTATTTCCAAGAGAGAAAAGGTCTGACATGGAAATACCTGATCAATGTCTGTCTCCCTTGTCTGTCTGTCTTTCAAAAGATCTCATGTTCTTTCTTGACTCTTAATCTTGTTTTTATACTGGATTGCTTTAACAAGAAGCTTAAATAGTTTCCCTTTAGTCAGTGACGAGGAGGAAGAGGAGGGGGAGGAGGGGGGAATAATGATTCAAGAGTTGAGGCTTTGGAATTACACAAATCTAGGTTTAAATCCTGACTCTGTCATGTACTAGCTGGTAGGCTTAATCTCTTAACTACCTTATCTATAAAATGGTTGCAAGAATTGAAATATTGATGTGAGATTGACAATTTATGCCTGGAAAAAGCACTTGAAAATGATATCTATTAAATATAATTTAAGGGGTGCCTGGGTGGCTCAGTCGTTAAGCGTCTGCCTTCTGCTCAGGTCATGATCCCAGTGTCCTGGGATCGAGCCCCGCATCGGGCTCCCTGCTCTGCGGGAAGCCTGCTTCTCCCTCTCCCCTCCCCCTGCTTGTGTTCCCTCTCTCACTCTGTCTCTCTCTGTCAAATAAATAAATAAAATCTTAAAATAAATAAATAAATAAATAAATATAATTTAAAATGCATCAAAATATTATTAGTAAAACTGTGGGACTTACATAATAGACAGATGGAGCAATAAGATAGCACAGATACTTCAGGGACAAATACTAGTATGTAAAAATATACTGTTTGATAAAGGCCACAATACAAATCAATGAGGGCAGAAGAAAAATTTCAATAAATGGTTCTAAGCTGTGGGTGAAATCTTTGGAAAGAATAGCTAGATGTGTACTTTTCACATAAACAAATAAATTCCATAAAAGCTAGAGCACTACATAAACAAAATGAAACTATATCAATTAGAATAAAATCAAAGTGAGTAAGAATTGGATATTGACATAGGGAATAAACCTCAAAGGCAAAAGAGCAGTAGCAGAACCACAGAGAAGAGATGGACAGATTTGACTACATAGAAAATTAGGTCTGGGGGTGCCTGGGTGGCTCAGTCAGTGGAGCATCCAACTCTTGATCTCAGGGTGGTGAGTTCAAGCCCCATGATGGGTGTAGAGATTACTTAAAAATTTTTTTAAAAAATCTTTAAAAAAAGGTCCAAATGACACCAAAAATGTAATTAAATATTTGTATCATTTATGATAGGACAAATGTTAGTATAAATATCTAAAGAACATTTACAAATCAATAATAAAAATTGTAAACCCTATTAGAGAAAAGTGAACAAAAGGTGGAGCAAGTTATTTAAGTGGTAAAAAGACCCCCCAAAAATTAATACAAGAAATCCCAACAACAAACTTAAATTCACTTTTTTTTTTTGCTTATCATATTGGTAAATAATTTTAAAGAGAAACATATAATATACATTATTAGTATCCCCTGAGATTGGAACATTCATGTATTGCAGAAAGAGAATAAATCAGAGTAAATGTTAAGGAAATTATACTAGATTTATAATCCGTGACACAATATTTCTCCTATACAAATTTGTTCATAAGACCTAGAGATACAATCACTAATGTGCAAAAATATATTAGAGGATTATTCATCATAAGGCAAAATTGGAAAAAAATTAGGGATGGATAAATAATGGTAAAATCAAATGATAGTATACTATGCAGTCGTTAGATGAACAATTTTGAAGAAAAGTTAAGGGAATGGGAAAATATTCATAGTAAAATTTTAAAAGGAAAAGGAGTATGCAATTTTATAAACCTCTATATCATAATCTAATTTTTAGTGGTTGCTTTCTCTCAGGGGTTATGGGTAACTTTCATTTTTTACTTTTCATTTTTCAGTATTATTTCAAATTCTCTATAATAATTATATGTATTTTAATATTCAGGAAATGTGCAAAATGCTGGTCCTCATATCGTATTAAGTAAGCAAAACATTAAAATGCATATGCAGATGGCTT